>NW_023994045.1:0-634166 GCF_015586225.1 Lucilia sericata
GATATAAACCTGTCTTATATATTAATTACAGGTACTTAAATTAAATTATTTTTTAAAGGGTTATGATATTCTACCTAATATGTCTAACGTTTACTTATGTAATGAATTTTTCCTCAATAGGTCACCTTAATAAGCTACCTATTAAAGTGACCTATAGGGGTAAAAATCATTACAGTTTAAAAAATAATACCTGAACATTTTTTAATATATGTAACAAATTTAAGAGTTAACCTTATGGATGAAAATAATAGTGCTAGGTAAATTTTCTAAAAGATGTTGAGTTTTCCCTAATTAATTTGTCACTTAAAAAACACTAGGTAGGCATGTTATATATCAATGGAAAGGTAATTTTGTCTATTTTTCAAAACTGTATATAATTTTTGAAAATTAAAAAATTCGCGGAATACTTTTTTGTTGTTAAGCGAATAGAAAAAAAATGGCGAAAATCGGGAATATTTGGACCCGCTATTATCAAAAAACTAAAGTAAGGACGGTAAAATTTTAAAATTTTAATTTTCAAATGCGAATATCTCCTAAACTATAAGAGATAATTTACTGCTATTTTTTTAAATCGGAACTCAAGAAGAAATAGGATCGTTTTAAAAATTTAACATAGCCGAGGTGTCCTGATCCTCATAAAAATTGGTAGAGAGATTTCGGTTCCTATAGAACTTATCAGTGTCGAATTTCATCGCTGTACTCGCATTTTTAAGCCAGTAATGAGCGTTAGAGTATTTTTCTGATGGGGACCTTAAATGAGGGGTAGGGTCAATTATGGGCCGACCCCCACAACATTTTGTAGAGAGATGTTAGCTCTTACAAAACTAGCTTATGTCGAATTTCATTGATCTACTAGTATTTTTAAGCCAGTACTTAGTTTTAAAATCATTTTCTGAAGGGGCCTTATATGGGGGATGGTCTATTATAGACCGATCCTCGTAAAATTTTGTAGAACCATCTTGGTTCATACAGGTCATGTTTATAACGAATTTCATCGCTTTACTCGTTTTTTCGGCCAGTAATGAGCGTTAAATTATTTTTCTGATGGGGACCTTATATGTGGGGGGGGTCAATTAAGGCCCGATCCACAAAAATTTTCATTAAGAGATTTTGGATCTGAAAGAACTTACTTAAGTTGAATTTCATTGCTATACTCGTATTTTTACGCCAGTAATGAGCGTTAAAGTAATTTTATGGAGGGGACCTTATATGGGGGGTAGGGTCAATTATGGACCGATCCATATAAAATTTGGTGGAAAGATTTTAGCTCCTAAGGTACTTACTTATGTCAAATTTTTTCGTTATACTCGTATTTTTACGCTAATAATGAGCGATAAAGTCATTTTCTGAAGGGAACATAATATGGAGGATAGGGTAAATTATGGACCGATCCACATAAAATTTGGTAGAGAGATTTTGGCTTGTATAAAACTTACTTCTATGAAATTTCATTGCTATACTCGTATTTTTAAGCTGGTAATGAGCGTTAAAGTAATTTTATGGAGGGGGACCTTATATGGGCGGTAGGGTCAATTATGGACCGATCCACAAAAAAATTGGTAGAAAGGTTTTGACTCCTAAGATACTAACTTATGCCAAATTTCTTCGCTATATTCGTATTTTTACGTCAATAATGAGCGTTAAAGTCATTTTCTGAAGGGGTCCTTATATGGGGGGTAGGGTCAATTATGGTCCTATGTCCGCCATAATTCAGAATTTTATTTCAGAGGTCAAAAAACTGACTTATGCCAAATTTTGTGGCATTTGCTTCATAAACAACGAATTTGTGAATGTTTGAAGCTCTTTATACAATATTCCGGGGGGTACATTTGTATGGGGGCTATGTGAAATCGTTGACCGATTTTGCCCATTTTCAATACCAAACATTTCTGATCAATAAAAAATATTTTGGGAAAATTTCATCTCTTTTTTGTGGACGCTATCGTGCCAACAACAGACAGACGGACGGACATAGCTAGATCGTCTTAGAATCTTACGAGGTCCCAGAATATATATACTTTATGGGGTCTGTGAACAATATTTCGATGTGTTACACACGGAATGACAAAATCAATATACCCCCATCTTTTTTAATGGTGGGTATAAAAATCATAAAATTAAACTTTTGGTCAAAAACTGAAAGCTGAACTGTTAAAATTAAAAACTGAGAATTTATCTTCTTTGCTGTTTTTTATTTTTAATAAACAAAAGGAGGTCTAGAATGGTAGTACTGGGAAGTCAGGAAAATGTAATTTTTTTTTTTTTAATTTTCTACAATATTGAACCTAGAAACAAGAAATTTATCATGTAGCATTAGGTGACAACCTATAAAAGGGTACTTTTTCGTTCTACAAAAGGTACTTTTTGAAATTTCTATAATAATGAACCTGGAGACATGAAATTAACCATGTAGAGCCCGGATTAGGTGAGAACCTCTAAAAGAAGACTTTTTGGTACTTTTTCGTTTTACAAAAGGTACTTTATGAAATAACTTAGAAACATAAAATTAGGTATGTAGAGCCAGGATTATGTGAGAACGTATAAAAAGGGACTTTTTGGTACTTTTTCGTTCTACAAAAGGTATTTTATGAATTTTCTATAATATTGAACCTAGAAACATCAAATTAAGTATGTGGAGCCCGGATTAAGTGAGGGCCTTTTTCGTTCTAAAAAGGTACTTTTTGAATTTTTTATAATATTGAACCTGGAGACATGAAATTAAACATGTAGGACCCGGAGTAAGTGAGAACATGTCAAAGGGGACTTTTTGGTACTTTTAAGTTAATACAAATCTGGGGAAAACGATTTTCCACTTTTTTATGCACATACGCAACACTCTATTTGAACGAAAATATATAAAAGGGGACTTTCTGGTACTTTTTCGTTTTACAAGTGGTATTTTTTAATTTTTTTAAATAATTTTTTGTACTGACTATTTTTTAACACATCATGGTGAAGAGTATATAAGATTCAGCACAGCCGAATATAGAACTTTTACTTGTTATTTCTTAAATGGTTTTAATCCGTCGCGCGAGTCGTGTAATGTGAAAAAATAACGTCATGGCGTCTTCCAGTAACTTCGTGACTTGTAGCACCGAAACTCCAACCACATCATCTGCCGTGACATTCTCCCATCCCATTACAAGCACGACTACCACTTCAACCAGTGCCAGCAATCTAATTGTTAGTACCCAAACCTCTCACATACTATCAATAAGTTATCAGAGCGCTAATCAGACGGTAGTCTCCTCAACGTTCCTCAGTGAAATGGTGCAGAACATACGAATAGAGCTAAAAGAAAGTATGGCAGGGATTGAAAGCTCTGTTCAAGTTAGCGACATCCAGAACATTGTAAGTACGTCGGTTGGCTAGCATCTAATTCAATTTATTATAGAGGTCGATAGCAAAATACAGAAAGCTTTGGATGTCACTGCCGAACAAAATTACACAAACAAATCTAGCAGGAACACAAAATTGAAAAGAAAATCCTAAATCGCTGGCAGATGCCGCAGGAAATCTTCGATGATTCTATATCGCTGTCATTAAACTACTCAATCAGCCGCAGCACCCGTATGAGGAGGAACATCTGGTGGAGATCCTGTGGGGAAATTTAAAACCGTCGCTGGCACAAATGATGTTTTTTGTGCGCTTAAAAACACAGTCTGAATTTTGTCGTGAGTTGAGACGTGCTGAAAGTTTAATCACTAATCAGAGACGGACGTATCAGCGAGTAAATGCCACGTATAAATGAACTGGTATGTGAGGAGGATCAGCTTTTGATAGATTTGAAAGTTGATGGATTTGGTCTACAAGTCCCTACACATGTTGGAACTTTGTTGACTGTCCCGAACCCATTACTAGGCAATTCTGATTCAGATCTGGGAAAGATAATGTAGTGGTCCTTAAATAACTCAAATGCCTCGGACTGAGGAGGTGCAGCCAACCGAGGTTAGGGAACAACAACAGCAACTACAAGGGAGGATCATTCCCCGACAGCCGGTTCTACGTACCGGAATGACCCGAATTATTCGGCCAAGGGCTGTCAACCCCAGCAACAACAATACTATTTTCTGCAGCGGAGCAACATCTTCCGGCATTGCTGCTCCGCATCCTTTTGGTCCTTGCCGGAATTGAATTAATTCCCGGACCATGGTTCTGCACAGTTTGCCAGAACCGACTGCACCATATGTCCATCCAATTAAGGTGCAACTCTTGTTTGGGCTGGTGTCATCTCAGGAACTGCTCCGGACTTAATGATCATCGAGAGTGGTCGGAAAATTTCGTATCCCCATGCTGCTTACAACAACGGCGAGATTCATCAGCGTCGTCGACAACAACATCGTCATCTTCCTACGCTACCCCTCCGCCCTCTCCCTTGCAATCACAACAACGGCAGCAAATACAACAGCAGCAGCAACAACAATTACCGTCGCCGCTAACACCCTCGATTGCACTCCGGAGACCTGGGATGATATCCATATTGCAGTTCAACTACAATGGCCTCCAAAACAAAATTGCAGAGATAACCCGATATATGCAGCACAACAACATCGTGGTCGCTGCGGTCCAGGAGACTAAACTGGCGAACAATCCCAGTCTGCAAAGTTGTAACGGATACAACATTCTCCGAAAAGACCGCACCAGAAGTAACGGTGGGGGCATTGCTTTCATCATTCACAACACCGTGCAGTATAGAGCTCTTTCTCTCGATTCTAACTCCAGAGACCAATATCTTGAAGTTCAAGGTATTGCAGTTAGATCGGGAAAAACTGACTTAGAGCTCTATAACGTCTATATTACGCCAGTAGCCAGCTGTCCAGCAGGCTACCGTCCCGACATCAGGACTTTGTTGGACGGCGATATGCGTCTTGTCCTAGGGGACTTCAACGCCCACCATCAGCTCTGGCACTCTTCTTTAGGGGAAGACCAGAGAGGTGCGTTGCTGTCGGAACAGATTGACGAGTCCACTTTCTACACCCTGAATGATGATGCCCCCACGCGGATTATGGGTACCTGCGCTAGCTCGCCCGACATCACCATAGCGAGTGCTGGTTAGATGAACTACGCAACATGGCGAGCCGTAGTTTCTCTGGGATCAGACCACTTACCCATAATCGTTTGTCTGGATCGACCTAACGATTTTATCGTCTCTGAACCAAAGAAAGCAGACTGGCACGGCTTCAGAGAATTCACCGAACGCATCTTCAGTGATCTAAATTTTCCCTCCAACGTACACCATTCAGAGAGGAAGTTCCGTGAAACTGTCATCTCAGCAGCTGCTCGCTTTATACCTGCTGGTCGTATATCCGTAGTGCGGCCGCACTTTCCAGCAGAAGCAGCCAGGCTTGCAGATGAAAGAGATGATATCCGAAATACCAACCCAGGTGATCCAAGACTCGCCCAGCTGAATATTGAAATCAGCAGGTTGGTAAATGAGGACAAGCGGAAAAGATGGCTAGATCACTTGAAGAACTGCAACCTGAGTTCGGGTGTTAGTAAGTTGTGGTCTACAGTTCGATCTCTCTCTAACCCGACGAAGAAGGATGACAGGGTCGCTATTAAGTTTGCAGATATCCCCATTTCCGACCCTGAAGGGTGCTCGCGCGCATTTTGCCGGCAATTCATTGAGCACCCTGAGAAAGACAAGGCGAAACGAAGTGTTGTTCGCAAACTTCACAACTTTCCAGACACGGACATACCACAACCCTTCACCCCAGCTGAAGTTGCAGACGTCATCAACAACGCCAAACCATCTAAGGCGATTGGCCCCGACGGAATATCCATGCTGATGTTAAAACACCTTTGCGAGCGGGGAGTTGAGTACCTGACTATGGTTTTCAACAAGTCAGTGAGCAGCCTCGTAATACCCGAAGCCTGCAAAAAGGGTAGAGTCATTCCCATTTTAAAACCTGGGAAAGACGCGACAGAGGGACAATCATACAGGTCGATTTCCCTCCTATCACCAGTCGCGAAGACTCTTGAGGCGCTTCTCCTCCCCCAGCTGTCCAGCCACCTAACAGCAGCTCGTCACCAGCATGTCTTCCGCAAAATGCACAGCACCACTAGATCTCACAAAGCTTAAACCAGCAGAGGCCCTGTGAAAGGACGGTCCTAGTGGCTCTTGACCTGTCGAAGGCCTTCGACACTGTCAGTCACGCCACACTCTTCGAGGATATCCTGCAATCCACAATGCCCAACAACACGAAGAGATGGATCGTAAATTATCTGAGTGGCCGTCAGTCGTTCGTGGAGTTTAGAGCATAGCTGTAAAATTTCGATTACGATTAATAATCAATTAAATTATTTTTCAAAAATAATCGTAATGATTATTTAATTCTCTGGTATAAAATGTATGATTATTAATTGATTACGATTAAAATTAATCTAAAAATAATCAGGATTAATTTAAATTAATGAAAATAATCAAAAATAATCAAAATTAATCAAATAATTAATTTGATTATTTTCAAGAATTAATTTTGATTATTTTTGATTAATTTCAATATATTTAGTATAATTTCCTACCTTTTTACATTAAGTGTAATGGAAAACAATTTTTCAAGTTATGACACTATTCAATTATATGAATGTTTTATTAATAACAATAAATTTATCAAGTTTATTTCTATTGAAAACCTTGATCTCAGTACAATATGTTAGAAAAAATACTGCAATCTTTTCGAAATGGGTCTCAAAAAATCCGTAATTTTTAGCTGATTACGGAAAAAATAATTAAATTTTTCTTAGAGTTTTTTTTTTTTTTTGGAGGAAATTATACTAAATATATGGAAAATAATCAAAATTAATCCTAGAAAATAATCAAATAATTTTTTGATTAATTTTGATTATTTTCATTAATTTCAATTAATCCCTGATTATTTTTAGATTATTTTTAATCGTAATCAATAATAAATTAAAAAAATTCAAAATAATCGTTAATTAATCATTAATTTTACTTTTTTAATAAAAATAATCTAATTAATAATGATTACGATTATTAATCATTATTTTACAGCTATGGTTTAGAGACAGACGCTCCAAACCCCGTAGAGTTAAACAAGGCGTACCTCAAGGTGGATCATGGCGACGGGCCATAACATTGATGAATTATGCGTTCTGGTCAATGGTTATCTCCACGAAATACATCAGTTCTTCATTGCGCGTAACCTGCAATTATCACCAGCGAAGTCGTTAACAACACTTTTTGCCACCTGGACGAAGGAAGTAAACCTAAACCTTGGTCCTCAAAGCGCTAGCCGGCAGCACTTGCGGTATGGATAAAGAAACCTTGTTGGTTACATGTAAAACGATTGGTCGGTCAGTGGTTAACTATGCTGCTCCAGTGTGGACACCTTCGCTAAGTGATACCCAGTGGAGAAACATTCAAAGCTGCCAAAATGCCGCCCTAAGGACTGTAAGGGGCTGCCTACAAATTACGGAACATCACCTGCACGAGGAAACGAAGGTCCTTCCAGTCAAGGAACACAATGTCATGTTGACTAAACAGTTCCTCCTGGGATGTCATCGGAGAAGTCATCCCAATTTTAACATCATACAATTGGATATTCCCCCGAGGCATGTCAGGAAGGATCTTCGTATATACGAGGAAAAAATATGCAGATATGTGCGGGATCCACTGGATCAGTCCTCGTATTCGGCAGCTTTGAACGACATTCATAGAGACGCCATAAATTCCGCGGTCGCAGGATACCGCATGAATGTCGTACTTGGAGGTCGCCCACCGCCCATAGCAGACACGGAAGAAAACCTGCCGCGGAAAACAAGAGTAGTTCTGGCACAACTAAGATTGGGATGGAGCAACATGCTCAATGCCTACTGGTCACGTGTAGACCGTGCCGTCCCCAACGAATGTCCTGCATGTGGTCAGGGTCCTCATGACACCCACCACATATTCAACTGCTCAGCCAACCCTACTTAACTCTGTCCAATGGATTTATGGATGAATCCAGTTGAAGTAGCCCAATTTTTAGGCCTGGACATTGATGTAGAACCCCCCCCACTAGATTATTGTATAGTTTTAGATGTTACAACAACAACAACCACAAGGGAGGATTTTAACGACTCCGAATAGGTCGAAGTTTGAGTTCAAACTTGAGCATAAGCTTCGGGAACTTAAGCCCCTGCATATCCGGACCCGAGGCAAGAGGAATATTTGGTAGAGTTCAACTATGATTAGGAAAGCCCGAGAGCGAGAGGTAAATGTTATTACATTTTATCTAGTGCCTACTTTAAACCGAGAGATATTCTTTGGCGTCGATTTTATAAAGGTTTTCAAAATTTTTTATAGTCTCGAGAGTCTTACGACAAATGGTGTTAGTCTCTCCGAAGAGGCAGGCAGTACCCTAGATTTTGTGACTTATAAGCTGACACCGGATCAGCAACAAAAATTAGATTTCGTCATATATGTAGATGTTTCCATGCTAAAGTAAGAAGGAATTAGGAAAAACAAAATTGGAAATGCATACTATAGATACCTACTCGCGATGCAATTTCAGTACTGTCTCCCTGGTCGTGCCAAAATTGATGTACGCGTAGCTCGATGGGATGCTTGATCTCGGTGTGATTGAGCTTAGTGAAAGTCCATGGAATCACCCGGTTACACCAGGCACAAAGAAAAAATAAGAAAATTGTAATAGGTTGTGATGCCAACTCGCACCATGTAGCTTGGGGTAGTACAAACACCAATCGCAGGGGACAAGCCCTCATGGATTTCCTTAATACTAAAGACTTGATAACATTGAACTTAGGTAATAAAGCTACCTTCGTCAATAGAATCACAGAAGAAGTATTAGATATAACTATATGTTCAGAAGAGCTTATAAACGAAATTCAGGATTGGAGAGTTTCGGACGAGCACTCCTTTTTTGATCATCGGTACATAAGATTTAAAATACTAAGGCCACCACCAAAGCCGATAAAGTTTCGGAATAAGTCTAAAACTAATTGGACAATGTTCGGGACCTTACTAAAGAACCGTTTAGGTCAGGACACTTTTCAATGTCGAAATAAAGAGGATATAGATGCCAAAGTGGAAACGTTCACAAGTGCCCTGGTTGAATCGTACGAGGACAGCTGCCCTCTGCGAGAGCGGAGATCTGCCCAGGAAAAACCCTGGGTAACTGGGGAGATCCGGAACCTTGGGAAGACTCTTCGCAAACTATTTAACCGGGCACGGCGTAAAAAGACCGCAGTATACTGGGATCTTTTCGAAAAGCCAAAAGAGACTCCTGAAAACCTTTCTGTGAACAGGTAGATAGCGTAAATGACGTATCGAAGATAAAAAATTCCTATCCAAAACTCATGTCCAACCGGAATCTATGATCGATGACACGGGCAGGAGGCTTGAGGATATGGAGGAGACAATGAAACTCCTAATGGACTCTCATTTCCCACCCGGTATATCGAATAACATAGATGAACCGATATTGGAGGAAGGGGAGAGTAACACGGAAATAGTTATTACATCTGACATGGTTAAAGGGGAAATCAAGAGCTTTGCTCCCTATAAAGCTGCAGGGCCGGATGGAATTTTCCCGGCACTTTTGCAGATGGAGACGGGACTGGTTTCCGTACATCTGTCACAGATATTCACTGCATGCTTAAAATTGGCATATACCCCAGTTAAATGGCAGGATGCAAGGGTAATATTTATACCCAAACCATGGAAACCTAGCTATGCGACACCTAAGTCCTATCGACCGATAAGTCTTACGTCCTTCCTGCTTAAAACCTTGGATCGGATAGTCGATAGCATGGTTAAAAGCAGCATACCATACAAAGACCTTAAATATAAGCAGCATGCTTATGTAAAGGGACGATCGGTGGAAGCCGCTTTGAACGAAGTTGTCCACTACATAGGTGAATCTTTTGATAGCAAACTGTATACACTGGCGGTATGCATTGACATCGAAGGCGCTTTCAATAACGTGCACACTTATCAAATCCCTAGACCAGTTTTATGTTGACTGGGTGCTCCGTAACTGGATCAACTACATGCTAAGGAACAGATGGATAAGCTGAGAGATGTACGATATAACTATCAGGAAAAAGGTATTTCGCGATATACCACAGGGTGGCCTGGGTTACCACGATTAATAGCCTCCTAAGGACCCGTGAAAGGACTTAGACCTGTCTGCTATGCAGACGATGTTGTAATACTTTTAAAGGGAAAGGATCCAAATTACTTGTGTAGAAGAGCTGAGGAGGCTCTGAATACGGCCATGAGCTGGGCTCAACCGAGAGGCCTCAATGTTAACCCGGCGAAGACGGAAATCTGTCTTTTCACAAGAAAGACAAAAATTTCTACATATACTGAACCTTGCTTCCTGCGCAAGAAGATACCGGTGACAGACAAAGTTAAGTACTTAGGTGTAATACTTGACCGGAAATTAAAATGGAGACACCACATAGAGGATAGGATCAAAAAGGCACATCGGTGCTGGGCGATATGTAGGAGAACCATAGGCATGAAATGGGGTCTTAGTCTTACTATGACAAATTGGCTTTATAAAAGTGTAATTAGACCAATTCTAGCTTATGCTTCAATAATATGGTGGACTGCTTTAGACAAAAAATTCAATATCAAACTACTACAGGGAGTTCAGCGTACATGCTGCTTGGGTATAAGTGGTGCCATGTGTACTACTTCAACCAAGGCTCTGGAAACGTTGCTAGATATTCCACCCATTGAAACATATATAAGATATGAGGCGGCGCTTACAGCCGAACGGCTCTTTACTTTAGGCGAACTGGCCAAAAACGGTTATAGGACACGTCATCAATGTATACTGGACACATTAGAAGGTTATACACATTCATCGGACGTGCCTGATCGCATACCAGACACTGAATATGTCGGAAACTTTGAAACGCTAATCCCAGATAGAATGTCTTGGTCAAGCGGAACATTAGAGCAAATACCAGTAGGAATCCGTTGCTACACGGATGGCTCTAAATTAGGGGACAAAGTGGGCTTGGGGTTCTATATTGAAGACCCAGAAACAGAAATATACCACCGTTTACCTAATCATAACACAAGCTTCCAGGCAGAAGTACGAGCAATAACGGAATGTGTAAATTGGATTAGAATAAATATGGCGCCCACAGGGCTTAATATATTTACCGACAGCCAGAAGCCAATTAGGGCGATATCAGGTGATAGAATTAAATCTAAGACCATATTGGATTGTAAGATAGCTTTAACTGAATACTCTCCCAGAGGTAAGGTTCACATCATATAGGTACCAGGCCACTCGGGAGTAGTCGGCAACGAAAGGGCGAATGTAATAGCTTTAAAGGGAAGGGAGCTCGATGTAGTTAACCTGACAAACGCAAAACCATTCGACGCAACAAAAGCTGAATTAAAAATATGGATGAGAGAATACCATAAGGCCTCTTGGAATAATGAAACGGTGGGTAGAACCACAAAAATTCTATGGGGTGACCCTGATGAGAGCAAGACTAGAAATCTCCTCAAAATGAGCAAGTCTGAGGTTAGTATGATGGTAAGTATTCTGAGTGGACACACAGGATTGCGTGCACAAAATTGGACGTGCGGATTCAGACGAATGTAGAGCATGTGGAGAGGACAGTGAAACTCTGGAGCACTTTCTTTGCCATTGTCAGGCATTCGTCGAAGTTAGATCCAAGTATCTTGGAAGTGATGTTATTCCGGAAATAACATTCTTAACCAACACCGATTGGAAGATTCTTAGGAATTACGTCCAGGAAACAGAGTTTCCGAACATGGAAAAATAATACATTCAGTGAACAATTTTTTTTTCATGAATTGGAGCGCACAACAGGCCTGATAGTGGCCTAGGTGTATTTCTTCGGATTTGATGTAGTATACATCCTCCTATCAACCTAACCTAACCATATGTTGCCACGACCTTGCTTTAGCACCGTTGCATCCGATGTTGACAATCCTGTTGAGAGGAGAAAACATTTCTTGTGATGTTTATATTAGCCATCAGAGCGTTGGTAGCTGTCTCGCCCCGACGGAGGTTTATTTTGATAATCTCAATCATTGTCGTCAATTGAACTGTCTTTTAGCGAGCTGGTGAACACCTCTTCGCTCTATGGATTTGACTCCCTCGGGTAGACTGAAGTGACTATTGATGCCATGGATACTATTGATGGGAGTGCAGTGTACTTATCAGGACTAGGAATAGCAGTCTTTTTAATTGGCTATGTACTCTAGCGAGTGATTTCCTTCTCGCTTTTAGGATTTGACTCCTTAACGTTATTAGTAGGGGCTAGTGATGCTGGGGTACCGTCTTAGGTATTTGATTGTCCTTGTCGGGGTTTGTTGTAAGAGCCTTCCCAATGACAGCATTAGAGGCGAAATAAGCCTTACCTTTATTCTTTGCAAGACTAGCCATGGAGTTCTGGTGGAGTAGTTAAGTTCCCTCAGGTGAACGAATTCCCATTTTTTCACGGTCAGTTCAGCATTTTGGTTTCCAAGAATTTCCACTGCGCTCATTATCCAGTTTACTGTCCCATCCTTAGCGCCATCCCAGAGAGGAGGATACTTTCTTCCAAGTTCTTCAGGGTGCCAGCACATTGGTAAGATGCCAACCTCATCAACATCACTCCCATGCTGAACTCGTAGCTCAAGCTCTTTATTGGTTGTTTACACTTTAAAGCGATTGCGTAGGCCAGATATTGTAACTTACCGACATCGTATACCGCATAGCAGAGATCATCCCGTCTTCTTTTGGCAACTTTGGTGTATGATGCCGGCTCTTTTCTTTCTCCGCCGTATATCTTCTACTTCCTCGTTTTATGGTATTTCTTTTGAGATACCCTTTCCTTCGAGGTTGATTTCTATCTCATCCTTTTTGAAATTCGCTATGATGATGTTGTTTTAATAATTTGATAATTTGAAATAATAATATCATATTCCATAATATATGTTAAAGCATTACAAGGTCTTTCTATGGTATTTTTGATATTATCAAAAATTGCAAACAAAATGTGCATGTACTTTTCTTTTAGCGTTTCTGATAATTGTTTTATTCCTTATTTTACAATATATTTTCCAATTGTCTGCGCTGTGGTTTTCCATATATGCTTATATTAGATATTGCGTTATTGTCAAAATATTCAACATAAAGATCGTGTTTTGACGATGGCAGATCTAATGCAATATAAATAAAGGCATGTCTAAAAATGCCAGGGCACTGCATTTAGTTTGAGAAATATACATTTATTCCAAGCTAACTAAGAAATAATTTATTAATTATGTGGTGTTGTTTCGGACGCCATAGTACGTAGGCAATGGGTTATGTTTAATCTAGTACACAAACTGGCCATAGCCAAAAGTCCAATAAATTTATATTTCATTTAACTTGTTTGCTTGTTAATGAGAATATTAAAAACGTCAACGCCCTTAAACGTCGTTTAAACATCGTTAAACGTCGTCGCCACTGCCTTTGTCATATTCAAGCCTTTATACTGCGATTTTTCTCTAAACGTTTCGAATTACAAATTAAATCGAATTTCTGTGTCGTGTGCACTCTGTATTTAAGTCAAATTTAAAAATATGAAAAAATAAGATATTGTAAACATTTGACAGCTGAAAATTGTAAACACATTCAAAACTATAATGTCGGTCCTTTTTATTTTCATTGGCTCAAAGAGAAGGTGGAGTTCACTCTGTTTTTATAAAGAGTGTATTGACATTTTTAAATTATTTTTTTTAGTTTTAATTTAATTGCTCATGATCACTATTGTTCACACCGATATAAGTTCTTTAACTGACTGGAATAAAGTAGAAAAGTCATATGAAGATTTAATGCTTTCCGATCAAAGTGAGGAAATTAAAGCTACAGCTCAAGAGCAATATGATTCATGTTTTGAGATGTGACATTTAAATGTTTCAAAGCCTCTTGATGTTATAAAGGCGTTAAGGGATAGTATAGCTTGCGATAGTATGGATTAAGCCATAGAATACATCAAATGATCGCTGTTCTCGTATTTTAAATTCAGTCATGAGTAATTTCTTGTCATCTAAATCTAATCTAATCTAATCATCTTACCCCGAAAATCACACCTTTGTAATCTATATTTACACCATTTGCACGAAGACTTAGTTATCTCTTCTTAAGATTAAAGACTCATTACATATTGTAAAACATATAAAACAACAGTGCTCTTAAATTATGGTTGCTTTACATGTATCCTCTTCTTCCGTTTGAGTTTAAAAAATTCAATTAACGAAATTCCGCAATCACTAATATGGTTTCCACTGATTTCCATTTACATAAGCATGTTGTTTATTTTTCAGATCTTTGTTAGAAATTATGTTTTTAACCATGCTATCGACTCTCTGTTTCATGTTAAAGAGTTTGCAAAGATTCCAAGGTTCTGGCGCTCTCTTGGAAGAGTTTTCTTGGGAAGATCTCCCCACTTTTAGAGAACAAACAAAAATACAAACATCTGCATTAATGATGTTTGTATTTTCCTTATTCCTAAAGGGGTATTAGACGACATGTGTTTTACATATGTACTGTCACTTTATTAGGTCACACTTACGATCTGTGCAAGTTAACTTGCCATTCATAATTTATTTTTCTTACCAATGTACCGACAAAAACCTACCAAAACATTACTAAAACTACCAAACTTGTTTTTTTACAATATCATACAATGATTTCTAACAAAGAATGGTTTACTTTTATATGATTACACAAAATTACCAAATACTTTGGCACAATATCGTTATGATATACATAATTTCTGTTGTCGAGAAAATTTTTCTCAAAATCATACCCAAGAAAGCAAGTAGTTGAATTTCGGTAGGTGGTTTTCACATCGACTTAGAACTTTACCACAGTTATTCATTGACAATAAACTGATTTTCTGCAAGAGGAGTTATATGGCGGTAGTAGGGTCAATTATGGACCAACCCTTATAAATTGGATAAAGATAAGACGATTGACATGGCTATCTCATAAGAACCCAAATTATATATGTATGTATATTAGGATGGGTCGAAAATAGGCTTTTCGCTCGGATCAACTTCTAATAGTGAAATTATGTTGTATTTTAACGTCAAATGGAAGACTGTAAAATATTATTCAATTATTTTGAGGGTAAGAGCCCGCGCATCGCCGCCAAAGTTTGTAAATGCGTTTATATGGAAAAAATTGCACTTTTTGGAGTTTTTTCATTGCACCATTTTGTAGCAAAATCGTAATGTCTACAAAATTGTCTTTCCAAAAAGATGGAAAAACTCAAAATTGGTTAAAAAAGTTTTGAGTTATTAAAATTTCCCCCGAGAATTTTGTGATTCTGTAGACATATAAAAGTAAATATAAGAAAATTTTTGTTAGTTTTGAAAAATTTTACAAAAAATATTATGTTTATCTTTATAAGGTTCATAAATGTGCTAGTACGAATTTTTGTTCAAATTGGATAACGCTTACTTGGTTTAGTCTGTGGTCAAAAAAGGGCCATTATTTTAGCAGCATCTCCAAAACTCCATTTTCAAACTTTAAAAAATTTTGTTAAATGGATTTTAAAAAATTAAAGTTTTCTATACTGTATAAAGGATATATATAAGAATTAAACACAGAAAGAATGAACTCAATACCTCTCATAGTTTTACCGTACCAGCGATGTGAAATTGAAGGATTTCGGGAAAAAGGCAGTTTCCATTTGACGATAAAATACAACATAATTTCACTATTAGAAGTTGATCCGAGAGAAAAGCCTATTTTCGACCTACCCTAATGTGGGTCTACCTACTACCTTGCAAATTACACACAAACTAGATATTATAAGTCTGAAACTAGAGATTATGTGAAGCAAAACTGCGTTCATTCGTGATCCTTGTTTCTTGTAAAAGGACTTCAAAATAAAATAAAATATACCATACTATGCCAAATTTGGTGTCAAATGTCCAAGAAGAGTTGTAAAATATTTTGTGTTATTTATTTATTTTATTCTTTCAGGATCAAAGATGTCAAAAATGTTTTTCAAACATTTTTTGGAAAAAATAATATTGAAAACATAAATAGATATTAGAGGATAAAAATTTTAAAATGAATTTTTGACATATTTTTATCCTGACAGTATAAAATAAAAATAATATATAATATTTCCCATCTCTTCTTGTTCTTTTGTCATAAAAGAAGTATTTTAAAATATTTTTTGAGAAATATACTTTTTAAAACTTTGGAGTCCTTTAAAAAGTAAACCTATTGAAACAATTTATTGCTCTTTGATAAATATTAAGGAGGTTTAAGAAGGATAATCTTAAGATTGATGTGTTTACTAAAATTCTTATTACTTTGCTACGGCAAGGTCAGACATTTTCATAAATTCATATATATGAGTTCAAAATTATCTCATCCTACCAAAAGTCATTTTAGAGATTTGAAACTACCAATTTTGGTCCAATTGGACCAAAGTGGCAACGCTGATTATGACTTTGTTATGATAAACAACCCTTATTTTTCCACATGGGTTTAAAACCGGTATTCTATTTTTTTAAGTTATTAAGTTTTTAGTTTTAGAAAGAAATTTAGTGTTTAACGAGAATCGGACGAGTGCATCACAACCACACTTCGTCTCGTGACATTCAACAATAAATGTATATATGTATTTTGATTTATATATATTTTTAACAAAGTCCTTCGACAAAAAGATTGAACCAAAAATAAAACAAAATTTGGGTTTTTTAAAAAATAAGCATTTATCTTGCTTTAACAAAGATTAGATTTATAAATATAATAAAAGTAAACAAACCTTCATGGCAGCTATTCCTAAAATTTTGGAATTTCAAAAAGTTATTGATGGCGAATTAGTATGTATACATGCAATATTGGATGATCGACCAATTTTAGTCTACCGAAATTGAACAATTTTAAAAAAAGAGTTTTAAAGTTCAAAGATGAATTTAAAGCCAACCATGAAACGTTATTAAAATACGGAAATAAGTCCGTATATTACTTCTCAATGAAATAGATAAAATCATCATAAAAGAGAGTAAAACTGAAAAAGCGACTGGAATATCGTCTATAAATAAGAACACAAAAACAATGGAAGTACCTTATGTGACAGATTGTGCGCAAAATCACACAATAAACGAAGAGTATTATAAGATGGCAAATTCACTCAAAGAATTATATGATGAGCTGATCACAAATATAGAAACATTATCTATAACCTGTTTACCAATAAAACAAAAACAGTTAGAAAGTAGATATCAGCACATGTTAAATAAATTTGAAAAAGTCTACGAGGCGATGAACATAAAATTATTTACAGAAACTGAGGATTATTACTATAAGGCTCTAATAATAATTAATAATAAAAAGAAGAGGAGATCTTTCAAGTTCTGCGAACCTCTCAAAAATAAAAATCCCCGAACTTGATGGGAATATAAACGAGTGATCATCATTCTACGACTTGGAAGCAGTTTCGAAGGGGAAGATACAAAACAAACAAAAAACATGTGAAATGAGCAAATCATCTAACTCATTTCACTCAATACAAAAATGGTGCATTCACTGCAACCTGAGAGACAATAATTAGCTTATAACAACAAATGGTGCTTCACCTGCATTGAACATAAAAGTAACAAGTGGTGTTGTCATTGTGGAAAACGCCATCATAAAATTCTTCATCTTATCGAAGAAAATAAAGACAAAGTACAAACATAATCAATGACTACGAAATGAAATACATACTACAACATCACAAGTTAAAATACAAGCGGCAAATGGGGAACAGTTGATGTTGAGAGCGTTAATTGATCAAGGTTCACAATTAACAACATTTTCAGGAGAGGCATCTGAACTTTTACGTCTACCAAAAACCAGATGCAAAACGGAAACCCATGGTCTCGGAGGTGCAGTAGTTGAAGTCCCAAGCGCAAAAAAAAAAAAACTAGTATTAAGTCCGATTCTTAGGCAACAACTTGGTGGAAACGGAAGCATTAATACTGCCTCGTTTAACAGGAGCTCAACCGG
This sequence comes from Lucilia sericata, assembly GCF_015586225.1. Lineage (NCBI taxonomy): Eukaryota > Metazoa > Arthropoda > Insecta > Diptera > Calliphoridae > Lucilia > Lucilia sericata. The sequence continues at coordinate 18,003 of NW_023994045.1, forward strand.
GTCAATAATTTGAAAATTACATCGAGTAATGAATCATATAGGATAGATATGGTAATTGGAGCCGATATAATTCCACACATCATTAAAGAATGTGTTCATAAAAAGGGGCATTTTGACGCAATCAACAATATTTGGATCGATACTCTCAGGTGTTATTAATAAAAAGACAAAACCTGAAAAAATCGTGAAGAAACATCATTAGAATTCAATAACCATGAAGAAGGTGAGTTTTGCCTGGAACTATTCAAAACAGTGACCAAAGGATGACTCCAAACGGATTGTGATAAATCTACTGATTTAAAAAGATGATAAGGAACTTGGTAAGTCAAAAATGCAGGCAGTAGCTAGACTGCTCTCTATGGAGAAAAAATTTAATTCAAACCGAATTTGAAAAACCGATGGTCTGAGAAGAAGTGGTCTTCCGAAACTCCTTAATCCCGAATTTCGTTTATAAGATCTTCTAAACATATAATTATAATTAATAGTTCTCTAATTCTATGACGAAATTAGCTTAATAATCTAATTTCAATGTGATCAAGTCTTTATTATTAAAGAAATTCATAACGGCTTGTCCGCTGCGATTGCTGTTTGTGCTACAACAAGCTACACGGTGGAAGTTGATATCACAACCTATTACTATTTCCTAACTTTTTCTTTGTACCTCTTCTACTAGTTTCATCAGATCCGACGTTGGTGGAAATAACAGAGATTCGAAGGGCAGGAAAACAGATGCAAGGTACATATTTGTTGCCACTCCCTTGCTTCAGCTAAGTTGCATCCGATGTTTTCAACCCTGTATCAGCGTAGACAAATTTAAATTTACGTGATTTAATTCAAAAATCTTGTTTTGAATCGTCTAAAATTTAAGATATATGTATTTTACCTTAGTTTATTTTAGCCATTATAGTGTTGTAGACGTCTCGCTCCGATGAAGGTTTAATTAGATAACCTCGCGGTAATCCATTATGCCATCTCTAGCGAGTTGGTGATACAGTGATAGCAGTCTTTTTAATTAGCACTTTCCCAATTTTAGAAAGGACCTCCTCATTTTTCCTGTAGTGACTAATTATGCTGTGGGTACCGTCTTAGGTATCTCAGTGCCCGTGTCGAGGCCTGTTGTAACAGCCCTTATATAACAGCGGCTTATTTCCAATTTTGAAGATTACAGCTTTAGAGGCGAAGTCCTTTGTTCTTGCCAAGACTATACGATATGAATTTTCGGTACATATTAAAAGTGGAGTTCCCTCAGCCTCTTTTTTCTGTGAAGACATTCCATTTTTCCACGGCCAGTTCAAAATTTTGGTTTGCAAGACTTTATCAGTGTCCTATCCTTTTATGTAGATACATTGCTGAGATGCCAGCCTCTTTAACATCATACCTATTCTGAACTAGCAGCTCACACTTTCAAATGGTTGTTTGCCCTTTGAAAAAAAGCATGGTTCGCTATCTTATTGTTGACCATATCTTCTACCTTACTCTGCTGGTCTATTTGGACGGGGGCAGCTTTCCTTTTTCACTATCTAGCTTCTTATTCCTCGTTTTTCGGAGCTTCTTTTGAGACACTTTGACCTTTAATGTATGTATATTTTATGTTTATTGGCGTTGTTGTCAGCTCCTCCAGATATCTGATTGCCTCGAATATTTAGAGAGAATCCACTTTAAAAGTATTTATCCTTTGTAGTGTCGTGGGATTGACTCACCGTGATTTCCTGAAGCATCTTCTTCAACTTTCTCCTCTGGGCACCATAAAGTCGTTTTTTAGGCTAAGGTACCTACCTCCGTATTATTATTTTGCTCCCAATTGCAGAATGACGACGTGAAAGATCAACATATGTCGCCGGTATAGGGTTATTTAGGACCATCATTGTTTTTTATGAAATTCCACAAAAAATTGGCACCCTATTAAATTAATAATCTGCATATAAAGAATTCCTACTCAGACAGTGATTATCAAACTGTTCTTATCTTTGTAGAAATATTCTATTATAATATGAAAACAAGTAAGAGTGCTATATTCGGCTGTGCCGAATCTTATATACCCTGCACCATAGTGTATTTAATAAATATCAATTTCATAAAATTTATATTTATTTCATTTTCCCGACCATATCATCAATCAATAGCAAAACAAAATGAACAACAACAGCGCTAAACGAAATAACCACACAAAAAACAAAATACACAAGGCAGTAAAACCAACAGCATCCAAACATACGAAACTGAATACATCAAGAAACAAAAAAAATATACACAACGCAATGAAACCAACAGACATCCAAACATACGAAACTGAATGCACCAAGAAACAAAAACAATATACAGAAGGCAATGAAACACACAGGCATCCAAACATACGAAACGAAATTCTCAAAAAAAACAAAAACAAAATACACAACGCAATGAAACCAACAGACATCCAAACATACGAAACTGAATACACCAAGAAACAAAAACAATATACACAAGCCAATGAAACACACAGCCAGCAGTGTTGTTGTTGTTGCTTATATCAAAGCATGAAAAAAATTTTCTTTTTTATGAAATTTTCAGAGGTTGTCTCGGATTTTTGCTCATATCTCCGGTATTTATGGACCGATTTTGCTGATTTTAAATAGCGATCTTCTCGAAAGCATGTCTAACAGAATTATTGAAGATTCGGATCTCGCCGACATCTGGAGTCCTCTAAAAACTGATTTCAACAAACACACAGACGGACAGACAGACAGACGGACATAGCTTAATCAACTCCGCTACCTATAAGGATCCAGAATATATATACTTTATGGGGTCGGAAAATTATATTATAGAAATTACAAATGGAATGACAAACTTATATATACCCTTCTCACGAAGGTGAAGGGTATAAAAATAAGAACACAGAAAATAAAATAAAAAATTAAGATACATATGTATGTAACATCTGCTGAATTTGGGGATGCCAGATGTCTACGATGGTTCTTGTCGATCGGTATTACTTTCCTAGCGTACAAAAAAATAATACCAGCTTTTATCATTTCGTTGGTGAAAGAAAACAAATATATTAATTGTAGGTTAAGTTTGGTTAGATTGATAGGAGAATGTATACTACATCAAATCCGAAGAAATACACATAGGCAATTATAGGGCCTGTTGTGCGCTCCTTTTCATGACAAAAAAGTCCACTGTATGATTATTTTTCAGGAGAGTATTCAGTTAAAGCTTTCTTACAATCCAATATGGTCTTAGATTTAATTCTATCAATTCTATCAGCCTTCAGGCTTTCGGTGAATATACTGTACGCATTCCGATATTGCTCGGACTTCTGCCTGGAAGCTTGTGTTATGATTTGGTAAACGATGGTATATTCTGTCTGGTATGCGACCAGGCACGTCCGATGATTGTGTATAACCAGTTGTGTAAGCCACTTCTCCTAAAGTAAAGAGCCGTTCGGCTGTAAGCACCGCCTCATATCTTAAATATGTTTCAATGGGTGGAATATCTAGCAACGTTTCCAGAGCCTTGGTTGAAATAGTACACATGGCACCATTTATACCCAAGTAGCATGTACGCTGAACTCCCTGTAGTAGTCTGATATTGCACTTTTTGTCCGAAGCAGTCCACCAGATTATTGGAGCATAAGCTAGAATTGGTCTTATTACACTTTTATAAAGCCAATTTGTCATAGTAGGACTAAGACCCTATTTTATGCCTATAGTTTTCCTACATATCGCCCAGCACCGATGTGCCTTGTTGATTCTATGTGGTGTCTCCATTTTAATTTCTGTCGAGGATTACACCTAAGTACTTAACTTTGTCTGTCACTGGTATCTTCTTGCCCAGGAAGCAAGACAAAATGCCACCCTGTGGTATACCGCGAAATATCTTTTTCCTGATCGTACATCTCGCAGCTTATCCATCTGTTCCTTAGCATGTGGTTGATCCAGTTACGGATCACCTGGTCAATATAAAACTGTTCTAGGGATTGGACAAGAGTATCAGTGTGAACGTTATTGAAATCGCCTTCGATGTCAATTCATACAGCCAGTGTATACAGTTTGCAATCAAAGGATACACCTATGTAGTGAACATCTTCGTTTAAAGCGGTTTCCACCGATCGCCCCTTTACGTAAGCATGCTGCTTATATCTAAGGTCTTTGGCTGGTAAACTGCTTTTAACCATACTATCGGCTATCTGTTCCTAGGTTTTAAGTAGGAAGGACGTAAGACTTATCGGTCGATAGTACTTAGGTGTCGCATAGCTAGGTTTCCCTGGTTTGGGTATAAATTTTACCCTTGCATCCTGCCATTTAACTGTATGTTAATTTTAAGCACGCAGTGAATATTTGTGACAGATGTACGGAAACCAGTCCCGCCTCCATCTACAAAAGCGCCTGGAAAATGCCATCCGGCCCTGCAGCTTTATAGGGAGCAAAGCTCTTGATTGCCCCTTTAACCATGTCAGATGTAATAACTATTTCCGTATTGGCCTCCCCTTCTCCAATATCGGTTCATTTATGTTATTCGATATGTATATCGGTGGGAAATGAGAGTTTATTAGGAGTTTCATTGTTTCCTCCATATCCTCCAGCCTCCTGCCCGTGTCATCGATCATAGATTCCGGCTGAACATGAGTTTTGGATAGGATTTGTTTAATCTTCGATACTTTATTTACGTTGTCTACCTGTTCACAGAAAAGTTTCCAGGAGTCTCGTTTCGCTTTTCGAACGATTTTCTTATATTCATCAAGTTTATTACGGTACTTATCCCAGTATACTGCGGTTTTTTTACGCCGTGCCCGTTTAATTAGTTTGCGAAGAGTCCGACGTTGGTAGTAGTGTCGGAGAATCGGAAGGCAGGTAAACAGATGCAAGGTATATGTTGCCACTACCTTGCTTCAGTCAGCATCAGCATCTGATGTGCATAATCCTGTTGAGAGGAGGAAACATAAGTTCTAGTGACATAAGATACATGTTCTCGGGCGAGACTCTGTATCAGAGTAGAAAAGTTGGAAATTTACGTGATTTCATCCATGAAACTGTCTTCCAGTGAGGTGGTTTATCCCTCCTCGCTCTTTGGACTCGACTTCTCCGAGTAGCCTGAAGTTGCCATTAATGCAGTGAATATGAGACTGTTTAATCGACACCTTCCCAATTTCCTCGATTTTAGGATTTGGCTCCTCAACATTACCAGTACTTGCTAATGATGCTTTGGGTACCGTCATAAGTATTTCAGAGTCCTAGTCGGGGCCGGTTCTGACAGCCCTTTCAATTGGCGCCTTCCCAATTTTGGAAGGGCAGATGCACTTTCTTCTGGCAAGTTAGTGGCAACTTCCTCGATTTTAGGATTTGACTCCTCAACCTTATCAGTAATGGCTACTGATGCTGTGGTCTTAGGTTTTTTAGAGTCCTTTTCGGAGCTTTTTTAACAGCCCTTCCAATCGGCACCTTCCCAATTTTAAATATGACAGCTTTAGAGGCGAAGTAAGCCCTACCTTTATTCTTGGCAAGACTAGCCATGGAATTCTTGTCGATACCTATTACAAATAGAGTTCCTTCAGGTTCTTCTTTTCTGTAAAAGAAAATTTTTCAACGGCCAGCTCAGCATTTTGACCTCCAAGTTTTTCCAGTAAACGTTCATTAGACATATGGGGTAATAACCATATTTTTATGTAGACAGTGGACTTTAAGAGCACCGGAGGACTTTAAGAGCACTATTTTTTGCCAGTCCCAGCTTAGCGCAGTCCCAGGGAGGAGGGATACTTTCCACTAAGTTCTTTTATACTCAGTTATTAACTCCTCTGGAGACCTGATCCGCTTTGCCTCAGATCTTGTGAGAGACTCCGATTTTTCCTTAGGAGTGTCGGGGTTTATATACTATATTTCAGTATCCCCTTTCTTATTCTAACTAATAATCTATCTTAGTCTAATTATAATACTATTTTCCTATTGGCTATAACATTTGAAGTGTGTTGGTACATGACGGTACCCAAAGCATCTTTCCAAGATCGGAGGGCTATCCACTTCCCCAGGGGAAGCTGAACAGCATTCTCCTCACGAGGAAAGAAAACATCTAACAGAAGGCTCATGCAATCCCCCCATGTTGACAATACAGTATCGTCAATATGTAGTGATCCCAAGTCCTCATGTCTGCTTCTTCCCTTGCAGATACGGTAAACCGCACCACATGGGTCATCTCTATTGTCCCGTACCATAACAATCCTCTTTTACCATAACAATCATTTCCTTATACGTACGTAAAGCCGAAAGATAGTCTGCTTTGCGCTGAACTAAATCCTCTGCGTTAGTGCATCTGGCACTCTGGAATCGCTTTCGGAGACGCCTGACAGACCTTCGCATCAGACCCAGTTCACGAGTCCACCACTTCACCTTGCTGAACTTTGTCTTGCGACGTTGGCCCAACAAAGTGTCATTAGTATGACACATCCACTGATCTATCTTACCGACCTGGTCATATATCGTCAGTATCCTAAAGTCATCAATCGGCACCTCTGAGGCCACCGATCGAAAATACCCCGCGTACGAGTCCCAGTCAACATCCCTATTTCTCCAGGTTCGAGTCTTGTCTGTCCTAACAGTTCGTCCTCTGCAAGAGACCGTAAACTCAATGAGCCTATGGTCACTTACACTCCAGTCATTACATACCCCACTTAAAGTCAAAGCCTGTCATAGTTGCACCATTGGCAGTTGTATCGTCAATGTCACTGGTACCCATAGGACCGTCAAAAGTATGCAGGTCACTCGGCTCATTCACCACCATGACCCACTTGGTAACCAGCCACTCGCTAAGCATAACTCTTCGTATATAGTTCTGATGGCCAGGGGCTTACTGAACCACATACGAGAGCAGCCTTTGCGTCTAATGACACTAAACACCGAACAGGCGGCTGACATCATGAGATGTTCCGCCGGAAGCCCCTTAAAGGCACAGTTTCTGCAATGTATCTAATTTACACACCGAGATGCCAAATGGCCAACCTGTCCGCAGAGGCGGCACACACCTTCCGTCATTCTGCACTCCCTGACTCTATGATCAAAGCCAGACATAAAAGAGAACCACTTTATATAGCACCGGCCATTGTCCAGCAATTGCTGCATGGCCTCACTACTACCCTCCAAGACAACGCACACCGACGAACCTGTCGACATCCAGGGGGCAGACACCATCCTCACCGACCTCTTAAATCCTTCAGGAGTCATCCTACGCCTAAAAATAAGGTAGAGCTCCGCCATGAACTCATCCGGAGTGATTTCCGGATGAACGTCGCTGAACCACGACCTTAGGACCCAGATTGTCGTTAACCGACACCCCAAACAAACTTCTTGCTAGCCGCAACCTTCTCCCTTTCAGCCACCGATGGAGTGCGTATCACCGTACCACCGCTACGTAGAGGACTGAGTTCATGAACTCTTACCCCCAAAGTAGGGCCAAACTCCTTAACCACTACCTCCTGCAGGAACTTTGAAGGTGGATTGACCAGCCTCCAAGACCTCCAGCTTACCCTTCAACTTCTCATTCTCAGTCATGAGTTTGAAAACCAGCGCCTCGAATTTAGCCGCATTCTCGAGCATCTTTCTTCTCAATATGCGATCGGCTCCATCTACCAACACTGTCTCCATCAACACCTGCGTGATTGCCTTAGCACCTATCACCATCTGGTTCAGGACCCTTACATTTGGCGAAGCCGATGAAACACGGCCTGCTCTGCTAGCAGCAGCAACGACACCACTAAGACTTGGCAAACTTTCAGCAATGGGAGCAGCAACGACCCCTTACACGAGTTATTAGCTATTTTGGTAGCAACCGGCGGCTCGAACTCACCCTTCGGCACCGGCTTTGATACACCCGCATCTTCGACCGACATGTCCGGCGTATCCGCCTTACTCTTACCAGCCTTCTTCTTGCTCGCAGGAACAGGAGTCATATCAACAAATCAATTAACCCACTGGTCTGAGTAACCGGATGATACTGCCTTGCCTGCTTCCGGTTTAGCCGAGACACCAACCCATCCACCAATCTGGCAACACCACTTACCTGGTCGAAGTTTGACCTTCGAGTCGGAGATTCACCTTGAGACTCCGCTGGCAAAAGGAGTCTCAAAACACTTTGTTTATTTTTGCAAAACAAAAATAAACACACACACTCTGTATTATTAATTTTATTATTATTATTACACCACACTACTATTGTTCGATATCGGATAGTAATCCGCACGCATCCGCGAAATCTTACGTCCGTTTTTACAGATTTGAAATCCGCAGAGTCCCAACTTTTAAAATCACTATCGCTCGCTTAAAAATTCACACTACTACTTGCCGAAATAGACCGTTAAAAACACCGCTTATAAAACACGTCCGCACTCAACGAGTATCGCAGTAAAAGTGACCGCCACGGAGTCAAAGGTACCCACCTCCGTAGTAGTATTTTGCTCATGATTGCAGGATGACGACGACACGTGACTCGTGAGTAGATCAATACTTGCCGCCCGTCTTGGATTATTTAGGCCCTGCACCGTAACTTTTATCTTTTAATTTTTATTTTCCATGTTTGTTTGTTTTTTTTTATAGTTTTTTGGTCCGCGGGGAATATAATTTCCCAGGTGGTGGACAATCTGCCCTCCCTCAGCTTGAGTGAAACTAAAACTGGGGAGGACAGATGGTCCATCACCGTCCCCTATCCGCCACCCGGGGACGCGCTCGGTAGGAAAAACGGGAAAACTCCCCCGTAAGAAATCTGAAGTGAGCAGAAAAATATCATGAGAAGGACACAACAAACTAATTTCACCACAATCACTTACTTTGATTTATCTACTCCATGATCTAATTTTCTTTTGCGCAATTGCAGTTACACTAGAGGACGAGTAATGCATGGTAAAGGGGATTTCCTGTCCGTCCGTATTGGTCGTCGTTCGAGATTTAAGTTCACAACCCTGTCAGCGGGAATGGTTTCACACTCAAAAAAAAAATAAATAGTTTTATGAAAACAATTAAAAATGTGATTAAGATTATAAGAAACGAAAATGTGTGTGTATTAAAAATTTATGTAAAGAAATAACTGAACTACAAACATCCTTTTCAACTACCTCCTCTGTGCTCCAGAAAGTGTTTTTTTTAGTAATAGGTAGTTTTGTTACTCTATTATTATCCTCTTTTACCATTTGTTCTGCTTCATCCTATTAGGTATGATTGTGTTATTTCATCGGAGAATACAGGGTCAATTTATTTTTTCTTGGTAATCGGAAAATATTTAATTATCTTATTTTTAACTAGTATAAATTGGAATGAAGTTATAAAATGTAATACATAATACTTAATAAAACACTTTTCAACTTTTCAAAATAATTAAACAAATAATAATATTGTTTCCATATAGCTTTGGCATGTATTTGTCATTAGGCGGTCCTAACCTTGCTCACCAGAAACATCTTCGAGCAGTAAATAAAAGATCCACAAAAACTCTACATTAAAACAGAAACTACACCAGAAAATCTACCATACGAAGAATCCTAAGACAGTTTCGGCTAACAACCCATTTCCATAATGACCTCTTAACCTCAACTTACCATTCCATCATCACATATACCTTGCTAAATAACCAACATAGAAAGTATTATTGTCAAATTCATAAATGTCGTTAAACGTTTCTTAACCTATTGACAAATTTTTACATATATTTGGAAAATTACAAACATATTTTTCCTTCGCATTTTCCCTTTACAAAAACCATTAGTATCATGTAAATACATTCACTGTCTTTTGCTCAAGCTAATATTCTTCCCCAAACTTAAGTATTCACGAAAACTCATTCTAACTCGTATCTTGGAAATTTGTTATTTCTGTTTTTACTTTGTCAAGAAATTAATAAAGTTGTTCAATAACAGAATTGAACAAGTACAGAAATAAATAGAGAATTTTATTTTGGTTAGTTGGTGATTAAAAGCCCTTTTTTTTATTTATTTATTTTTTAAATAAATAGCACGGGAAGTGCGTTTTATTTATTTATTTTTTTGTTTTAATTTACAAAGCCCGGCTTTCTCGCAAAACTTCATAACATATGACGTTCGATAAGTGTTTGGAGACCATCAATCGAGGTCGGTAAGACCGTCGTCCAAGTCGATAAGATCGTCATGGAGATCGACCAAATCGTTTTCAACACTGCCTGATCGGACTTCGACAATGGATTTTCCTATACCTAAAAGAGCCCTCTGAGGTTAGATTAACCTGCCACTATACAGGACACAACACTCATTTTCACGTTGCTTGGACTCAAGATTACTGTTTCACTTTTAATTTGGCGATAAAACATGAGAAGCGATACTTATATTTTTCTTTGTCACGAAACACTACTACACTTGGCACTAGCTAAATAATGTTGCGCACCTCTTTCTTAATTCTCTTTTAAAGTTGCCTTTATGTCCAAACAGAGAAACTATTGTTTAAGCATATACGCATTTATTGGATCTATTTCATTTAAACGTTATTAACGTTTTGGTTCATTAAAAGCAAAAGAATTAACAGTAGTTCATGAGAATTTAGTTATACCCTACACCACTATAGTGGGAAGGGTATTATGCGTTTGCGCTGATGTTTGTAACGCATTAAAATATTAGTACTATACCCACCTTAAAGTATACCGATCGACTCAGAATCACTTTCTGAGTCGATTTAACGATGTCCGTGTGTCCATGTAAACGTTGTTATCATAGTTCACGTCGCAATTTTCAAGATTTCACCTAGCCCCCATACAACTGAAGCCCACGAAAAGGGCTCTTGAGCTCATAATTATGTATAATATAAATATATCTCGATTAAAGTTTGCACAACTAAGTCCAAATAATCGGACTTCATTTGACCCTAGCCCCCATACAAAGCTCCCTTCACGAAGTGACTTGAATATCCGCAACTCATTTATTAGCACTGTTATTGCAATGAAATTTAGCACAGACAAATATTATATAAATACAAATCTATCCAGCCCATTTTATCGGGGTCGGTCCACATTTGCTCCTATACCCCATATAAAGCCTCTTTTAGAAAATAAGTTTTTCGTCAATAAATTGCTTAAATAAATCGGAATCAAGATAATATTCAAGATAAATACTTTATTATGAAAAATAAATCACATTTAATATTCATAACTGGTGTAGGGTATTATATGGTCGGTCAAGCCCGACTATACTTTCTTACTTGTTATACCCACCATCAAAAAAGATGGGGGGTATATTGATTTTGTCATTCCGTTTGTAACACATCGAAATATTGGTCATAGACCCATAAAAGTATGTATATTCCGGGTCCTTATTAAATTCTAAGACGATCTAGCCATGTCCGTCCGTCTGTCCGTCTGTCTGTTGAAATCACGATAGGGACCACACGAGAAGAGCTAGACAGTTGAAATTTTGCATAAATATTCTCTATTGTTAAGGTTTGTTTGGTATTGAAAATGGGCAATATCGGTCCACTTTTTCGGATAGCCCCCAACAAGTGGACCTCCAAAAAACAGCTTTAACGGGCATAACTGTTTTATAAGTAGGAGTATAGTGATGAAATTCGACATAAAGAAGTTTAATGTGAGCCAAAATCTTTCTACCAAAGTTTTTGAGGATCGGCCTATAAATGACCCTACCCCCCATATAAGGTCCCCTTATGAAAATTACTTTAACAATCATTACTGGTCCCAAAATGCAAGTATAGCGATGAAATTTGGTACAAGTATGTTTCCTACGAACCAAAATCTCTCTACCAATTTTTTTTAGGATCGGCCCATAAATGACCCTACCCCCTATATAAGGTCCCCTTTAGAAAATGACTTTAACACTCATTACTAGCCTAAAAATTCGAGTATAGCGATGAAATTCAGTATAAGTAAGTTTCTTACGAACCAAAACCTTTTAACCAATTTTTTTTAGGATCGGCCCATAAATGACCCTACCTCCTATATAAGGTCCCCCTGGCCCTAAAATGCAAGTATAGCGATGAAATTCGACATAAATACGTTTCATGTGAGCCAAAATTTGTCTACCAAATTTTTTGAGGATCGGTCCATAATTGACCCTACCCCCCATATAAGGTCCCATTTAGAAAATTACTTTAACACTCATTACTGGTCCAAAAATACGAGTATAGCGATGAAATTCGGTATAAGTAAGTTTCTTACGAACCAAAATCGCTCTACGAATTTTTTTAAGATCGGCCCATAAATGACCCTATCCCCCATATAAGGTCCCCTTCTGAAAATGACTTTAACGATCATTACTGGCTAAAAAATATGAATATAGCAATAAAATTTTACACAATTAAGTTCTTCGCGAGCCAAAATCTTTTTAATAACTTTTATGTGGATAGGTCCATAATTGGCCCTACTCTCCCTATTGGGTCCACTTCAGGAAATAGCTTAAACGCTCATTACTGTCTTAAAAATACGAGTAAAGCGATGAAATGCTACACACGTAAGTTTCTTACGAGCCAAAACCTCTGTACCAATTTTTTTGCATCGGCCCATAAATGAGCCTTCCCCCATATAAGGTCCCCCTCTGCAAATAACTACATGTTCATTATTGGCTTAAAAATATGAATGTGACGAAAATTGACGCACATAAGTTTAATGCGTGCCAATATCTCTCCACCAAATTTAGGGAGGATCGGTCCATAATTTAATTTTCAGAAAATTACTTAAACGATCATTACTGGCTTAAAAATATGAGTTATGAAATAGGTTATGAAATTCGCTCCGAATTTCATGTGGAATGTGTTGGTAATACACAAAAGGTTCCCTTCAGGAAAGAGTCTTGGTTAATAACTACGAGTGTTCCTTATTTAAAATATACATAATCTATGTACAAAATTTTATGAGTATCGGTTCATAATTGACGCTCACGGTTTAAGAATTGAAATAAAATATTTGTTTTTTTTTTAATTAATATTTTGGTAGTTCAAAAGAGCTCTGGCCATAATTGACTTAAGCTATATTCCAAATATCACGCTGATGTTTATAGGGGAGCATTCCTTTTACAGCATACGGTTTGATAGTGGGTATATGAGATTCGGCACAGCCGAATATAGCACTCTTACTTGTTTAATTAATATTTTGGTAGTTCAAAAGAGCTCTGGCCATAATTGACTTAAGCTATATTCCAAATATCACGCTGATGTTTATAGGGGAGCATTCCTTTTACAGCATATGGTTTGATGGTGGGTATATGAGATTCGGCACAGCCGAATATAGCACTCTTACTTGTTTTATTTTAGGTTTAGCAAAAATTAGAGAATTTTAAATATTTAGCAAATTAGGTAGCAAAATTTAGTTTTCAAGTTTTAACAAACTTAGTTTATAACTTTCTGGCAAAAATTTAGTTTTAATATTGTAACTTCAGGATTTTAACAAAATTTAGTTTTTAAGTTTTATATCAAAATTAGTTCATAAGTTTTTAACTAATTTAGATTGTAAGTTTTAGGAAATTTAATTTTAATTTAATTAAATTACATTTTTTAAGTTTTAGGTTTTAAAATTTTGTTCTAATTGAATCTTTGCAAATTTACAGCAAATTTACAGCGACACTTTCTTCACTAGGCCTGAGCTAAACCTCTAACCTTTACGCGCACGCTTGGAACTAATCATTTCAGTGGACTGGCTTCAAGCAACAAAACTATAGGTATGCCTTCACACTACTTAATATACGCATATATAATTTCTTTTTTTTACAACATTGTTATTATACCCTCCACCACCATCAGTGGTGATAGAGGGTATATATAAGTTTGTAATTCCGTGTGTAACACCAAGAAATATTCATCTGAGACCCAACAAAGTATATATATTCTGGGTCCTTATCAAATTCTGAGTCGATTTAGCTATGTCCGTCTGTCTGTCTGTCTGTCTGGGTAACACACGCTCACGATAAAACGAAGCAATATAATTTAACCAAATTCACCCAAAATATTAACTGTTATCCGGTTCAGTTTGGTATTGAAAATGAGCAAAATCGGTTCACATCGGGAAAAGTTATGAATCAAAATTTAAAACAACCTCGAAAAAAATAAGCATTTTTTTCACATTCTGATGTAATTTTCTCGAAAACTATGCAAGATAATTTCATGAAAGTCATCATACATTTGTTTCTATACAAGATCTTGATTCTTGCTGAAAATTGCTAGAATCGGTCCACAATTTCATATACCTCCCATACAAAAGTACATATTCCCGGAAAATGGGTTTTTTGTTAATAACTTCCGTCACAATGTTGATATCTTCACAAAATTTTACAAATTAAAATCTTATGTCAATAGAATTCATTCAGAGAAAAAATTTTCTGGATAACATAACTCATTACTAAATTAAGATATCCATATAAAATTTGGAATAAGTATTGCTCATATGCACAGAAATATTAATGTTAAATTATTTTCGGGATCGGTCCATAATTGGACATAGCTCCCATACAAGGTCCCCTCCCGAAAATCACTTACACGCGCATAACTCATTACTAAATTAAGATATTCATATAAAATTTGGTACAAGTATTACTCATATACACAGAAATATTACTGTGAATTTTTTTTCGATCGGTCCATAATTGGTCATAGCTCCCATACAAGGTCCCCTCCCGAAAATCACTTAAACGCGCATAACTCATTACTAAATTAAGATATCCATATAAAATTTGGAATAAGTATTGCTCATATGCACAGAAATATTACTATGAAATTTTTTTCCGATCGGTTCATAATTGGTCATAGCTCCCATACAAGGTCCCCTCCCGAAAATCACTTAAACGCGCATAACTCATTACTAAATTAAGATATCCATATAAAATTTGGTACAAGTATTGTTCATATGCACAGAAATATTACTGTTAAATTATTTTCCGATCGGTCCATAATTGGTCATAGCTTCCATACAAGGTCCCCTCCCGAAAATCACTTAAACGCACATAGCTCATTACTAAATTAAGATATTCATATAAAGTTTGGTACAAGTATTGCTCACATATACAGAAATATTACTATGAAAGTTTTTTTCCGATCGGTCCATAATTGGTCATAGCTCCCATACAAGGTCCCCTCCCGAAAATCACTTAAACGCACATAACTCATTACAAAATATTGATACAAAATATTAGCACAAATATTGATCTTATATACATAAATTACACTATAAAATTGTTTTGCGATCGGTCCATATTTGGTCGTAGCTATCGTACTAGATCCCCTCCAGAAAATCACTTAAATGCACAATATTCATTGCCAAATAATGATATAGATACAGAATTTTGAAATTTTGTCTTTATATACGTAATTGGTCATAGCTCCCATAGAAGGTCCTTTTACGAAAATCTCTTAAACGCTCATTACTCATTACCAAATAAAGCTATTGATACAAAATTTGGCACAAATATTAGTTTGGTATACAAAAATTCAATTTTAAAATTTTTTCACGATCGGTTCATAACATGGGTACGGTCGGTCCCATGCAAATGCCCCTTCAGAAAATCACTTGAACAGACATTACTTATTACTAAATTACGATATAGATACAAAATTTGACTGCAATATAGCTTTTATGTACAAAAATTTAGCTCAAAGAATTTTTTACGATCGGTCTATAATTGGTCATACATCCCATACTAGGTTCTGCCCCTAAAAGCAATTTAACCGTCTTTAACTAGTTGCATTATCAATTTGTGTAGAACAAAATTATATATATATATATATATATATATATATATATATATATATATATATATATATATATATATATATATATAATATATATGGATATCTTAATTTAGTAATGAGTTATGCGCGTTTAAGTGATTTTCGGGAGGGGACCTTGTATGGGAGCTATGACCAATTATGGACCGATCGAAAAAAAATTCACAGTAATATTTCTGTGTATATGAGTAATACTTGTACCAAATTTTATATGAATATCTTAATTTAGTAATGAGTTATGCGCGTGTAAGTGATTTTCAGGAGGGGACCTTGTATGGGAGCTATGTCCAATTATGGACCGATCCCGAAAATAATTTAACATTAATATTTCTGTGCATATGAGCAATACTTATTCCAAATTTTATATGGATATCTTAATTTAGTAATGAGTTATGTTATCCAGAAAATTTTTTCTCTGAATGAATTCTATTGACATAAGATTTTAATTTGTAAAATTTTGTGAAGATATCAACATTGTGACGGAAGTTATTAACAAAAAACCCATTTTCCGGGAATATGTACTTTTGTATGGGAGGTATATGAAATTGTGGACCGATTCTAGCAATTTTCAGCAAGAATCAAGATCTTGTATAGAAACAAATGTATGATGACTTTCATGAAATTATCTTGCATAGTTTTCGAGAAAATTACATCAGAATGTGAAAAAAATGCTTATTTTTTTCGAGGTTGTTTTAAATTTTGATTCATAACTTTTCCCGATGAGAACCGATTTTGCTCATTTTCAATACCAAACTGAACCGGATAACAGTTAATATTTTGGGTGAATTTGGTTAAATTATATTGCTTCGTTTTATCGTGAGCGTGTGTTACCCAGACAGACAGACAGACAGACGGACATAGCTAAATCGACTCAGAATTTGATAAGGACCCAGAATATATATACTTTGTTGGGTCTCAGATGAATATTTCTTGGTGTTACACACGGAATTACAAACTTATATATACCCTCTATCACCACTGATGGTGGTGGAGGGTATAATAACAATGTTGTAAAAAAAAGAAATTATATATGCGTATATTAAGTAGTGTGAAGGCATACCTATAGTTTTGTTGCTTGAAGCCAGTCCACTGAAATGATTAGTTCCAAGCGTGCGCGTAAAGGTTAGAGGTTTAGCTCAGGCCTAGTGAAGAAAGTGTCGCTGTAAATTTGCTGTAAATTTGCAAAGATTCAATTAGAACAAAATTTTAAAACCTAAAACTTAAAAAATGTAATTTAATTAAATTAAAATTAAATTTCCTAAAACTTACAATCTAAATTAGTTAAAAACTTATGAACTAATTTTGATATAAAACTTAAAAACTAAATTTTGTTAAAATCCTGAAGTTACAATATTAAAACTAAATTTTTGCCAGAAAGTTATAAACTAAGTTTGTTAAAACTTGAAAACTAAATTTTGCTACCTAATTTGCTAAATATTTAAAATTCTCTAATTTTTGCTAAACCTAAAATAAAACAAGTAAGAGTGCTATATTCGGCTGTGCCGAATCTCATATACCCACCATCAAACCATATGCTGTAAAAGGAATGCTCCCCTATAAACATCAGCGTGATATTTGGAATATAGCTTAAGTCAATTATGGCCAGAGCTCTTTTGAACTACCAAAATATTAATTAAACAAGTAAGAGTGCTATATTCGGCTGTGCCGAATCTCATATACCCACTATCAAACCGTATGCTGTAAAAGGAATGCTCCCCTATAAACATCAGCGTGATATTTGGAATATAGCTTAAGTCAATTATGGCCAGAGCTCTTTTGAACTACCAAAATATTAATTAAAAAAAAAACAAATATTTTATTTCAATTCTTAAACCGTGAGCGTCAATTATGAACCGATACTCATAAAATTTTGTACATAGATTATGTATATTTTAAATAAGGAACACTCGTAGTTATTAACCAAGACTCTTTCCTGAAGGGAACCTTTTGTGTATTACCAACACATTCCACATGAAATTCGGAGCGAATTTCATAACCTATTTCATAACTCATATTTTTAAGCCAGTAATGATCGTTTAAGTAATTTTCTGAAAATTAAATTATGGACCGATCCTCCCTAAATTTGGTGGAGAGATATTGGCACGCATTAAACTTATGTGCGTCAATTTTCGTCACATTCATATTTTTAAGCCAATAATGAACATGTAGTTATTTGCAGAGGGGGACCTTATATGGGGGAAGGCTCATTTATGGGCCGATGCAAAAAAATTGGTACAGAGGTTTTGGCTCGTAAGAAACTTACGTGTGTAGCATTTCATCGCTTTACTCGTATTTTTAAGACAGTAATGAGCGTTTAAGCTATTTCCTGAAGTGGACCCAATAGGGAGAGTAGGGCCAATTATGGACCTATCCACATAAAAGTTATTAAAAAGATTTTGGCTCGCGAAGAACTTAATTGTGTAAAATTTTATTGCTATATTCATATTTTTTAGCCAGTAATGATCGTTAAAGTCATTTTCAGAAGGGGACCTTATATGGGGGATAGGGTCATTTATGGGCCGATCTTAAAAAAATTCGTAGAGCGATTTTGGTTCGTAAGAAACTTACTTATACCGAATTTCATCGCTATACTCGTATTTTTGGACCAGTAATGAGTGTTAAAGTAATTTTCTAAATGGGACCTTATATGGGGGGTAGGGTCAATTATGGACCGATCCTCAAAAAATTTGGTAGACAAATTTTGGCTCACATGAAACGTATTTATGTCGAATTTCATCGCTATACTTGCATTTTAGGGCCAGGGGGACCTTATATAGGAGGTAGGGTCATTTATGGGCCGATCCTAAAAAAAATTGGTTAAAAGGTTTTGGTTCGTAAGAAACTTACTTATACTGAATTTCATCGCTATACTCGAATTTTTAGGCTAGTAATGAGTGTTAAAGTCATTTTCTAAAGGGGACCTTATATAGGGGGTAGGGTCATTTATGGGCCGATCCTAAAAAAAATTGGTAGAGAGATTTTGGTTCGTAGGAAACATACTTGTACCAAATTTCATCGCTATACTTGCATTTTGGGACCAGTAATGATTGTTAAAGTAATTTTCATAAGGGGACCTTATATGGGGGGTAGGGTCATTTATAGGCCGATCCTCAAAAACTTTGGTAGAAAGATTTTGGCTCACATTAAACTTCTTTATGTCGAATTTCATCACTATACTCCTACTTATAAAACAGTTATGCCCGTTAAAGCTGTTTTTTGGAGGTCCACTTGTTGGGGGCTATCCGAAAAAGTGGACCGATATTGCCCATTTTCAATACCAAACAAACCTTAACAATAGAGAATATTTATGCAAAATTTCAACTGTCTAGCTCTTCTCGTGTGGTCCCTATCGTGATTTCAACAGACAGACGGACAGGCGGACGGACATGGCTAGATCGTCTTAGAATTTAATAAGGACCCGGAATATACATACTTTTATGGGTCTATGACCAATATTTCGATGTGTTACAAACGGAATGACAAAATCAATATACCCCCCATCTTTTTTGATGGTGGGTATAACAAGTAAGAAAGTATAGTCGGGCTTGACCGACCATATAATACCCTACACCAGTTATGAATATTAAATGTGATTTATTTTTCATAATAAAGTATTTATCTTGAATATTATCTTGATTCCGATTTATTTAAGCAATTTATTGACGAAAAACTTATTTTCTAAAAGAGGCTTTATATGGGGTATAGGAGCAAATGTGGACCGACCCCGATAAAATGGGCTGGATAGATTTGTATTTATATAATATTTGTCTGTGCTAAATTTCATTGCAATAACAGTGCTAATAAATGAGTTGCGGATATTCAAGTCACTTCGTGAAGGGAGCTTTGTATGGGGGCTAGGGTCAAATGAAGTCCGATTATTTGGACTTAGTTGTGCAAACTTTAATCGAGATATATTTATATTATACATAATTATGAGCTCAAGAGCCCTTTTCGTGGGCTTCAGTTGTATGGGGGCTAGGTGAAATCTTGAAAATTGCGACGTGAACTATGATAACAACGTTTACATGGACACACGGACATCGTTAAATCGACTCAGAAAGTGATTCTGAGTCGATCGGTATACTTTAAGGTGGGTATAGTACTAATATTTTAATGCGTTACAAACATCAGCGCAAACGCATAATACCCTTCCCACTATAGTGGTGTAGGGTATAACTAAATTCTCATGAACTACTGTTAATTCTTTTGCTTTTAATGAACCAAAACGTTAATAACGTTTAAATGAAATAGATCCAATAAATGCGTATATGCTTAAACAATAGTTTCTCTGTTTGGACATAAAGGCAACTTTAAAAGAGAATTAAGAAAGAGGTGCGCAACATTATTTAGCTAGTGCCAAGTGTAGTAGTGTTTCGTGACAAAGAAAAATATAAGTATCGCTTCTCATGTTTTATCGCCAAATTAAAAGTGAAACAGTAATCTTGAGTCCAAGCAACGTGAAAATGAGTGTTGTGTCCTGTATAGTGGCAGGTTAATCTAACCTCAGAGGGCTCTTTTAGGTATAGGAAAATCCATTGTCGAAGTCCGATCAGGCAGTGTTGAAAACGATTTGGTCGATCTCCATGACGATCTTATCGACTTGGACGACGGTCTTACCGACCTCGATTGATGGTCTCCAAACACTTATCGAACGTCATATGTTATGAAGTTTTGCGAGAAAGCCGGGCTTTGTAAATTAAAACAAAAAAATAAATAAATAAAACGCACTTCCCGTGCTATTTATTTAAAAAATAAATAAATAAAAAAAAGGGCTTTTAATCACCAACTAACCAAAACGTAAGTACAAATAAAATTCTCTATTTATTTCTGTACTTGTTCAATTCTGTTATTGAACAACTTTATTAATTTCTTGACAAAGTAAAAACAGAAATAACAAATTTCCAAGATACGAGTTAGAATGAGTTTTCGTGAATACTTAAGTTTGGGGAAGAATATTAGCTTGAGCAAAAGACAGTGAATGTATTTACATGATACTAATGGTTTTTGTAAAGGGAAAATGCGAAGGAAAAATATGTTTGTAATTTTCCAAATATATGTAAAAATTTGTCAATAGGTTAAGAAACGTTTAACGACATTTATGAATTTGACAATAATACTTTCTATGTTGGTTATTTAGCAAGGTATATGTGATGATGGAATGGTAAGTTGAGGTTAAGAGGTCATTATGGAAATGGGTTGTTAGCCGAAACTGTCTTAGGATTCTTCGTATGGTAGATTTTCTGGTGTAGTTTCTGTTTTAATGTAGAGTTTTTGTGGATCTTTTATTTACTGCTCGAAGATGTTTCTGGTGAGCAAGGTTAGGACCGCCTAATGACAAATACATGCCAAAGCTATATGGAAACAATATTATTATTTGTTTAATTATTTTGAAAAGTTGAAAAGTGTTTTATTAAGTATTATGTATTACATTTTATAACTTCATTCCAATTTATACTAGTTAAAAATAAGATAATTAAATATTTTCCGATTACCAAGAAAAAATAAATTGACCCTGTATTCTCCGATGAAATAACACAATCATACCTAATAGGATGAAGCAGAACAAATGGTAAAAGTGGATAATAATAGAGTAACAAAACTACCTATTACTAAAAAAAACACTTTCTGGAGCACAGAGGAGGTAGTTGAAAAGAATGTTTGTAGTTCAGTTATTTCTTTACATAAATTTTTAATACACACACATTTTCGTTTCTTATAATCTTAATCACATTTTTAATTGTTTTCATAAAACTATTTATTTTTTTTTTTTGAGTGTGAAACCATTCCCGCTGACAGGGTTGTGAACTTAAATCTCGAACGACGACCAATACGGACGGACAGGAAATCCCCTTTACCATGCATTACTCGTCCTCTAGTGTAACTGCAATTGCGCAAAAGAAAATTAGATCATGGAGTAGATAAATCAAAGTAAGTGATTGTGGTGAAATTAGTTTGTTGTGTCCTTCTCATGATATTTTTCTGCTCACTTCAGATTTCTTACGGGGGAGTTTTCCCGTTTTTCCTACCGAGCGCGTCCCCGGGTGGCGGATAGGGGACGGTGATGGACCATCTGTCCTCCCCAGTTTTAGTTTCACTCAAGCTGAGGGAGGGCAGATTGTCCACCACCTGGGAAATTATATTCCCCGCGGACCAAAAAACTATAAAAAAAAACAAACAAACATGGAAAATAAAAATTAAAAGATAAAAGTTACGGTGCAGGGCCTAAATAATCCAAGACGGGCGGCAAGTATTGATCTACTCACGAGTCACGTGTCGTCGTCATCCTGCAATCATGAGCAAAATACTACTACGGAGGTGGGTACCTTTGGCGGTCACTTTTACTGCGATACTCGTTGAGTGCGGACGTGTTTTATAAGCGGTGTTTTTAACGGTCTATTTCGGCAAGTAGTAGTGTGAATTTTTAAGCGAGCGATAGTGATTTTAAAAGTTGGGACTCTGCGGATTTCAAATCTGTAAAAACGGACGTAAGATTTCGCGGGTGCGTGCGGATTACTATCCGATATCGAACAATAGTAGTGTGGTGTAATAATAATAATAAAATTAATAATACAGAGTGTGTGTGTTTATTTTTGTTTTGCAAAAATAAACAAAGTGTTTTGAGACTCCTTTTGCCAGCGGAGTCTCAAGGTGAATCTCCGACTCGAAGGTCAAACTTCGACCAGGTAAGTGGTGTTGCCAGATTGGTGGACGGGTTGGTGTCTTGGCTAAACCGGAAGCAGGCAAGGCAGTATCATCCGGTTACTCAGACCAGTGGGTTAATTGATTTGTTGATATGACTCCTGTTCCTGCGAGCAAGAAGAAGGCTGGTAAGAGTAAGGCGGATACGCCGGACATGTCGGTCGAAGGTCCATAATTGGTCATAGCTCCCATACAAGGTCCCCTCCCGAAAATCACTTAAACGCACATAACTCATTACAAAATATTGATACAAAATATTAGCACAAATATTGATCTTATATACATAAATTACACTATAAAATTGTTTTGCGATCGGTCCATATTTGGTCGTAGCTATCGTACTAGATCCCCTCCAGAAAATCACTTAAATGCACAATATTCATTGCCAAATAATGATATAGATACAGAATTTTGAAATTTTGTCTTTATATACGTAATTGGTCATAGCTCCCATAGAAGGTCCTTTTACGAAAATCTCTTAAACGCTCATTACTCATTACCAAATAAAGCTATTGATACAAAATTTGGCACAAATATTAGTTTGGTATACAAAAATTCAATTTTAAAATTTTTTCACGATCGGTTCATAACATGGGTACGGTCGGTCCCATGCAAATGCCCCTTCAGAAAATCACTTGAACACACATTACTTATTACTAAATTACGATATAGATACAAAATTTGACTGCAATATAGCTTTTATGTACAAAAATTTAGCTCAAAGAATTTTTTACGATCGGTCTATAATTGGTCATACATCCCATACTAGGTTCTGCCCCTAAAAGCAATTTAACCGTCTTTAACTAGTTGCATTATCAATTTGTGTAGAACAAAATTATATATATATATATATATATATATATATATATATATATATATATATATATATATGTATATATATATATATATATATATATATGGTCCTAGAAAAATTGTCCATAGAAGTTCAACAGCTATTTCTTCATTATTTCAAAAAAATTTAAATTTAACTTTTTATACCCACCATCAAAAAAGATGGGGGGTATATTGATTTTGTCATTCCGTTTGTAACACATCGAAATATTGGTCATAGATTCATAAAAGTATGTATATTCCGGGTCCTTATTAAATTCTAAGACGATCTAGCCATGTCCGTCCGTCTGTCCGTCTGTCTGTTGAAATCACGATAGGGACCACACGAGAGGAGCTAGACAGTTGAAATTTTGCATAAATATTCTCTATTGTTAAGGTTTGTTTGGTATTGAAAATGGGCAATATCGGTCCACTTTTTCGGATAGCCCCCATACAAGTGGACCTTCAAAAAACAGCTTTAACGGGCATAACTGTTTTATAAGTAGGAGTATAGTGATGAAATTCGACATAAAGAAGTTTAATGTGAGCCAAAATCTTTCTACCAAAGTTTTTGAGGATCGGCCTATAAATGACCCTACCCCCCATATAAGGTCCCCTTATGAAAATTACTTTAACAATCATTACTGGTCCCAAAATGCAAGTATAGCGATGAAATTTGGTACAAGTATGTTTCCTACGAACCAAAATCTCTCTACCAATTTTTTTTAGGATCGGCCCATAAATGACCCTATATAAGGTCCCCTTTAGAAAATGACTTTAACACTCATTACTAGCCTAAAAATTCGAGTATAGCGATGAAATTCAGTATAAGTAAGTTTCTTACGAACCAAAACCTTTTAACCAATTTTTTTTAGGATCGGCCCATAAATGACCCTACCTCCTATATAAGGTCCCCCTGGCCCTAAAATGCAAGTATAGCGATGAAATTCGACATAAATACGTTTCATGTGAGCCAAAATTTGTCTACCAAATTTTTTGAGGATCGGTCCATAATTGACCCTACCCCCCATATAAGGTCCCATTTAGAAAATTACTTTAACACTCATTACTGGTCCAAAAATACGAGTATAGCGATGAAATTCGGTATAAGTAAGTTTCTTACGAACCAAAATCGCTCTACGAATTTTTTTAAGATCGGCCCATAAATGACCCTATCCCCCATATAAGGTCCCCTTCTGAAAATGACTTTAACGATCATTACTGGCTAAAAAATATGAATATAGCAATAAAATTTTACACAATTAAGTTCTTCGCGAGCCAAAATCTTTTTAATAACTTTTATGTGGATAGGTCCATAATTGGCCCTACTCTCCCTATTGGGTCCACTTCAGGAAATAGCTTAAACGCTCATTACTGTCTTAAAAATACGAGTAAAGCGATGAAATGCTACACACGTAAGTTTCTTACGAGCCAAAACCTCTGTACCAATTTTTTTGCATCGGCCCATAAATGAGCCTTCCCCCATATAAGGTCCCCCTCTGCAAATAACTACATGTTCATTATTGGCTTAAAAATATGAATGTGACGAAAATTGACGCACATAAGTTTAATGCGTGCCAATATCTCTCCACCAAATTTAGGGAGGATCGGTCCATAATTTAATTTTCAGAAAATTACTTAAACGATCATTACTGGCTTAAAAATATGAGTTATGAAATAGGTTATGAAATTCGCTCCGAATTTCATGTGGAATGTGTTGGTAATACACAAAAGGTTCCCTTCAGGAAAGAGTCTTGGTTAATAACTACGAGTGTTCCTTATTTAAAATATACATAATCTATGTACAAAATTTTATGAGTATCGGTTCATAATTGACGCTCACGGTTTAAGAATTGAAATAAAATATTTGTTTTTTTTTTAATTAATATTTTGGTAGTTCAAAAGAGCTCTGGCCATAATTGACTTAAGCTATATTCCAAATATCACGCTGATGTTTATAGGGGAGCATTCCTTTTACAGCATACGGTTTGATAGTGGGTATATGAGATTCGGCACAGCCGAATATAGCACTCTTACTTGTTTAATTAATATTTTGGTAGTTCAAAAGAGCTCTGGCCATAATTGACTTAAGCTATATTCCAAATATCACGCTGATGTTTATAGGGGAGCATTCCTTTTACAGCATACGGTTTGATGGTGGGTATATGAGATTCGGCACAGCCGAATATAGCACTCTTACTTGTTTTTAATTTGTTTTCAAAAAACTCCCTTTTTTATTTTATTTTTTGCTCAGAAGAAAGCTTATACAATTTCCTGGAAGGGCTTTATAGTCTCATAATGGGATGCGAGTGGGATATCTATCAAAAAAAATTATTTTTTGACTCAAGAATAAGTTTTTTTCTCAATATTTGGCACTTAATTTTCACTTATTTTTTAAGAATTTACTTTTTATACCCTCCATCATTCCGTTTGTAACACATTGTATACATATTCTGGGTCCTTACTAAATTCTAAGATGATCTAGCTATATCCGTCCATCTGTCTGTTGAAAGCAGGATGGAGTCCGACCGAGAAGATCTAAGGAACTGAAATTTTGCATAAATATTTTTTTTATTGATGCAGTTTGTTTGGTATTGAAAATGGGCCATATCGGTTCAAGTTTTCGCATAGCCCCCAAACGCCTATAACGCTCATAACTTGCTTCAAAATGATAGAAATGCAATGAAATTTTACGGGGAACTAAAATCTCTCTGCCAAATTTTATGAGGATCGGTTCATAATTGACCCTACCCCCCATATAAGGTTCCTCTCAGAAAATTACTTTAAAGTTAATAATTTTTAATTTAATAATTTAAAATTCCAGCATATCAACGAAATTGACATAAACATGTTTTATGTAAACTAAAATCTCTCTGCCAAATATTAATAGGATCGCTCCATAATTGATTCTACCCCCATATAAGGTTCGCTTCATAAAATGGCTTTAACGCTCATAACTACAATATCTTGCTTCAACATTAAAAAATAGCAACGAAATTTGACATAAACAACTTTTATAATAACTTAATTCTAACTGCTTTTAAAGAACGGTCCATAATTGACCTTAGCCCCTATAAAAGGCCTTTCTCATAGAATGACATTAACTGCCATAACTGGCTTAACTGGTCAAATAATATGGATCAATATTGGATCAAAGCCTTCATTAGAAAGCATTGATATTAAATATAACAAGTTTTATTGAAACCAAAATCTTTGTAAAATCTTAGGTGGATCGGTCCAAAATTGACAATAAGTAAATATACAGGAAATCAAATCATTAAACAAATTTATTAAATATGATATAATAAGTACAACCATCACCCTGACTATATTACTATTTATATATGGTAAATCAGTTTAGAAAAAATCCAATAAATGTTTAAATTGTGGTAGCAAATCATCGATATATATAGTATGTGTCCATTTTCCGAAATTCACTTGAAATTTAATACACATGATTTGATAGTGAGTATATAAGATTCGGCTTTATTTATTTGTTACTACATTAAGATTTATTTATTTGTTACTACATTAAGATTTATATAACTACCTATTTTTTCATTCTTGAAAAAAGTATAGAGATAAATTCTAATTAGTAAAACCGTAACGGTACAACTCAATTTGTGACTAATTGCATGTTTTTTTGTAAAACTATAGCGATAGCTGGTCTGATCAACTATGCAACATTGTCTACATCGACTTAACGATTTTATTGTCTCGGAACACCTTCAATACGTAAACCAAAAGAGTACAGTTTGGCATGACTTCAGAGAATTTACCGAACCTATCTTCAGTGATCTCAACGTTCACCATGCGGAGAGGAACTTCTGCTAAACTGTCATCTCAGCCGCTGCTCCTTTTATAATTACTGGTCGGATATCCGTAGTTCGGCCGCACTTCAAAGCAGAAGCAGCCAAGATTTTAGATTAACGAGATAACATCCAAAACACCAATCCATACGATTCAAGACTCACCCAGCTGAATCAAGAAATCATCAAGTTGACTTCAACTTGAGTTCTGGTGTAAGTATGTTGTGGTCTACAGTTGGATCTCTTTCCATCCTGAAGAAAAATAACAGAGTCACGATTAAGTTTTCCATCCCCATTTCCGAATCTTTGCTCTATCGCATTTTGCCGGCAATTCATTGAGCTCCCATAGAGAGTGAAGGTTAAACGTTGTTTGCAACATTTACAACCGTTCAGTCACAGAGATATGACAGCCCTACGCTCCAGCTGAAAATACAAATGCAATTGGCACCGATGGAATATCAACAACTCCAAATAATTTTTTTAAATTAATCTATATAAAAAACAGTTATTTTCTAAAAAAATTATTAAAAAGTCAAGAATTTAAAAAAAAATGTGAATGAGGGGTTATACGGGGGCAAGGGTAAATATGGACACATGCTTATAAATTTTGATAGAAGGATTTACCTCTATTTATGCAGAATTTTATCGTGATACTAGTGTTTTTAAGTGAATTTTTACCTTCAAGTCATTTTCTGAAGGGAACTTTATATGGGGTCTAGAGAGTCAAGTGAGGCCCGATCATTACGAAAATCAACAGTATCATTTAGACTTTTATAAAACCAAGTTTCGCTACTTTTTGCAGAGATACAACAACATTTAACATTATTATGAGCTCAAACACCCTAATTGGGGGGGTAAGGTTGCATGACCGCTAGGCAATTTTGCCATTGAACTATTTTCAATAGGCATCGTCCCTGAGTCAAAAGAAGGGTATGTGCCAATCTTTAAAAAAGTGACTTGTAGCGTGCGCACAAGGTTTGCATGGACACACAGTATTACGGATGGACGGACATAGCTAAATCGATTCAGATCCGATTAGTATACTTTAAGGTAGGCGTAGGATCAGCACAAACTCATAATACTCTCTCCACTATAGTATAATTACAAAAATAGTGGAATTATTTTCCCTAATTTTTTTCTTCAAAAGCGAAAACGGCAATTGGCATTTGTTTAAAGTTTCATTCGGAAAACAATTTTGTGAAGCAGTTAATTTTATTTTGCAGTTGCCTATTATGCTATCAACTAGGTCTACTTCCTAATTGATATGTTAGAGAAGAAGATGCTCCTGAATCCTGCTCTTCATCTCTGTCAATATTTTCCTTGCGAGTTTTAACCTCAGTCTTTTAAGTACATCCTTAAATTTATTATATAAGTACAAATTTAAATTTATAAGGTTTCTTGGGGTTGTATCTCTTGAACATATTTCGGGCTTTCTTGAAGCATGTCTAGAGAAACTTTTGCGAAAGTTTCATTTAAAGCGCAACAATTGGACGAATTGGAAAGATTCTATTTGCTATTGAGAATTGTCATCGAATCCAATCATTGTCGGAATTGGTTTTAAAAACGATCAAAAAATACATTGGTTTCATGAAATCTTATATATTCGGTTTTTTGCTCGATTATGAATCGTGTTCTTAATCGAACACAAAACTGATAATATTAGATTTTATTAAATCTGATCATGTTTTTTGAAGCTTTTAAATCTAATTTCGACATCGGATGAGCGGAGGGACCAAGGACAAAATTTTATCGATTATAATTTTTTAAAAAATATATATACGATGTCTGTATTATATACATTAGGGTAATGACCTTTTTTGGGCGGAAAATACCATGGCACTGCCCTATAGCTAATACTGTCCTGATAATAAAGGCTATTTTTAAAGTCAATTCGGTCAAAAAACTTCCCGCAAAAAACTTCAACATAAAGTTAAACGTAAAGCTAAATCAAACCAATCCACGCCATTGCCAGTTCCATCCATCAAGGGACTTCTTCTGAGGATCTGCACCAACAATCCTGTGGTGCCCAGATATCAAGGTTTTCGGCCTAAAAAGTGTGTACACCTTACCTGAACGACTAGACGTACAGGACACATATAAAACACTAGTTTTTAAATAATTTCTAAAAGAAAATAAACACGTTAGAGTGCTATATTCGGCTGAGCCGAATCTTAAATACCCTCCACCAGCTACTTTTATATTAATACTTTTCTCAAATCTATTACAATTCCAAGACTTATTGAACATTACAAACGCTACATTACAAACGGACAGTATTAGCTATAGGGCTATTAGGAAGTAGACCTAGTTGATAACATAATAGGCAACTGCAAAATAAAATTAACTGCTTCACAAAATTGTTTTCCGAATGAAACTTTAAACAAATGCCAATTGCCGTTTTCGCTTTTGAAGAAAAAAATTAGGGAAAATAATTCCACTATTTTTGTAATTATACTATAGTGGAGAGAGTATTATGAGTTTGTGCTGATCCTACGCCTACCTTAAATTATACTAATCGGATCTGAATCGATTTAGCTATGTCCGTCCATCCGTAATACTGTGTGTCCATGCAAACCTTGTGCGCACGCTACAAGTCACTATTTTAAAGATTGGCACATACCCTTCTTTTGACTCAGGGACGATGCCTATTGAAAATAGTTCAATGGCAAAATTGCCTAGCGGTCATGCAACCTTACCCCCCCAATTAGGGTGTTTGAGCTCATAATAATGTTAAATGTTGTTGTATCTCTGCAAAAAGTAGCGAAACTTGGTTTTATAAAAGTCTAAATGATACTGTTGATTTTCGTAATGATCGGGCCTCACTTGACTCTCTAGACCCCATATAAAGTTCCCTTCAGAAAATGACTTGAAGGTAAAAATTCACTTAAAAACACTAATATCACGATAAAATTCTGCATAAATAGAGGTAAATCCTTCTATCAAAATTTATAAGCATGTGTCCATATTTACCCTTGCCCCCGTATAACCCCTCATTCACATTTTTTTTTTAAATTCTTGACTTTTTAATAATTTTTTTAGAAAATAACTGTTTTTTATATAGATTAATTTAAAAAAATTATTTGGAGTTGTAGATATTCCATCGGTGCCAATTGCATTTGTATTTTCAGCTGGAGCGTAGGGCTGTCATATCTCTGTGACTGAACGGTTGTAAATGTTGCAAACAACGTTTAACCTTCACTCTCTATGGGAGCTCAATGAATTGCCGGCAAAATGCGATAGAGCAAAAATTCGGAAATGGGGATGGAAAACTTAATCGTGACTCTGTTATTTTTCTTCAGGATGGAAAGAGATCCAACTGTAGACCACAACATACTTACACCAGAACTCAAGTTGAAGTCAACTTGATGATTTCTTGATTCAGCTGGGTGAGTCTTGAATCGTATGGATTGGTGTTTTGGATGTTATCTCGTTAATCTAAAATCTTGGCTGCTTCTGCTTTGAAGTGCGGCCGAACTACGGATATCCGACCAGTAATTATAAAAGGAGCAGCGGCTGAGATGACAGTTTAGCAGAAGTTCCTCTCCGCATGGTGAACGTTGAGATCACTGAAGATAGGTTCGGTAAATTCTCTGAAGTCATGCCAAACTGTACTCTTTTGGTTTACGTATTGAAGGTGTTCCGAGACAATAAAATCGTTAAGTCGATGTAGACAATGTTGCATAGTTGATCAGACCAGCTATCGCTATAGTTTTACAAAAAAACATGCAATTAGTCACAAATTGAGTTGTACCGTTACGGTTTTACTAATTAGAATTTATCTCTATACTTTTTTCAAGAATGAAAAAATAGGTAGTTATATAAATCTTAATGTAGTAACAAATAAATAAATCTTAATGTAGTAACAAATAAATAAAGCCGAATCTTATATACTCACTATCAAATCATGTGTATTAAATTTCAAGTGAATTTCGGAAAATGGACACATACTATATATATCGATGATTTGCTACCACAATTTAAACATTTATTGGATTTTTTCTAAACTGATTTACCATATATAAATAGTAATATAGTCAGGGTGATGGTTGTACTTATTATATCATATTTAATAAATTTGTTTAATGATTTGATTTCCTGTATATTTACTTATTGTCAATTTTGGACCGATCCACCTAAGATTTTACAAAGATTTTGGTTTCAATAAAACTTGTTATGTTTAATATCAATGCTTTCTAATGAAGGCTTTGATTCAATATTGATCCATATTATTTGACCAGTTAAGCCAGTTATGGCAGTTAATGTCATTCTATGAGAAAGGCCTTTTATAGGGGCTAAGGTCAATTATGGACCGTTCTTTAAAAGCAGTTAGAATTAAGTTATTATAAAAGTTGTTTATGTCAAATTTCGTTGCTATTTTTTAATGTTGAAGCAAGATGTTGTAGTTATGAGCGTTAAAGCCATTTTATGAAGCGAACCTTATATGGGGGTAGAATCAATTATGGAGCGATACTATTAATATTTGGCAGAGAGATTTTAGTTTACATAAAACATGTTTATGTCAATTTCGTTGATATGCTGGAATTTTAAATTATTAATTTAAAAATTATTAACTTTAAAGTAATTTTCTGAGAGGAACCTTATATGGGGGGTAGGGTCAATTATGAACCGATCCTCATAAAATTTGGCAGAGAGATTTTAGTTCCCCGTAAAATTTCATTGCATTTCTATCATTTTGAAGCAAGTTATGAGCGTTATAGGCGTTTGGGGGCTATGCGAAAACTTGAACCGATATGGCCCATTTTCAATACCAAACAAACTGCATCAATAAAAACAAGTAAGAGTGCTATATTCGGCTGTGCCGAATCTCATATACCCACCATCAAACCGTATGCTGTAAAAGGAATGCTCCCCTATAAACATCAGCGTGATATTTGGAATATAGCTTAAGTCAATTATGGCCATAGCTCTTTTGAACTACCAAAATATTAATTAAACAAGTAAGAGTGCTATATTCGGCTGTGCCGAATCTCATATACCCACTATCAAACCGTATGCTGTAAAAGGAATGCTCCCCTATAAACATCAGCGTGATATTTGGAATATAGCTTAAGTCAATTATGGCCAGAGCTCTTTTGAACTACCAAAATATTAATTAAAAAAAAACAAATATTTTATTTCAATTCTTAAACCGTGAGCGTCAATTATGAACCGATACTCATAAAATTTTGTACATAGATTATGTGTATTTTAAATAAGGAACACTCGTAGTTATTAACCAAGACTCTTTCCTGAAGGGAACCTTTTGTGTATTACCAACACATTCCACATGAAATTCGGAGCGAATTTCATAACCGTATTTCATAACTCATATTTTTAAGCCAGTAATGATCGTTTAAGTAATTTTCTGAAAATTAAATTATGGACCGATCCTCCCTAAATTTGGTGGAGAGATATTGGCACGCATTAAACTTATGTGCGTCAATTTTCGTCACATTCATATTTTTAAGCCAATAATGAACATGTAGTTATTTGCAGAGGGGGACCTTATATGGGGGAAGGCTCATTTATGGGCCGATGCAAAAAAATTGGTACAGAGGTTTTGGCTCGTAAGAAACTTACGTGTGTAGCATTTCATCGCTTTACTCGTATTTTTAAGACAGTAATGAGCGTTTAAGCTATTTCCTGAAGTGGACCCAATAGGAAGAGTAGGGCCAATTTTGGACCTATCCACATAAAAGTTATTAAAAAGATTTTGGCTCGCGAAGAACTTAATTGTGTAAAATTTTATTGCTATATTCATATTTTTTAGCCAGTAATGATCGTTAAAGTCATTTTCAGAAGGGGACCTTATATGGGGGATAGGGTCATTTATGGGCCGATCTTAAAAAAATTCGTAGAGCGATTTTGGTTCGTAAGAAACTTACTTATACCGAATTTCATCGCTATACTCGTATTTCTGGACCAGTAATGAGTGTTAAAGTAATTTTCTAAATGGGACCTTATATGGGGGGTAGGGTCAATTATGGACCGATCCTCAAAAAATTTGGTAGACAAATTTTGGCTCACATGAAACGTATTTATGTCGAATTTCATCGCTATACTTGCATTTTAGGGCCAGGGGGACCTTATATAGGATGTAGGGTCATTTATGGGCCGATCCTAAAAAAAATTTGTTAAAAGGTTTTGGTTCGTAAGAAACTTACTTATACTGAATTTCATCGCTATACTCGAATTTTTAGGCTAGTAATGAGTGTTAAAGTCATTTTCTAAAGGGGACCTTATATAGGGGGTAGGGTCATTTATGGGCCGATCCTAAAAAAAATTGGTAGAGAGATTTTGGTTCGTAGGAAACATACTTGTACCAAATTTCATCGCTATACTTGCATTTTGGGACCAGTAATGATTGTTAAAGTCATTTTCATAAGGGGACCTTATATGGGGGGTAGGGTCATTTATAGGCCGATCCTCAAAAACTTTGGTAGAAAGATTTTGGCTCACATTAAACTTCTTTATGTCGAATTTCATCACTATACTCCTACTTATAAAACAGTTATGCCCGTTAAAGCTGTTTTTTGGAGGTCCACTTGTATGGGGGCTATCCGAAAAAGTGGACCGATATTGCCCATTTTCAATACCAAACAAACCTTAACAATAGAGAATATTTATGCAAAATTTCAACTGTCTAGCTCCTCTCGTGTGGTCCCTATCGTGATTTCAACAGACAGACGGACAGACGGACGGATGGACGGACAGACGGACGGACATGGCTAGATCGTCTTAGAATTTAATAAGGACCCGGAATATACATACTTTTATGGGTCTATGACCAATATTTCGATGTGTTACAAACGGAATGACAAAATCAATATACCCCCCATCTTTTTTGATGGTGGGTATAAAAAAGTTAAATTTAAATTTTTTTGAAATAATGAAGAAATAGCTGTTGAACTTCTATGGACAATTTTTGCTAGGATCAATAGGTGAAAAGTTAAACTCATTTGAATAAAATCCTGTATGACAAAAATGTCAAACTTTAACCCTCTAAGTCCTGCAGTTCTTGACCGATAAAGCCTTGGTGCAAATGGCCAATTTTATACCGATCGTTACAAAAATTACCAGATTATTTAAACTTAAATAATAATAATTATGAGCTTTAAAGTCACATTCCCAAGGTCCCTTTGTATGGGGAATAGGTGCAATAATGGCCCAATTTCAACACGCATAGTACAAACATATATAATTCACTCTCGATATCAGTGCTGTATCATAGCGAAACTACCTATTACGAAACTGTACTTTTTTGTCTGGTCTTTTGATAGGATGGTCGATCTTTGACAAAACAGGCACAATCAGGTAGTAACCAAGATGTTATAATAAAAGCCTCTCTAAGATGTAGGATAAAGGTTGAGAGTATCATGGATGTCCTAAATAAAGAAGAAAAGAAAAAATTCTGTCCGATAATCCGAATGATTTTGATGTTCTAACGCCAGAACACTTTCATATATGAGAATCTTTTTCGACATTTGTTGAATTAGTAGGAAAACGTTTGGAAGCGTTGGTACGTGGAGTTTTGTTACTGAAGATATGTAAATGGAAAACTCCAAATCGCAACATTAAACCAGAGACATTAGTGTTGCTTAAAGATTAAAACACTCTTCCCTTTTGTTGGGGCGTGGTATAGGGTCATCCGAACTATATTTGGTTGGATGGATTATGTAGAATGGTGGACGTAAGGACCAGTAATGGGGAAACGAAAAGATCGACCCACAATGTTTGTCCTTTTCCCACTGAAGAAAACGAAAATGAAATTCTAAACAAATCATTCAGGAACATTTCGTATTCTGCAAAAGATAATAGGATGGACAATCCATCTATAAATAAAGAAGATGGGGATAACCCATCTATAACTAACAAAAAAGTAGTAATAACAAAAAATAAAAATAAGTTTTTATAAACATAAAAAATAAATGAAAATTAAATTAAATTTAAATAATAAATACATAAAAATAAATATATCGTCATATGAAATCCAAAAAGCCCTAAGTTACAAATTTTTCAGGATAAGCAAAAAAGATCCTAAAGTATTTTCCCTCACGCAGATGTTAAGTGTGGGAAAATACAAAAAATAAATAGTTTTAGGCAAACACATTTGTAATATGTGTTTAGTCTAGTTTAGTTTTAAGAATTTTATAATTAGTATTTAAGGATAATATTTGTGTAAGTAAAACAGTTCCTTAATAGAGACGAAGAAGTCGATTTGTTCTTTTCATTATTCATCGGCTTCCGCTGTAATCGGCTGATTCAATAACTAAAAAAGCTTTCTAGCACAGAGAAGGAAGTTGAAGAAGACGCTTCATAAGTCAATCCCATTACACTCCAAAGGAATTATCGGACATTCTCTCAACATCTGAGGCAAACTGGGTCGGATCTCCCAAAGAGCTAACAACAGAAAATAAATCTAAGAAAAAAGACCCAAGTCAAAGCCAAGCTCACTCTAAGGAATCTCAAGTCAGAGTCCTGCTCGTAAGGCAACATATTCCAAATACGAGAACGTCGAAGAAATCAACATCGATTGGTAGGTGTCTCAAGAAAACCCCCTAAAAACGACGAAAAAAAGAAAAAAAGATACAAGGACGATCTCTGCTATGTAGTATACTTTTCTGTCTGTCTGACAAATCCAAAGAGACCAACAGAGTAAGGTAGAAGATCTGGTTAATAATAAGATACTGGACCACCAATTGACAGCCTGGTCTGTAATTTTAGCATAAGCGTGATGTTAATAAAAATGGCATCTCACGAATGTGTTGGTACCTTGAGAAACTTCATGAAAAATATCCCCCTCCCTGGGATTATGCTATACTGTGATTGACAAAGCTGATGCTCTTGAAGTCCAATATCTACTTAAAAGGATGGGGCAGTAAATTGGCTAATGATAACTAATGAACCTGAGGGAACGCTACTTAATAGAAATTGACTTCAACTCTATGGGTAGTCTTATCATGGAGTTTTAGCTTTAGGGCTTATTTCGCCTCTAAAGCTGTCATTTTTTAATTGGGAAGGTGCCAAGTTGAAGGGCTGTTGCAACAAGCCCCGAAAAGGACACTGAAATACATAAGACAGTGCCCATAGCATCATTAGCCACTTCAGGTAACCTTGAGGATTCAAATCCTAAAACCGAGGTGGTAATCAATTACTCTCCAGAAGACAGAACAGCGGTCCGTTCGAAGGTGCCAATTAAAAAGACTGTTTTCACTAGGCCTGATAAGGACACCTAGTGCCAACAATAGTAACCACAAATCCAAAGAGCGAGTAGATGATCACCAATTCGCTGGAAGACAGTTTAACCCATTTACAGCCAATCAAAAAGTACAAGTTAAATTTTTGAAACTTCAAGGTATATTTATTTTCAACAATGCAAAAAAGCAGAAACGAAAAAAATATTAATAATTAGGACATTAGAGGGGATTTCCGTTTTTATGTAGCTCGCGATTTTTATCGGTTTAGAGCCGTCACAGAAACTAGAAACAGAGTGAAATGGCAGACACGGGCATTACTATGTTATTTTTAGACCGTTTGTTTCAAATTAATAACTGTCATACTTTGTTTAAAAAATTTTAACAAATTTATTTTATAACATGTTTTTAGTATATTTTTGGCCACTGAAGTTTAGTAGATTATTACAACAATAACAATGAATTTAGTTAAATTGTTTGATTTAATATTTATTCTGAGCACTTTCCTCTACTCAATTATGCAAAAATAAATAAACCAGAGTTAACCGTTTTTTAATACAGCCTTAAAAATTAAGTGTTCCCAAATTGGCACAGCGACCGTAAATGGGTTAATGTCTGACCATTATCCAAAATGGATCCTCCATCGGAGCTAGACGGCTACCAATTCCTTAATGGCTAAAATAAACATGGGTAAGGTATGTATATGTATGTATATAGCTTTAAATAATAGGTTGTGATCCCAACGCCCAACATTGTGTAGCACAAACAACAATCGCAGGGGACAAGCCCTTATGTAGTTCATTAATACTACAGACTGGATCACATTGAACTTAGGTAATAAAGCTACCTTCGTGAATAGAATCAGTCAAATAGTATTAGATATAACTATATGTTCAGAAGAGCTTTTAAACGAAATTCATAACTTCGAAGAGCACTCCTTTTCAGACCATCATACCTAAGATTGGAGGGAGATGGGTTACTTACGAGGAAATAGGAGGAAGGGTAAATAAGAAAAAATTTAAGAAACGTTATATTGAACTTATGTTTTAGTTAAAATATAAAGTAAGTATATGAACCATAAAGTTAGTTTAATTTTTTTAGTAGTTTGGTGTGGCATGTTGATAAACATCAGGGATGGACAATTATATGTGTTTACTGATGTGAACATACTCCCGGACCTGGCAACCTGTGAAGAAAAAAGGATAATACTTTTTATTTATTCAATAAAATTGGTGTAGGGTAAAATGTGTATTATTAGAGAGATCACATGACTTGTGCAATGAGAGATCCTCCATCGATGTGGATCACATTGAGTTGCAGGATTGTGGTATATAGGTCTCCACCAATCACTATAGAAACTGGTTTGTTGGAATAAAACTCTGGGTCAGCCAGAGCAATGCGACAAACTTTGTTGTTTATCGCTTCATCCATGGCGTATAGGTATGGTGTTTTAGGAAGATCCTTGAATACCTCCATGCATTCCCCGACAGCCGGTTCTACGTACCGGAATGACCTGAATTATTCGGCCAGGGGCTGTCAACCCCAGCAAAAACAATAAAATTTTTTCCAGCGTCATCTTCCTACGCTACTCCTCCGGCCTCTCCCCTGCAATCTCAACAACAGCAGCAACAACAATTACCGTCGCCGCTAACACCTTCGATTGCACTCCGGAGACCTGGGATGATATCCATATTACAGTTCGACTTCAATGGCCTCCAAAACAAAATTTCCGAGATAACCCGATACATGCAGCACAACAACATCGTGGTCGCTGCGGTCCAGGAGACGAAGGCTAAATCAGCAGAGGCCCTATGAAAGGACGGTCCTAGTGGCTCTTGACCTGTCAATGGCCTCGACACTGTCAGTCATGCCACACTCTTCGAGGATATCCTGCAATCCACAATGCCCAACAACACGAAGAGATAGACCGTGAATTATCTGAGTGGCCGTCAATCGTTCGTAGAGTTTGGAGACAGAAGCTCCGAACCCCGTAGAGTTAAACAAGGCGTACCACAAGGTGGAGTACTATCGCCACTTTTGTTTAACTTTTACCTCTCTAAGCTCGCTGTACCTCCACAAGGCGTGGACGTGATATCATATGCGGACGACTGTACAATTATGGGCACAATATTGTTGAACTGCGCGTAACCTGCAATTATCACAAGCGAAGTCGTCAACAACACTTTTTACCACCTGGTCGAAGGAAGTAAACCTAGCCCTACGCATCGTGGTTGATGGAGTCCAAATTCCGACCGTGCACCACCCAAACATTTGATACTTCCTCAGCTCACGCCACTGCAATCACGCACAAATTGCGAAGTAGAAACAAGGTCCTCAAAGGGCTAACCGGCAGCACTCGGGGTATGTTAGCTACATATAAAACGATTGGTCGGTCAGTGGTTAATTATGCTGTTCCAGTGTCGTCACCTTCGCTCAGTGATACCCAGTGGAGAAACATTCAAAATGGCAAAATGACGCCCTAAGGACTGGATCTTCGTATATACGAGGAAAACATGCAGCGGAAAACAAGAGTAGTTTTGGCACAACTACAATCGTGCCGTCCCCAACGAATGTCCTGCATGTGGTCAGGGTCCCCATGACACCCACCACATATTCAACTGCCCAGCCTGGACATTGATGTAGAACCCTCCAACTAGATTTTAGCTGTTAAAACAACAACAACATACCTCCATGCAGACCTCATAACGGAGGTTGGATGAAAGATTAGCACCTTGACAAAAAACTCGTTGTCTACTTTAAACTACTTTAGAACTGCCTTAGGTATGAACGCTCTAGTCATAGATGTCATTATTGGTGTGGTAGCTTTTGTGGTGGCTAATGATCGCCGTGGAGCTGATGTGGGTGAAGTTCTTGTGGGTTATGAAAATTTAATATTTATATTATATTATATTGTTAGAGTGAAATATTAAAAGTATTAGTATTCATAATTAGAGTTTTCACGGGAAATCCCGGGAATTCCACAGAATTTTTAATCCCAAATTCCAGCAAAATTTTGCGGGAATTCCCGGGAATTATTTACCTTAGTTTTTTGAGATATTTTTGACAAAAAAATTTTATTTACAAAACTATAAAGATTTGGGTTCAAGTTAAGTTCAGAGAAGATATGTATATATAATTTCATCAAATGATATTCAAATTTGACACCTGTAGTTTGATTGCAAGATTTACATACACGGACAACCGACAAAGCCGATTCGTTTACTTTATAATGCCCTCCCCATTATAGTGGTGTAGAGAATTAAAAACATTTCGATAGAAATGTTTCAGAATTGTACTTGTAGCTTTGCCTTCTATTCATAATATATTTGGAAATAATAGACCATGGCACACAAGTGTTATGGTTGAATCGTTCAAAGACAGTTGTCCTCTGCGAGATCGGAGATCTGCTCAGCAGAAACCCTAGGTAACAGGAGAGATCCGAACTTTGGGAAGATTCCGGGCACAACCGTTTGAAGAGTTTGTGAAGACCGCAGTATACATGAGAAAGAGAACATGAAAGCGATAAGAAGCAAAAACGAAGAACTCTAAATAAAAAATATATAAAACAGTGTAAAAAATAGAAAAAAGACTATTAAAATACATATTATTTATATACCCAAGTGAATAATCAAATAAAAAATAAATTATATATTGGATAACAAACTAATTTAAAAACAGCTCAACAATGACTGATTGCAATACATGCAAGTCAGCCATTAGAGGTGAGAAGGGCATTAAATGAAGTGGTGTGTGTGACAAAATACATCACTGTACAAAAAACTACTAAGGACTGGATCAATACTTAATGGGAATGCTAGATGATTTAGATTTAAATAAATATAAAAAAGAATTTGAGACATCACTAAAACAAAATGAAAACGAAATAAAACAACTATTGCAAGCTATTGAAAAAATGTACAAGGATGCCTCAAAATAATAGATAAAACACATGGTTGGTTCAAGATGAGATTACGTTATTGAAGGCATCTTCTATGTCTAAGAAGGCTCCCATAGTATATTGTTTGAATTCGAGGGATCTTTCTATAACTCTGACAACCTCATGAAGAGCTGTCTCTGTAGATCGTCCTTTAAGGTAGGCATGTTGACTAGTTGTCGTTGCCTTATATGTGAGTCGATGAGTCTTTCCAGTGTTTTGAGCTGAAAAGATGAAACACTAATTGGACGAGAGAATCATATAATAGTATTTGCACATTTTTAAAACAAAATCTAAGATTCTGCAAAGTCTATGTTAAAGGAGCTGAAAAAAGACTTGGTTGGAAAATATATTGAAGCAAAAAGTGTTTAATGTAGAAGAGAATGACAAATACAAATGCTATTTTGATTGAAAAAGAATATCAAGTTTAAAATAAGAAAGAAAAAACACGTTTTTTATTTGTTTAATATAATTTCTTTGTTTTTATACCCTCCACCACCATCAGTGGTGATAGAGGGTATATATAAGTTTGTCATTCCGTTTGTAACACTGAGAAATATGGGAGCTATGCCCAATTATGGACCAATCCGAAAAATATTTTGCAAAGTGCTATATGTATACACAAAACATATTTATGTTGAATATTTATATATTAATTATTTGTATTTAAGTATTTTTCGAAAGTGGACCATATATGGGAGCTGTGACCAATAATCGACCTATACAGATCTACGTTGGTAATATGATTTTTGTACTTATTATATACATATCTGCAAAATTTCGTGGTGATACCGATATTTTTGCCGAAGTTATTAACGATAAATCTATTTCCGAGAATATGTACCTTTGTATGGGGGCTATGAGAAATTTTGAATCGATTGTTTTGAGTTTGAACATTTTTGATCGCTGGGTAAAGAAAATAACGTGTGACAAAATTCATTCCATTATCTTTAGTAGCTTCTGAGAAAACTACTCAAGAATTAGGAAAAAAACTTAATTTTTTTCGAGGTAGTCTGAAATTTTTATTCATAACTTTTTACGTTGTGGACCGATTTAGCTGATTTTCAATACCAAACTGCTTAGAATAAAGTGAATATTTTCAGTGAATTTGGCTGGTTTATTTCGCTTAGTTTTAACGTGAGAGTATTTGAGGCAGACAGACGGACAGACGGACAAATCGACTCAGAATTTCGAAAGGATCCAGATTACATACGGAATGACAAACTTATATACCCTCTATCAACACTAATGGTGGTGGAGGGTATAAAAAACTGCAATATGATAATGAAACTGTATGCATTTTGTATACATAGTTAGCGTTAGACTATTAGTTTTTGTGGATCATCAGCATTGTTTTGTCAAGTAAAAGTAATCATTCTAAGATTTTCATCAAAGAAAAATTTTTGAAATTTTCAAAATACAAAAAATTTAAACAAAATTGTGAAAAAAAAGAACAAACGACAATAGTAAATAAATAAAAAGTGAAAAATAACGCAAAATTGTGATTATTTAAAAAAAGTACTTAACTTTTTTTTAAAGAGACAATTAAAAAGTGAAAAAATATCACACAAAATAAATACTTCCAATTAAAATAAGGAAACAACAAATTCAACAAACTAAAAATGTAGTGAATCACAAACATCATTTTCCAGTGCTGAATTACTGAATTTCATGCTTCAACTTCCAGCAGAGCAGTGGTTGAATCATCAACTTTGGAGGCGGTTGTAAAGAGGACGAAGAGTGTCTTTAAATCGATGGTTACAACCCTTTCTTATGCATGTGGCAATGAAGAATGTCTTATACCAGAGGTATTTTTAAGAGAGGCCTATGGGCCACTTAAAAGTGAAGTATCTTAATTCCTAAAAATACATGAAACTCTAAAGGTTAACATAGAACTGCATGCGTTATATGCTAAACCAAATTTGGATGATTTGGAAAATACATCATTGGAAGTTAAACCCTTCCGAACGAAAATGGTGAAAATTTATAATATAGCAGATTTTGAGAAAGCATATCTAACTAAAATTGATAATATTAATAAAAAACTGAAGCATTCCAGGTGGGACGTTAGTTCAATTAATAAACGTTAACAAATATCAACACCTGAAGGGATCAAGTTTTTGCCTCTCCCCACAAAACCCCTAAAGCATGCATAAATGTCCAAGATAAGGATGATTTATGTTTTAAATGGGCTCTACTATCAGCAATAGGTGGTGTAAAAAGAATGCCCACCTATCATTGAAATATAAGGTCAATATTAATTTAGACAAAATATTCTTAAATGGATACGTTTTAAATTTTAGTGGGTTATGCTTCCCACTTAAAATTAAAGACGTTTAAATATTTGAAAAAAAAAAAAAAAAAAAAAAAACAATCCAGAAATAAGTGTAAATGTTTCTGGATACGATTCCAAAACTGATTTAGTGGTTGGGCCACATTATGAAACTATGAACTATTATAAAACTGAAAATCACAAATATGAAAGTAGATGTATTAACAGATCTAGAAATTATTTAATTTTTAAATAAGGGAATTAGAGGAGGCACTGTTCAATGCTCTGAAAGACTTTCTGTAGCAAACAATAAATATCTCTCAGATTATGATGACAAATTGTCTTCTAAATATTTAACGTATTTAGATGCTACCAACTTATATGGTTGGGCAATGTCTGAGCCTTTACCAGAGGGTAACTTTGAGTGGGTTACAGATGTCAACAACTTTTCTATAGAAGATATTCCCATTGATTCTGAAACTTGATATATTTTAGAGATAGATTTAATATATCCAGTAGAAATTCATGATAATCTACCATTTTGTGCAAAGAAAAAAAATTTAATCATAGATTTGAATAATAAATTTGAATATGTTCTTTATTACACAAATTTAAAACAATGTTTAAAACATGGACTAAAATTAAATAAAATGCATAAAATTTAAACAATCAAGTTGGCTTAAAAAGTACAAATGCTAAAAATGCATTTTAAAAAAACTTTTTTAAATTATTAAAGCCAAATCTAGATGGCTTAAGAAGTATATATCATTAAATAATCTTCATAGAACAAATGCTAAAAATGCATTTGGAAAAAAAAAACTTTTTTAAATTACTTAATAATGCGGTAAGACAATGGAGAACATTGACAAACGAAAAAATTTAAAAATTGTAAATAAATGGGAAAATGTAGGTAATAGACTAGGAGCTCGTGCTTTAATAGCAAAGCCTGAATTTAATTCAATTAGCATATTTGAGGAAAATATTTTAGCTGTTGAGCTAAATA
The DNA here is from genome assembly GCF_015586225.1 of Lucilia sericata. Lineage (NCBI taxonomy): Eukaryota > Metazoa > Arthropoda > Insecta > Diptera > Calliphoridae > Lucilia > Lucilia sericata. The sequence continues at coordinate 61,452 of NW_023994045.1, forward strand.
TGACATACTCATTTTATAATAAACCAATTTATCTAGAATTTACTATTCTAGAACTTTCCAAATGGAAGATGTATGAATTCCATTATGATTATATTGTGCCTAAACACAATTCGAAAGTACAACTCAATTACATGGATACCGATTCATTTATTTATACAATAGAAACTGATGATTTCTATAAACATATTATTAGTGATATCGATCTAAGATTCGATACTTCCGAATATGAAACTAATAATCAATTTGGTATCCCGCAAAGGAATAAGAAAGTTTTAGGTATGATGAAAATAAAAGTAGAGTTATGAAAGAATTTGTAGGTCTTAGGACAAAAATGTGCTCCTTTAAAACGGACGATTTAAAAGAAACTAAAAAGGCTAAGGGTGTGAAAAATTTAGATAATAAAAGATTTATATGTAGTAATAATATAAATACTCTTGCTAGGGGTCATTACAAGCAAGAATTTTTAAGAAATAATGATGATGATGATCATTTTATGCTACATATAAACAAAGAAGATGAAGAAAATTTTAAAGAAACATTTATTAATGATATATGTATGTACTATAGATGGGGATAATTTATTCGCCCCTATTCTGCATTTCGATTACGTTTACGCATTCAGTTACGCTACGATCGAAAAAGGTACTCCAACAAAAAACTGAATCGTAAGAAAAAGAAGAAGCAATTCGTTTCAATGTTTTACGATTGTGTATTCTGCATTACGACCGAAGTTACGTTTTTGCAAGTTGTTCTTTATGTGGCGGATCTGTCGAATCAAAATGCAGAATACCAAAGTTGCCAAACGGAGAAAATTTCGAATTGACATGCGGAATAGGGGTGATTAAAAGAAATAGATCAAATTAAAGACTCGTGACTCCAATAATGATGAATATTTTATGGAAATAGAGTATTAGGTTTTTTCTAATTTATATAATAAATAAAAAAAATATTTAATTTGTTATAAGTTTATTCAATAATATAGTAAGCAACAAATGTATAAAAATAAAATGATTAAATTAAGTAAAATGCTATATTTATTTAAAAAAATATAGAATTTTTATAAGTTAAACCTAAAGTTTAAATTAATTTATTATATAAAAAATTTTTGTTATTATCATCAACAAGTTAGAGTGCTATGTTCGGATGAGCCGAATCTTAAATACCCTCCACCAGCTACTTTTATATTAATATTTTCTAATTGATCAAATATTTGTAGAAATAAGTTTTCTTATGTCTTAAATAGAAAAAATCCCAAGATTTAAACAGCTTAAATCTATTACAATTCCAAGATTTATTGAACATTACAAACGCCATTTTCTTTATATGTATTTTTATAGCACTTAGCGATATTTAGTAATTTGCATGTATGCGTGTGTGAAAGATTTAAGGATTTTCCAAATACATATTTGTATATAATTTTGTTCTACACAAGTTGATAATGTTAATGATACGACCTAGTCTGGGAGATATGACCAATTATAGACCGATCGTAAAATATTCTTTAAGCTAAATTTCTGTACATGAAAGATATTTCAGTCAAATTTTGTATCTATATCGTAATTTAGTAATAAGTAATGTATGTTTATGTGATTTTCTGAAGGGAACCTTGTATGGGACCGACCACACCCGTGTTATGAACCGATCGTGAAAATTCTTGAAAAAGAATTTTTGTATACAAAACTAATATTTGTGCCAAATTTTGTATCAATAGTAATATTTCTGTATATATATATATATATATATATATATATATATATATATATATATATATATATATATATATATATATATATATATATATATATATATATATGCAGAAATATTACTGTGAAATTGTTTTCCTATCGGTCCATAATTGATCATAGCTCTCATACAAGGTCCCTTTCAGAAAAACACTTAAAGGCACATAGCTCATTACCAAATAGTGTTACCCATAAAATATTTGGCATAAATACTATTTTTGTACACATAAATTTTATTTAAAAATTTTTTCACGATCTGTCTATCCTTGGTCATAGCTCCCATACAAGGTTTCCTAACGAAAATCACTTAAACGCACATAAATCATTACCACTGTTGCCAATTTAGCTATTTTCTCGTCAAATCTAGCGATTTTTAATCCTATTTTGCGGGGAAAAATATGATTTAGCTATTAGCGAGAAATCTAGCGATTTTTCTTTAGATTTTAAGGCATTTTTTTATTCATTTATATTTTGATAATATCGCTTAAAAGTTGCTACGAATGACGATTTACATATATGTATGTATATAAAAATATGCATTCAATGTAAATTATTTGAGTTTTAGCTGTGTGTATTATACTTATTTTGAATGTTCTGAAGAACATAATTAGGAGTAAATATTTGTGCGTACAGGTAAAGTTATACGAAAAACTTTAAAAGGGGTATATTTTGTTGTACTCAATAAACGAATATTTAATTATTCTAGTCTTTTAGTAAATGAGTGATATGATAATAAAATTTACCATAATTCTAAAAATTAGTGAACATTGGAAATAAGTGACGAAAGGATCGATCCATAAAGTCCTAAAAATTTACAACATTTCTAAGGCGTATAGGGCCGCATATCGATATTGCAGATAAACTTCCCACAAAAGGAGTGTATAATAATAATCTTGGGTGCCCCGGTAGGCTAGTTGGTAGTGTGCTAGCCTGTCAGTCTGAGGGTTGTGGGTTCGATTCCCAGCAGAGATCCTGGTCTGCTACACTACAACGGTCGTATGGTTATCGTCACCCTGCTCGGTAAATTAGGTAAGAATATAATTTGTAATTGTATTGTAATAGAAAAATAAATAATACTCTTATGCTGAAAATAAAGGATCAATCCATAAAGGCCAGCATTTCGTAATTCAATTTATCTTTACAACATTTCTAAAGCAATCTGTATAGGGTCGCATATCGAAATTAACCTCAACTTGACATTTTTCCTAACCCAAAGTGAAAATATTTAACATAAAAAAAGATTCTCTTATGTGTTTCTTATAAGATGTGTTTGTATCACTATCCCATTCCTACGTATGCATATAGATTTTAGCGATAAATCGCTGACTTTTTGCTGAATTCTAGAATAATATAAAAAATCTGAAAAATTTAGATAGTTTTTTTAGCTATTTGTTTTCAGAATCATATAATAAATATTATTTTGACGATTTATCGCTAAATTTTTCAAAATGTCTTGAATTTAGCTATTTTCTAGCTATTTTTCAGTCGACTTTAGCGATATTTTTGGGAAAAAAGTTGGCAACAGTGATCATTACCATACATTTAGCAAAAATATTGCTCTTATATATATAAATTAAACTATAAAATTGTTTTACGATCTGTCCATATTTGGTCATAGCTCTCCAGAAAATCACTTAAATGAAAAAAAACTCACTATTCATTACCAAATAATGATATAGATACAGAATTTTTAAATTTTGTCTTTATATACATAATTGGTCATAACTCACATACAAGGTCCTTTTACGAAAATCTCTAAAACGCACATTACTCATTACCAAATAAAGCTATTGATACAAAATTTGGCACAAATATTAGTTTTGTATACAAAAATTCTATTTCAAGAATTTTCACGATCGGTTCATAACACGGGTGTGGTCGGTCCCATACAAGGTTCCCTTCAGAAAATCACATAAACACACATTACTTATTACTAAATTACGATATAGATACAAAATTTGACTGAAATATCTTTCATGTACAGAAATTTAGCTTAAAGAATATTTTACGATCGGTCTATAATTGGTCATATCTCCCAGACTAGGTCGTGCCCCTAAAAGCGCTTTAACCGTATTTAACTAGTTATCATTAGCATTATCAACTTGTGTAGAACAAAATTATATATAAATATGTATTTGGAAAAACCTTAAATCTTTCACACACGCATACATGCAAATTACTAAATATCGCTAAGTGCTATAAAAATACATATAAAGAAAATGGCGTTTGTAATGTTCAATAAATCTTGGAATTGTAATAGATTTAAGCTGTTTAAATCTTGGGATTTTTTCTATTTAAGACATAAGAAAACTTATTTCTACAAATATTTGATCAATTAGAAAATATTAATATAAAAGTAGCTGGTGGAGGGTATTTAAGATTCGGCTCATCCGAACATAGCACTCTAACTTGTTGATGATAATAACAAAAATTTTTTATATAATAAATTAATTTAAACTTTAGGTTTAACTTATAAAAATTCTATATTTTTTTAAATAAATATAGCATTTTACTTAATTTAATCATTTTATTTTTATACATTTGTTGCTTACTATATTATTGAATAAACTTATAATAAATTAAATATTTTTTTTATTTATTATATAAATTAGAAAAAACCTAATACTCTATTTCCATAAAATATTCATCATTATTGGAGTCATTAATAAACGAGTCTTTAATTTGATCTATTTCTTTTAATCACCCCTATTCCGCATTTCAATTCGAAATTTTCTCCGTTTGGCAACTTTGGTATTCTGCATTTTGATTCGACAGATCCGCCACATAAAGAACAACTTGCAAAAACGTAACTTCGGTCGTAATGCAGAATACACAATCGTAAAACATTGAAACGAATTGCTTCTTCTTTTTCTTACGATTCAGTTTTTTGTTGGAGTACCTTTTTCGATCGTAGCGTAACTGAATGCGTAAACGTAATCGAAATGCAGAATAGGGGCGAATAAATTATCCCCATCTATAGTACATACATATATCATTAATAAATGTTTCTTTAAAATTTTCTTCATCTTCTTTGTTTATATGTAGCATAAAATGATCATCATCATCATTACTTCTTAAAAATTCTTGCTTGTAATGACCCCTAGCAAGAGTATTTATATTATTACTACATATAAATCTTTTATTATCTAAATTTTTCACACCCTTAGCCTTTTTAGTTTCTTTTAAATCGTCCGTTTTAAAGGAGCACATTTTTGTCCTAAGACCTACAAATTCTTTCATAACTCTACTTTTATTTTCATCATACCTAAAACTTTCTTATTCCTTTGCGGGATACCAAATTGATTATTAGTTTCATATTCGGAAGTATCGAATCTTAGATCGATATCACTAATAATATGTTTATAGAAATCATCAGTTTCTATTGTATAAATAAATGAATCGGTATCCATGTAATTGAGTTGTACTTTCGAATTGTGTTTAGGCACAATATAATCATAATGGAATTCATACATCTTCCATTTGGAAAGTTCTAGAATAGTAAATTCTAGATAAATTGGTTTATTATAAAATGAGTATGTCATATTTAGCTCAACAGCTAAAATATTTTCCTCAAATATGCTAATTGAATTAAATTCAGGCTTTGCTATTAAAGCACGAGCTCCTAGTCTATTACCTACATTTTCCCATTTATTTACAATTTTTAAATTTTTTCGTTTGTCAATGTTCTCCATTGTCTTACCGCATTATTAAGTAATTTAAAAAAGTTTTTTTTTTCCAAATGCATTTTTAGCATTTGTTCTATGAAGATTATTTAATGATATATACTTCTTAAGCCATCTAGATTTGGCTTTAATAATTTAAAAAAGTTTTTTTAAAATGCATTTTTAGCATTTGTACTTTTTAAGCCAACTTGATTGTTTAAATTTTATGCATTTTATTTAATTTTAGTCCATGTTTTAAACATTGTTTTAAATTTGTGTAATAAAGAACATATTCAAATTTATTATTCAAATCTATGATTAAATTTTTTTTCTTTGCACAAAATGGTAGATTATCATGAATTTCTACTGGATATATTAAATCTATCTCTAAAATATATCAAGTTTCAGAATCAATGGGAATATCTTCTATAGAAAAGTTGTTGACATCTGTAACCCACTCAAAGTTACCCTCTGGTAAAGGCTCAGACATTGCCCAACCATATAAGTTGGTGGCATCTAAATACGTTAAATATTTAGAAGACAATTTGTCATCATAATCTGAGAGATATTTATTGTTTGCTACAGAAAGTCTTTCAGAGCATTGAACAGTGCCTCCTCTAATTCCCTTATTTAAAAATTAAATAATTTCTAGATCTGTTAATACATCTACTTTCATATTTGTGATTTTCAGTTTTATAATAGTTCATAGTTTCATAATGTGGCCCAACCACTAAATCAGTTTTGGAATCGTATCCAGAAACATTTACACTTATTTCTGGATTGTTTTTTTTTTTTTTTTTTTCAAATATTTAAACGTCTTTAATTTTAAGTGGGAAGCATAACCCACTAAAATTTAAAACGTATCCATTTAAGAATATTTGGTCTAAATTAATATTGACCTTATATTTCAATGATAGGTGGGCATTCTTTTTACACCACCTATTGCTGATAGTAGAGCCCATTTAAAACATAAATCATCCTTATTTTGGACATTTATGCATGCTTTGATCCCTTCAGGTGTTGATATTTGTTAACGTTTATTAATTGAACTAACGTCCCACCTGGAATGCTTCAGTTTTTTATTAATATTATCAATTTTAGTTAGATATGCTTTCTCAAAATCTGCTATATTATAAATTTTCACCATTTTCGTTCGGAAGGGTTTAACTTCCAATGATGTATTTTCCAAATCATCCAAATTTGGTTTAGCATATAACGCATGCAGTTCTATGTTAACCTTTAGAGTTTCATGTATTTTTAGGAATTAAGATACTTCACTTTTAAGTGGCCCATAGGCCTCTCTTAAAAATACCTCTGGTATAAGACATTCTTCATTGCCACATGCATAAGAAAGGGTTGTAACCATCGATTTAAAGACACTCTTCGTCCTCTTTACAACCGCCTCCAAAGTTGATGATTCAACCACTGCTCTGCTGGAAGTTGAAGCATGAAATTCAGCAATTCAGCACTGGAAAATGATGTTTGTGATTCACTACATTTTTAGTTTGTTGAATTTGTTGTTTCCTTATTTTAATTGGAAGTATTTATTTTGTGTGATATTTTTTCACTTTTTAATTGTCTCTTTAAAAAAAAAGTTAAGTACTTTTTTTAAATAATCACAATTTTTTGCGTTATTTTTCACTTTTTATTTATTTACTATTGTCGTTTGTTCTTTTTTTCACAATTTTGTTTAAATTTTTTGTATTTTGAAAATTTCAAAAATTTTTCTTTGATGAAAATCTTAGAATGATTACTTTTACTTGACAAAACAATGCTGATGATCCACAAAAACTAATAGTCTAACGCTAACTATGTATACAAAATGCATACAGTTTCATTATCATATTGCAGTTTTTTATACCCTCCACCACCATTAGTGTTGATAGAGGGTATATAAGTTTGTCATTCCGTATGTAATCTGGATCCTTTCGAAATTCTGAGTCGTCCGTCTGTCTGCCTCAAACACTCTCACGTTAAAACTAAGCGAAATAAACCAGCCAAATTCACTGAAAATATTCACTTTATTCTAAGCAGTTTGGTATTGAAAATCAGCTAAATCGGTCCACAACGTAAAAAGTTATGAATAAAAATTTCAGACTACCTCGAAAAAAATTAAGTTTTTTTCCTAATTCTTGAGTAGTTTTCTCAGAAGCTACTAAAGATAATGGAATGAATTTTGTCACACGTTATTTTCTTTACCCAGCGATCAAAAATGTTCAAACTCAAAACAATCGATTCAAAATTTCTCATAGCCCCCATACAAAGGTACATATTCTCGGAAATAGATTTAATAACTTCGGCAAAAATATCGGTATCACCACGAAATTTTGCAGATATGTATATAATAAGTACAAAAATCATATTACCAACGTAGATCTGTATAGGTCGATTATTGGTCACAGCTCCCATATATGGTCCACTTTCGAAAATACTTAAATACAAATAACTAATATATAAATATTCAACATAAATATGTTTTGTGTATACATATAGCACTTTGCAAAATATTTTTCGGATTGGTCCATAATTGGGCATAGCTCCCATATAAGGCCCATTTCCGATAACCACGTAACCGCACATATTACATACCTGAATGAAGATATCGGTATAAAATTCATCATGAATGTGTTTAAAGTAGATATAAAACACCCTGCGAAATGAACACAACTAATTTAAAAATAAAGATATTTAAATAAAATTCAACATAAATATGTATTGTGTATACATATATCACTCTGCAAAATATATTTTGGATCGGTCCATAATTGGGCATAGATCGCGTATAAGGCCCATTTCCGATAACCACGTAAATGCACATATTTCATAACTGTATGAAGATATCGGTATAAAATTATTCAAGAATGTGTTTAAAGTCGATATGAAACACCCTGCGAAATTTTTTCCGGATCGGTCCATAATTAGTCACAGCTCCCATATAAGGACCACTTCCGAAAATCGCTTAAATGCAAATATACAATTAAGAAATAAAGATATTTTAAAAATAGACTATATAAATAAGTTTTTTTCGGATCGGTCCATAATTGTTCATATCTGTCATATAAGATCCACTTCAGAAAATCGCATATTTCATTAATAAATAAAGATATCGGAATAAGTATATTTTGTGTATATAAGAAATCTTAAAGAAAGGATCAATGCATAATTGGTCTTAGTTCTCATATAATGCCCATTTCCATAAGTCACTTTTTCCAATATATTTCATTCAATTATAAATATGAATAAAATCTGACATAGTGTGTTTTTTTTATCGATAAATCATTCTGCAAAATTTTGTTCGTATTGGCCAATAATTGACCACATCTCCACAAAAGGTATATACGATTTCTAAAAGATAGCACCCTCATCACGGAAGCACAATTGAAACTTTCACAATTTATTAAATACATATCTAGTAATATTTATATGGTTTTTCTTAAAAAGTAGCTTACAGCTTCGGCATAGTCGAATATAGCACTCTGACTTGTTTTAATTTCAATTGTATAGTCAGATACGAACTTTTGAAAGAAAATATTAAGAAAAGTATTAAACTTCTTTAAATGAAAATTTAGTTTAACGTGAGTGCCTACCTTGACGGTCTAAGCTCACGGTGCTCTTAACACCGGTTGAATACAATGCGTCGACCAACGCCCCCCTACACAACCCGTAAAATAACGACGGGAGGTGCAGGAGTACCAGAATTGAAGTCATGCATTTGGACATGACCTCCCGCTTGGTTTGGGGTGGAGACTATCTAAACTCCTACCGATATAGGGGTCACGGCACCCGGTTGCAATGAGCTTACGCTCTTCCCGCGATTTGGGTCTAAACCACAGCCACCACGATGCTCCATAAATGGCCGCACCATCATCCAGGCTGAAAACCAGTTTCAGGGCTTCCTGGATCCCGTGGTACCAGATTTTAAGTCTCCGGTCGGACTTCGTAGTTTAAAATAAACTACTACCAGTTGGCCTCCAAATAGCACCTGACTGGTGGCTAGCAGCAACACAAAACATACAACAAAAGGTACACAAGACATACAAACATTAAACAGCCGCCCTCACGGGCGACACTTTGTGTCATATTCTTAACACCAGCAGGGCAATACACACAAGACACTAAACAGAGATACCAAGGATAGCCGAAAGAACAACGAAGGCAACGACGAAAAACAATGAAACAGCAACGATGACAATGATGAGACAGTCAGACAACATGGCTGAAGTCCTAAAAACAAACAAAACTAAAACAACAAAAAGTCGAACAGGGAGAGCAACTAAATAATGCAGCATATAAACAACGAAGTTGGGGAAGGGAAGCAGCTCACAACATCAGACGAAAGCAACTATCCAACGGTCATATACCTATGTGCAAACTAGGCCAAGCCAACGTGTCGAGAATGCACGAAGAGCATCGGTTGAGACTTTTCGGCAAACAGGCAAGCAGCCAAGCAAAGCAACTCTCTGGCACGATAAGACCTTGTTTCTGCCTACAACTGACATAACCGTCTCGTACCATACCGACAAGCCATACGTTGCACAAGCAACAAATAACCCCTCGTATATAATACGAACGGCACGCCTGCTGAGACCCCAGTCACTCCTAAGGATGCGTCCGATCTGTCCCACAATGACGGAAAGCTTGTCTCTGACTCGAACAAGATGAACCAAAAAGTTCATCCTCTCGCTCATAGTAATCCCCAAGTACTTGACCTCAGTCACATACTTGAGGGCCACATTGCCAGAACGTATGCATGGGGGACGAGCCGATGATAAGCTGCCTTTCAGCAGCATCATCACCGTCTTGTCCACACCAACACTACTACCCCACGTATTAACGCGACGCATAACCTCCCCACCAATGGTTTCTATAACAGCACGAGACTGTCCTTTCACCATGATGAGGAGGTCATCCGCATACGCACACAGCTTACAAGACCGTACAAGATCACCCAGCAAAGGATCCACCATGAGGTTCCATATAAATGGACCACAAATGGATCCCTGAGGGCAACCACGCACAACATCTTTCCAAACTGTGCCGCTGGCACCAACAATACAAGCTTTCCGACCGCTGAAGTAACTTTGCCAAAGAGCTATCTCTTGGCAGTTCAGATCACTAAGTCTACGCAAGATTGCACTCCAGGAGAGATGATCAAACGCACCCTTAAATTACACATCTCTCCAGTCATGCCATCAATACCTGGCGATTTCCTGCTTTTAAGCAGACACTGTCAGATATCTCAAAACTTTCCAAGATCGGAGGGCCAGCCACCTCCCAGGGGGAAGTGGGACAGCATTCTCCTCACGAGGAAAGATAGTCAGTTTTGCGCTGAACTAAATCCTCTACGTTAGTGAATCTGGCTCTCTGGAATCGCTTCCGGAGACTCCTGACTGACCTTCGCATCAGATCCAGCTCACGAGTCCACCACTTCACATTGCTGAACCTAGTCTTACGACGTCGGCCCAGCAAAGTGTCATTAGTGTGACACATCCACTGAACTATCATACCGACCTGGTCATCTATCGTCAGTATCCTAAAGTCCTCAATCGGCACCTCTGAGGCCACCGACCGAAAATACCCTGCGTACGAGTCCCAATCAATATTCATATTCCTCCAGGTTCGAGTCTGGTCTGTCCTAACAGTACGTTCTATGCAAGTGACCGTAAACTCAATGAGCCTATGGTCACTTACACTCCAGTCATTACACACCTTCCACCTAAAGTCAAATGCTGTCATAGCTGCACCATTGGCAGCTGTAACGTCTATGTCACTGGTACCCATAGGACCGTCAAAAGTGTACAGGTCACTCGGCTCATTCACCACCATGACGCACTTGGTAACCAGCCATTCGCTAAGCATAACTCCTCGTATATAGTTCTGATGACCAGGGGCTAACCTGTCCATCTTACTGAACCACATACGAGAGCATGCGATTGCGTCTAAGCTTAGGATTACAGGATAACTATTCGCGAGGAGTAGTACCGAATCCAAGTAACTTAAGAACGGTTCCAATGGATAACCAAACCTACAGTACACGCTAACCAGGATCACCCTACCGAAACTACCTTCAACGGAGATACTAATGCCTAACTGGCAGCTACACTAAACTGTACAGTCCAAATCACTGTCACACACTATAACGGCCGCATTCCCCCCGTCGTCAGTAAACGACCGTACATCCCCCGGAAATCCTCTTATGCGACCACCCGAGGTATACGGCTCCTGCTCCGCTGGCAGTTGAGCTGCAAAAAATTTATGGAGTTGAAGTCCATGGCGTTTAGTGTCTGGCGTTCGCCCTAGCCACCATAGCGCTGTATACCGGACAGGCAGCTGACATCATCAAATGGTCAGCCGGTAGTCCCTTAAAAGCACAGTTCCTGCAATGGATTTCGTTCACCTGCCCGCAGAGGCGGCACACGCCCTCCGTCATTCTACACTCCCTCACCCTATGGTCGAAGCCCAGGCAACGAAAACAGCTAGTCACGGCATCATGTGGGCGCAACATAAACGAAAACCACTTAATATAACACCGGCCATTGTCCAGCAATTGCTGCATGGCCTCGTTACTGCCCTCGAGAACGACACTTACCGGCCCGCCTGTAGACTTCCAGGGAGCAGAGACTAACCTGACTGACCTCTTGAACTTATCGTTCACCGACACTTCCAGTCCAACTTCCCCAAACTTTTCGTTGGCTGCCACTTTCTCCCTCTCAGCCACCGATGGTGTGCGTATCACCGCACCATCACTTCGACGAAGCGGCCTCAGTTCGTGCATACGAACGGCCAAAGTAGGGCCAACCTCCTTCGCCACCTTCTCCACCACCTCCTTTGATGTAACACCCTTTTTGCCTTTCACAACCACCGACCAAGTTTCCACCGGCTTAGGCAAATTGGCAGCAGGGGCAACAGCAGCAGTAGTAGCAGGGACAACAGGAACCCTTCTAGAAGCCGACGCAGACCTGGACGCCACTGCAGGGACAGCAGGAACCTTGAAGGTGGACTGCCCCGGCTCCAAAACCTCCAGCCTTCCCTTCAGCTTTTCATTCTCAGCCATCAAATTAAAGACCAGCGCCTCGAACTTAGCCGCATTCTCCAAGATCTTCCGACCCAGAATAGGATCCACACCATCCACCAACACAGATTCCATCATTGCCTGAGTAATGTCTTTGGCACTTACCACCGTCTGGTTTAAGATCCTACTAGCCGCAGCAACAACACCACTCAAATTTGGCAAGTTCCCAGCAACACCAGCAGCAGCTCGCTTAGCCATCGGGGACCCGAGCTTAAATCGCTTGCCCGACCCCTTACCCGAGTTGTTTGCAACTTCCTCCGTTTCCGTGCTAGACATCTCGCTGTCCGTATGGCGTAGCCGTAGCGATGAAATTTGACATAAGTAAGTTTATTGCGAGCAAAAAAATCTCTACCGAATTTTATGTGGATCGATCCATAATTGACACTAACCCCCATATAAAGTCCCCTTCAGAAAATGACTTTAATGCTCATTACTGCCTCAATAATGCGAGTACAGCTGTAACATTCGACATTAACAAGTTTTGTGCGAACCAAAAACTCTCTATCAAATTTTATGAGGATCGGTCCATAATTGACCCTACCTAGAGTTGACATTCGACATTAACAAGTTTTGTGCGAGCCAAAAACTCTCTATCAAATTTTATGAGGATCGGTCCATAATTGACCCTACCTATAGTTGCCAGCCTGACTGGACTTGGGTGGATTGTCCAGCTTTTTTGATGCTTGTCCAGTTTCAAGCTAAAATTTAATTTGTCCAGCGAAATTGAATTTTTTTTAGTATACTGCAATAACTTGGGCAATCATTTTTATGTTATCTTTGTCAAATCATGTTAGCCAACACTGTTTGTACATTTGTTATTAAACTAATTTCCCTCTTATCATCACTGACAACATATCTCAATACTTGAACAGCTGATGTCGCAATAAATATTATTGCGAGCGATAGTCAATTTCTTTACGTACAGCTTACGTACTTATGATTTTTAAAATTTTAAACTTCAAAAATGGTACTTTTTCACTTTTTTTGCTCTTAAAAACTAAGTTAACGAAATGATCGGGGAAAACTAAAAACATATTCGTACTCTATGGACTATAACAAAGCTGAATTGGTACTGTGAAATTATTTACACAAAACCAAAATTAACATTTTCTCAGTATATTTTTATGTCCAGCTTTTTAAAACCCAATGCGAATTGGAATTTGGCAATCCTAACCCTACCCCTCATATAAGGTCCCCTTCAGAAAATGATTTTAAAGCTCGTTACTGCCACAAAATAGCGATGAAATTCGACATGAACAATAGGGTGGGTCGAAAATAGGCTTCTCGCTCGGATCAACTTCTATTAGTAAAATTATGTTGTATTTTAACGTCAAATGGAAGACTGTAAAATATTATTCAATTATTTTGAGGGTAAGAGCCCGCTCATCGCCGCCAAAGTTTATAAATGCGTTTATATGGGAAAAATGGCACTTTTTGGAGGCTTTAAGTATTAATTATTACACAATTTTATAGCAAAATCGTAATGTCTACAAAATTGTTTTTCCAAAAAGATGGAAAAACTCTAAATTGGTTAAAAAATGGTTGAGTTATTAAAATTTCCCCCGAGAATTTTGTGATTCTGAAGACATATAAAAGTAAATATAAGAAAATTTGTTTTAGTTTTGAAAAATTTTACAAAAAAATATTATGTTTATCTTTATAAGATTCAATCTTTCTACTAATTTTGATAAAGATGGATCGATAACTAATCCTACCCCCCATTTAAGGACCGCTTCAGAAAATTGCTTTAACTATCATTAGTTACTTAAAAATACGACTTAGGCGATGAAATTCGAAATAAACAACTTATTTACGAAACATAATTTATGTACAAAAGATTATGAAGATCGGTTTAATAAGGTCCACTTCAAAAAATGTTTGTAGTTTTATAGGATCGGAAATTTTTCAACTGAATCTGATGAGAATCGGACGATAACTGACCCTATCCCCCATTATCGGTTTCTTTCAGAAAATTACTTTAAACCTCATAACTGAATTAAAGATACTAGTACCGCGATGAAATTCGAACAAATAATTATTGTCTAAACCGTTGAGAATAGGTTCCTAAAAGGTGTTATATGGAGGGTAGAGTAACCCCTTTTACAAAAAACTGTTTATGGTTATAAAAATTGGACAAAAACGATTTGTTTTTAAAGCACGATCAATAAATTAAGCCCTCATAAAGTCCCTATTCCAAATATTGCCGTGATGTTCATATTAATATCGATATACTTATGATGATAAAATTCAACATACATAGATCTAGTAAATGACAAAATTTTTTCAATAATAACAAAAGCATCGGTTCGTATATATCAAAGTTTATATATAAAGAAGCATTTCTTTTCGGCAATGATTTGATGGTGGGTATATAAGATTCGGCATGGCCGAATATAACACTCTTGTTTAAATTACATTTTACAAATGTAAATTTAGAATTAATATGGTGAAATTTACGAAGTATTTATTCAAACATTTTTTTCATTATACCCTTTATTTTTTTTTTGTCATTCCGTTTGTAATTTCCACAATATAATTTTCCGACTCTATGAAGTATATATTGTAAAGAATAAAGAACCCGTTCTTTTAGTTCTGTGATCAAAAATAAGATTTATTTATTTAAATTCAGTCTTATATACTAATACATTTTCTAATTCTATGAGTGACTTTCTAAACTCACTCAATAACTTAAACTCTACTCTAAATAATACTCAATGTAATTTTGTTGCACTTGAATTAAACATATACTAAAAGTGTTCTAGATGACACATGTTCTGCATTCCCAGTTTACAATAGTGACATACTTCAGAAACTGAAAGTATTACTCCATAAACAACACACACAAATATAAACAAATATGCGGTTAGTTCAAAGTAACACTTTGTAATAATTTAGTGCAACCCAATACATTGCAAGTTGAAAAATGAATTTTGTTTTTCTACTGCTATGGTCTGTGTTACAATTTCCAATTTTTTTTATGAAATTTGTTAATTCATCTGTATTGCTGCCAATTAATTGATTTCCATATTTGCCATTATTATCGGCTTTCTTTTGTCAATATTAGTTTTCTTATTGGAGTGTTGCTCCAATATGTCTAAAGCTTAAATTTCAAATTCAAATTCTACTTTCTGATATTCAGTCGGTTGTAGTTTCAGAAAATCGTCTTTCAAATTATTTATTTCTGTGTTCTTTACAGATATTGTGTCCACTGAATATGGCTTATTTAATGATTTCTTCGCGTTTGATATCAGTATACGTAGGCTCTCTAATATAGAATCCATACCAATTACCTATGAAGTTTTTTTCCTTTCTTTTTCTTTTGTTTAATGTTTTCTTTTCTTAAAATACTTCCCTAATGAAAATATTTTTCCTATAGATTCTATATAGTTAGTATTTTCTTATACAAATCCTTTTACCTCGGATATTTTAATCAATAGGGTTCTCTTTATTGCATATTTTTATATATTTTAATAATAAAATACATACATGAAACTACTAAAATTATTAATATTACAAATTTTATTAAATTTCTATTTAGCATTATACATATGTATTATTTTATTATACCCTACACCACTATAGTGGGGAGGGTATTATGCGTTTGTGCTGATGTTTGTAACACCCAAAAATGTTGGTCTTACACCCACCTTAAAGTATACCAATCGGCTCAGAATCACTTCCTGAGTCGATTAAGCTATGTCCGTCCGTCCGTCCGTCTGTCTGTCTGTCTGTCTGTCTGTCTGTCTGTCTGTCTATCTGTGTGTCCATGTAAACCTTGTGTGCACTCTACAGGTCGCAATTTTTGAGATAATTTGATGAAATTTGGAACATGCACTTCTCTTGGTCCAAGGACGAACGCTATTGAAAATGGTTGAAATCGGTCCATTATTTCACCTAGCCCCCTTACAACCGGACCCCCCGAATAGGGCTTTTGACCTGATAATTATGTAAAATGATCCACTATCTCTACAAAAATTGGAAAAATTTAGTTTTATATATGTCTTAATAATTATAGTAATTTTCGTAAAGATCGGGCATTATTTGACCCTAGCCCCCATACAAAGTCCAACTCAGAAAATGACTTGAATGTCCACAATTCACTTATAAACACTAGTATCACGATGAAATTTGGCACAAATGAGTTTTATATAAACATAATTCCCAACAATAAATTTTATAGGGATCGGACCAAGTTTTACCCTAGCCCCCATATAACCGGACCTTCCGATTTGGGCCTTTTAGCTCATAACTTTGTCAAATATACTACTATCTCTCCAAAAATCGGCACAACTAAGTTTGATATAATTATAAATAACACTGTCGATTTTTATAATGATCGGGCATTATTTGACCCTATCCCCCATACAAAATTCCCTTCAGAAAATGACTTAAATGTCCACAATTCACTTATAAACACTAGTATCACGATGAAATTTGCCACAAATATATTTAATATAAACATAAATGTCGACATTAAATTTTATAAGGATCGGACCAATTTTTGCCCTAGCCCCCATACAACCGGACCTACCGATTTGGGCCTTTTAGCTAGCTCATAACTACTATAATTATACTACTATTTTCCCAAAATTGGAACGACTAAGTTTAATATAATTATAAATAACACTGTAATTTTTCGCCATGATCGGAAATAAAAAGTAGCCTATTGCCAGACATACAGGAATGCGCTGTGAAAATTTGAAGAAAATCGGTTTAGCCGTTTAGTAGTCTATAACGTTCAAACATATAAACCCACAAACAAACAAACAAACATAGATAATTCCCAATAACACATTTTATAAGGATCCGCTCAATTTCTGCCTTAGCCCCCATACATCCGGACCTTCCGATTTCGGCCGTTTATCTTAGGTTAAGTTGATAGGAGGATGTATACTACATCAAATCCGAAGAAATACACTTAGGCCATTATCGGGCCTGTTGTGCGCTCTTATCATGAAAAAAAGGGAACTGAATGAATTATTTTTCAGTGTTCAGAAACTCAGTTTCCTGAACGTAATTCCTAAGAATCTTCCAATCAGTGTTAGTCAGGAATGTTATTTCCGGAATAACATCACTTCCAAGATACTTGGATCTAACTTCGACGAATGCCTGGCAGTGGCAAAGAAAGTGCTCCAGAGTTTCACTGTCCTCTCCACATGCTCTACATTCGTCTGAATCCGCACGTCCAATTTTGCATAAATATGCTCGTAATCCTGTGTGTCCACTCAGAATACGTACCATCATACTAACTTTAGACTTGCTCATTTTGAGGAGATTTTTCGCCTTGCTCCCATCAGGGTCACCCCATAGGATCTTCGTGGTTCTACCCACTGTTTCATTATTCCAAGAGGACTTATGGGGTTCTCTCACCCATATTTTTAGTTCAGCTTTTGTTGCGTCGAATGGTTTTGCGTTTGACAGGTTAAATGTCTCGAGCTCACTTCCCTTTAAAGCTATTACATTCGCCCTTTCGTTATCGATTACTCCCGAGTGGGCTGGTACCCATATGATGTGGAGCTTACCTCTGGGAGAGTATTCAGTTTAAGTATTCTTACAATCCAATACGGTCTTATATTTATATCGCCTGATATCGCCCTAATTGCCTTCTGGCTCTCGGTAAATTCTAATCCAATTTACGCATTCCGTTATTGCTCGTACTTCTGCTTGGAAGCTTGTGTTATAATTTGGTAAACGGTGGTATATTTCTGTTTCTGGGTCTTCAATATAGAACCCCAGTCCCACTTTGTCCCCCAATTTAGAGCCATCCGTGTAACATCGGATTCCTACTGGTATTTGCTCTAATGTTCCGCTTGACCAAGACATTCTATCTGGGATCAGCGTTTCAAAGTTTCGTACATATTCTGTGTCTGGTATACGATCAGGCACGTCCGATGATTGTGTATAACCTTTCAATGTGTCCATTATACATTGATGACGTGTCATATAACCGCTATTGGCCAGTTCGCCTAAAGTAAGGAGCCGTTCGGCTGTAAGCGCCGCCTCATATCTTAAATATGTTTCAATGGGTGGAAGTAGTACACATGGCACCTCTTATACCGATGCAGCATGTACGCTGAACTCCCTGTAGTAGTTTGATATTGAACTTTTTGTCTAAAGCAGTTCACCAGATTATTGAAGCATAAGCTAGAATTGGTCTAATTACACTTTTATAAAGCCAATTTGTCATAGTAGGACTAAGACCCCATTTCATGCCTATAGTTCTCCTACATATCGCCCAGCACCGATGTGCCTTGTTGATCCTATCCTCTATGTGGTGTCTCCAATTTAATTTCTGGTCTAGGATTACATCTAAGTACTTAACTTTGTCTGTCACTGGTATCTTCTTGCTCAGGAAGCAAGGTTCAGTATACGTAGAAATTTTTGTCTTTCTTGTGAAAAGACAGATTTCCGTTTTTGCGGGGTTAACATTGAGGCCTTTCGGTTGAGCCCAGCTCAAGGCCGTATTCAAAGCCTCCTCAGCTCTTCTACACAAGTAATTTGGATCCTTTCCCTTTAAAAGTATTACGACATCGTCTGCATAGCAGACAGGTCTAAGTCCTTTCTCGGTTAGGGTCCTTAGGAGGCTATTAATCGTGGTAACCCAGAGTAAAGGTGACAAAATGCCACCTTGTGGTATACCGCGAAATACCTTTTTCCTGATAGTTATATCGTACATCTCGCAGCTTATCCATCTGTTCCTTAGCATGTAGTTGATCCAGTTACGGAGCACCCGGTCAACATAAAACTGGTCTAGGGATTGGATAAGAGTATCAGTGTGCACGTTATTGAAGGCGCCTTCAATGTCAATGCATACCGACAGTGTATAGTTTGCTATCAAAGGATGCACCTATGTAGTGGACAACTTCGTTTAAAGCGGTTTCCACCGATCATCCCTTTACATAAGCATGCTGCTTAAATTTTAGGTCTTTGTCGGGTATACTGCTTTTGACCATACTATCGACTATCCGTTCCAAGGTTTTAAGTAGGAAGGACGTTAGCCTCCCCTTCCTCCAATATCGGTTCATCTATGTTATTCAACATACCCGGTGGAAAATGAGAGTCCATTAGGAGTTTCATTGTCTCCCCCATATCCCCCAGCCTCCTGCCCGTATCATCGACCATAAAGCACCGGAAGTTTACTCTTCTTTGCCAGTCCCAGATTAGCGCCGTCCCAGGGAGGAGGGATATTTCCACCATGTTCTTTAGGGTGCTAACACATTGGTGAGATGCCAACCTCATCAACATCATGCCCATGCTGAACTCGCAACTCACGCTCTTTATTGGTTGTTTGCGCTTTGAAGCGATTGCGTGGTCCACTATCTTATTGTTCACCAGATCTTCTACCTTACTCTGTTGGTCTATCGGAATTTTTCCTGTCGGATACCCGGCATCGTAAACTGCATAGCAGAGATCGTCCCGGTGCCTTCTTCTGACGGGGAGCTCTTTTTCTTCTTAGGTTTATTCTTAGTTGTCAACTCTTCGGGAGACCTGATCCTGATCCAGTTTTTGGTCCGCGGGGAATATAATATTCCCAGGTGGTGGACAATCTGCCCTCCCTCAGCTTGAGTCAAACTGAAACTGGGGGAGGACAGATGGTCCATCACCACCCCCTACCCGCCATCCGGGGACGCGCTCGGTAGGAAAAACGGGAAAACTCCCACGATTGTGAAATATTTACTGATAGTTCTTTTTTTGCTTTTGCCAAAGCTTCACCTCTAGTCTTGTTGACGTTTGGTAGGGGAAATATCTCAAATTTGGGTTCGATTTTCCTCTCCTTACGGATCCTTAAAGGTTTTGGTTCAACAGCTGGTATTGCTGGCTTTGTTGCATCCTTGACTTATGACCCAGCGCTTCTTGGCCTCAAGGAGTTCCTCCAATATCTCTTATAATGGGGGTTTCATGGAATTTTTATTGTGTTTGATGTTTTTTATTATTAACATCATAAGCTATATATGTTTTTATACTTCTCTTTTCCCCTGGACTAAGCAATTAATTTTCCTTTTCTAAATAAGCATATCCTTTAATTAAAAAAACTCGTTTTTTGCTTTATGTTCAGAGGGGCAAAATCGCCATTTAAAGAATAAAGAACTCGTTCTTTTAGTTAAGTGATCAAAAATAAGGATCAATCTTATTTTTGATCACATAACTAAAAGGAGCACGCAAAGCGTGCTACTGCTGTTGCTGGTGCTGGACCGAGTGTACCTAATCTAAGTGAGGTCGTTGCTGCTGCAAGCAGAACAGATCGTATTTCATCGGCTTCACCAAGCGTAAGGTTGTAAAATGATGTAATCATAGGTGCTAAGGTGATAACGCAGGCGATGATGGAGGTGGTGTTGATCCCATATTAGGGAAGAAGGTATTGGAGAACGCGGCAAAGTTCGAGGCGCTTGTGTTCAACCTCATGGCGAAGAACGAGAGGTTAAAGGGCGCGGAGATACGCACTCTATCGGTGACTGAAAGGGAGAAGGTTGCGGCAAACGAGAAGTTTTGGGGAAGTTGGTCTGACGGTGTCCGTGAATGACAAATTGGGTCCCAAGGTAGTGGTTCAGCGCGTCGATCCTGAAATCACTCCGGATGAGTTCATGGGGGAGCTCTACGATCAGAGCTTCGGACGTAGGATGACTCCCGAGGCATTTAAGAGGTCGGTAAGGTTGACGTCTGCCTCCTGGAAGCCTACTGGTGCAGCGTTCAGCGTAGTTTTGGAGGGCAGTAGCGAGGACATGCAGCAATTGATGCACAATGGCCGGTGTTACATCAAGTGGTTTTCGTTCATGGTTCGCCCACACGATGCTATGCCCAGCTGTTTTCGATACCTGGGCTTCGACCACAGGGTACGTGAGTGCAGAATGATAGAGGATGTTTGCCGCCTCTGCGGACAGGTTGGCCATATGGCATCCCGTTGTGTGAACGAGATTCAGTGTAGGAACTCCGCATTTAAGCGCCTTCTGGCGGAACACCTTATTTAGTGCTATGGTCGCAAGGGCTAATGGCAAACACTAGACGCCATGGATTCCAATTCCATAAATATATTGCAGCTCAACTGCCAGCGGTCTTATGCAGTTATCTGCGAATTGTGATAGTGAGCGTTTACTGTAGGTTTGGTTATCCCATAGAGCCGAACTTATGTTACTTGGATTCGGTACTACTCCTCGCGAGTAGTTATCCTGTAATCCTAGACTTAGACGCAAACGCATGCTCTCATATGTGGTTCTGCTCATCAGAACTATGTACGAGGAGTCATGCTTAGTGAATGGCTAGTCGTAAAGTGCGTCATTGTGGTCAATTAGCCAAGCGGTTTGTATATTTTTGACGGCCCTATAGGAGCCAGTGACATTGACGTTTCAGCTCCCAATGGTGTGGCAATGACTGGGGTGTAAGTGACCATAGGCAAATTGAATTTACGGTCTCTTGCACAAGACGTACTGTTAGGACAGACCAGACTAGAACTTGGAGGAAGGAGTAGGGATGTTGACTGGGACTCATACGCGGGGTTCTTTCGGTTGGTGGCCTCAGAGGTGCCGATTGATGACTTTAGGATACTGACGATATATGACCAAGTTAGTAAGTTAGATCAGTGGATGTGTCACACCAATGACAAAGTTCAGCAAGGTGAAATGCTGGACTTGTGAACTGGATCTGATGCGAAGGTCTGTCAGACGTCTCCGGAAGCGATTCCAGAGAGCCAGATGCACTAATGCAGAGGATTTAGTTCAGCGCAAAGCTGACTATCTTTTGTCCCTACGTACGTATAAGGACATGATTGTTAGGGTAAAAGAGGACGAGTGGAGAGACTTTGTACGGGACAATAGAGATGACTCTTGGGATATGGTTTACCGTATCTGCAGGGGAAGAAGTAGACATGAGGACTTAGGATCCCTTCAGGAGATAGTGCATTGTCAACATGGGGCATCACTCTCCTTCCAGTACTTGGAAAAGTGCTTGAAGGGATGATGGTGTTTGGACTAAGGAAATCGCCAGGACGTCTTCTTCTGAGTTTCGGTTTGGCTTTAGGGAAGGCATGAGTGTTGAGGCGCTTGTGCGCAGATCTGTAGGTAATTCTATGGCCAAATATGTCTTAGGCATATTTGTTGACTTTAAGGGTGCGTTTAACTATCTCTCCTGGAGTTCAACATTGCGTAGGCTTCGAAAACTGAACTGACAAGAGATAGCTCTTTGGCAGGGTTACTTCAGCGTTCGGAAAGCTTGTTTGGAAGGATGTCGTGCGTAGTTGCCCACAGGGATCCATTTGCGGTCCATTTATATGGAACCTCATGATGGATCCATGGTTTCTAGAGCAGCACGTTGTTGGATCCTACGGGGTGACCCTGATGAGAGCAAGACGAAAAATCTCCTCATAATGAGCAAGTCTAAAGTTAGTATGATGATACGTACACAGGATTACGAGCACATCTATGCAAAATTGGACGTGCGGATTCAGACGAATGTAGAGCATGTGGAGAGGACAGTGAAACTCTGGAGCACTTTCTTTGCCACTGCCAGGCATTCGTCGAAGTTAGATCCAAGTATCTTGGAAGTGATGTTATTCCGGAAATAACATTCCTGACTAACACTGATTGGAAGATTCTTAGGAATTACGTTCAGGAAACTGAGTTTCTGAACACTGAAAAATAATTCATTCAGTTCCCTTTTTTTTCATAATAAGAGCGCACAACAGGCCCGATAATGACCTAAGTGTATTTCTTCGGATTTGATGTAGTATACATCCTCCTATCAACCTACCTACTTACCTAATTGACTTTGGAAATTCCTATTTCCTTTGTCACATTGATCGGTTCATAAAAGAGGTATACTGATCCATTTTGTTGGGTATTTCGGACTACTAAATATGTCTCTAGGTGCTGTTACCAAAACAACAGAGCCATCTCAGTAGTGTGGTTGCACGGGCTTAAAGAGGTTAAGGAATGCTCTGGAATGGGTCATTAGATGATGGGGATTGCATTTTGAATAATGCAATCTTTCATGACATCATAAGGGTGGTCACCTTCCGGTTTACCGGAAGATTGATTTCACTGATGTTGGGACTAGTCACCCCATTCTATTGACTTTAGACCAGTGATTGCTTTTTCCTTGTCGGGGTTTGCATTGGGATTGATCCCATGGGAGGTGCTCACGTTACTCGACATTCGTGTCTCTTCGACACACTTTTGCTGTGATACTCGTACGATACAGACGTGTTTTTACAAGCGGTATTTTTGACGAGTAATTTCGAAGCGATAGTTGTGTGAAAAGCTGGGACTCTGTAAATTCTGAATATGTTGAAATTTTTGAAATCGGTCGAGCGATTCCGTGGATGTCCACGGATTACTATCCGATATTGAAAAAGTGTATAGTGTGTGTTTATTTTTTGTAAAACAAAAGTAAACAAAGTTTTGAGACTCCTTTTGTCAGCGGAGTCTCAAGGTGAATCTCCGGCGCGAAGGTCAAACTCCGGCCAGAGATTTGTGGTGTTGCCAGACCGGTAGAAGGGTTTGGCTAAACAGGAAGTCGGTGACTTGGCTAAACAGGAAGTCGTCCGATATGTTGGCTGAAGACGCGATTGCATCAAAGCCGGTGCCGGTGCATCGGACACGACGGCTTTCGATTTCGGTGGCAAGAAGAAGGCTAAGGCATACTGATTCGGGTAAGGGGTCGGGCAAGAGGTTTAAGCTCGGGTCCCCGATGGCTAGGCGTGCTGCTGCTGGTGTTACTGCTCCTGTTGCTGAAAATCTGCCGAATCTGAGTGGTGTCGTTGCTGCTGCTAGCAGGGCTGGACGAGTCTCTTCGGCTTCGCCTA
Source organism: Lucilia sericata (assembly GCF_015586225.1). Classification (NCBI taxonomy): domain Eukaryota; kingdom Metazoa; phylum Arthropoda; class Insecta; order Diptera; family Calliphoridae; genus Lucilia; species Lucilia sericata. The sequence goes on from NW_023994045.1 coordinate 85,722, forward strand.
GCGTCAGAATCCTGAATCAGACGGTGGTGGGCGCTAAGGAAATCACGCAGGCGATGATGGAAGCTGTTCTAGTGGATGGTGTTGATCCCATACTGGGTAGGAAGATCCTTGAAAATGCGGCAAAGTTCGAGGCGCTGGTGTTTAACCTGATGGCCGAAAATGAGAAATTGAAGGGTAAGTTGGAGGTATTGGTGGCGGGTCAGACCACCTGATGCCAATTTGCCGAAGCCTGTAGAAACCTGGTCGGTGGTTGTCAAAGGAAAGGAGGGTGTTTCGTCGAAGGAGGTGGTGGAGAAGGTCGTGAAGGAGGTTGGCCCTACTTTGGGCGTGCGTGAGCATGAGCTGAGGCTTCTACGCCGTAGGGATGGCCGCCAACGAGAAGTTTGGGGAAGTCGGTTTAGAAGTGTCGGTGAATGACAAGTTGGGTCCAAAAGTGGTGGTTCGACGAGTCCATCCGGAAATTACTCTGGATGACCTGAATTACAGGCGTAGGATGACTCCTGAGGAGTTTAAGAGGTCGTTTCGGTTGGTTTCTGCTCCCTGGAAGTCTACAGGCGGGCCGGTCAGTGTTGTTCTGGAGGGCAGTAATGAGGTCATGCAGGAATTGCTGGATAATGGCCGGTGTAACGTAAAATGGTTTTCATTTATTGTGCGCCCACACGATGCCGTGCCTAGCTGTTTCGGATGCCTGGGCTTCGATCACAGGGTGTGAGAATGCAGGATGACGGAACGTGTGTGTCGCCTCTGCGGACAGGTTGGTCATATGGCATCACGATGTGTTAATGAAATTCATTGTAGGAATTGTGCATTCAAGGTGCTACCGGCTGATCATCTTATGATGTCGGCCGCCTGTCCGGTATATAGCGCGAATTGGGGCAAGTTATGCGTTTCCGGGGTACGACTTTTGCACTTGTGCAGGTGCCGTATAAGAGGATTGCCTGGGGTGTACGGTCGTTTACTGACGACGGCGGGAATGCGGCCGTTATAGTGTATGACAGCGACTTTGACTGTACAGTTTTGTGTAGCAGCCAGTTAGGAAGGTAGTTTCGGTAGGGTGATCCTGGTTAGCATATACTGTAGGTTTGGTTATCCATTGGAACCGTACTTAAGTTACTTGGATTCGGTTCTACTCCTAGCGAGTAGTTATCCTGTAATCCTAAGCTTAGACGCAAACGCATGTTCTTGTATGTGGTTCAGTAAGATGGACAGGTTAGCCCCTTGTCATCAGAACTATATACGAGGAGTTATGCTTAGCCGAGTGACCTGTATACTTTTGACGGTCCTATGGGTACCAGTGACATTGACGTTACAGCTGCCAATCGTGCAGCTATGACAGCATTTGACTTTAGGTGACGGGTGTGTAATGACTGGAGTGTAAGTGACCATAGGATCATTGAGTTTATGGTCTCTTGCAGAGAACGAACTGTTAGGACAGACCAGACTCGAACGCAGGCTATTTTCGGTCGGTGGCCTCAGAGGTGCCGATTGATGACTTTAGGATACTGACGATAGATGACCAGGTCGGTAAGATAGATCAGTGGATGTGTCACACTAATGACACTTTGTTGGGCCGACGTCGTAAGGTAAGGTTCAGCAAAGTGAAGTGGTGTCAGGCTTCTCCGGAAGCGATTCCAGAGAGCCAGATTCACTAACGCAGAGGATTTAGTTCAGCGCAAAGCTGATTATCTTTCGGCCTTACGTACCACAGTGGTAAAGGAAAAAAAAAGATGGAAATAATTCGGTAACTTCTAAACGGTTTTAATGAAATTTGGTATGCACAAAGAGGAGGTGTTGTCGAGTTTAGGTTTTGAATTTGGACGTTATAGGCCAACCAGGGGCCCGGCGGGGGTCCTTAAATTAGGACAACTCGGCTATGTTAAATTTTTAAAACGATCCTATTTCTTCATTCATAGCAGTAAATTATCTCTTATAGTTTAGGAGGTATTCGCATTTGAAAATTAAAATTTTAAAATTTTTACCGTCCTTACTTTAGTTTTTTGATAATAGCGGGTCCAAGTATTCCCGATTTTCGCCACAACAACAAGTTTATATATCAAGCAGTGAAAGAATTATGTAAAAATCATGACTGAGTCCAAAGTTATAGGCATTTTAATTTAAAAAATTAAAAAAAGCCGATTTTTTGCCATTTTTTTGGGAAAAAAGTATCTTTTTCTTTTTAAGTTATCTAAAAAGTTTCTAAGAAGATGTATAGAATTTATACTTTTTGGAAAGCTGACTTTAATAAAATACGATAAATGACCTAAAAATTTTTGATACCGAGGGGACCAGGTCCATCCAAAAAAACCCTATTTTTTATGGAAAATTCAATTTTGAGCAAAAATTCTCAAATCGCATAGTCGATATCAAATTATAGTGACCTGTTTTATATGACCCAATATGTTCTTAATCATTTTGTAACGGGTTTCGATAACCCCGCCCCTGGTATGGATATAATAGACAAAAAACCAAAAATCCCATTTTTGGGATTTTTTAAAACTTTTTTGGGAATTCCGGGATTTCTAATAAGAAAATTTTATTTAATTTTGGATTTTGAGTAAAAAAATCTACCTAACTGTAAAATTTCATCAAAAAATATTCATAAATAAAATTTTTATTGCAATTGCAAAAATTTATATCTTCGCAAAAACTGAATAATAAACATTTTTTAATTTTTTTTTTTTAAGTATTCCGCGAATTTTTTTAATTTTCAAAAATTATATAAAAATAGACAAAATTACCTTTCCATTGATATATAACATGCCTACCTAATGTTTTTTAAGTGACAAATTAATTAGGGAAAACTCAACATCTTTTAGAGAATTTACCTAGTACTATTATTTTCATCCATACATTTGTTAGGCATGTTTTATTACCTAAATTTGTATGAATTTTTACAGCCACTTTTTACGATTAATATTTTATTCTTTATCCCTAAAAAAATTAACAAGTATTTATTTTATATAAAAATAGTCTTTATTTATTTTTTTTATAAATTAATATAATTTTGTAAAATAATCGGTATCACAGTAGTCCATATCTAAAAGATAAAGTAAATCTTTAAATTCATGAATATTTTCAAATGCTAACGTTTTGTAGCAAATCCAACGTTTTCTTATAGTAGATAAAACAGGATCAGAAGATAGAATCAGATTATTAAAAATATCTTCATTTTCAGACTGCCTAGAACACTTCCTTGAGCTAAACTGATGAATATGCTTAAAGTCTCTATTCCTCGATTCTTGGGTTTCTTCTGTAAGCTCTCCTAAAGGCAGAATATTATGTTCTATGTTGACCTTTCCATGACATAATATCTTGTGAACTGTAGGTGTCATTTCTTTCCAGGGATATAATTCCAAAAGTAATTTAGAAACTTTTGTAGAATACTCCCCTTGCTATTTATCGCCATTAGAATAATATTGACCTTTTGCAGTAAATCCATATTAATTCCGGTTATTTCGGAAGTAGTTTCAAAATGTTTGAAAAAACGTCTAGCGGTATTACCATCGTTTGTGCTTCCATATCCTGTGAGTGGTTTATCAATATTTAATCCCATCCGCTTTTTAAATTGCTCTTGAATTCTTCTTTTCTCACTGGCTCTCATTTCCATTAACTCCTTATTGTTATTTGCACTTTTGTTTGCATTTTCCGGTATGCTTCTGTACTTTAAATCATATGCTAAATGTAGAAAATGTTCCAGAAATCGTATGCGAGCATGTAGGGGGGATATTCCAAATTATAATGTTTCCTCATTTATTGACCTTTGCTTGGAAATATTCGAAAATTCTGATTTTTTATCACCACATATGTAGCAGTACCAAGTAGATGATGTTCCTGTAATGTCATTTCCAACTTTCCCATCAATCATTGTAAGTTTTAAATCATAGGACATGTTAAACGAATAATTTTCTATTTCGATTGTTATAGGTTCCAAGTTTTTAATTTCTGCTTCAATACGATTTATCAAATCTTGCGTTGTTGTTTTGGATTCCTTTATATACTCAAAGCTTATTGGCCTAAAAAAGCTTTGGATCCTGGAGTCGAATTCTTCCAAATATCATCGAAACTGGTTGATGGAGAATCGCTGTCAGCATACTTTCGAATTCTTAATGGAACTAGCGATGCCATAAATACACTTTTATACTCGGAAGATGATTCACTTGTGTTGATTTGTTTATATTCCGAGAGTGCTGATAATCCATCACATCCCCACTTACAAATGAGTTGAAGATCACAAGAATTTATTTTTTTAGTTGGTCTGAAGAAAAGTCAGAAGCAATCCTTAAAGCAGTATTTTCGAGTAGAGCGCCGAGTCCAATAACCTTCCGATCAGTTATTTCAATAGGAGATGGTATAATGCTTTTCTTCTATTCATTTATTTCGTCATATGATGGTAAAACATCCACTCCTTTTTCAGATAGCGCCTTTCTTAACGTTTTGTAGTTATCACGACTTAATCCCAGCTGCAACATAAGCGCAATAGCTTCTTCCTCAGTGAACGTTGTATCAGATGATGGTGTGGGTATACTCTTTACAATTCTTTTCAGTCGTCTTGGTGATGCGGTTGGAAGAATATTTGCAATTTTTATGGCATCCAAAGGCTGTTTTTCTTTTCTTAACATTGCTTTAAAAGTGTCCGAAACTTCTTCGTTAGATAAGGTTTCTAGTGAAGTTGATAACCTTTTCCTCTTTGATTTTGAGCTCAAATCCTCATACTGCTTACAGGGAGCACCAACAGTTGATACGCAAATAGCAACTTCTACACATTCATCCAGCCAATCAGAAAATTTCGATCGAAATTTAGCAATGGAATACCGAACACTCTTCAGTTTTATATCAACTGATTTTATAAAATTTTCAATTTTACATATATCAGTTTTATCCACTTTATTTTTATGTGCAGTTTCAATATATTCCAATAAGAAGTTGACTTTATCTTGAAAAGGAGCTGAAGAGTGTTCAAATAAAATGGAGCACAAATCATTTTTTTAGTACGATCGCCATGGTTAGAAAATTACAAATAATTACAAACAGATATAAACCTGTCTTATATATTAATTACAGGTACTTAAATTAAATTATTTTTTAAAGGGTTATGACATTCTACCTAATATGTCTAACGTTTACTTATGTAATGAATTTTTCCTCAATAGGTCAGTTTAATAAGCTACCTATTAAAGTGACCTATAGGGGTAAAAATCATTACAGTTTAAAAAATAATACCTGAACATTTTTTAATATATGTAACAAATTTAAGAGTTAACCTTATGGACGAAAATAATAGTGCTAGGTAAATTTTCTAAAAGATGTTGAGTTTTCCCTAATTAATTTGTCACTTAAAAAACATTAGGTAGGCATGTTATATATCAATGGAAAGGTCTATTTTTCAAAACTGTATTAAAAAATTCGCGGAATACTTAAAAAAAATGTTTGTTATTCAGTTTTTGCGAAGATACAATTTTTTCAAATTGCAATAAAAATTTTATTTATGAACATTTTTTGATGAAATTTTACAGTTAGTTAGATTTTTTACTCAAAATCCAAAATTAAATAAAAATTTCGAATTTTCTTATTAAAAATCCCGGAATTCCCAAAAAAGTTTTTAAAAATCCCAAAAATGGGATTTTTTGGTTTTTTGCCTATTATATCCATATCAGGGGCGGGGTTATCAAAACCCGTTACAAAATGATTAAGAACATATTGGGTCATATAAAACAGGTCACTATAATTTGATATCGACTATGCGATTTGAGAATTTTTGCTCAAAATTGAATTTTCCATAAAAAATAGAGTTTTTTTGGATGGACCTGGTCTCCCATACAAGTGGCCCCTCGAAAAGCAGCTTTAACAGCCATAACTTGTTTAAAAATACGAATATAGCGATGAAATTCGACATAAGTAAGTTTCTTCTGATCCAAAATCACTATGTAAAATTTTATGAGGATCGGTCCATAATTGACCCTACCCCCCATATAAGGTCCCCTTCAGAAAATGACTTTAACGCTCATTACTGGCTTAAAAATACTAGTATATAGATGAAATTTGACATAAGTAAGTTTCATACGAGTCAAAATCTATCTAAAAAATGTTATGAGGATCGGCCCATGATTGACCCTACCCCCAATATAAGGTCTCCTTCAGAAAATGACTGCAACGCTCATTAATGGTTTAAAAATACGAGTGTAGCGATGAAATTCGACACAAGTAAATTTAATACGAACCAAATTCTGTCTACCAAATTTTATGAGGATCGACCCATAATTGACCCTACCCCCCTATATAAGATCCCCTTCAGAAAATTACTTTAACGCTTATAACTGGCCTAAATATACAAGTATATAGATGAAATTCGACATAAGTAAGTTTCGTTCGAGTCAAACGAGATTTGATGGTGGGTATATAAGATTCGGCATAGCCGAATATAACACTCTTACTTGTTTAAATTAAAATGCCTATAACTTTGGACTCAGTCATGATTTTTACATAATTCTTTCACTGCTTGATATATAAACTTGTTGTTGTGGCGAAAATCGGGAATACTTGGACCCGCTATTATCAAAAAACTAAAGTAAGGACGGTAAAAATTTTAAAATTTTAATTTTCAAATGCGAATATCTCCTAAACTATAAGAGATAATTTACTGCTACGACGACATTTTTTATAGTGCTCGATGAGGAGATTCTATATATTTTAAATCGGAACTCAAATGAAGAAATAGGGTCGTTTTAAAAAAGACGAGTTGAAAGACTTCGTACGGGACAATAGAGATGACCCTTGGGGTGCGGTTTACCGTATCTGCAGGGGAAGAAGTAGACATGAGGACTTGGGATCATGTTGGCGATACTGTATTGTCAACATGAGGGGATTGCATGAGCCTTCTGTTGCATGTTTTCTTTCCTCGTGAGGAGAATTCTGTTCTACTTCCCCCTGGGGAAGTTGATGGCCCTCCGATCTTGGAAAGATTTGAAATATCTGACAGTATTTGCCGCCTCAAAAGCATCTGGAAGGCCGTGCCAGAATATATGGAGTCAGTCTTTGGGAAGTGTTTCAGCGAGGGCTGCTTTCCTGAAGCTTGAAAGATTGCTCGGGTTGTCGTTCTCCTGAAGTCTCCTGATAGGGTGAGGAGTAATCCTCGCTCTTATCGGGGCATCAGTCTCCTTCCAGTACTTGGAAAAGTGCTCGAAAGGATGATGGTGTTTCGACTAAAGGAGATTGCCAGGCCATCATCTTCTGAGTTTCAGTTTGGCTTTAAGGAGGGCATGAGTGTTGAGAACGCTTGACAACATGTTCGCAGTATTTTTTAAAGGGTTATGACATTCTACCTAATATGTCTAACGTTTACTTATGTAATGAATTTTTCCTCAATAGGTCAGTTTAATAAGCTACCTATTAAAGTGACCTATAGGGGTAAAAATCATTACAGTTTAAAAAATAATACCTGAACATTTTTTAATATATGTAACAAATTTAAGAGTTAACCTTATGGACGAAAATAATAGTGCTAGGTAAATTTTCTAAAAGATGTTGAGTTTTCCCTAATTAATTTGTCACTTAAAAAACATTAGGTAGGCATGTTATATATCAATGGAAAGGTCTATTTTTCAAAACTGTATTAAAAAATTCGCGGAATACTTAAAAAAAATGTTTGTTATTCAGTTTTTGCGAAGATACAATTTTTTCAAATTGCAATAAAAATTTTATTTATGAACATTTTTTGATGAAATTTTACAGTTAGTTAGATTTTTTACTCAAAATCCAAAATTAAATAAAAATTTCGAATTTTCTTATTAAAAATCCCGGAATTCCCAAAAAAGTTTTTAAAAATCCCAAAAATGGGATTTTTTGGTTTTTTGCCTATTATATCCATATCAGGGGCGGGGTTATCAAAACCCGTTACAAAATGATTAAGAACATATTGGGTCATATAAAACAGGTCACTATAATTTGATATCGACTATGCGATTTGAGAATTTTTGCTCAAAATTGAATTTTCCATAAAAAATAGAGTTTTTTTGGATGGACCTGGTCTCCCATACAAGTGGCCCCTCGAAAAGCAGCTTTAACAGCCATAACTTGTTTAAAAATACGAATATAGCGATGAAATTCGACATAAGTAAGTTTCTTCTGATCCAAAATCACTATGTAAAATTTTATGAGGATCGGTCCATAATTGACCCTACCCCCCATATAAGGTCCCCTTCAGAAAATGACTTTAACGCTCATTACTGGCTTAAAAATACTAGTATATAGATGAAATTTGACATAAGTAAGTTTCATACGAGTCAAAATCTATCTAAAAAATGTTATGAGGATCGGTCCATGATTGACCCTACCCCCAATATAAGGTCTCCTTCAGAAAATGACTGCAACGCTCATTAATGGTTTAAAAATACGAGTGTAGCGATGAAATTCGACACAAGTAAATTTAATACGAACCAAATTCTGTCTACCAAATTTTATGAGGATCGACCCATAATTGACCCTACCCCCCTATATAAGATCCCCTTCAGAAAATTACTTTAACGCTTATAACTGGCCTAAATATACGAGTATATAGATGAAATTCGACATAAGTAAGTTTCGTTCGAGTCAAACGAGATTTGATGGTGGGTATATAAGATTCGGCATAGCCGAATATAACACTCTTACTTGTTTAAATTAAAATGCCTATAACTTTGGACTCAGTCATGATTTTTACATAATTCTTTCACTGCTTGATATATAAACTTGTTGTTGTGGCGAAAATCGGGAATACTTGGACCCGCTATTATAAAAAAACTAAAGTAAGGACGGTAAAAATTTTAAAATTTTAATTTTCAAATGCGAATATCTCCTAAACTATAAGAGATAATTTACTGCTACGACGACATTTTTTATAGTGCTCGATGAGGAGATTCTATATATTTTAAATCGGAACTCAAATGAAGAAATAGGATCGTTTTAAAAAAGACGAGTTGAAAGACTTCGTACGGGACAATAGAGATGACCCTTGGGGTGCGGTTTACCGTATCTGCAGGGGAAGAAGTAGACATGAGGACTTGGGATCATGTTGGCGATACTGTATTGTCAACATGAGGGGATTGCATGAGCCTTCTGTTGCATGTTTTCTTTCCTCGTGAGGAGAATTCTGTTCTACTTCCCCCTGGGGAAGTTGATGGCCCTCCGATCTTGGAAAGATTTGAAATATCTGACAGTATTTGCCGCCTCAAAAGCATCTGGAAGGCCGTGCCAGAATATATGGAGTCAGTCTTTGGGAAGTGTTTCAGCGAGGGCTGCTTTCCTGAAGCTTGAAAGATTGCTCGGGTTGTCGTTCTCCTGAAGTCTCCTGATAGGGTGAGGAGTAATCCTCGCTCTTATCGGGGCATCAGTCTCCTTCCAGTACTTGGAAAAGTGCTCGAAAGGATGATGGTGTTTCGACTAAAGGAGATTGCCAGGCCATCATCTTCTGAGTTTCAGTTTGGCTTTAAGGAGGGCATGAGTGTTGAGAACGCTTGACAACATGTTCGCAGTACTGTGAGTAATTCTACGGCCAAATTTATGGATTTTAAGGGTGTGTTTTATTATCTCTCCTGGAGTGCAATTTTGCGTATGCTTCGAGAACTGAACTGCCAAGAGATAGCTCTTTGGCAGAGTTACTTCAGCGGTCGGAAAGCTTGTATTGTTGGTGCCAGCGGCACGGTTTGGAAAGATGTTGTGAGTGGTTGCCCACATTTATATGGAATCTCATGATGGATCCTTTGCTAGGTGATCTTGTACAGAGTTGTAAGCTGTGTGCGTATGCGTCGCCCGTGCATACGTTCTGGCAATGTGACTCTCAAGTATGTGACTGAGGTCAAGTCTTGTGGTGCCAATGAGTTGCTTTGCTTGGCTGCTTGTTTGCTGGTCGGTCTCGACTGATGCACTTCAGGTCTTGCTGGGTGTAGCACCCCTTGATTTGGAAGTAATACGTCGTGGTATTGCTTTCAAGATCAAGAATGGACTACCGCTTCTGGAACGGGATTGGCTTTCTACTGCTGCTCTCTTTATGCATTTTTGCATAAGAGAGGTTTGTCCGAAACAGCGGACTGTAGGTGTGGAACTGGTATTGAAGACGTGGAGCACGTTCTTGTGGAGTGCTCGCCGGAAGGGGTGTTTCTTGCCGGCAAGCTGGATCACAAACACACACACTAACACAAAAATCATACCAGCTTATGTTTTTTATGAAAGAAAAGGGGCTGAAAGTTTTTCCTACCGAGCGCGTCCCCGGCTGGCGGATAGGGGTGGCGATGGACCATTTGTCCTTCCTCAGATTTAGTTTCACTCAAACTGAGGGAATATTATAAAAAAAATATAAAAAAACTGAAAAAAACAAACATGGAAAATAAAAAGATAAAAGTTACGGTGCAGGGCCTAATTAACCAAGTACCGGCGACAAGTGTTGATCTACTCGCGAGTCACGTGTCGTCGTCATCCTGCAATCGTGAGCAAAATACTACACGAAGGTGGCCTCCATGGCGGACAATGCGTCAAGTGTACATGCTATTGGCAAAAACATAGAGGTGAAAGAGAATGAGCAGAGGAGGAAATTGAAAAGATGTTTCAGAATATCATAGTTAGTCAATCCCACGACACCACTAAGGAAAAATCGGAATCTATCACAAGATCTGATGCAAAGAGTATCAGGTCTCCCGAGGAATTGACAACTGAGAATAAACCTAAGAAGAAAAAGAGCTCCCCATCTTCTAATACACAGTCGAAGCCAAGCCACACTTCACTCAAAGGAACCTCAAGTCAGAATCCTGCGAGTAAGGTTGATAACGCCAAGCCAGATATTTCGAAGACGAACACGTCGGCAAAACCAACATCGAAGGTAAAAGAAGCCCCGAAAAACGAGGAAGGTGAAGCTAGACGGTGGAAAAAGAAAAGAGCCGCCATCTTACACCAAAGTTGCTAGAAGAACACACCGGAATAATCTCTGCTATGTTGTTTACGATGGCGGTAATCCGACAGGCAAAATTCCAATTGCCCAGCAGAGTAAGGTAGAAGATCTGGTGAACAATAAGATAGTGGACTACGCAATTGCTTCAAAGGGCAAGCAACCAATTGAGAGCGTGAGCTGCGAGTTCAGCATGGGCGTGATATTGATGAGGTTGGCATCTCACCAATGTGTTAGCACTCTAAAGAACTTGGTGGAAATTATCCCTCCTCACTGGGACGGTGCTAAACTGGAACTGGCAAAGAAGAGTGAACTTCCGGTGCTCTTAAAGTCCACTCTCTACATAAAAGGATGGGGCAGTAAACTGGCTAATGAACGCGTACTGGAAATTCTTGGAGGTCGAAATTCTGAGCTGGTCGTAGAAAAATGGGATGTTTTTTACAGGAAAGAAGAATCTAAGAAAACTCTATTTGTAATAGGTATCGACAAGAATTCTATAGCTAGTCTTGCCAAGAATAAAGGTAGGGCTTACTTCGCCTCTAAAGCTGTCATGTTTAAAATTGGGAAGGTGCCGATTGGAAGGGCTGTTAAAAAAGCTCCCAAAAGGACTCTAAAAAACCTAAGAAAACAGCATCAGTAGCCACTACCTACTAAAATCCTAAGGAAGTTACCACTAACTCGCCGGAAGAAGGCGACAATTGAAAGGGCTGTCAAAATGATTGATGTTATCCAATAAAGCGGGGGACAAGCCCTTATGGATTTCTTTAATACTAAAGACTTGATCACATTGAACTTAAGTAATAAAGCTACCTTTGTCAATAGAATCAGACAAGAAGTATTAGATATAACTATATGTTCAGAAAAGCTTATAAACGAAATTCAGGATTGGAAAGTTTCGGACGAGCACTCCTTTTCTGACCATCGGTACATAAGATTCAAAATACTACGGCCACCACCAAAGCCGATAAAGTTTCGGAATAAGTCTAAAACTAATAGGACAATGTTCGGGACCTTACTAAAGAACCGTTTAGGCCAGGACACTTTTCAATGTCGAAATGAAGAGGATATAGACGCCAAAGTAGAAACGTTCACAAATGCCCAGGATGAATCGTTCGAGGACAGCTGCCCTCTGCGAGATCGGAGATCTGCCCAGGAAAGACCCTGGATAACTGGAACAGGGCACGGCGTAAAAAGACCGATACTGGGATGAGTATCGTAATAAACTTGATGAATATATGAAAATCGTTCGACAAGCTTTTATCTGAACAGGTAGATAGCGTAAATGACGTATCGAAGTTAAAAAAGTTCCTATCCAAACTCATGTTCAGCCGGAATCTATGATCGATGGCATGGGCAGGAGGCTTGAGGATATGTAGGAGACAATTAAACTCCTAATGAACACTTATTTCCCATCCGGTATATCGAATAACATAGACGAACCAATATTAGAGGAAGGGGAGGCTAATACGGAAATAGTTATTACATCTGACATGGTTAAAGGGGCAATCAAGAGCTTTGCTCCCTATAAAGCTGTAGGGCCGGATGGCATTTTCCCGGCACTTTTGCAGATGGAGGAGGGACTGGTTTTGCGTACATCTGTCACAAATATTCACTGCATGCTTGAAATTAACATATACCCCAGTTAAATGGCAAGATGCAAGGGTAATATTTATACCCAAACCAAGATAACCATCAGGAAAAAGGTATTTCGTGGTATACCACAGGGTGGCATTTTGTCACCTTTACTCTGGGTTAACACGATTAATAGCCTCCTAGGGTCCCTAATCGTAATACTTTTAAAGGGAAAGGATCCAAATTACTTGTGTAGAAGAGCTGAGGAAGCTCTGAATACGGCATTGAGCTGGGCTCAACCGAGTGGCCTCAAAGTTAATCCCCCAAAAACGAAATCTGTCTTTTCACAAGAAACACAAAAATTTCTACGTATACTGAACCTTGCTTCCTGCGCAAGAAGATACCAGTGACAGACAAAGTTAAGTACTTAGATGTAATCCTCGACCGGAAACTAAAAACGGAGACACCACATAGAGGATAGGATCAACAAGGCACATCGCTGCTGGGCGATATGTTTGAGAACTTTAGGCATGAAATGGTGTCATGGTCCTACTATGACAAATTGGCTTCATAAAAGTGTAATTAGAACAATTCTAGCTTATGCTCCAATAATCTGGCGGACTGCGTTGGACAAAAAGTGCAATATCAAACTACTACTGGGTTCAGCACATGCTGATTGGGTATAAGTGGTGCGATGTGTACTTCTTCAACTAAGGCTCTGGAAACGTTGCTAGATATTCCACCCATTGAAACATATTTAAGATATGAGGCGGCGCTTACAGCCGAATGGCTCATTACTTTGTGCGAACTGACCAAAAGCGGTTATAGAACACGTCATAAATGTATACTGGACACATTGGAAGGTTATACACAATTATCGGACGTGCCTGATCGCATACCAGACACAGAATATTTCGGGAACTTTGAAACGCTGATCCCAGATAGAATGTCTTGGTCAAGCGGAACATTAGAGCAAATATCAGTAGGAATCCGTTGTTACACGGATGGCTCTAAATTGGGGGACAAAGTGGGGCTGGGGTTCTATATTGAAGATCCAGAAACAGAAATATACCACCAAACCAGGCAGAAGAACGAGCAATAACGGAATGCGTAAATTGGATTAGAATAAATATGGCGCCCATAGCACTTAATATATTTACAGACAGCCAGAGGGCAATTAGGGCGATATAAGGTGATAGAATTAAATCTAAGACCGTATTGGATTGTAAGAAAGCTTTAACGGAATACTCTCTCAGAGGTAAGGTTTACATCATATGAGTACCAGCCCACACAGGAGTAGTCGGCAACGAAAGTGGAATGTAATAGCTTTAAAGGGAAGGGAGCTCGAGGCAGTTAGCCTGACAAACGCAAAACCATTCGACGCAACAAAAGCTGAACTAAAAATATGGGTGAGAGAATCCCATAAGGCCTCTTGGAATAACGAAACTGTGAGTAGACGTGCAAAATTGGACGTGCGGATTCAGACGAATGTAGAGCATGTGTAGAGGACAGTGAAACTCTGGAGCAATTTCTTTTCCACTACCAGGCATTCGTCGAAGTTAGATCCAAGTATCTTGGAAGTGATGTTATTCCGGAAATAACATTCTTGTCTAACACTGATTGGAAGATTCTTAGGGATTATGTCCAAACTGAGTTTCTGAACACTTAAAAATTATTCATTCAGTGAAATCTTTTCATGAAAAGGAGAGCATAACAGGCAATATAGTGGCATAGGTGTATTTCTTTGGATTTGATGTAGTATACATCATCCTATCAACCTATCCTTTAAAAATTTCATTTAAACATTATAAAAGTGTTGTTTATTAAAAGTAAAAAAAACTAACAATATTTCATTAAAATTTAGTTTGAGTTTAGCAAAAAAATTCAATTTAATTTTTAGTAAATTTTAGAAATTTATAGAATTTTAGTTATTAGCAAATTTTAAGTTTTAACAAATTTAGTTTTAATATTTTAACTTTAAATTTAATTAAAGTTTAACAACATGTGGTTTGTAAGTTTTAGCAATTTTATTTGTAAGTTTTAACAAATTTTGTTTTAAATTTTAAGCGAATTTAGTTTTACCAAATTTCAGTTTCAAATTTCTCAAATTTCAGTTTTAAAGTATTAATCAGATTTTAGATTTTAAGTTTTATCAAATTTTAGTTTTAAAAATTCGGTTGTTAAGATTTAACATATTCAGTTTTTAGGTTTTAAATTAAATTTAGCTTTAAGATTATTTGAGTTTGTTTTTTTTAGTTTTAAGCTTTTAAACCTTTTAAATAATTTTTAAGGTTTTTTTTTTTTTTTTTTGTAAATATGCGCGATTCTTTAATAAATTTAGGCCTGAGCTCAACCCTATCCGCGCACGCTTGGCTTAATATCACCAACGGAATGATCTCTAGGAAATAAATAAAAGGTAAAGGTAAAAGGTTTGTGCTGATGTTTTTAACATACAAAAATATTCGTTCAATATCCACCTTAAAGTATACCAATCGGCTTCTGTTGTATGGGGGTTCTGTTGTATGGGGGTTAGGTGAAATAATGGACCGTTTTTAATCACTTTCAATAGGCTTCGTCCTTGGGCAAAAAAATCGTGTGTGCAAATTTCATCCAATTATCTTGAAAATTGCGACCTGTACCTTGCGCACAAGGTTTACATGGACAGCCAGCCAGACGGAAGGATATAGCTTAATCGATTCGGAATACGATTCTAAGCCGATTGGTGGGTATAGGACGAATATTTTTGTATGTTACAAACATCAGCACAAACCCAATATACCCTTCCCACTAAAGTGGTGTAGGATATAAATAAAAAATCAAACATGTTAGAGTGCTATATTCGGCTGAGCCGAATCTTAAATACCCTCCACCAGCTACTTTTATATTAATACTTTTGTAATTGATCAAATATTTGTAGAAATAAGTTTTCTTATGTCTTAAATAGAAAAAATCCCAAGATTTAAACAGCTTAAATCTATTACAATTCCAAGATTTATTGAACATTACAAACGCCATTTTCTTTATATGTATTTTTACGGTTAAAGCGCTTTTGGGGGCACGACCTAGTATGGGAGATATGAGATATAGAATATTCTTTAAGCTAAATTTCTGTACATAAAAGATATTTCAGTCAAATTTTGTATCTATATCGTAATTTAGTAATAAGTATGTTTATGTGATTTTCTGAAGGGAACCTTGTATGGGACCGACCACACCCGTGTTATGAACCGATCGTGAAAATTCTTGAAATAGAATTTTTGTATACAAAACTAATATTTGTGCCAAATTTTGTATCAATAGCTTTATTTGGTAATGAGTAATGTGCGTTTAAGAGATTTTCGTAGAAGGACCTTGTATGTGAGCTATGACCAATTATGTATATAAAGACAAAATTTAAAAATTCTGTATCTATATCATTATTTGGTAATGAATAGTGAGTTTTTTTTTTCATTTAAGTGATTTTCTGGAGAGCTATGACCAAATATGGACAGATCGTAAAACAATTTTATAGTTTAATTTATATATATAAGAGCAATATTTTTGCTAAATGTATGGTAATGATTTATGTGCGTTTAAGTGATTTTCGTTAGAAAACCTTGTATGGGAGCTATGACCAAGGATAGACAGATCAAGAAAAAATTTTGAAATAAAATTTATGTGTGATCGTGAAAAAATGAGCTATGTGCCTTTAAGTGTTTTTCTGAAAGGGACCTTGTATGAGAGGTATGATCAATTATGGAAAACAATTTCACAGTAATATTTCTGTACATATATACAATACAAAATATATATATATATATATATATATATATATATATATATATATATATATATATATATATATATATATATATACTTGTACCAAATTTTATATGGATATCTTAATTTAGTAATGAGTTATGTGGTTTTAAGTGATTTTTGGGAGGGGACCTTGTATGAGACCTATGACCAATTATGAACCGATCGGAAAAAAAATGTCGTAGTAATATTTCCATATATAAGAGCAATACTTGTTTCAAATTTTATATGGATATCTTAATTTAGTAATGAGTTATGCGCGTTTAAGTAATTTTCGGGAGGGGACCTTGTATGGGAGCTATGACCAATTATGGACCGATCGGAAAAGAATTCATAACAATATTTCTGTATGTGAGAGCAATAGTTGTACCAACTTTCATATGGATATCTTAATTTAGTAATGAATTATGTGCGTTTAAGTGATTTGCGGGAGGGGACCTTGTATGGGAGCTATGTCCAATTATGGACCGATCCAAAAAAGTTTTTCTCTGGATCAATTCTGTTGACATAGGATTTTAATTTGTAAAATTTTGTGAAGATATCGACATTGTGACGGAAGTTATTAACAAAAAAACTCATTTTCCGGGAATATGTACTTTTGTATGGGAGGTATATGAAATTGTGGACCGATTCTTACAATTTTCAGCAGGAGTTATGCTCTTATGCAGAAACGAATGTATGGTAATTTTCATGGAAGTACCTTGCATAGTTTTCGAGAAAATTACATTAAAATGTGTAAAAAATGCTTATTTTTTTCGAGGTTGTTTTAATTTTGATTCATAATTTTTCCCGGTGTGAACCGATTTTGCTCATTTTCAATACCAAACTGCTTAGGGCAATAATTAATATTTTCGGTGAATTTCGTTGATTTACTTTGCTTCGTTTTAACGTGAGCGTGTTTTATACAGACAGACAAACGGACAGACTTTGTTGGGTGTCAGATGAATATTTCTCAGTGTTACAAACGGAATGACAAACTTATATATACCCTCTATCACCACTGATGGTGGTGGAGGGTATAAAAATATATACATAATTCTAAAAACGTGCAATAGAACAATAGTTTTCCAATTTATGTGGGGCTTCTAATAACGTTAAAACTGTAGGAGAGTGGTTAGACGAGAGGTCCAGTAAAGGGATCACTGAAATAAATTCTCGTTTTAAGTAGGTTGGCCACGAGATATGGAATCTAGTCTGTTCTAGTCTAATATTACTTTTAACAATTGCCTGCCTTTGGGAGTAATGAGGCCAGAGCCCCAAAATTTATGTTTTGCAATATGTATAATATATAAAGTTTTGAAGTATTCGTAAAACTGCTTTTGACAGATTAATATTAAAAAGGACAATATATTGAAGATATTGTAACACTACTAGCAGGTGTCGGTGTGCAGAGTTGAATGGTGATGTATGTAAAGTATCTTATAAATGTGATACCAATGAATTTGCCTTCCATGTCAGGGTATATTTAGGATTTACTATGTCCATACCAGACCACAGTGTATTCATCCACTGATTACGTCTCTAGGTGATATAGCCAATTCACACATTCGTGGTTGAAAACTGAAGTGATGTTTTTGCATCTCGGTAGTTAAGCAATGGTCAGAGATTAGGTAGCTCGAGTACATGAGCAAAGTTTAAGGAGCACAAAGTGGTGGTGGTGAGTCGTCTAACAAGCTTACCCAGTGGTCGTTTAAGGCTAACACGACAGGTGTTCACGTAAAGCATATTCACTTATACATCTGTTATCTTTTCGGTAACAGCACCGAACTTATCCAGAAATATAGATTTAACCCGTAATTTTGTGTTTAAACCACAGCCATCCCGAAGGGACCGCTGCAATAACCGGGACAAGACAAAAAATGGAAATCCAGACGAGTACGGGAACATACATACATATTATAATTTTGATTTGTTTATATAAAACTAAAAATATTTAATTTATTTACATTCAATTTGACAAATGACTGTGGTATGTTGAATGCACAGTACCCATATGTGTGACAGCCTACTTATGTTTTCAAAAAAATTTTGACAGGTTTCCTCTCTATGTTTCTCAATGACTAGAAGCATAGAATATTACCGTAGAAGGCCAACTCTCCCGGAAAAACCCTAACTCAGCTGTCAAAAAAACCTAACTCTAACAAGTAAGAGTGTTATAT
This sequence comes from Lucilia sericata, assembly GCF_015586225.1. NCBI lineage: Eukaryota > Metazoa > Arthropoda > Insecta > Diptera > Calliphoridae > Lucilia > Lucilia sericata. The sequence continues at coordinate 104,163 of NW_023994045.1, forward strand.
TCGGCTGCGCCGAATCTAATATACCCACCATCAAACCGTATGCCGTAAAAGGAATGCTCCCATATAAACATCAGGGTGATGTTTGGAATATAGCTTAAGACAATTATGGACCGAGCTCTTTTGAACTAACAAAATATTAATTTTTAATATTTTGTACTGTACTTGTAATTATCAGAGTTTTCTTCATCAAATTTTCTAAAGAGGATCTCATATGTGGTGTATGGTCAATTGTTGACCTATCGTCATAACTTCACATTCGCTGTTCTCGCATTTTTATGCCAGCAATTAGCGTTCATGTAATTTTATAAAGGGCTTATATGGGGGGGTAGGGTGAATTACCGACACATTCCGCATGAAATTCGGAGCGAATTTCATATTTTTAAGCCAGTAATGATCTTTTAAGAAATTTTCTAAAGGGGACCTTGTATGGGCGGTAGGGTAAATTATGGACCGATCCTCCCTAAATTTAGTGGAGAGATTTTGGCACGCATTAAACTTATGTGCGTCAATTTTCGTCACTACATTCATATTTTTAAGCCAGTAATGAGCAGTATAGTTATTTGCAGAGGGGGGCCTTATATGGGGGAAGGGTCAATTATGGGCCGATCCAAAAAAAAAATTAGTACCGAGATTTTGGCTCGTAAGAAACTTACGTGTGTAGCATTTCATTTCTTTACTCTTATTTTTAAGACAGTAATGAGCGTTAAAGCTATTTCCTGAAGTGGACCCAATAGGGGGAGAAGCGCCAATTATGGACCTATCCATAATAAAAGTTATTAATTGAACTTAATTTGTGTAAAATTTTATTGCTATATTCGTATTTTTTAGCCAGTAATGATCGTTAAAGTCATTTTCAGAAGGGGACCTTATATGGGGGGTAGGGTCATTTATGGGCCGATCCTGAAAAAATTTGGTAGAAAGATTTTGGCTCATATGGAACTTATTTATATCGAATTTCATCGCTATACTTGTACTTCTGAAGCAGTTATGCCCGTTGAAGCTGTTTTTTGGAGGTCCACTTGTATGGGGGCTATCCGAAAAAGTGGACCGATATTGCCCATTTTCAATACCAAACAAACCTTAGCAATAGAGAATATTTATGCAAAATTTCAACTGTCTAGCTCCTCTCGTGGTCCCTATCGTGATTTCAACAGACAGACGGACAGACGGACGGACATGGCTAGATCGTCTTAGAATTTAATAAGGACCCGGAATATATATACTTTTATGGGTCTATGAGCAATATTTCGATGTGTTACAAACGGAATGACAAAATCAATATACCCCCCATCTTTTTTGATGGTGGGTATAAAAATGTATTAGTAAGATTTTCTTTAGAAGGGGTAGTGTATAAAAGCTTTTTACCACACATAAAATGCCCACATAGTTGCATAAAATCGGTCGAAATAATATTACAATGTTTTTATAGCATTAATTTTCTTAGATTATTACATTTTGAATTTTAGATTGCATTTATAAAAGCATGTTAATATTTTTCATGCATTTTATATTTGCTAAAATGTAAATTTCTTTAATTTTTTCGATTTTCATAAATTTGTTTGCTACTAAAAAATGCTACTGTGCACCTTCAATTTGAAATTAGAAAAACAAAAAATGAAATGTCAAATAATTAAAAAATTAATTTTTTTGGTTTGTGCAAATTAAAAAGTTTTTGATGAAGAAATTATAATAAAATAATTGTAAAAAAAATAAAAAATGTGTGTTTGTGTTATAAAATTTGTGTCCGAATCGTTTTTTTTTTGTGCGAATTTTGGAATTAAAATATTGAATATTTGTTGTTGTAGCTTTGTGTTGAATTCACACAGAACATGTAAGTGTTCTGTGTGAAGTAAAGTTTGAGTTGGCTATCTATGTCATCTATGACTAGAAGTATCAGAAAGGCTTTGGAAGTTAAAAGCTTTATATTGAAGATATAAAGGTCTTCTGGCCTTAGTTGATTTTTGGATGTGTAGATATACTGAACATCAACGATAGTTCGCAGAGTGATTTTGACGACAGTTACAGCATTTTCTTTTTCATTTCTCACACAGAGGGTAATTTGCTGAATGTTCTGGTGTGACCGAACTCTTGGCAATTTAGGCATTGAGAACTACCTCTGCTTAATGGGTTCCTCTACAGTTATTTTGCGATTAAGAAGATATCCTAAACTGTATATTGGATGAATACCACCTTTTTTCTTTAATTGTGAAAAGTTAAAAGTAATTTAAAGCCTAAACATTGCACACTGCTTAATTCAAAATTTAATTAAATTACCAAATTGGTGCAAACATATACAATTAGACAAAAAAGTATCCAAAGATGACTTTTTAAAACATAATTTATTTTTAAAATATTGCATAAAATAGGAACTACTTAGCGGATTTTCATAAAACTTACATATATCGATGCGTAGCATTTTTAAGTACGGTTTGATATAACCAAACATCATTGACTTATATATTGACACATATATCGCGTTTTAAAATTTTTATTTTAACAAATGTTGTTTCAAGTTAATTGATGAAAAGTCCTAAAGTTCAGCGGAGTTCAGGTTAATGATGTAATTGGTAAGTAACGTTGAAATGGGCTCTTTCTAAATAAAGAGAAATAGATATCTTGCACATTTTTTACATTTTTAGGGATATTTTAAAATGATTAAAGTATTGTCAAAAAATACAATTTTTTTAATATGGTTGTAATGTAAAAATGTTATTCCTAAATTTATTAGTACCATAGTCCATATATTAGAAAAGGATTTAGAATATGCAAAGGTAATTTTTTCAAAAATAAAAATAAAAGAAGAAACAAAGTAAACATGTGGCAACTGAATAGAAAAGGTTTTTTATTTAGAAAGAAGAAGAGGAAAATAAACAACAACAAAACAAATATAGAAAAAATAATATGCGAAGAATTAAGTTGCTGAAAATTTATTGGAAGGGCACCGTATTGGTAACCGAGGTTTTTCGGTACCAATAAAGTAAGATGTCCTTTTGATTTTCTTTGGCTATTGAAGAAGGTGGAGCACGTGGCCGTTGTCTGCATGTTTCCACTGAAAATAAATAATTCGTGTTTATTAAAAAAAACTTAAAGTTAACGCTATAATTGAAAGTTAAAACTAAGTTTAACTGAAGCCTTAAAAATAGTAAACTTAGACCAAAGAATTTAAGGAAACAAGCCAAGCAACTCCACGCCATCACAAGATCCATCCATCGAGGGACTCCTTCTGAGGATTTGTACCGGCAATTCAGTGGTGCTCAGGTTCCAGGTTTTCGACCATAGAATAAATAACGGACAGACTGAAAACCAATGCTACACTTCCTCCAGACGTTTGGTCTGGAGGAAGTGTAGTGGGTAGTGTGAGTGGGTAGGGTTAGTTAGGGACAACTAAAAAGACCAGGTTGATGAGGTTGGCATCTCATCAATGTGCTGGCACCCTGAAGAACTTGAGGGAAAGTATCCACGCCCCTGGGACACTATGCTGGGACTGGTAGTGAAGAGGGATATCCTCAGTCTACATTAAACGATGGGACAGTAAAATGAGCGTATATTGGAAAATCTTGGAAGCCAAAACGTTGAACTGGCGGGGATGTCTTTTACAGGAAAGAAGAACCTGAGGGAACTTTATTTGTAATAGGTATCGACCAGAACTCCATGGCTAGTCTTGCCAAGAACAAAGGTAGGTCTTTTTTCGCCTCAAAGCTGTCATATTCAAAATTGGGAAGGTGCCGATTAGAAGGGCTGTTACAACAAGCTCCGAAAATTCCTAAGACGTTTCCCCCAGCATCATTAGCCACTACTGGTAACGTTAAGGAGTCAAATCCTAAAAGCGAGGAGATTACCACTAACTCGCCAGAAAAAAGTGCAGCTGCCCTTTCTAATATTGGGAAGGCACCGATTGAAAGGGCTGTCACAACTTGCCCCTACAATGACACAATAATACCTAAGACGGTGCCAAAAGCATCATTTGCCAGTACTGGTAACGATAAGGAATCAAATCCTAAAAGTGGGGAGGAAATCACTTACTTACCAACGCTTTGATGGCTTAAATAAACAAAGGTAAGATACATATTCGCAACAAGGTTTCTGGATTAAATCACGTAAATTTCTAACTTTTTTACGCCCGAGAACATCTTATATCACAAGAACTTATGTTTTCTCCTCTCAACAGGATTATCAACATCGGATGCAACTGTGCTGAAGGAAGGTCGTGACAACATATACCTTGCATCTGTTTACCTGCCCTTCGATTCTCCGACACTACCACCAACGTCGGATTTGATGGAACTGGTTGAAGAGGCACAAAGGAAAAATAAGAAAATTGTAATAGGTTGTGATGCCAACTCCCACCATATAGCTTGGGGTAGCACAAACACCAATCGCAGGGGACAAACGCTCATGAATGTCTTTAATACTAAAGACTTGAACACATTGAACTTAGGTAATAAAGCTACCTTCATCAATAGAATCAGAGAAGAAGTATTAGATATAACTATATGTTCAGAAGAGCTTATAAACGAAATTCAGGATTGGAGAGTTTCAGACGACCACTCCTTTTTAGACCATCGGTACATAAGATTCAAAATACAAATTGGATATGGAGGAGACCATGAGACTCCTAATGGACCCTCACTTCCCACCTGGAATATCGGGTACCATAAATGAAGCGATATTGTAGGAAGTGGAGGCTAACACAGAAATAGCTATTACAACAGGAGGCCATCAAAAGCTTTGCGCCCTATAAAGCTGCAGGACCGGATGGCATTTTCCCGGCACTTTTGCAGAGGGAGGTGGGACTGGTTTCCGTACAATCTCTTAAAGATTTTTACAGCATGCTTGAAATTCACATATACCCCCTTTAAATGGCAGGATACCCAAACCAGGGAAACCTAGCTATTCGACACCTAAGTCTTATCGACCGATAGGTCTTACGTCCTTTCTAATTAAAACTTTGGAACGGATAGTCGATAGTATGGTTAAAAGCAGTATACAGTATATGTTAAGGGACGATCGATAGAAACGGCGTTGAATTAAGTTGTCCACTGTATTGATGAACCCTTCGAAAGCAAACTATATACGCTGGCGGTATGTATTGACATCGAAGGCGCCTTCAATAACGTACACACTGATACTCTTATCCAATCCTTAAACCAGTTTTATGTTGACCGGGTGCTCCTTAACTGGATCAACTATATGCTAAGGAACAGATCTATAAGCTGCGAGATGTACAAGGCATATCGGTGCTGGCGCTATGTAGAAGAACCATAGGCATGAAATGGAGCCTTAGTCCTACTATGACACATTGGCTCTATAAAAGTGTAATAAGACCGATCCTAAGTTATGCTTCAATAATCTGGTGGACTTCTCTGGAATAAAAGTGTAATATCAAACTACTACAGGTAGTTCAGCGTACATGCTGCTTGGGTATAAGTGGAGCCATGAGCACTACGTCAACCAAGGCTCTGGAAACAATGCTAGATATTCCACCCATTGAAACATACATATATAAGATATGAGGCGGCACTTACAGCCGAACGGCTCATAACTTTAGGCGAACTGGCCAAAAGCGGTTATAGGACACGTCATCAATGTATTCTGGACACATTGGAAGACTATACACAATCATCGGACGTGCCCGATCGTATACCAGATATACAAAATCTGTCGGAAACTTTGAAACGTTGATCTCAAATAGAATGTCTTGGTCAAGCGGGGCTTTAGAGCAGATACCAATAGGAATCCGTTGCTACACGGATGGTTCTATATTGGGAGACAAAGTGAGCTTGCGTTTTTATATTGAAGACCCAGAAACAAAAATATACCACCGTTTACCTAATCACAACACTAGTCTCCAGGCAGAAGTTCGAGCAATAACGGAATGCTTAAATTGGATTAGAATAAATATGGCGCCCACAGGGCTTAACATATTTATCGACAGCCAGAAGGCAATTAGGGCGACATCAGGTGATAAAGTTAAATCTAAAACCGTATTGGATTGTAAAAAAGCTATAATCGAATACTCTCCCAGAGGTAAGGTTCACATCATATGTGTACCAGGCCACTCGGGAGTAGTCGGCAATGAAAGAGCGAATGTAATAGCTTTAAAGGGAAGGAAACTCGAGGTAGTTAACTTGACGAACGCAAAACCATTTGACGAAACGAGGGCGGAATTAAAATTATGGGTGAGAGAAACCCATAAGGCCTCTTGGAATAATGTAACCGTGGGTAGAACCACAACAAGAAGCCTCCTTAAAATGAACAAGTCTGAGGTTAGTATGATGGTACGTATTCTGAGTGGACAGACAGGATTACGGGCACACCTATACAAAATTGGACGTGCGGATTTAGACGAATGTAGAGCATGTAGAGAGGACAGTGAAACTCTGGAGCACTTTCTTTGCCATTGTCAGGCTTTCTCCGAAATTAGATCCAAATATCTTGGAAGTGATATTATTCCGGATATAATACCCCTCACGAACACTGATTGGAAAATTCTTAGGAATTACGTCCAGGAAACTGAGTTTCTGAACATCGGGCGACAATACATTTAGTGAATACTATATAAGGTTTTTGTTTTAACCAACAAACATTTTCCATGAAAAGGAGCGCACAACATGTGTTCTCACCAGTGTTGCCAGAAAATGAATTTCAAAATATGCTAAAACTTGAAAAACTAAGTGCTAAAATGTTCTACGGAAGAAAAAAAAGTGCTAAAATTTTTTAATCTAACAAAACAATATAAATGCTTGTTTTTTCTAGTTTTTATTAAAATACTGATGATGTAGTGCATGACTCCAATATTTCTGGTACTATATCTTCATCGTAATCCTCATTTTGATATTTTTCAAATGATCGTATTTTATTTGTAATATAATTTTTTATATATTCATAAACAACATTTTATTTTGTAAAAGATTTTTAATAAGGCCTTAAGTGTAACAGCATGTATTTTCGAATTTCAATTCTTTTCGAATTTGTATTATTGAACATAAAAATTCAGCTTAAATACGATTTCGAATTTTATTTTAATTATAACCTTTGATATAAAAAGCGCTTCAAGTTCTGCATTAGAAAAAGGTGAAACGAGTAATGACAATACAAAAATAGACAATTCATTAAATTAATTTTCATCGATAAAATTTTCAAAATTATATACTTGAATTTAAAAAGCCATTGTATCAGATTTTTTTTCATAATGTTGTTTTGTAATATCCAACCACTGATTTTCAATAATATTTTTATCAGTTAAACTATACTTAATTTTTTATAAAAAACATGGAAATATTTTTGATTTTTTTATCAAATATTTTTGAATTTTTTTCACGATGCTAAATGCTAAATCTAGCACTGAAAGTGCTAAAATGGCAACACTGGTTCTCATTCACTCGGGGCTCCACATTCTTAATTTCATATTTCTAGTTTCAATATTATAGAAAATTCAAAAAGTAGCATTTTTAGAACGAAAAAGTCCCATTTTATAGGTTCTCACCTAATCCGTTCCCTACATGCCAAATTTCATGTTTCGTGGTTGTGTTGTCACCTAATCCGGACCTACATGATAAATTTCATGTTTATAGGTTCAATATTATTGAAAATTCAAAAAGTACCTTTTCTAGAACAAAAAAGTACCAAGAAATCCCCATTTTAGGTTCAATATTATAAAAAATTAAAAAAGTACCTTTTGTAGAACGAAAAAGTACCAAAAAGTAGGTTCTCTCTTAAACCGGAGTCTACATACTTATATTTCATGTTTCTAGCCAATAACAACACACTGCTTCATTCGTAATTGTTGTTCTTGCTTTTTTATAAACAGGTAATACAATAACAAAATTTACTGTATGATTGTATGTGTTGTTGTAGTTTGTTTATTATTTTGTCTCCGCATACAAAAAAATCTAAATTTTTTATGAAATTTCCAGAGGTTGTCTCGGATTTTTGCTCATATCTCGCCCTTTCGGGCGTGGTTTTATGTACAGATCCATCAACTGACCCTTGCGGGTATGGTTTTTTAACAGATCCATCAACTGTTTTATGCAAATGTTTTTTTTTAATATGGGGAAAGGCCAGATATGACCCATCCAAAAACCGTATAATGCGCCAATGGAAACCCGGACTCGAATGTATTTTTCCTTTAAGTACCTGTTACTAACTAAAAGTAGGGTCAGCGAGCTGAAATCCGTCGTATTATTCTAATATTGCTTCGGAAACATCTTCGATGGGCGTTTTTATTCTATTAATTTCCGAAACGTAAGCCGAAATACTAATCTTTTTTGCTAACTAACTTGACCTGCATAGACTGCGAGAACGTTATGACCTGGCGTAAAGGGAGAGAGGAAAGAGACGAACTTGGAGCATGATTCGAACTGAACGCTTTAGCCGATCTTGAAACGCGCGGTGTAGTTCTCGGCTGTTTATACTAGGTGAATGTAGAAGGGTATTATGCTCACTCTTACAATACCGACATTTTGCAGTGTTCTCGGTTCAAGCATCGAGAACAACATCCAAAGACGAGAACATGGCAAAGTCTATCCTCATGGGTAAAGAGGACGAGAATTTAAACATGCCTCAATTCGTGCTAATATTGTGCATAATTCTTCAAATGTATATTTTACGGACTCGGTGGAGTTTTCCCGTTTTTCCTATCGAGCGCGTCCCCGGGTGGCGGATAGGGGGTGGTGATGGACCATCTGTCCTTCCACAGTTTTAGTTTGACTCAAGCTAAGGTTGTCCACCACCTGGGGATATTATATTCCCCGCGGACCAAAAAACTGGAAAATAAAAATAAAAAGATGAAAGTTACGGTGCAGGGACTAAATAAACCAAAAAGGAAGAAGTAGAGCAAATGGTGAAACAGGTGAGTGATAGCATAGCTAAACTACCTATTACTAAGAAAAGACTATCTGGAGCACAGAGGAGAAAGTTGAAAAAGATGCCTCAGGAAATCATAGTTAGTCAATCCAACGACACTCCAAAGGAATAATCGGACTCTCTCACAAGATCTGAGGCAAAGAGTATCAGGTCTCCCGAAGAGTTGACAACTGAGAATAAACCTAAGAAGAAAAAGAGCTCCCCGTCTTGTAATACCAGATGAAGCCAAGCCATACTTCACTCAAAGGAACCTCAAGTCAGAATCCTGCGAGTAAGGGTGACAACGCCAATATAGATATTCCGAAGACGATCACGTCGGCGAAATCAAACTCAAAGGTACGGGTATCTCAAAAGAAGCCCCGAAAAGCGAGGAAAGAAAGGCTAGACGGTGGAAAAGGAAAAAGGCCAAAATTGCCAGAAGAAGACACCGGGACGATCTCTGCTATGCAGTTTACGATGTCGGTAATCCGACAGGCAAAATTCCAATAGACCAACAGAGTAAGGTAGAAAATCTGGTGAACAATAAGATAGTGTACACTGCAATCGCTTCAAAAGGCAAACAACCAATAGAGAGTTCAGCATGGGCGTGATGTTGATGAGGTTGGCATCTCACCAATGTGTTAGCACCCTAAAGAACTTGGTGGAAAGTATCCCTCCTCCCTGGGACGGCGCTAAGCTAGGACTGGCAAAGAAGAGCGAGCTTCCGGTACTCTTAAAGTCCACTGTCTACATAAAAGGATGGGGCAGTAAACTGGCTAATAAACGTATACTGGAAATTCTTGGTGGTCAAAATGCTGAGCTGGCCGTGGAAAAATGGGGTGTCTTTTTCAGGAAAGAAGAACCTGAGGAAATTTTATTTGTAATAGGTATCGACCTATCTATGTATCTATGGCTAGTCTTGCCAAGAATAAAGGTAGGGCTTACTTCGCCTCTAAAGCTGTCATATTCAAAATTGGGAAGGTGCCGATTGGAAGGGTGTTACAACAAGCCTCGAAAAGGACACTAAAATACCTAAGACCACAGCATCAGTAGCACCTACTGATAACGTTAAGGAGTCAAATCCTTCAAATCCACCGGGTGATCACTAACTCGCTGGAAGACAGTTTAAATGGATGACAATGATAGAGGTTATCCAAATAAACCTCCATCGGAGCGAGACAGCTACCAACGCTCTGATGGCTAAAATTCATACAGGTAAGACATATAGCTTTAATCCAGAAACCTTGGACGATTCGCAACAAGGTTTCTGGATTAAATCACGTAAATTTCCAACTTTTCTACGCTTATACAGGGTCTCGACCGAGAACATGTATCTTATGTCACAAGAACTTATGTTTTTTCCTCTCAACAGGATTATCCACATCGGATGCAACGGTTCTGAAGCAAGGTCGTGGCAACATATACCTTGCATCTGTTAACCTGCCTTTCGATTCTCCGACACTACCACTAACGTCGGAGCTGATGAAACTGGTCGAAGAAGCACAAAGGAAATAGGTTATGATGCCAACTCCCACCTTGTAGCTTGGGGTAGTACAAACACCAATCGCAGGGGACAAGCCCTTATGGATTTCCTTAATACTAAAGACTTGATCACATCGAACTTAGGTAATAAAGCTACATTCGTCAATAGAATCGGAGAAGAAGTATTAGATATAACTATATGTTCAGAAGAGCTTATAAACGAAATTCAGGATTGGAGAGTTTCGGACGAACACTCCTTTTCTGACCATCGGTACATAAGATTAAAAATACTACGGCCGCCACCAAAGCCGATAAAGTTTCGGAATAAGTCTAAAAAGAACCGTTTATGTCAGGACACTTTTCAATGACGAAATAAAGAAGACATAGACGCCAAAGTAGAAATGCTCACAAGTGCCTTGGTTGAATCGTTCGAGGACAGCTACCCTCTGCGAGACCGAAGATCTGCCCAGGAGAATCCCTGGGTAACCGGTGAGATCCAGAACCTTGGTAAGACTCTTCGCAAACTATTTAACCGGGCACGGCGTAAAAAGACCACAGTATACTGGGATGAGTATCGTAGTAAACTTGGTGAATATAAGAAAATTGTTCGTAAAGCCAAACGAGACTCCTGGAAACTTTTCTGTGAACAGGTAGACAGCGTAAATGACGTATCGAAAATAAAAAAATTCCTATCCAAAACTCATGTCCTACCGGAATCTATGGTCGATGAGGCTGGAGGATATGGAGGAGACAATGAAACTCCTAATGGACTCTCATTTCCCACCCGGTATATCGAATAACATAGATGAACCGATATTGGAAGAAGGGGAGGCTAACACGGAAATTGCAATTACATCTGATATGGTTAAAGGGGCAATCAAGAGCTTCGCTCCCTATAAAGCTGCAGGGCCGGATGGCATTTTCCCGGCACTCTTACAGATGGAGGCGAGACTGGTTTCCGTACACAGAAAAAACTAAAACCAAAATGATGATATCAATTATCAAATTTGTAAAAAAATTAAAAAAAAACTTTTTTTCCAAATAACGAATTAATCAAAACAATTAATATCAATAATTGAGACAAAATTTAAAATTGATTAATTCATTAATTGTATAAATTAAATATTTAATAAAAATAAAACCTAATTTTTATTAATTTATTAATCAAATGAATTAGTTTGTTTGGTAGAAAATGTATTAAAAACCAATTAAGTTGATGATTAAAACAGTCAAATTATTAACTGATTACTCACAATGTTTAAGGAATGCTTGGCCTTTAACAATGTGTTGAGCATTTAGAAAAAATATCACTTTATTATCAAATTTGAACATATAAAGTGTTTTATAAATTATCAGGAAACTTGAATATTATATGCCTAAAATCGTATTGACTATTTAAGAATTATAAACATTGTTAGCATAAGAAATCAAAATAAAATATTAAAAAAAAAACTAAAATAGAAAAGTTGGCCAGAAAATTTTTTTCAATCAATTAAAAAACTAATTGAATCAATTAAAAATTTAATCAAATTTGTAAACTTAGGTTTTAAACAACGAGATAATTAAGACAAATAAAAAATTGCTTAAATTAAAACTAAAAAAAGAGAAAAACATGTTAATTGAAAATAAACTACTGATAATTTTTTCTGTGTACATCTGTCTCAGATATTTACTGCATGCTTGAAATTCACTTATACCCCCATTAAATGGCAAGATGCAAGGGTAATATTTATACCTAAACCAGGGAAACCTAGCTATTCGACACCTAAGTCTTATCGATAAATAAGTCTTACGTCATTCCTACTTAAAACTTGGGAACGGATAGTCGATAATATGATTAAAAGTAGTATACCCGACAAAGACCTAAAATTTAAGCAGCATGTTTATGTAAAGGAACGATCGGTGGAAACCGCTTTAAACGAAGTTGTCCATTACATAGGTGCATCCTTTGATAGCCAACTATATACACTGGCGGTATGTATTCACAACGAAGGCGCCTTCAATACCGTGCACACTGATTGACCGGGTGCTCCGTAACTGGATCAACCACATGCTAAGGAACAGATGGTTAAGCTGCGAGATGTACGATATAAATATCAGGAAAAAGGTATTTCACGGTATAACACAGGATGGCATTTTGTCACCTTTACTCTGGGTTAACACGATTAATAGCCTCCTAAGGACCCTAACAGAGAAAGGACTTAGATCTGTCTGCTATGCAGACGATGTCGTAATACTTTTAAAGGGAAAGGATCCAAATTACTTGTGTAGAAGAGCTGAGGAGGTTCTGAATACGGCCTTGAACTGGGCTCAACCGAAGTCCTCAATATCAACCCGGCAAAAACGGAAATCTGTCTTTTCACAAGAAAGACAAAAATTTCTACGTATACTGAACCTTTCTTCCTGGGCAAGAAGATACCAGTGACAGACAAAGTTAAGTACTTAGGTGTAATCCTCGACCAAAAACTAAATTGGAGACACCACATAGAGGATAGGATCAACAAGGCATATCGGTGCTGGGCGATATGTAGGAGAACTATAGGCATGAAATGGGGTCTTAGTCCTACTATAAAAGTGTAAAAAAGCTTTATAAAAGTGTAATTAGACCAATTCTAGCTTATGCTTCAATAATCTGGTGGACTGCTTTAGACAAAAAGTGCAATATATATCAAACTACTACAGGGAGTTCAGCACATGCTGCTTGGGTATAAGTGGTGCCATGTGTACTACTTTAACCAAGGCTCTGGAAACGTTGCTATATATTCCACCCAATGAAACATATTTAAGATATGAGGCGGCGCTTACAGCCGTATACCAGACACAGAATATGCCGGAAACTTTGAAACGCTGATCCCAGATAGAATGTCTTGGTCAAGCGGAACATTAGAGCAAATACCAGTAGGAATCCGTTGTTACACGGATGGCTCTAAATTGGGGAACAAAGTGGGGCTGGGGTTCTATATTGAAGACCCAGAAACAGAAATATACCACCGTTTACCAAATCATAACACAAGCTTCCAGGCAAAAGTACGAGCAATAACGGAATGCGCAAATTGGATTAGAATAAATATATAATTAGAATAAATATATAATAAAATAAATAATATATAATAGCCAGAAGGCAATTAGGGCTATATCAGGCGATAGAACTAAATCTAAGACCGTATTGGATTGTAAGAAAGCTTTAACTGAATGCTCTCCCAGAGGTAAGGTTCACATTATATGGGTACCAGCCCACTCGGGAGTAGTCGGTAACGAAAGGGCGAATGTAATAGCTTTAAAGGGAAGGGAGCTCGAAGCAGTTAACCTGACAAACGCGAAACCATTCGACGCAACAAAAGCTGAACTAAAAATATGGGTGAGTGAATCCCATAAGGCCTCTTGGAATAATTAAACAGTGGGTAGAACCACGAAGATCCTATGAGATGACTCTGATGAGAGCAAGACGAAAAATCTCCTCAAAATGAGCAAGTCTGAAGTTAGTATGATGGTACGTATTCTGAGTGGAAACACAGGATTGCGAGCACATTTATACAAAATTGGCCGTGCGGATTCAGACCAATGTAGAGCATGTGGAGAGGACAGTGAAACTCTGGAGCACTTTCTTTGCCACTGCAAGGCATTCGTCGAAGTTAGATCCAAGTATCTTGGAAGTGAGGAGGAGCTTCCGCTGGAATAAATCATCATGATGAACCTTGAGTACCAAATGTAGAATACATATCTGCCTGACATTCCTTTAGGAAAGTCCTATAATCCTTTTCAATTTCCCTAGAGGCTCCAACAAAATTTGTACCATTATCTGAGAACATGGTCAATGAACAAATACGTCGAGAAATAAACCGATGAAATGCTGCAAAAATACATCCTTTGTTAGATCCGATGTTGCTTCTAGATGGACCGCTTTAGTAGAGAAGCAAACGAAAATACACACATATGCCTTAGTTGGCGTAATCAGATTGATTGGGGGGTAATATATATTATAGTAGAGGAGGCCAGTCAGATTTACACAATTACTCCATGTAAGACTAAAGTTTCTCCCATAAAGACTATTTCACTACCTCGCCTAGAATTTTGTGGTACTGTTTTAGCTTCTGAACTTTTGAAAACTTAGTGGCCAAAATTGATATACCTTGTGAAAGGATATATTGTTGGACATACTCGGCGATTGTGCTTTACTGGTTAAAGAAAACCCCTAGTAGATGGTCTACATTTGTGGCAAACCGAGTCTGTAGAATACAGGAAAATGTAGACATGCGTAATTGGTACCACGTGAAGTCAGAAGAAAACCCGACAGATTTGAGATGTCGCGGTGTTTCTCCTTTTGAACTGTCACAAAGTAATTTATGGTGGCTAGTTGGAACATTCAGAACCTTCAGCAAGTAGATACCGATGTGGAAATGAGAGTTATATCGTACATTTTCCGGGTCTTTTTTAGAACTCACCCTAGTCAGAGGAATCGATATATATTTCCATCTACTATTGTATCAAGGGATGAGATTAGAAAAGTTAAAATACATTTAGCGATTTTTTTTTTTTTTTTTTTTGATAGAACACGAAAATGAAAATAAAAAATCTTGTTTCTTTAGTTTTCTTCTATTTCTTTTATTCTCTGCTTTTCTTTATATTTTATGCACTTTAATTTTAATCACTTTATTCAAATTTGATTTTTACGCACCTTTATTTTATTAAGAAGATCCTTATAAAATACCAAGGAATAAATTACGGTGGTGAAAATAAATTGAAGATCAATTCTTAGAGGAAGAAGAAAGAAATGAGTGCCTTATTTTTTCCAAAATCCGTGCTCGATAGGCCCAAATGTTTGTATAGAGATGTAGATTTCATAAATAATTAAAACAAAGATTTATGTTGAATTAATAAGAAAGAATAAAACTCGCAACTTTATTTATCAATCTTTTTACCTTTGCCCATAAGAAAAGCTGACAAGTGCTCTGTTCTAACAAATGAATCGAACTAAAACTATTTTTCTTAAATAAAATGGAGAAGTAATGCAGAATTGAACCATTAGCGGTTTACTCGTTAGAATCTAAAGAAAATACTCCGAAAAAACATTCAAAGATGTTCAAAATAAGGAGTATGTTTTAGATGCTCACTAGTATCTAATTACAAAAGTAATCGAATAAAGTTACAGATAATGTATCAAATACAACAATTCAAAGTTCAATTAAACACATATAAATTCATATTTATGAAAATAATTAGGTTTTTTTTAAAGATAAAGAAATTGCATGTCAAAATAATAGCACCACTTGTGTTTAAATGTTAAATAAAAATAGAAAATGTTTTAAAGAGTTCATAATTTGAGTAGCTTTGTGTCAAATTAACTTTAAGGATTACTATTAGCTTATGGTTGCGTTACCGTAGGTCCATGGGGCGCCAGCCAACCCCTTTCATTTAATTCACCAAATTCTGACAACTTCCGTGAGGAATGGATAACCATGCCTGTTCCACAGTACTCCAAAAATCATAGTTGTTGGTTGATTTTATTCTCGATTGACATTAAATCGGAACTATGGGCAAGCCTCTCAATTATAGCGGCTATATTGTCCAGAATCCAGTTTTTTACTTTTTTCATGACCGAAATCGGTGGAATATCATCAGATACATTCGGAAATATAATTTACATACGGATTTTAATATATTCCGATGCTGCCATGATTGTTACTATATGGGTAATGGGTGCTATATCATAAAACGGAAAGCATCAAAATACCGTATTACTAAAACCACCATATTTTGCGGTATTTTTGAATATTTTTTGAGTTTGGAGGACTTCTTACGTAAGATCAAGAACCCTTTCTAAAAATTAAAATAATTTTGGACATGTCTGCTCAAATAACAATGTCCCAACTGGCTAATCTAAATGTTTAAACACACTCTAACACTGTTATTACATCTCATAGTCACCTTTTTATAGATTCAGTAATTTGTAGCAGATAAATCTTTTTTCCAGTTTCAACAAAATTGGAATTATTTTTAATTATCGCACTATGCCACTAATCATTTGAAGAAAATTAGTGGTTTGAAGTATAGCAATTTCGGTTTAAATTTGTAAGATATGATAATTTGTAATCAATTCATTTGAACTTCCCACAATAATAAAATATTATGCACTACTTTGCTTTTTTGCCAAAAATGAATTTATTGGTGCTATTATTTTGACAGGTCCAAATTGAAGTACATAAGCGTTTGGACGTATTTTTATAAATTCACTTATTAATTTAGAAAAAAAAATACTTTATAAGAGTAAGTAAACAAATAACAAATTTTGGGAAATATTCTAATAAAACCATGTATGGAAATTTCCATGTCAAGTGACCCAACTCAAAAAATCGATTTTGATGAAATTTGCACCAATATTAGTACTATTGGATAGTAGGCCAGACACAAATTTTTAGCGCTATCGGCCCAGAACGGCCGGATTTAGAGGGGGTCAAAGTTGGACATTTTGGTCATACAGGATTTTATTCCAATGAGTGTAACTTTTCACCTATTGGTCCTAGAAAAAATTGTCCAAAGTAGTTCAGATAGCTATTTCTTCATTCTTTCCAAAAAAAATAATTTTTAAATTTTTTTTCCCCCAATGGGACCTTTTTTTGCTTAAGAGGAAGCTTATACAATATCTATCAAAAAAAATAAAGAATATATTTTTTTTTTAATATTTGGCACTTTATTTTCCCCTATTTTTTTCAAAATGAAAAAAAAAAATACATCAAAAAGTTTTTTTTTTTTTTTTTTTTTTTTTTTTTTTTTGATCTAAAGAAAGCTTGGAACACTGCAAAGTTTTTGATTTAAAATATGTATTATTTTTTCTCATATGCTCCTTGCGTCCCACTAAGTAGTCACAAAGCTCTTAAAGGAAATGCTCTAAGCTTTCTTTTGAGTATTGAAAACAATTTTATTCTTTAGTTAAAACATACCCCACTCGCATCCCATTATGAGACTATCAAGGATATTGTATAAGCTTTTTTAAGCAAAAAAAGAGCCCATTTAAACAAAAAAATTAAAAATTCTCTTGAAACCATAATGAAATATTATTTTATTTTCATCCGATTTTAATGAAACTTAGGATAAATCATGATGACACCGAAAAAATTAAAATTAACTCTTAAACGTAAATATATTTATATAATATAATAATATAAAATTTCCCTTAACATATAAGCATAATATTCAACGCCATTTTGTGAGAAAATGGTGGGTGATAGAAAAAAACAAATATCATTAAATTGAACGTCAGTATTGTTCAGAACAATGGTCAGGGATTTAATTCAATTCCGGCAGGGACCAAAATAATGTGTACTAACGCAATGCCGGAAGATAGATGTTGTTCCGCTGCAGGACATTGTATTACTGTTACTATAGTTAGCAGAACATGGCCGAATAATTCGAGTCATCGCGGCATATATGCTGGTTTCTGTTATTTTGTTTAACCGAGTATTATTGTAAGAAACAAAATCATAAACAACAATAAAATTAGCAATTCGAATAATAACAAGTAAGAGTGCTACATTCGGCTGTGCCGAATCTTATATACCCACCATCAAATCATATGTCTTAAATTTCAGGTGAATTTCGGAAAGTGGACATATACTATAACAACCGATGTTTTTGCTACTACAATTTAATTATTTATTGCATTTTTTCTAAACTTATTTATCATATCGCCAGTATATTATTGGTTTGACCCATACGCCAAAAACGACTTAGAAGGTTTACATAAACTTTTCTCAAAATTTACGGGACAGATTTTTTTTAAATTTTCACAGTTGATTTCGACATATGTTTTAGCAAAATTATAGATTTATACACCGTTACGTAAAATTGAAAAAAGTTATTAAGATTTTAATGAGAACAAAAATTCCTGTTTTATGGTCTATATCAATTTTTTATACCCTCCACCACCATCAGTGGTGATAGAGGGTATATAAAAATTATGAATTGGCGTATATATATATATATATATATATATATATATATATATATATATATATATATATATATGGTATATGAAATTGTGGACCGATTCTTACAATTTTCAGCAGGAGTTAAGCTCTTATGCAGCAACGAATGTATGGTAATTTTCATGGAAGTACCTTGCATAGTTTTCGAGAAAATTACATTAAAATGTGTGTGATTCATAATTTTTATATACCCTCTATCACCACTGATGGTGGTGGAGGGTATAAAAAATTGATATAGACCATAAAACAGGAATTTTTGTATATATATACATATATATATATATATATATATATATATATATATATATATATATATATATATATATATATATTGTATATATATATATATATATTGTATATATATATATATATATATAAATTTTTTATACCCTCCACCACCATCAGTGGTGATAGAGGGTATATAAAAGTTATGAATCACACACATTTTAATGTAATTTTCTCGAAAACTATGCAAGGTACTTCCATGAAAATTACCATACATTCGTTTCTGCATAAGAGCTTAACTCCTGCTGAAAATTGTAAGAATCGGTCTACAATTTCATATACTATACAAAAGTACATATTCCCGGAAAATGAGTTTTTTGTTAATAACTTCCGTCACAATGTCGATATCTTCACAAAATTTTACAAATTAAAATCTTATGTCAACAAAATTGATCCCATCCTCCCATACAAGGTGCCCTTCCGAAAATCACTTAAACGCACATAATTCATTACTACATTAAGATTATGTATATATATATATATATATATATATATATATATATATATATATATATATATATATATATATATATATATATATATATATATAAATTTTGTCTTCATATACATAATTGGTCATAGCTCACAAGGTCCTTTTACGAAAATCTCTTAAACGCACATTACTCATTACCAAATAAAGCTATTGATACAAAATTTGGCACAAATATTAGTTTTGTATACAAAAATTCTATTTCAAGAATTTTCACGATAGGTTCATAACACGGGTGTGGTCGGTCCAATACAAGGTTCCCTTCAGAAAATCACATAAACATACATTACTTATTACTAAATTACGATATAGATACAAAATTTGACTGAAATATCTTTTATGTACAGAAATTTAGCTTAAAGAATATTTTACGATCGGTCTATAATTGGTTATATCTCCCATACTAGGTCGTGTCCTTAAAAGCGCTTTAACCGTATTTAACTAGTTATCATTAGCATTATCAACTTGTATAGAACAAAATTATATATAAATATGTAATTGGAAAATCCTTAAATATTTCACACACGCATACATGCAAATTACTAAATATTGCTAAGTGCTATAAAAATACATATAAAGAAAATGGCGTTTGTAATGTTCAATAAATCTTGGAATTGTAATAGATTTAAGCTGTTTAAATCTTGGGATTTTTTCTATTTAAGACATAAGAAAACTTATTTCTACAAATATTTGATCAATTAGAAAAGTATTAATATAAAAGTAGCTGGTGGATGGTATTTAAGATTCGGCTCAGCCGAATATGGCACCCTAACTTGTTTATTTTTGTTTTCTCTTTTTAGGGTCTATATCCATACAAACTGAGTATTTTTTTATACCCGTCATCAAATAAGATCCGAACGAAAACAGCTAGAGGTCTAAAATTTTCCACAAATATTTTTTATTGATGCAGGTTGCTTGGTGTTGAAAATGGACAATATCGGGCAATAATTTCAACCATAGCCTCACAAACAAACATAAGTGCCCTCCCAGAATACATTTTAAGTAATCAAACCACACTCAAAAATAACAATATAGCGATGAAATTTGACAAAAACTAGTTTTATAGGAAACACAAACTCTATACCATCGGCCCATAATTGACCCTACCCCCAATATATAGCCCCCATCCAAAATTACTTTAACTACATGCTTAAAAATGCCGTTATAATGATGAAAATCGAAATAAAAAAGTGTTCAATTTAGAAATTTATTTGAAACCATATTTTCTTTTTCATCCTTGAAAATGTGTAGAGATAAATTCTAACTAGTAAAACCGCTAACGGTATAATTGAAGTCGCAACTAGTTGCATAGTTTTTGTTTTTAAAACACTTGGTTAGTGAACGCCATTGTGACCACTTTTTTAAGTGTACAACTCCTATTGAGAATCCTAAAGGTAAATATAAATTTTTTAAATAAACTTTTTATTGAAAAAACTTAACTCTTTCTCGTTTTATTATTTTTTTTTTTTTTTGCACACACACAAACATTTGGTACGATCTAGCCAGATTTGAAGCACTCAAATTAATTCCCTTAATATTTTGTTTTTTTCTAAGATCGTAATTTTTCTTCGAAAGTAAAAACCACCACCATTTCAACCTCCAACGTAAATAAAAAAATTGGATTTATAAGGTGCGTAATCTTTGAATTTATTTGAGTGAAATTTATTAAAGTGCATTTAAAAGAATAATTATAAAAAGAAAGAAAAAAGAACAAAAGTCTTGTTTATTAAATTTATTCGCACATACACAACCGTTTTGTTTGTTTGACAGTTGTTACTACCCTTTTGCTAAGTACAATATTAATCTACCGTTCATTTGTTTACACAGATGGACAGATATTAAAGATAAAATAAAAATAAAAAATTTTAAAGAAAGTGCCAAAAATAAATTTAATAAAATCGTGTGTGAAAAAATATTAAGTAAATAAGAACAAATAAAAGTAATAAAGATAATAACAAATAAAATAAAGAAGAAGTGAAGTAAATAAAGAATATTATGTTTATGTACCTTGTACATAATCTTTATATATAATAATCTGCTTCTTCTTCTATTTTTAACCGACCGTAGGGTGACGGTCAGTTTGACTAATATTAAAGTTGGTTATTATTTAAATATATTTTTACGATTTTTAATAAAGATTGTATCTATTTTGCAATTTTTATTAAATTATTTGTTTTCCTTTGTAAAATTTTATTAATTTACACAATAATAAATCGATAAATTTGTCTTTTAAACAAAGATAAAATTAAATTGAATTGAATTATTAAATTTATTTTATTTGATCGCATTAAAATTAAAATAACTATGTCTGTGCCTGCTCTTGCTCTCTTTATTGGAGCTTCTGATGCTCTCATAAGCTTTGAGGCTAATATGAACGGTCTTAAGGAAGAAAGACTCGCTGTTTTTAGTTTAGAGGTCCATTCCGATGAATTGAAGGTTTTAATGAACGAGGTTAAGTCAACCTATCAGACATACCTAGACAATTTAGCTATTATTGTTTAGTAGTACCGCCCTGTAATGTTGAGACCTTTGACGGAGATTATCTCTCTTGGCCCACATTTAGGAATCTATTTACTGTTTTATACGTAAATAATCTTATACGTATGACTAGTGGTGATGCAAAGGAAATATTAGCTAAATATCCTAATTCGCATTTAGGATTTGATATGGCATGGAATAGTCTTAGGGCTGCTTATGAAAATCCACGTATGTTGGTTAACAACCAACTTAAATCTTTTTTTAATCTCCCTATTATTGAAAAGGAAACTTCTGAAGGTCTCAAGATCATAAAAAGAGGTATAAACAGTTGTCTTTCGGCATTATCAATGTATAATGTTTCGACAGAAAATTGGGATCCGATAATTGTTTTCCTTTGTGTTCAACGAGTTCCCGATAACTCTGTTACCTTATGGGAACAAAGTATAAAAGACAAATTCGTATTGTCTGTTTGGAAAGATTTGGATGCCTTTCTGACAGAAAGAATTCATACCTTAGAATGTCTACGTGACATTAGGGAAGTCCCACAATTATCGACTCCAAAGTCAAAAGCGCACCATGCCACTTCATCTTCTTCCCTTTCTTGCATTTTATGCAAGAATCAAAGCCATTTTCTACGGGATTGTAAGAGATTTAAAAACTTTCGGAAATGGACAGATTCTCGACTATTAAGAAACATCACTATTGCATTAATTGTCTGTCACGAACTCATGAAGTGAAAGAGTGTAAGAGTCTGCATTGTTGTTCTATTTGTAAAAAGAAGCACAATACTATATTACATATAAATGTGCCTACTTCAGAAGATTCAAATGGAAGTTCTAGAACTCCTAATCCTGGTCCGAGCACAAGTGCTATATCACAAGCTGCTCTATCTATACCCACTTCTATACCACTTCTCAAGTAGCAACATCTAACAGCTCTAGCACTTCGGCTTCTATTAATCGACAGGCGTTTTATACTTTGCAAAACCAAACCATATTGTTAGAAACAGCGATGATGAACATTCATCACCAGGGTATGACATTCCCAGCTCGTGCTCTTATTGACCCTGCTTCGGAATCATCGCTCATTTCCGAACGGGTACAGAATCGCTTAAAGATCTTAACGCAATCGACGAATGTTCAAATATCTGGTATTAACCAGGCGACTTCTGTTATATCAAGGAAATCGTGTTCCATTTATATTGGCACGCCCTTGGACTCTTCAATTCTTTTGAGTACAATAGCTCTTGTTTTACCAACTATATCTGGTGATTTGCCCTCATTTGTAATATCGAATGAATATCGTAATGATTTGCCAAAAATACATTTAGCAGATTCCTACTTATTTGATTGTAAACTAGTTGATCTACTCTTAGGGGCAGATTTATATCCACCGATTATTATGGGTTCAGTTAGAAAAGTTTTAGGGACATTAGTGGCTCAGAAAATTATTTTTGGCTGTTCCTTAGTCTTCAAGTTCCTTAGTCTTCAATTCAAGTATACAACACTAGAGTTGATTTTTCTGAAGAAGATAATTTGAATAGTACCTAACTTAGGTTTTGGGAATTAGAGGAACCTCCTAAACGGAAACTTATGTCCGCTTATGATCGTATATGTGAGGGCAATTATAGGAAAACTACTCGTCGAAATTCTGATGGTCGATATGTG
The DNA here is from genome assembly GCF_015586225.1 of Lucilia sericata. Taxonomy (NCBI): domain Eukaryota; kingdom Metazoa; phylum Arthropoda; class Insecta; order Diptera; family Calliphoridae; genus Lucilia; species Lucilia sericata. The sequence continues at coordinate 127,391 of NW_023994045.1, forward strand.
GTAACATTACCATTTAAACCGGAATTTCCCGATATGGTATCTCCTGGTCAGTCTAGGCAGAATGTTAGGGCGCAATTGGATTTATAAGGTGCGTAATCTTTGAATTTATTTGAGTGAAATTTATTAAAGTGCATTTAAAAGAATAATTATAAAAAGAAAGAAAAAAGAACAAAAGTCTTGTTTATTAAATTTATTCGCACATACACAACCGTTTTGTTTGTTTGACAGTTGTTACTACCCTTTTGCTAAGTACAATATTAATCTACCGTTCATTTGTTTACACAGATGGACAGATATTAAAGATAAAGTAAAAATAAAAAATTTTAAAGAAAGTGCCAAAAATAAATTTAATAAAATCGTGTGTGAAAAAATATTAAGTAAATAAGAACAAATAAAAGTAATAAAGATAATAACAAATAAAATAAAGAAGAAGTGAAGTAAATAAAGAATATTATGTTTATGTACCTTGTACATAATCTTTATATATAATAATCTGCTTCTTCTTCTATTTTTAACCGACCGTAGGGTGACGGTCAGTTTGACTAATATTAAAGTTGGTTATTATTTAAATATTTTTTTACGATTTTTAATAAAGATTGTATCTATTTTGCAATTTTTATTAAATTATTTGTTTTCCTTTGTAAAATTTTATTAATTTACACAATAATAAATCGATAAATTTGTCTTTTAAACAAAGATAAAATTAAATTGAATTGAATTATTAAATTTATTTTATTTGATCGCATTAAAATTAAAATAACTATGTCTGTGCCTGCTCTTGCTCTCTTTATTGGAGCTTCTGATGCTCTCATAAGCTTTGAGGCTAATATGAACGGTCTTAAGGAAGAAAGACTCGCTGTTTTTAGTTTAGAGGTCCATTCCGATGAATTGAAGGTTTTAATGAACGAGGTTAAGTCAACCTATCAGACATACCTAGACAATTTAGCTACCATTGTTTAGTAGTACCGCCCTGTAATGTTGAGACCTTTGACGGAGATTATCTCTCTTGGCCCACTTTTAGGAATCTATTTACTGTTTTATACGTAAATAATCTTATACGTATGACTAGTGGTGATGCAAAGGAAATATTAGCTAAATATCCTAATTCGCATTTAGGATTTGATATGGCATGGAATAGTCTTAGGGCTGCTTATGAAAATCCACGTATGTTGGTTAACAACCAACTTAAATCTTTTTTTAATCTCCCTATTATTGAAAAGGAAACTTCTGAAGGTCTCAAGATCATAAAAAGAGGTATAAACAGTTGTCTTTCGGCATTATCAATGTATAATGTTTCGACAGAAAATTGGGATCCGATAATTGTTTTCCTTTGTGTTCAACGAGTTCCCAATAACTCTGTTACCTTATGGGAACAAAGTATAAAAGACAAATTCGTATTGTCTGTTTGGAAAGATTTGGATGCCTTTCTGACAGAAAGAATTCATACCTTAGAATGTCTACGTGACAGTCCCACAATTATCGACTCCAAAGTCAAAAGCGCACCATGCCACTTCATCTTCTTCCCTTTCTTGCATTTTATGCAAGAATCAAAGCCATTTTCTACGGGATTGTAAGAGATTTAAAAACTTTCGGAAATGGACAGATTCTCGACTATTAAGAAACATCACTATTGCATTAATTGTCTGTCACGAACTCATGAAGTGAAAGAGTGTAAGAGTCTGCATTGTTGTTCTATTTGTAAAAAGAAGCACAATACTATATTACATATAAATGTGCCTACTTCAGAAGATTCAAATGGAAGTTCTAGAACTCCTAATCCTGGTCCGAGCACAAGTGCTATATCACAAGCTGCTCTATCTATACCCACTTCTATACCACTTCTCAAGTAGCAACATCTAACAGCTCTAGCACTTCGGCTTCTATTAATCGACAGGCGTTTTATACTTTGCAAAACCAAACCATATTGTTAGAAACAGCGATGATGAACATTCATCACCAGGGTATGACATTCCCAGCTCGTGCTCTTATTGACCCTGCTTCGGAATCATCGCTCATTTCCGAACGGGTACAGAATCGCTTAAAGATCTTAACGCAATCGACGAATGTTCAAATATCTGGTATTAACCAGGCGACTTCTGTTATATCAAGGAAATCGTGTTCCATTTATATTGGCACGCCCTTGGACTCTTCAATTCTTTTGAGTACAATAGCTCTTGTTTTACCAACTATATCTGGTGATTTGCCCTCATTTGTAATATCGAATGAATATCGTAATGATTTGCCAAAAATACATTTAGCAGATTCCTACTTATTTGATTGTAAACTAGTTGATCTACTCTTAGGGGCAGATTTATATCCACCGATTATTATGGGTTCAGTTAGAAAAGTTTTAGGGACATTAGTGGCTCAGAAAATTATTTTTGGCTGTTCCTTAGTCTTCAAGTTCCTTAGTCTTCAATTCAAGTATACAACACTAGAGTTGATTTTTCTGAAGAAGATAATTTGAATAGTACCTAACTTAGGTTTTGGGAATTAGAGGAACCTCCTAAACGGAAACTTATGTCCGCTTATGATCGTATATGTGAGGGCAATCATAGGAAAACTACTCGTCGAAATTCTGATGGTCGATATGTGGTAACATTACCATTTAAACCGGAATTTCCCGATATGGTATCTCCTGGTCAGTCTAGGCAGAATGTTAGGGCGCAATTTATAAGGAAAGAGTCCTCTCTCTTGAGAAATCCTGTTATTAAGGATATGTATGATGACGTCGTTAGGGAATATTTAACTTTGGACCATATGCGTCCAGTTAATGACTCTCCTTAGACAGGAAAACCACTAAATTACGTGTTGTTTTCAATGCGTCAAATAAGACGTCTATCGGTAACAGTCTGAACGATCGTTTATTTGTGGGACCCACATTACAGGCCTAGTTCTCCTGATTTTACGTTGGCGCTTTTTTAGATTTGTTTTTAACTGTGATATAACACAAATGTATAGGCAGATTAGACTTGATAAATATCATACTCCATTTCAACGAATTTTATTTCGTTATACTCTGACGGAGGAAATACAAGAGTATGAGTTACAAACTGTGACCTTCGGTGTTAATTGTGCACCTTATCTTGATATTCGTACCTTGGTACAATTGGCAGAAGATTCCGAAAGTGAGTACCCTCTAGCGGCGAAAATACTTCGGAAATGTATGTACGTTGACGACGTATTAACTGGCACTCACGAGATCCCAACTGCTTTGATCGCTCGCGATCAACTTATAGAGGCTTTAGCATCAGCGGTGTTTGTCCTTAGGAAATGGACTTCGAATGAGAAGGCCATCTTATACGGTATTCCCGTTAAACATTTAGTAGATGCCAAATTGTTGACATTTATGGAGTCCAGTAGCTCAAAAACCCTTGGGTTACAATGGAATGTTCATTCGGACTCTTTTTATTTTAATGTGGATCGTATTTCGATGCGATCAAGTCACACGAAAAGGGAAGTTCTATCTATAATCGCTAGATTATTTGACACTGTTTGATGGTTAGGACCTGTCATTATTATCGCTAAGATGATAATGCAGAAGGTTTGGCAAGACCAAATAGATTGGGACGAAGCTCTTAAGCCCGTTACTGAAACCGAATGGCAAAAATTTGCTGCTTCATATCATGAAGTCAATGAAATTCAGATTCCTAGATGGGTTATTTATATACCTAATACGACAGTGGAGCTTCATGTTTTTTCAGATGCATCTGAAAAAGCTTATGCAGGGGTAATTTACGCTAGAGTCGAAAGACCTAATGGCGAAATTTATACCCATCTACTGACAGCTAAAACGAAGGTAGCTCCCATCAAATCAATTTCGCTACCACGACTTGAACACTGTGGTGCAGTTCTTGCGACGGATCTTTCAACATCCGAATTATTTGAAATTGACATCCAATTATGTCAAATATATTGTTGGACTGATTCTACAATCGTCCTTGATTGGCTGAAAAAGGACCCTTTGTAGCCAACAGGGTTTGTAAAATTCAGGAAGTGGTCGGAAGACATAATTGGCACCATGTAAAATCTGAAGACAACCCAGCAGACTTGGGAAGTCGGGGTATTTCACCCTCTAAATTAACACAGAACAATTTATGGTGGCATGGTCCAAATTAGCTTTGGGAAAAAAAGCACCACCTGGAATCTAGGGAATTTGGCTTTATTAGATACAGACTTAGAGGCTCGATCAGTAAAATCTCATGCTTAATTTTTTTCGAACTATGAAGATATTCTTGAGAGATTTTCTTCTCTTGATAGGGCAATTCGAGTGTTAGCCTATGTATTTAGATTTTTCTATAATACGCACTCGGCTCATAAAAATCGAAATTCCTTTGAGTCTACCATCGTGACAAACATGGAGGTAAAGAAAGTAAAAATGCGATTGGCCATTTTAGCTCAAAAAGTAAATTTTGCCGAAGAATACAAATGTCTTTTTTTATTGACTTTGAATCCATTTTTGGATAATGAGTGTGTTATGAGTCTTAATGGTCGTTTGACAAAATCACCTTCATTAGTCTATACCGAACGGCATCCCATATTGTTGCCATATTCTTGTCGCTTTACCCGTCTTTTGATTGAGTTCGTACATACGATTTCTATCCACGGTGGAAATCAGTTAATGCTCAGGATCTTAAGGATCGAATATTGGGACCTCGACTAAAAACACTAGTTCGAGCTGTTATTAATCAGTGCAAATGGTACACAAATCATGGCAGCATTACACAACCACCCCCCCACCCCCGAACGAATTCAGATAGGCCGACCATTTACGACAACTGGAGTCGACTTTGCTGGGCCTTTTGACATAAGAAACTTGAATAGTAGATCGTGTCAAACTTTAAAGGCCTACGTTTGTATTTTTGTTTGTTTTGCGACTAAGGCCATTCATTTGGAAGTCACTTCCGATTTATCAACTGACAGATTCTTGGCTGCTTTTAATCGATTTATATCGAGACGATGTTGTTCCACTACTATGTTCTCCGACAACGGAACGAACTTTGTGGGAGCTTCACGTGAACTGGAAAGGGATTTTAGAACAGAAAGTCGTGCTCAGATGTGTTCCACTTACGGTATTAATGGAGTAACATGGCGATTTATTCCAGCGGGCGCTCCTCATATGGGAGGCTTATTGAAAGCGGGTTCGAAGTTATAAACTTCATTTCCGCAAAGAAGCTAAGTCCATGAAATATACCTTTCAAGAACTATCGACGGTTCTTGCAAGAATTGAGGCTTGTTTTAATTCGAGACCGTTGTGTCCAATGAGTGATGATCCGAATGAGCCAGTAGCTCTTACTCCTGGTCATTTTTTGATCGGGTCACCCATACTAGCTCCACCGAAACCTTCTATTTACGAATCCCCAATTAGTCTCATAAATAGATATATGAAAGTTAAAGCCCTATCCCATCACTTTTGTCGACGATAGAAGGAAGAATATATATCAAATCTTCATGGAAATACCCAGAACGAGACTTATCTGTAGGGGACTTAGTAGTTGTAAAAAATTAACAAATGTCTCCGTCTTCCTCGAAACTAGGTAGAATTGTTAAAACTTCTGACTCGCTGACATACGAACAGAAAATGGCATTATAAAGCGACCAATCACAAAGTTTGTTGTTTTGACCAACGAATCTTTATAAAATTAAAATATTAAATAATTTTACTTGTTCCTAGTACCATGGACGCTTTAATCAGTGCGATGGAAGATGCACTCTTAGAGTCGGACAAGGAAGTAATGGAGGTAGAGGACCAGGGATCTGAGGATACTCCGGTGCCGGATCCAGCACCTGCTTCAGTACCTGCTCCAGTATCTGCTCCAGTTCCTGCTCCAACACCTACTTTGGCATCTGCTTCCATACATGCTTTGGATGTAAAGGTCGCTTCGGTAGAGAATCCTACAGAATCTACAAATCCTGACCCTAATGAGTGCAAGTCATTGGTGAAGTTCAACATATGCCACGACAGTCACCACTCTCTTTTGCACTCACCAGGAAAAGGTCAAACGAAGAAAGGAGTGAAACCTAAACCCCAGTCTTCAGCGCAGTGAAAAGCGAAATATATTCCCTCACCGGTCCAAACTTCTAATGTTCCATTAAGACATTCCATTAACCTGTCTCCGACTTTAAAGGTAAATTTGTTAATAGGCAACCGTCGAACTTTGTTGTGTTGTCCTATGTTTGTGAGTCTCTAGTTCGGCAGCTTAGGCCGCCTTTCTCGTCTGCAGACGACGTTAACATATGTCTTATCCTCAGATAACGTTTTCTGCTACAGTGAGGAAAATGGTCGGCATACGCACTCCATAAGAAAATATATCGAACGATATTTTAACTTTATATGACAATAAAAGGAAAAATACATTCTAGCCCGGGTCTTCCACTGGCCCAATATACTTTTTTTGTATGTGTCATTTCCGGCCAATCCCCTTATTAAGAAAATAAAACGTTTTAAATTGACCTGTGAATGTTATTTTTTCATGGGTACAGTCGAGAGACTGAAAAAATCCACCTGTGGGACTTCGGTTCTATGGTTAAAGTCGAGAGACTTCTTAAAAATCCACCTGTGGGACTTCGGTTCTATGTGGAAAGTCGAGAGACTTCTTAAAAATCCACCTGTGGGACTTCGGTTCTGTGGGGAAAGTCGGGAGACTTCTTTAAAATCTACTCAGGTCCTTTGACCTTTCGTCGATAATATTTAAAATTTGAAAATAATAATGAAAATGAAATTGATAAGGAAAACAAATTATGAATAAGAATATAAATAAAAGAAGAAAAAATGTATATATGTATAAAATTGTCCTAAATTTATTAACCTTTATTTCTCATTTTTTGTTGCAACTGACTTCGTCGTTGCAAGGTGGCCGGCAATGTTCAATTTAGAAATTTATTTTAAACCCTATTTTCTATTCCCTTTATACTATGTTAGGATTTATCTAACTACTTCTTTTTTCATCCTTAAAAAAGTTTAGAGATAAATTCTAACTAGTAAAACCGCTAAAGGTATAATTAAAGTCGCAACTAGTTGCATAGTTTTTATACCCTCCACCACCATCAGTGGTGATAGAGGGTATATATAAGTTTGTTATTCCGTTTGTAACACTAAGAAATATTCATCTGAGACCCAACAAAGTACATATATATATTCTTGGTCCTTATGAAATTCTGTGTCGATTTGGCTATGTCCGTCTGTCTGTCTGTATAAAACACGCTCACGTTAAAACGAAGCAAAGTAAATCAACAAAATTCACCGAAAATATTCATTATTGCCCTAAGCAGTTTGGTTTTGAAAATGAGCAAAATCGGTTCACACCGGGAAAAGTTATGAATCAAAATTTAAAACAACCTCGAAAAAAATAAGCATTTTTTACACATTTTAATGTAATTATCTCGAAAACTATGCAAGGTACTTCCATTACCATACATTCGTTTCTGCATAAGAGCTTAACTCCTGCTGAAAATTGTAAGAATCGGTCCACAATTTCATATACCTCCCATACAAAAGTACATATTCCCGGAAAATGATTTTTTTGTTAATAACTTCCAGAAATATTGTTATGAATGTTATGAATTTTTTTCCGATCGGTCCATAATTGGTCACAGCTCCCATACAAGGTCCCCTCCCGAAAATGACCGTCACAATGTCGATATCTTCACAAAATTTTACAAATTAAAATCTTATGTCAACAGAATTGATCCAGAGAAAAACTTTTTTGGATCGGTCCATAATTGGACATAGCTCCCATACAAGGCCCCCTCCCGAAAATCACTTAAACGCACATAATTCATTACTAAATTAAGATATCCATATAAAAGTTGGTACAACTATTGCTCTCACATACAGAAATATTGTTATGAATTTTTTTCCGATCGGTCCATAATTGGTCACAGCTCCCATACAAGGTCCCCTCCCGAAAATGACTTAAACGCGCATAACTCATTACTAAATTAAGATATCCATTTAAAATTTGGTACAAGTATTGCTCTTATATACAGAAATATTACTATGAAATTTTTTTTCTGATCGGTCCATAATTGGTCATAGCTCCCATACAAGGTCCCCTCCCGAAAATCACTTAAAATCACATAACTCATTAGTAAATGAAGAAAAAATTGGTACAAGTATTGTACCTATATATATATATATTCAAATTTTTTTCACGATCTGTCTATCCTTGGTCATAGCTCCCATACAAGGTTTCCTAACGAAAATCACTTAAACGCACATAAATCATTACCATACATTTAGCAAAAATATTGCTCTTATATATATAAATTAAACTATAAAATTGTTTTACGATCTGTCCATATTTGGTCATAGCTCTCCAGAAAATCACTTAAATGAAAAAAAACTCACTATTCATTACCAAATAATGATATAGATACAGAATTTTTAAATTTTGTCTTTATATACATAATTGGTCATAGCTCACATACAAGGTCCTTTTACGAAAATCTCTTAAACGCACATTACTCATTACCAAATAAAGCTATTGATACAAAATTTGGCACAAATATTAATTTTGTATACAAAAATTCTATTTCAAGAATTTTCACGATCGGTTCATAACACGGGTGTGGTCGGTCCCATGCAAGGTTCCCTTCAGAAAATCACATAAACATACATTACTTATTACTAAATTACGATATAGATACAAAATTTGACTGAAATATCTTTTATGTACAGAAATTTAGCTTAAAGAATATTTTACGATCGGTCTATAATTGGTCATATCTCCCTTACTAGGTCGTGCCCTAAAAGCGCTTTAACCGTATTTAACTAGTTATCATTAGCATTATCAACTTGTGTAGAACAAAATTATATATAAATATGTATTTGGAAAATCCTTGCAAATTACCAACATACATGCAAATTACCAAATATCGCTAAGTGCTATAAAAATACATATAAAGAAAATGGCGTTTGTAATGTTCAATAAATCTTGGAATTGTAATAGATTTAAGCTGTTTAAATCTTGGGATTTTTCTATTTAAGACATAAGAAAACTTATTTCTACAAATATTTGATCAATTAGAAAAGTATTAATATAAAAGTAGCTGGTGGAGGATATTTAAGATTCGGCTCAGCCGAATATAGCACTCTAACTTGTTGTTTTTAAAACACTCGTTAAGTGAACATCATTGTGACCACTTGTTAAGTGCATAACGCCTATTGAGAATCTTTAAGGTAAATATAAATTTAATAAATTAACTTTTTATTGCAAAAACTTTACTATTTCTTGTCTTTTTATTTGCACACACACAATCAAAAAGTTTTATATTTATAGTAACTACAATCTGTCAATGATGGTTGGTCTATAATTCTTTCACGTAAATGGGACACCGGTCTCCAAAGATTATTTTTTTTTAATTTTTCTCGATGTAGAGCGTAATTTTGAGTTCACAGCTACAGTAAATGATTATTTCCCATAGAAAACTAAGTTCCTTTTTAGAATTTGACGGCACTACATGCTAAAAGGGATAATATCCTGCGATATCCTTCGAAAACACTTTTTCCATTTTTCATCAAAATATATGTACATCAAGTGTGTTTGGTTTTTTGCGTAAAAGGGATAAAGGGCTCGTTTAGAAAAAATCTTTAACGATCATACAGTCATAGCAATGAAATTCAGCAAAAATATATTTTACATTAACCGAAATTTGGATTGGGATCGGAGACTACACTAATAATGTCATCTTTAGAAAATTATTTCAACGACCACTACTGACTCAAAAAATGCCACCAAATTTATAAAACTCGCCATAAATATGTTTTATACTAATTACTCAAAATCTCCCTACCAATTTTTATTATTTTTCTGGCTTGAAAATATCGTCATAGCTATGAAATTCACCATAAATAAGTTTTATTGTAAACAAAATCTATGTACCAAATTTCAAATTCCAAATTGACCCTAACCTACATTTAAGGTCCCCTTTATAAAGTACTTTAAGACCTATTGCTGTTCTAAAATTACCGGTAAAACAATGAGATCCAGCAAAAATAAGTTTTACAAGAACCAAAATTTTAGCAGGATTAGTCCATATTTGACCCTATCTCTTCCAAAAGCAATTTATTATCAATGAATCCAAATGTTAAGTATTATAGAAATACTCAACAGACTGATTTGATTTAAAAAAAGAGTGACTTTGAAATTCTGAAGAACATCATCCATAATTAAACTAAGCCCTCATTAAAGATCTCATTTCAATGTTCACAATGACTTTAAATTCACCTTATATTTACACGACATGCTTATATGGTGCGTTTACAAGATTCGGTACAGCATAAATATCACACTCTTTTCATTATGTTATGGCAGTGAAGCAAAACAATAATAATTAATTTGTTTTAAATGTGGATACAGACCAAAGTTAACACCCGATATCTCGGAGATCATATTAAATATCGTGAAATGGGTTTCGGAATCGGAAAGATGATGTCCAAATTATATACAATCTACTCCTAAATCAATTTTTTTTTTTAAATGGTCGGTGGGTCACACCAATAATATACTGACGATTTTATCATATTTAATAATTATACCCTACGCCACTTTAGTGGGGAGGGTATATTGGGTTTGTAACATACAAAAATATTCGTCCTATAGCCACCTTAAATTATACCAATCGGCTTAGAATCGTTTTCTGAGTCGATTTAGCTATGTCCGTCCGTCTGGCTGGCTGGCTGTCCATGTAAACCTTGTGCGCACACGCTTTTTTTGATCCAAGGACGAAGCCTATTGAAAATGGTTAAAATAGGTCCAAAAATGGTTAAACCTAGCCCCAATACAACCGAACCCTCCGAAAAGGGCTTCTGAGCTCATAATTATGTTAAATATACATGTATATCGATAAAAAGCGGAACAACTAAATTTTATACAAGCCTTGATGACCTTGCAAAATTTCATAAAGATCGGGCCTCATTTGACCCTAGCTCCCATACAAAGTCTCCTTCAGAAAATTACTTGAATGTCCAAAATTAACTTATTGCCCCCATATAAAGCCTCTTTCAGAAAATAAGTTTTTCATCCATAAATTGCTTAAATGTATCGGAACAATGAATTATTATGAAAAATAAATCACATTTAATATTTATAACTGATGTAGGGTATTATATGGTCTTTCTTACTTGTTTTTTAATGTTTTGATTTTCTGTAAATTTACTTTTGGTAAATTTTGGACCGATCCTCCTAAAATTCGACAAAGATTTTGCATTCAATAAAACTTGTTACGTCGAATAACAATGCGAATATGAAGGCTTTAATCCAATATGGCTCGATGCTCATAAAATTTGACAAAAAGATTTTAGATCCCATAAAACTAGTTCATGACGAATTTTATCGCTATACTGGTATTTTTAAGCCCGTTATGGCCGTTAATGTCATTCTATGACATTAACTGCCAAAAAATTAGACAGTTAGAATTAAGTTCCTATAAAACTTATTTATGTCGAATTTCATTTCTTTCTATCATTTGTGATGGCGATCATAGATTAATCTTTAACTTAAATTTTTACGATTTTTTATTGAGTGTAAGAAAATTTATTCTATTATTTTTTTTTTCTTTCTGCGTTGGCTATGATTTTTATTTTAATTGTTTGAAAATTTTTATCGAAAATTTTATTTGTAAAATTGAATTAGCCATAAATAGTCGCAAAAGAATAGTTTTCTTTGAAATTGAACAATTGATAGACATTATAGAAATTTATTTTAATTTTGGAGATTTAATCTGGCAAAATACTTCTGGTAAGGCTATATTTATCCTTTTATTTGAATAGTCGTTAACTGTGGTTGTAATTTTTTTTGGAATTTTGTGAATTGCGGTATAGCATTGATTGTTGGTTACCATTATTGTACATTTTCCTCTCTGAAAGAATTATTGGTGTAAAAATAGTATCCTGTAGACGATATTTTCTAAATTTATTATCCTGCTGGCAGTATCAAGCAGACCGATAAACCGCTATAGCAGAGGACAAACAGAATTCGATAAGACCATCAGTGAAAAAAAAAAAAAAATTTTTTTTGTTAAATAATAGTAGGATTATATTATCCGATTTGACATATTGGGGTGACCAGATCATCATACATACGAATTGATTCGGAATAATATATGAGAAAACTGCAATTCTCATCTTCTTTAATCAATCACAACTGATCGGGAGCATCTTTATAAATCCATACTTCAATACCCTTTAATCTTAAAGATAATTTTCTAAATACTTTGTTTTTTTATTATAATTTTTTTTTTATTATAATCTATCTATTTTAATTTTTTTTTTTTCATTTTTAAATTGTTATTATTTTTTTTTAAATTTCGATATTTAACAATAGTATGTTCACCTAAATTTAACATATTAATCTTCGATCCTAAATACACCCTACATACATACTTACTAAACATATTCATATCAACATAAATATATATACATAAAATATACAAATTACACAACAACCCAACAAACATTTAATCTCAGACTCCATTCAAAATATTTTTTTTGGTTAACAATATATAATTTACTCATCATTAAATCGCAAGTCATTTGGCGCCAACTGACATCGATGGATCAAAAAACCGTAAGTTAAATTCATATGTTTTTATCAACCAAATTTATTTATATCAGTTCGAAACATGAATATCTTGAGTTTATTATTTTCACAAAAATAAAATATACATGTGTAAGAATCTAAATTACATGAATAAGTAAGTTAGATATTCATGTTAGATTACAAAGTCGCATTGAGGCAGCTGAATTAGAAAATGTTGATAATCGCGTTCGTCGTATTGTGAACAGTTCTCTAAGGGAATTTAGGGACGAAATAGGGAATATGATCGCAGACGGACTTCGAAATTTAGCATTAACAAATTCAGGACCAAATAACAACAATAGACCAAACGAACGGACTGAACACCAGGAAGGAGACCATCAGAGTACTTTGGCGAATAGTATAAATAATCGTGAAAATCCCGGTTCTCATTTCACTAATGGTGATTTTGAAAGAAATTCCGAAAAGATCCTTAATTTAATACGTAACTGGCGGATAAGATTTACGGGTGATATTTCAGATATCACTGTAGAGGAATTTATCTACAGGATAAACACCTTGACCAATGCCAATTTAAGAGGTGACTTTCATCTTCTTTGTGAGCATGCTCACATCCTTTTTGAAGGAAAAGCACTTAAGTGGTTTTGGAGGTTTCATAGAAGTTGCGACAATATGGACTGGTATGATTTGTACGATGCTTTGAAACGCCAATATAAAGACTACTATACGGACTTCGACATTAAGGACGAAATTCTTAAAAGGAAACAAAGACCTAATGAACCTTTCGATGAGTTTTATGATGCAATAATAGTTCTTACAGATAGGTTACGAACTCCCCTTTCTGATTCCGAACTTTGCGAAACCATCCAACGAAATTTAAGACCTGAAGTAAGGCATGAACTTCTTCATTTGGAGATAACGCGAGTAGCTCATTTACGACGTGCGGTACGGAAACACGAAAAGTTCGTCAAGGATATGACTTTGAGTAATTCTAATAAACGCACATATACGAAAGGTCAAGTAAACGAAGTTATTGATGAGGATAATCAGAAAGAAGTATTTGATAATTTAGACAATAATTTCGAAGTTTATGTAGTTTCAAAAACTAGTAAATGCTGGAATTGTGACCAGTCCGGACACAGCTTTGTTGACTGTTTAGAGCCAAGGACGGTATTCTGCTATGGATGTGGAGCAAAGAACATGTATAAACCACAATGTCCAAATTGTACTCAAAAGCGGGGAAACTCCTTAAAGGATGTCCGTTTCAGGAAGGACGGGCATCCAAAAAAGGACCATTAATTTCAGATAATGTTGCCAAACCGACTGAGGAAACTTATATACCTGATTTGACAAATAAACCGGATGTGACAAATAAACCTGATATGACGAAACTTCATCCTTTGCAAATACCGTACCATATTCGGTTGGAAGAATATAATCGGGCAAGGGATAGAATTTTTAATGGCAATGACAAATAACAAAAACCTGACAGATCTTCGAAAAGAATTCGCGAATACTACTATAGGAGAAAACAGTTAAGAAAATTTGTGATATCTTCGTTAGTGAGCAAGGTAAATGACAACAGACCGTACATTTTATTGACTTTACGGAATAAAAATTGTTTTGCGTTATTGGATAGTGGCGCAAAGAGGTAGTTTATGTTGGGAAATTATTGAGACTAAAAATTTTAAACGTGGAATTGGAAATGTAAAGACTGCGGACGGACAACGACAACGTGTTTTGGGAACGACTGTACTAGATATAAATTATAATGGTGACACAAAATCTATTGAATTTTTACTAATTCCATCAATAACTCAAGATGTTATTTGCGGAATGGATTTTTGGGACAAATTCGGTATCAAAATTGCGGCAGTAAATACTGTTAGTGAAATTAATTTGAATGATGATTCAGACAAAATTCCAATGACAGCTTTACAAAAACAACAACTTCAGAAAACTATTGACTTCTTTCCAAATTCAGAACGTGACGGTCTTGGATGCACATCCTTAATAGAACACACTATTGACACGGGGAATGCTACACCAATCAAACAAAGGTATTACCCAATTTCACCTGCTAGAGAAAAACTTTTGTGCGGCGAGATCGACAGAATGTTAAACTTAGGAGTTATAGAAGAGTGCCCAACATCTCCATGGTCATCTCCTGGGGTGTTGATTGTAAAACCGGGGAAGGTACGGTTTTGTTTGGACAGCCGAAAATTGAATTCCGTGACGACAAAAGACGCGTACCCGATACCAAATATAGACGGACTAATTTCGAGACTTCCTCCAATTTATTTCATATCCAAAGTGGATCTGAAAGATGCATTTTGGCAGATCAAATTGGACGAAACCTCAAGACAGAAAACAGCTTTCACAATCCCTAATCGGCCATTGTACCAGTTTACAAGAATGCCGTTTGGATTGTGTAATGCACCACAGACAATGTGTAGACTGATGGACATAGTTATTCCGTACAATTTAAAGACCAATGTATTTGTATACTTGGATGACCTACTTATTATTTCGAAAGACTTTGACGAACATTTACGACACTTGCAGGTCATTGGGCGCCAACTGACATCGATGGATCAAAAAACCGTAAGTTAAATTCATATGTTTTTATCAACCAAATTTATTTATATCAGTTCGAAACATGAATATCTTGAGTTTATTATTTTCACAAAAATAAGATATACATGTGTAAGAATCTAAATTACATGAATAAGTAAGTTAGATATTCATGTTTCCATGATTTAGCAACAATATATCGTACACCATACACTGTAAAATGCAGTACTTGCAATATCATAACAACAATTAAGGAAAATACGCAAATATATATCATTTATATATATATATATATATATATATATATATATATATATATATATATATATATATATATATATATATATATATATATATATATATATATATATATACTATGATTGTTATTATTATTAAATAATACATTGTATTGTTTTATTTATGTGACCAACTATTTCTTTACTTTAAATAATTTTGTCTTTAAAATATTTCAAAACTTTTAACTTATCTCGTTAATAACTCATTTTGAATAAATAATTCTGATTTTTGTGACTTTCTGAAATATGAAATTTTAAATATATTTTTTTTATTATTACGAAAGGTGAAGAACCCGGTATGGGGTAGCTAAATAGGGTATTCTGATTTTTTTTTTTTTTTTGGGCTGACAAACAATATCTAATTTATGTCAGCAAGGAGGGAGGGTTAAGATTGGTGTAGCAAATCTCAGCTCTAGCTACACGACTACCATCAACTACTAGTATTCTTTTGTAATTTTCTAATGTATCATGTTTGTTTGTGTTATGACTACCTAATTAAATATTTTGTAATGATTTCAAACTGTACTTTATTTTCTTTATATTTGGGAACTTATCACACCCACCCATACGACGAGCATAGCCGAAGTTAAAGGTAGTCCCGTTCCCAATCAATCATTATTATTATTTATAATCGTTACACATTTTGAAGAAGTTGTTTATGTCGAATTTCGTTGCTATTCTTTAATGTCCAAGCTAGTTATTGTTATGAGTGTTAAAGGGGGTAGAATCAATTATGGACCGATTCTCTTAATATTTAGCAGAGAGATTTTAGTTTCTATAAAACATGTTTATATCAATTTCGTTGAGATACTGGCATTTTAAAGCAAATTACGAACTTTAAAGTAATTTTCTGAGAGGAACCTTAAAATTTGGCTGAGAGATATTTGTTCTCCGATTGATTTACTATAATTTTGTAGCAAATTATGAACCATATAGTGAATTTATGAGGGGACCTTATATCGGGGGTAGAGTCACTTATGAACCGATCCTCATAAAATTTGGTAGGGAGAATTTGGTTTCCTTAAAACTCATTTATGTCGAATTTCGTTGGATTGCTATCATTTTGAAGCATGTTATGAACGTTATAGTCGTTTTCTAAGAGGGACCTTATATGGGGGTAGGGTTAATTATGGACAGATTCTCATAAAATTTGGTAGGGAGATTTTTGTTTATACTTGTTTATGTGGAATTTCATTTGTTTTTAAACCAGCTATGAATGTTTACACTGTTTTTCGGGGCCCACTTGTATGGGGTCTATACCAAAACATGGACCGATATTGCCCATTTTCAATACCAAACAAACCTTATCTATAGAGAATATTTGTGGAAAATTTCAACCCTCTAGATGTTTCCGGACTCTATAGTGTTTTCAACAGACAGACGAACGGACATGGCTAGATCGTCTTAGTATTTAATAATATATAATATATATACTTTTGTGGGTCTATGACCAATATTTCGATGCACAGTGGGGCAGAATGGAAATTTTTTGGAAATAAATCTGGCATTTCTAAACGGCTGATCCGATCGAGATAAAATTTGGCGTGAGCGTAGCCAAGGAGTATTCGAGTTTAAGTTTTGAAGATGAACCCTGCAGATGCCCCAGGGACGGTGCTGTGGCGGCTCAAAGTAGGGTACCTACGGCATGTAAAATTTTTAAACTCGTGCCATTTTTTTGTTTTTCACCCAAATACAAAGATGTTTATATTTTCTGAAAGCGCTCGACGAGATCTTAAAAAAACATGCTTGGATATACTACTTATGTCTTATAATATCCGAGTTTATATTTTCTGAAAGCGCTCGACGAGATCTTGAAAAAACATGCTTGGATATACTACTTATCTCTTATAATATCCGAGTTATAGGCATTTAAAAATTTTGTGATACAAAATTTACCATACCTTGGTCCGCCTTTTTTTGAATACCGGGCGTAATTTTGGACCAAATCTACTCAATTTTTTCTTGTTAGTTAGACAACAAAATTTCCAATAATATACAAAAAATTTCAGATCAATATCGTTTACAGATCCAAAAATATACGTTTTTTAATTTAATTATTCAAAAAATTTTAGATTTTTGCCGTTTTTTTGCCAAAAATGTGTCTTAACTCTTTTATTAATAAAAAAAATTTTCTTTAAGAACATATAACAATTTTATAGTTTTCTAAAAGGTATCTTTACGCAGAACGCTTTGGCGTAAAAAACTTGTCCTATTTTTTGAAAATGTTGCCACTGCGTCCTTCCGAATATGACCTATTTTTTATCAAAACTTCAACTTTGGGCGACATGTTCTAAAATCCCAAAGCTGGGATCGGAAAACTGAAAGCAGTTTTGGAAACCTCAATATGTTTTCTATTTACTCCAAAAGTATTTTCCCAGCCCTGAAAGAAATGTGGACCCTATGGGTAAAAAAGTAAAAAATCCCATTTTTGGGATTTTCATTCCTATTTTTGGGAATTGCGGGATGCCCTTTGACCTTTTCATTTTTTTTTTTGTATTTTCTTATTTGAAATCACAAATTTAACAAGCGTTGAAAATTTCATTGAGTTTTGTTCATAAATAAAGATTTTGTCATATATTACATATTTGTTTAATTTCTAAAACTATGATTTATATCAAAATTTTAATAGGGTCGCAGATAGCTACAACAATTTAGTCCATATTTATCCCTTAATATCATTTTTTAGTTAGATATGGAAATTCTCGACCCTTTACAAAAAATTTCAAGCCAATATCTCAATTACATTCAAAAATATGTTCATTTAAACCTGTGTCCTTTAATTTCATCTTTTTCATATTTTAGTATTAAGTATGACAGAACATATTTAAATCTTATATTTGTTTACTTATCCTTATAATTGAAAGGTCCTATTATGCTTAAATTTTCAAAAATGTATAACTATTTTTTACCTAATTTTTTCGACAGATCATTTCGTTCTGTTTCATGTAGGTAAAAATATACAAGTATGTAATGATAATTTCGATTCATTCACTAATAAGAAATATCAATGACTGAATTACAGGTTATAGTAATATAGTACTAAATGTTAATAAGTAGACAATTCGTAATTTTTTACTTTGGAATACCTGTATAGATTAAATTTTATAATAAATCTACAATGAAGATTACATTAAAGTACGAAGAGTTGTGTTCCGTTTTATGGAGTGTATCTTCAAAAGGGCCAGAAAGAATTGAAGACATTTCAAATTATATAAAAACTACATGTAGTAGAAAAGTAGACAAAACAAGCATATCAAAAATTGAAAACTTTTTAAAACTTTTTGATGTAAAAAGTAAGTCTGTGGATGGAAATCAAAAGAAATTTCGATTAAAATTTTGTAGTTGGATGGAAACTACTACGGAAATCTCAACTTACAACACATCAACAGGAGCGCCTTGCAAGTCATACGAAGACTTATGTTCAAGGTCAAAAAAAAAGAGGGTCACACAAAAACTTTTTTCAATCTCAAATGAGGAAATTGCTTTAAAAGATGAAATAAATGCACTGGAGCCCATTTGCATAAAAATAAAGGAATTCTCTATTAACGTATCATATTAGCTAAGCTTAACAATGATTGATGGAAAGGTCAGCAATGCCATAACAGAAACTTCTTCCTTCTGGAGATGCTCAATATGTAATGAGAATAAGTCGCAATTCTCAAATATAAACAAAAGCAGAAGTATTAATGAAGAAGTCCTGTCTTTCGGAATTTCACCACTTCATGCCAGAATACGATTTTTGGATTACTTTTTACACATAGCATACGACCTCAAATATAGAAGTGTGCCAGAGAATCTTACTAAATCAACAAAAAATAATGAAGAATTGAAAGAACTGAGAGCTGCAGAAAAAAGCAGAATCCAAGAAGAATTTAAAGTTCAGATGGGATTAAACATCGACAAACCACTTCCAAGTTGCGGTAGTACAAATGACGGTAATACGGCGAGAAGGTTTTTTCGTGATTTTGAAATTACTTCAAAAATAACTGGAATCGACAAGGAGTTGCTTCGAAGAGTTAACACTATTTTAATGGCACTGAATAGTAAACATAAAATTAATAGAAATCGATTTGGGGAATATACATCTGAAATTTCTAAATTACTTGTATCTCTGTATCCATGGAGGGAACTAACACCAACAGTACACAAAGTATTGTGTCATGGTTAAATAATAATTGAATCGAATATTCTTCCACTTGGAGAGTTAACAGAAGAAGCCCAGGAAGCGAGGAATCGAGATTTTAAGCATGTTCAACTATTCAGCTCAAGAAAATGCTCCAGGCAATCACAGAATGAAGATATTTTTAATAGTTTACTTCTATCTTCTGATCCTGTTCTTTCAACTATGCGAAAAAGATGGATTTGTTATGAAACTCTATCATCTCAAAACAAGGAAGATTTACCATCTGGATATGTATACCGATATGACAGATTATTTTATAGAAAATAAGTAGTGTTAGGAATTAACTATATAAGTAGGTTGTAAGAATTAATTGTATTATGTTTAAGATAAACAGTTTAAATAAAAATAGCTATTATACTAACTGATGATATTAGTTTTGTGTTTTATGTTTCGGTGGGCGGTAAAGGTGGTTTGTGTGGGGTGATTTAGGTGTTGTTGTGCGTGGCTCATAATAAAATTATAATTTTTTTATTGTATATACAATGTTATAGTCTTTAATAAAATAATTAACTAAATAATTTTTAAAAATTGTCCAAATATTTTATTCAACACCAAATGTATGTTCTGTCATACTTAATACTAAAATATGAAAAAGATGAAATTAAAGGACACAGGTTTAAATGAACATATTTTTGAATGTAATTGAGATATTGGCTTGAAATTTTTTGTAAAGGGTCGAGAATTTCCATATCTAACTAAAAAATGATATTAAGGGATAAATATGGACTAAATTGTTGTAGCTATCTGCGACCCTATTAAAATTTTGATATAAATCATAGTTTTAGAAATTAAACAAATATGTAATATATGACAAAATCTTTATTTATGAACAAAACTCAATGAAATTTTCAACGCTTGTTAAATTTGTGATTTCAAATAAGAAAATACAAAAAAAAAATTGAATAGGTCAAAGGGCATCCCGCAATTCCCAAAAATAGGAATGAAAATCCCAAAAATGGGATTTTTTACTTTTTTACCCATAGGGTCCACATTTCTTTCAGGGCTGGGAAAATACTTTTGGAGTAAATAGAAAACATATTGAGGTTTCCAAAACTGCTTTCAGTTTTCCGATCCCAGCTTTGGGATTTTAGAACATGTCGCCCAAAGTTGAAGTTTTGATAAAAAATAGGTCATATTCGGAAGGACGCAGTGGCAACATTTTCAAAAAATAGGACAAGTTTTTTACGCCAAAGCGTTCTGCGTAAAGATACCTTTTAGAAAACTATAAAATTGTTATATGTTCTTAAAGAAAATTTATTTTTATTAATAAAAGAGTTAAGACACATTTTTGGCAAAAAAACGGCAAAAATCTAAAATTTTTTGAATAATTAAATTAAAAAACGTATATTTTTGGATCTGTAAACGATATTGATCTGAAATTTTTTGTATATTATTGGAAATTTTGTTGTCTAACTAACAAGATTTGGTCCAAAATTACGCCCGGTATTCAAAAAAAGGCGGACCAAGGTATGGTAAATTTTGTATCACAAAATTTTTAAATGCCTACAACTCGGATATTATAAGAGATAAGTAGTATGTCCAAGCATGTTTTTTCAAGATCTCGTCGAGCGCTTTCAGAAAATATCTTTGTATTTGGGTGAAAAACAAAAAAATGGCACGAGTTTAAAAATTTTACATGCCGTAGGTACCCTACTTTGAGCCGCCACAACGCCGTCCCTGGGGCATCTGCAGGGTTCATCTTCAAAACTTAAACTCGAATACTCCTTGGCTACGCTCACGCCAAATTTTATCTCGATCGGATCAGCCGTTTAGAAATGCCAGATTTATTTCCAAAAAATTTCCATTCTGCCCCACTGTGCGATGTGTTACAAACGGAAAGACAATATTGTTTTTGTCTTTCCGTTAGGGTCTACATGGGAGGAGCTAGACAGCTGAAATTTTTCATAAATATTTCCTATTTATAAGGTTTATTTGGTGTTGAAAATGGGGAATACCGGTCCACGTTTTCGGATAGGCCCCATACAAGTGGACCCCCAAAAAAACAGCATTTAAAGTCATAACTGTTTAAAAAGTACGAGTATATCAATGAAATTCGACATAAGTAAGTTTTATATGAGCCAAACTCTCTCCACCAAATTTTACGAAATTTGACCATACCCTCCATATAAGGTCCCCTTCAAAAATGATTATAACGTTCATTAATGGCTTTAAAATTTGAATATAGTGATGAAATTCGACACACATAAGTTCTATGCGAGCTAAAAATATCTCTGTACCAATTTTTTTTTGTGGATCGGCCCACAATTGATCTTAGCCCCCATATAAGGCCCCCTTCTGAGTAACTAAGTTTTATATGAGCCAAACTCTCTCCACCTAATTTTACGAGGATCAGTCCATATAAGGTCCCCTTCAAAAAATGACTATAACGTTCATTAATGGCCTTAAAATTTGAATATAGTGATAAAATTCGACACACATAAGTTCTCTGTACCAATTTTTTTTTTGAGGATCGGCCCATAATTGATCCTACCCTCATATAAGGCCCCCTTCTGAAAATTACTTAAACGCTCATTTATCGTGTGCACCTTGTAGTAGAGCTACTAAATAAAAGAAGGAACTTATACAAGTGGCAACAAAAATAAAAAAGGAAATTTTTATTTAGAAAGAAGAGAATAAGAACAAAAACAAAACAGTTATTAAAAAATTGTATGTAGGCAAACAAATTGCTGGAAAATTTGTTGAAGCCAGGAAGCCATGTTGGTAACCGAGGTTTCTCCGTGCTAAGAAAAGAAAATGTCGCTCCTTTTGATTTTTGCTCGGGATACAAGGAGAAGGTGGAGGGAGTCCCATCGTAATATAGAAAAAAACAACAGCAAACTTTTATTTTAAACTAGCTATACCCAGTGTGCTTCGCTACCCTCATCGTAATGGAATAAAATAAATATCATTATTGTAAATGTATATATATCTGCAATATCAAAAATTCCCCTTTTAGAGAACTCTTTAAGTTTGATTTTATGATTCTAGTCTCAATATTACAGAAAATTAAAAAAAACAGTTGAAGAACGAAAAAGTACCAGACAGTGCCTTTTTATATATTTTCATTAAATCAGGATGACGCATGTTTAATTTTCAACCAGAAACCAAAAAATCGCATAAAGATTTTTATACAATCAGGAAGCTACATGTCCAATTTTATGTTTTTAGGTTCAATATTATAGAAAATTCGAAAAGTATTAGTAAAAGAACAAAAAAGTACCAGAGTATCCTTTTTCAATTTTCGTTCAATTGGGATACTGCGTGTTTAATTTTATGTTTATATATTCAATATTTTAGAAAGCTATTTTATTTAATTTCATGTTCCTAAGTTCAATTTTATAGAAAATTCAAAAAGTACCAGAAAATATTACAGTTTAAATTTTCATTCACTCAAGTCCCTGATTGCTTTTATAGATTCTAATTAACTCCGGGCTCCACATGCTTAATTTCATGTTTCTAGGATCAATATTATAAAAAACACAAAAAGTACCTTTTGAAGAACGAAAAAATAAAAAAAAGTGCCCTTTTATAGGTTCTCACTTAATCCAGGCTCTAAATGCTTAATTTCATGTTTCTAGGTTCAATATTATAGAAAATTCAAAATGTACCTTTTAAAGAACGAAAAAGTACCAAAAAGTGCCCTTTTATAGATTCTCATTTACTCCGGGCTTTACATGCTTAATTTCATTTTTCTATGTTAAATTTTATAAAAAACTCAAAAAGTACCTTTTGTAGAACGAAAAAGTACCAAAACGTCCGCTTTTATAGATTCTCATTTACTACGGGCTCTACATGCTTAATTTCATGTTTCTATATAATATTATAAAAAATTCAAAAAGTACCTTTTGATAAACGAAAAGTCCCCTTTTATAGATTCTCATTTACTTCGGGCTCTACATGCTTAATTTCACGTTTCTAGGTTCCATTTTATACAAAAATCCAAAAAGTACCTTTTGAAGAACGAAAAAGTACCAAAAGTCCCCTTTTATAGGTTCTCACTTAATCCATCCTCTACATACTTAATTTTATGTTTCTAGGTTCAATATTATAGGAAATTCAAAAAGTACCTTTTGAAGAACGAAAAAGTACCAAAAAGAGCCCTTTTATAGATTCTCATTTACTCCGGGCTCTACATGCTTAATTTCATTTTTCTATGTTAAATTTTATAGAAAATTCAAAAAGTACCAGTCGATGGACGAAAAAGTACCAAAAAGTCCCCTATTATAGATTCTCATTTACTCTGGGCTCTACATGCTTAATTTCATTTTTCTAGGTTAAATTTTATAGAAAACTCAAAAAGTATCAGTCGAAAGACGAAAAAGTACCAAAAAGTCCCCTTTTATAGATTCTCATTTACTAAGGGCTCTACATGCTTAATTTCATGTTTCTAGGTTAAATTTTATAGAAAACTCAAAAAGTACCAGTCGAAGGACGAAAAAGTACCAAAAAGTCCCCTTTTATAGATTCTCATTTACTAAGGGCTCTACATGCTTAATTTCATGTTTCTAGGTTAAATTTTATAGAAAACTCAAAAAGTACCAGTCGAAAGACGAAAAAGTACCAAATAGTCCCCTTTTATAGATTCTCATTTACTAAGGCCTCCGCATGCTTAAGTTCATGTTTCTAGGTTAAATTTTATAGAAAACTCAAAAAGTACCAGTCGAAGGACGAAAAAGTACCAAAAAGTCCCCTTTTATAGATTCTCATTTACTCCGGGCTCTACATGCTTAATTTCATGTTTCTAGGTTAAATTTTATAGAAAACTCAAAAAGTACCAGTCGAAGGACGATAAAGTACCAAAAAGTCCCCTTTTATAGATTCTCATTAACTAAGGCCTCCGCATGCTTAATTTCATGTTTCTAGGTTAAATTTTATAGAAAACTCAAAAAGTACCAGTCGAAGGACGAAAAAGTACCAAAAAGTCCCCTTTTATAGATTCTCATTTACTCCGGGCTCTACATGCTTAATTTCATGTTTCTAGGTTAAATTTTATAGAAAACTCAAAAAGTACCAGTCGAAGGACGAAAAAGTACCAAAAAGTCCCCTTTTATAGATTCTCATTTACTCCGGTCTCTACATGTTTAATTTCATGTTTCTAGGTTCAATATTATAGAAAATTCAAAAAGTACCTTTTGAAGAACGAAAAAGTACCAAAAAGTCCCATTTTATAGATTCTCATTTACTCCGAGCTCTACATGCTTAATTTCATGTTTCTAGGTTTAATTTTAAAGAAAACTCAAAAAAGTACCTGTGTAGAACGAAAAAGTAGCGAAAAGTCCCTTTATTATTAATTTCATGTTTCTATTTCAATATCATAGAAAACTCAAAAAGGACCAGTTGGAGAATGAAAAGTACCAAAAAATATCACTTGGTACCGGGGTTCCAAATAACACCCCATTAGGATATTTAGTGTTTCTAAATTTAAAAATTTTATCTAAATTGGATCATTGTGGTTGAATAAAATCAAATTTCCCGTTTTTACCCCTTTTGGTACTTTTTTCCTCCCCATTAACGAAATAAAAATTCTATTCCAAAAAGTTGCAACATCGTAGTGGGAGCCCGTTATTATGTATTCATATGTATAAGTTAATAAACCAAAAACAATGTTTTATGAAAAAAGTACCAAAAATAGGTAAAATTTTAACCCCTTAAACGTCCGAATATCCAAAAGGTACTAAATTCATATTTTTATTTTTTCGTTAAGTTATGAAGGAGTCAAAAATATTTTTTGAATGTGCACTGGTTTAAAAGATACATGGGGTGCGAAAAAAGTACCAAAATACAGTTTTTACCCGTTTATTCCCTAAAGGGGCCGAATTTTAAAAAAGTACCAGACACCTGTCCGTTTATTTTTTAAATGAACGGCGATAAGCTTTAAACTGTTTTTGTATCTTTTCTAGTTTAGGAGATATAAGGTTACCGAATTTACCCGTTTTTACCCTTTTTTACCCCCTAAATATTCGAATTTCCAAAAATCCCGTCTTAGTGGATCTATTTGGCGGGAGACCAACCTCCTGTCCAAATTTCAGCTCTTTAGCTTCAACCGTTTAGGCTGTGCGATGATGAATCAGTCAGTGAATCAGTCAGTCAGTCAGTCAGTCAGTCAGTCAGTCAGTCAGTCAGTAACGTTAGAATTTTATATATATAGATTAAATAATTTTTTTTTTTTTATTTTTGGAAATATTAAATTTGAAATTTTAAAATTTAAACTTAAAAATCCATTTAAACTTAAAATACTAAAACATTTTTATAAAAAACAGATAAACAAACCTGCAAAGCCACTCAATACCGACTCCACCAACGAGGGAGAAGCTGCTTTCCAGCACCACCACGCCTGGGGTGCTTTGGTATTTTTGTGGTTTTCCGACAAGTAAAGATAATATACCCGTACTAAAAGACGGACTCCCGTTTATTCCTTTTCCTTAATATTATATAACAAGTTAGAGTGCTATATTCGGCTATGCCGAATCTTAAATACCCTCCACCAGCAAGCTACTTTTTATTAAAACCCATTTAACTAATTTTTAGATAACTTGACTTCATATAGGAGCTACGACCAATTACGGGCCTCTCCAGAAAAATTTCGTAGAGTGATTCATATGTATGTACACAAAACATAATTGTGTCGAATTTTATCAAGATAGCCTTATTTGACAATGAAATATGTGAGTTTAAATGATTTTTTGAAGAGGGCCTTATATGGGAGCTATGACCAATAATGGACTGATGCGGTTAAAAATTAGAATGATTTATACGTACACAAAACATATAATTAAGTTGAATTTTATACCGACAGCTTTTTTTATCAATGAAACATATGCGTTTAAATGATTTTCGGAAGTGGATCCTATATGGGAGCTATGACCAATTATGGTCCTATCGTAGAGTGATTCATATATAGACGAAACATATTTGTGTCGAATTTTATCAAGATACCTTTATTTGACAATTAAATATGTGCGTTTAAGTGATTTCCGGAAGTGGGCCTTATATGGGAGCTATGACTAATAATGGACCGATCCGAAAAGAAATTTGGTAGAATGATTTGTATGTACACAAAACATATTCAGCTCGAATTTTATCACAAAAGCTTTATTTGTCAATGAAAAATGTGCGTTTAGGTGATTTTTGGAAGTGGACCTTACATGGGAGCTATGACCAATTGTGAACCGACTAAGATCTACGTTGGTAGTATGATTTCTATTCATATTATATTTATATGTACAAAATTTTGTGTTGATACCGATATATTTGAGGGAGTTATTAACGATAAACTTATATCCGGAAGTGGAATAAGTGTTTGTTTATTGGAATTATGGTGCGTTTTTTTTTCTTGTGATAAGTCTGGTTGAGGATATTGGAGTGGTTGGCGAAGGGAAAATGGGTGATGACGCCCAGGCGTCAGGAGGTTGGCAGAGTAAGGGTAAGATGGGTGATAATTGGAGAAAAATTTCTAATAAAGGAAGAAAGGTGGTATCCAACAGGAAAATGTCAAAGTTTGATGTATATCTGAGAAATAATGGGAAAAATGTGGCGGCTAAAACCACTGTTGGCGGTAATGATGATGTGCATAATGAAAGTGGAGCTATGGCTGCTGATATGCAAAATGGCGATGCAAGTAAATGTGATATTACTAACACGAATACAAATGACGACTCGGTTATGAATGTAAATGGTAAAGTTGGTGAGAATAGTGAGAGAGGTAAAGATTGTAGTAAGGGGAATGAAAATGCAATGAATAACGAGGCCGACGAAATGGCTGATGAAAATGAGATGAGTGCTGCAAGTGTGGAGCATGATTTTGGAGTTTTGGTTAATGGAAGGGAAGATCGAATTTTATATACGAAAGGACATGTTGGTGATGTTGCGGTTTTGGTGGACACGTCAAAAATTGATGCTGAAAATAAAAAGGTGAGGAATGGTTTGTACCTGTTTGAGAGGATTAGGGATTGTAGATTTAAAGGGTTAAACGAAATTAAGGCAATTGGAAGGACTCTGTACAGAGTTCGTTTTGAGAATATAAGTTGGCAAATACTTTTGTGTTGGATGAGAGATTGAGTAAAAAGGGATTAAGGACCTTTTATTCCCAGAAGATATGTTGAGACCTACGGGGTCATTAGGGATGTCCCTTTTTATTTGTCTGATGATGACATTATGCGGAATACTAAATCTTCAGTGCATGTCACTTATGTTAGAAGTTTTATAAGAAAGGGAAGGGAAAATGATGTTCAGGTGAGACTTATTCTGTGAAAATTGATTTTGCAGGTACAGAGGTTCCAGAGGAAGTTATTTTGAATTATACTAGATTAAGGGTCGATATTTTCTTCCCGGCTGTCAAACAATGCCATAATTGTTGCAGATTTGGACATACGAGGAAAGGGTGTTGATCCAGGCAGTGATGTTTAGTGTGTGGTAAGGAGGGTGTTTATCAAGAGGCATGTGGCTCGAACAGGTGCCTTTTATGTGGTCAGACTGATCATAGGGCGTTGGAGAGAGTGAAATGTCCAAAATGGAATAGGGAGGATGAATTGAACAGGATCATGACGGTGAAGAAGATGTCAAGAGCAGAGGCTGTGAGCCTATATGGTGGGGATGGGAGTAATAGATTTGAAATATTGGATGGCACAGACTGATTATAGGGCGTTGGAGAGAGTGAAATGTCCAAAAATGGAATAGGAAGGATGAATTGAATAGGATCATGACGGTGAAAAAGATGTCAAGAGCAGAGGCTGTGGGCCTATATGGTGGGGATGGGAATAATAGATTTGAAATATTGGATGGCACAGACTGATTATAGGGCGTTGGAGAGAGTGAAATGTCCAAAATGGAATAGGGAGTATGAATTGAATAGGATCATGACGGTGAAGAAGATGTCAAGAGCAGAGGCTGTGGGCCTATATGGTGGGGATAGGAATAATAGATTTGAAACATTGGATGGCAGAGCTTTCCCAGATTTGGGGAATGGTAATAGGGGCAACACCAGGAATGGTGATAAGGAGGTCAATAAGATTTTGACGCCGAGGAGCTATAGTTCTGTGGTCAGACGTGGACCTTTGGTCCCTAAAATTGTTCCTCACTTTGATAGGCCTAGGAGGATGTTCAAGGAACATAAGACTCCGGTGTTTGATAGAAAGGGAAGTGAGAAGGTTTCTGAGCTGGAGATTGACGGCAGGAATTCTCAAATTTATGAAGGATCACTTTATGAAAGTTTCAAATCCAATTGGAATAGAGGCGGTAGGTCATTTTGAAAATAGAATCAGTAAATTAGGATATATGTAGATAACTAGATGATAACTGGTGCGACATCTTCCAATGGGAACGAAAATATTACAATATAACATACAGTCTTTGAAAAATAATAAAAATTCTCTTGAAGTACATTTGGAGAAATATGGCTACGACATTTTTGCATTATCGGAAACACTGTCTAAAAAGGGACAGGTTAATACGATCGTGGATTTTAACATAATTGAGAAAAGAATATCGGATGGTTGGGGGGTGTGGCCATTGGTCTGAGGAAAAAGATTAGGTATAGAATTATTGACTATATTTATAGTAGTGAAATTGTTATTGTTAGGACTACCAATCTAAGAAACAATTTTATTTTTGTTTCATGCTATTTTCCCCCAGGTGTGTTGATGGAGTTTTCTATGAGGAAATTAGGAAATCGCTGTTTTTTGGATCCTTTTGAGAATGTAGTGTTGATGGGAGATTTTAATGCTCATAATGTTTGTTGGGGTGATGGTAAAACCCAACCGAAGGGTAGATATCTGAGGCAGTTTGCTGACCAGTTTCGATTTAACTGTATTAATAATGGTAAATATACATTTAAAGATAAACTGGATGGTATTAATGGGTCAGTTTTAGATCTGACTTTTATCAAGACTGAATTGGAACACAAATGGGTGACATTACCCTTCCTATTAGGGGGTCGTCATCATTGTCCGATAGGAATTACATTTCGTACTTGCAGAATTTTTAGGGGAAAGTTTTTGGCCAAGAGGAAACTTCTGAGGAATCTTAATGATATTTAGTTGACTACTGATAGTAATGAGATTCTAGGAATTTTGAAGGATGAGATTAAGGATTGTACTTATAAGGTGAGTGAATCTAGGACTCCGAAATATTGGTGGAATGAGAAATTTGAACCTTTTTTAGAAGATAAGTAGCGGCTAGGAAGAAATGTCAGCAATATTCATCATATGTCAATTTGGAGAATGCATTTTCGACTAAGAAAGCCTAGGAGGAGGCTATAAGAAAGGCTAAGAATGAGACATATGAGTTGAGTGTAAGAAATCTGAAGACAATCTAGGAATACCTGAGGCTTGGAGATTTGTTAGGAATGTAAGTAGGATTAATTCTGCTGTAAATAATGTTATCTGGAATGAGGAGAATAATAGTATTTATTTAAACTTTTTAAAGAATCAAGTCCAACCCATAAATTATACTGGTGACGAATTTGCTAAAAGTCATAACTTTAATGGTTTTACTTTTGAGGCGTCTGCGGGTGGACATGATGGGATTACCTATGAAATGATTAGGGCTCTTTCAGGTCTAGCCAAAAGATCCTTGTTGACAGCGTTAAACAATAATTTCTTAAACAACCACATTCCGAATGACTGGAGAATAATTAAGATTGTGCCGGTCCCCAAACCCAATAAAGATTTGAATGACTATATAAACTTCCGACCCATCTCTCTGATCTCAGTGCTACTCAAGGCCATAAATTTGTGATGGACCGCATCAATGAATTCCTGGAAACGAGAAGTATACTACCGAATAGATGTTTCGCTTATAGACAAAATAAATCCACGTCAGTATGCATTAATGAAATACTGCATGAAATTGTGGTCTTAAAGGAAAAAAAGTTCAAGGTTATATTTATGGCTTTAGATGTCAATAATGCATATAACTGTGTGAAGGTGAATATACTTATTAACATTCTAAAAAACATTGGTTTACCTGAGAATTATAGTATGTGGATAAATAACTTTCTTACTCGCAGAATTCTGAGGATTGGTCGCGATGAAGTTGAGGTGTTTAATGGAATCCCTCAGGGTTGCTGCCTATCACCTATACTTTTTAATATCTATACTAAAGGGCTTCATGATTTGGAAAATGAGAGGACTATGATCGTGCAATATGCTGATGATTTCTTGATTGTCTCTTACAATAAAGATTTTGAGACAGCTGTGGCAAATATTAATGCAAAGGCCAGACAATTTGTTGATGTATGCAACAACCTAAACGTATCTTTCAATCCCGATAAAACCAATGTCATATATTTGGCAAAAGAAAATAGAAAGAGCATCGATATGGAAGTGTATAATACCAAAGTTACACAGGTTAATAAACTGAAGTTCCTGGGTAGAATGATAAATTCTTCACTAACTGTTGATGAGCATTATCAATAAGTAATTTCTGCGACGAAAAATAGAAATAATATAATTAAATGCTTTTCTCCTGGAATGGTATTAACCCTAAGGTTTCTCTGAATCTATACAGGAGCCTGATTAGGTCCAAACTCGAATATGCATGCACATCGACTGCTTACTCGCCAGATTATATATACAAGAAGATTTCAACAGAATGTAATTCTAAGAAGATGCCTGGGATTACCGTCTAACTCATCTGTATATCTATATATATAAAAATGAAAGTGTGTTTGTATCAGTGATTAAAATTACTAATATATTAGTAACCAAAATGCATATTTTCTCCTATGCATACGTATGTAATATTAAAATATAAATATATTTTATGAATATAATATATTTAATTGCTCCCATTCGAAATATTTCTAGTATTTTTGCTAAAAATATTTACCCATACAAACTATTGCATATTACAGCTTACAGACAAATATAAAATGTTTTCACATACAATATATTACGCAGCAACTCGCTAACATATTTATAATACCCACATATATTTCATATGGCTTGCCTATAATATTAAAATATTTTCCTACACAAATTATTCGAAGTCAACAATATTGAAGCCATGCAAGCAGTAATATACGAACATGAAATGTACGCAAGCAGAGCATATATGTGCCGACGAAAACACGAAACAAAACGATAGTCGCGACTATCAGGTTACAATATTTTTACTATCAAACTTAAATATTATTTACTATAGGAAATGACTTATGGTCTAAAATTTAACATTTCATGTTGAACTTGAAAAATTATAAAATGTGAAAAATGTATGCAAGATATAACCAAATTTTATTTAGAAAATAATTGAAAACGTTTATATCTACATATGTATGTTTTATGTATATTATGGGAAAAATGTATGCATGAAATAACCAAATTTTAATTAAAAAATTTTTGAATTGAATTATTGAATGTATGTATTTATTAAATTTATGTTTAATTTTTATGTGGAGTATTAAAATGTATGTGTTTGTATTGATTGTAATATAATTAGAAAAAAAATTATATAAATACTTAGAGGATCATATGAATGTAAAAATATATCCAAATATGTATATATGTATGTAAAAAATTGTTTTTACAGGCTATATTTAAACATATTGTTTGTAACAGGATGATATGAATATAAAGAAGAAACACTAACAATAAGTTTGTAAACAGGTAGTAATGCATTAGTAGTGTCTATGAAATGATCAATAATGAAGGAAATTATAGGTATTTTAGAAATTTGTAACAGGATGGCAAAAAATTAAGAGGAGACATAAAAACATAAAAAGTTGTTTTTGTAATTTACATTGTGGAAGGTTAAAACAACAAAAATGTATGAGTGTATGACATACATATACATGAATGTTTTTCATATGCAGGTACATATACATATGTCACATTTCTATAAATTATTATTACATACTCTCAATTATCTTACAATAATGAATGAACAGGCGCGAAGAAAAAAATATATATGTAGGTGTTAATAAATTTGCATATGCCATTGCCAACCTTTTGAATTTGCATGAGAGAGACTAAATAATAATGATATTTCTTTCCTGTTCTCTCCACCACAAATTCAAGTAAAGCAAAACAAGGATCTTGCGTAAACCATCGTTAAGGAATGTGCGTAAAATGATAAAGTAGGAAAGATAAGTTCTACTACAGGTCATTTTTATGACGAATGTATTTTTGCATCACACGTACATATCTTCTTCCCTTAAATCAAAATTTAAAACAACCTCGGAAAAAAATAAGCATTTTTTACACATTCTGATGTAATTTTCTCGAAAACTATGCAAGATAATTCCATAAAAATCACCATACATTCGTTTCTGCACAAGATCTTGATCCCTGCTGAAAATTGCCAGAATCGAAACCTGTTTACAAACTTATTGTTAGTGTTTCTTCTTTATATTCATATCATCCTGTTACAAACAATATGTTTAAATATAGCCTGTAAAAACAATTTTTTACATACATATATACATATTTGAATATATTTTTACATTCATATGATCCTCTAAGTATTTATATAATTTTTTTCTAATTATATTACAATCAATACAAATACATACATTTTAATACTCCACATAAAAATTAAACATAAATTTAATAAATACATACATTCAATAATTCAATTCAAAAATTTTTTAATTAAAATTTGGTTATTTCATGCATACATTATCCCATAATATACATAAAACATACATATGTAGATATAAACGTTTTCAATTATTTTCTAAATAAAATTTGGTTATATCTTGCATACATTTTTCACATTTTATAATTTTTCAAGTTCAACATGAAATGTTAAATTTTAGACCATAAGTCATTTCCTATAGTAAATAATATTTAAGTTTGATAGTAAAAATATTGTAACCTGATAGTCGCGACTATCGTTTTGTTTCGTGTTTTCGTCGGCACATGTAGGAAAATATTTTAATATTATAGGCAAGCCATATGAAATATATGTGGGTATTATAAATATGTTAGCGAGTTGCTGCGTAATATATTGTATGTGAAAACATTTTATATTTGTCTGTAAGCTGTAATATGCAATAGTTTGTATGGGTAAATATTTTTAGCAAAAATACTAGAAATATTTTGAACAGAACCATTTTTTAAATATGCATATTTTTAAATATGAGGTAAATGCATATTTATTGCAAAGTCAAAAATAAAAATATAAAAGCATCTACTAATATTTAAACTCTGGTTTGTATGTATGTATGTTTGTTTGTTTGTTTGTGCTTTATAGACTGCTAAACGGCTGACCGATTTTCCTGAAATTTTCACAGTTTCTTCCTGTATGTCTGGAAGGTACTTTTTATGTTGAAATTTCATGTGGGCGACGTGCCACGCCCATATTAAGAAAATATTAAATTAGTATATCTGAGATAATATAATAGTTAGAGTCTTAAAATTTTGTCGGAGCAACTTTAGTATCAATATAATTATTTAAGACAAAAAGTGGGCGAATTAGCATTAGGGGGCGTGGCACCTCCCATATAAATTAAATACAAAAATTCGTTTATCTTGGAAACTATTATAGTTAGAATATTAAAAATTTGCACGAGTAACTTTAACATCCATGTAAACATTTTGGGAAATAAATTGGCGGACTACCCATGAGGGGAGCAGCACCTCCCATATTAATAAAATACAAAAATTGGTTTATATGGGAAACTAATAGAACTAAATTCTTCAAATTTTGCACTAAGAACTTAAATATTCATCTGAACATTTTGGAGAAAAAAGAGCGGACTTTCGTCATGGGGGGCTTGGAGCCTCCATATAAATTAAATAGGAAAATTGTTATATCTGAGAAACTATTAGAGCTAGAATATTCAAATTTTAATTGAAGAACTTTGACATTCATGTGAACATTCAGAGAATAACGGGCGGAATGGGGGGCTTGGCACCTCAAATATAAATGAAATACAAAATTTCGCTTATCTGGGAAACTAATAGAACAAGATTCTTCAAATATTGCAAGAAGAACTTTATTATACATATGAACATTTTGGAGAAAAAAGGGCGGACTTTCATCTGAGGGCTGTGAGTTCCCATATGAATTAAATAGAAAAATTCGTATATCTGAGAAACTATTAGAGCTAGAATCTTCAAATTCTATATGAAGATCTTTGACATTTAGAGAATAACGGGCGGACTTTCAATGGATCTTGGCACTCCCTATATGAATTAAATACAAAATTTCGTATATCTGGGAAAATATTAGATTTTTTTTTAATTTGCCATCGATTACATTAAAATCTTTCAATGGATCTTGGCACTCCCTATATGAATTAAATACAAAATTTCGTATATCTGGGAAAATATTAGATTTTTTTTTAATTTGCCATCGATTACATTAAAATCTTAATTAACGTTCGGAAATAATGCATCTCTGGAAAACATTACAGTTAGAATCTTCAAAATTATTAAGAAGATTTTTTATTTATATTGCTTTAAGGGTAGCAAAGCACACTGGGTATAGCTAGTACCCTATATATTCTTGCTATATAATGAACTGCCACCGGAAGAACGAAGTATTTATTTGACTACAAAGGAAATTATTAAATTAAAGTTCCACAACTGTGAGATGTATGCTAGAATATGTGAAAATGTACCCGCCAAATCTAGTTATAGTAAGGTGTACTATAACTTTAAGAAATTTTTGATAAAATTAATAATGTAATATCTTTTGCTCGTTCATCCAAATGCAAAATTTTTACAAAAATTTTACCAGTTAAGAATGACAATACCCCTAATGAAATTATTAGAGTAATATATAATACAGAATTCTTTGATTATAAATCCAGAAAATTTAAAATCTTTGCGACGGATGCGTCCGTAATGGAGGTATATTGTGGTATATATAATGTCTCTGATAACAAATGTTTTTTGTATAAAATCCAGGCTAGAACATCCAGCATGTTTGGTGAACTATGGGCTATCTTAAGGGCTATTCAAATAGCCATTGAAGATGATATTGAGAAACTTGTTATTTTTACTGATAGTTTGGCGGCATGTAAATCACTCATGAAAGATGAGACGAAGTCAAAGATAGATCAATGCCACATAGTCTGGACTCCTAGCCATTCAGGTATTGAATGGAATGAGGAAGTAGATTATTTGGCCAATTGTTAATCCAGATCTGACTGTAGAGGAGGCTCTAAATGGAATTAGAGGAGAACTAAGACAAAGATGGTAGTACAAATATGAGCAAATCTTTCTGAATAAGGATAAAAACTTTTTTTAATTTTCCCCCAAATTCCTAGTAAACCGTGGTATGACAAGGTACACATGCATACGAAGGATATCAAACTGATGAATAGATTTATGGTTGGGCACACATATGATAAAATGTACCTGCACAAGATTGGGGTCTCCCAATCTTCTATGTGTGAGGTATGCAATACTGAGGAGACAGCGAAACATATTTTATTAAGCTGTAAAAAGTTTGAGGCAATTAGAAGAAAATATCATCTACTAAATGGTCGACTAAGTTTGGTAGATATTTTGAAAACGCGGAAGATTGAGAATTATAAACTAATTTCGTAATTCTTTAATGAGACTGGTTTTAATATTTAATAGGACAAACCTATATCTTGGAGTTTACCAAAGTAAATTTATAAAGTAGACTCATTTGAACAGCTGACTATTTTTTTTAAACTTGCTATTTGTGGACTTACTTGTCAAAAATGTTTATGTTGCCATATTTGTTTTCATTTTAACGCTTGCTTTTGTACAAATTTCTGAGTAATTTGTTGTATTTAATGTGAAAAAGTGTATTTTAAGTGTATAATATTTTTAAAAATGTTCTAATTTTTAAAAAATAAAGAAAACTCTGTGACTTTTAATATAAATAACAACATATTTTTGGAAAGTACAACAATAATGCCATATTTTCCATTAATTATTGGTTCATTTTTGTAAACAAATTTTGACAAGTTAGTATTTCGAACAAAAACAAATTGCCTGTGGTTTTTGTAGACGTTTGTTGTACAACAACTCGTGTCGCTACTTTATTAATTTACTTTAGAGTTTACCTTCCAAGAGACATTTTGAATCCTTATATTAGGATTTCGATTAAATATATAAGATAAATTAATTTTTCTATGTTTACAACACTAACACTTATCGCTACGTATCACTAATGTAGTGTCATAAATCATCATCAAACACAGCCACATTAAATTTCAGATTCCAAAAAAAAAAAACTCGAAATATCTTTGGTAGTTTCTGAGAAAACTACTTAAGAATTGGGAAAAAACTCAGAATTTGATAAGGATCAAGAACATATATACTTTGTTGGAATATATATACTTGGAGGGTATAAAAAAATAATATATTCATATATGAGTAGGAAATTCTTACGTTTTTTTGTTTCTATATAAACATTCCTCGTGTGAACTCTTTTCTCTGGCCTAGGAAGTAGTTGAGTCGCGTTGTTATACAATCCCATTTCCCAGAACTTATATTTATATGTAGATAATTTCCCCTAAAAAAATAACAATTAATTAACATTCGTAACTCAGCTCAGGGTGGTGGAAGATTGTCGTGCATCGTTGCCATTATCGCTTAAGGGGATCAGGTCGTCCTTCAAATGTGTGACGTCAAATAACTGAACTGAGTTGCGGTTTTTTGAAGTGCATGTTGACCATATGCATTCGTATTAACTTAACCTAAGTTTTGATTTGTGGCGGACAACCAAGAAAAAAACTCAATTTGAAACGTACTCGAATACCTATACATCCGGACACGATACGGACGAACAGGAAAGCCCCATCTCCCAAAAGAAATCTTCCATCGGTATAATTGCCTCCCGTAACCAGTTAGTTGCCACAGAAAAAAATTCTAGATCCCGTTTATCCCCAAGCGAAATAGAAAATTGCCAAATTATTAACTTTTGAAACATAAACCTAAATCTTAAAGTATATAGTTAAATCTAAACACTAAAGTAAATTCTATAATCTTGAAATCAAAACCTATAAGTTGAATCGTAAAATCTAAAAGCTAAAACTTAAATCTCGAATCTAAAACCTAAACTTTAAAAAAATTAAAATCTAAAATTGAAAATTTAAAAACTAAAACATAAAACTGAAATATAAAAAGTAGGTAAAGGAAAGTTTGCAGGGTAAAGTTTGGGGCATCTAAAGCCTCGGATGTCATGGCGGAATTATCCAATCCCGAGTGGGAGGGTTTAACCTGGCACAACATCTGCCAGACATTTTGTCCATAGGTACGTTTTCCCCAGGGAGACTGGACAATACCCTACTCGGTGCCCCGATATCCTTTTATTTTGTTTATTTTTTTAGCTGGTATGATGAGTGGCAGCAAGAACCACCCCCATCCGGCGAGCTTCTAGTCCGGCAAACGCGAGCATACCAGCGAGCATGTTTTGCCATACCAAACATACACAACCACTACACCACACATTACTGGTTTAAAAATACGAATATAACGATGAAATCTTACATAAGTATTTCCTAATGAGTCAATAATCGGTCCATTATTGACCCTACCCCCCATAGAAGGTCCCCTTCAGAAAATTACTTTAAAGCTTAAAACTGGCTTACAAATACGAGTAAAGCGATGAAATTCGACACCCATAAATTTTATGCGAGCCAAAATCTCTCAACCAAATTTAGTGACGATCACTGCTGGCTTAAAAATACGAGTTATGAAATTCGACATAAGAAACTTTTATACGAACGAAATCTATGTACAAAATTTTATGGGTATCGGTTCATAATTGACGCATATAAGGTCCACCTCAAAAATTAATCATACACCAAAGGCTTAAATATTGGAAAAAATATTTTGTTTTTAAAAATTAATATTTTGTTAGTTCAAAAGAGCACCGTCCATAATTGACTTAAGCCATATAAAAAAATATCGCCCTGATATTTATCATTCCTTTTACGGCATACGGTTTGATGGTGGGAATATGAGATTCGGCACAGCCGAATATAACACTCTTTTTGTTTAATTTGTTTTAATATTTAATTTTTACCTAAAAGTCACCCGTTACAAGATTAAAATGTATGTATCTACTCTGCAATTGTCGGTCTTACTATGAAATATTTATTTCAATGTTTTCGTAAATTACAGTTTCAACTTTTAAATAATTCAGTTCGACTTTTTTTATTTAAAATATGTAACAGTTCCACACGTTTTGGTATTTTGTAAAACGAAATTTTACTTTCGAATGAATGAAGTAATAGAACGTAGCTATATACTAACTGTGTCATTACATATAAGATATATATTTAAATTAAATTTATTACAAAATAAACGTACATTTTTATAATTGAAATGTAAAAGTATTTTAAATTATAATACTTGTATAACTATTAAAAACAATGAACTGATTTGGTACTAATTTAACAAAATATTTATTTTTTTTTGGTAGTGATATCCATTTTTTTAACATCATTATTCGTTTGACTGCCAGTTAAGTTGCCGTTATTTAATGCATGAATTTCAGAACTCTCAGATACATCTTCACTATCACTGGATCTTATATCTCCTGACATCTGAAAGAAAAAAATGTTTATCAATATTATTTTAGCGGACTAATACATATTTCTGTGAACAAAAAAATTTTAGTTTAAGAATTGATTACGGGTATTTTTTAAAATAAGTTAGTTTTTTAACGTGCCCAATTTTTAAATAAATTCAATGAAATGTATTGATGGTGAGGAAGCTAGTTCCTATGCGCATTTCGCCGGTTGCTTAAGCAAGCCCATCAGGAAATCTATCCCAAAATTTTAGGATAACTAGAAATATCTTATGAAGGAATTATTTTAAACTCGATAGGAATTCCAAACGCATCTTTCACAAAACATTGAAATTTTGACAAAAAATCTAAAGCCGTTTAAATTTAAAATTAAATTTTGCGTTTTGCATTTCGCAAGTTAATCCATTAAGCCAAATTATTGGTATCAGAAAAACGCAGATACACGTAAACTTAATTTTGGGTATTAGGATCTAGTGACATTGAGATATTGCACTTTGAAGTTTGCATTGTTAAACTTGAAAGATAACTCAAACCATAATGGCCATCCAAATAAAAACTTAAATAGAAACTGAAAGCCCAAAAACTGTGAAAACAAAATTTAAATAAAATTTTTAACTTATTTTTTTATATATATATTTTTTTTTTGTAAAAGAGAAGATACTCTGATACAATTTTTAAATTTTTTCTGTGTTCAATTAAGTTTCGACCAGAGACAGAAAATAATTATTATCAATGAAATTTTTGCTTAAAAAAATCAGTATGAAAGAATCGTCCTAGAAGTGTTTTGAATGTACCAAAATATTTCCCAGACCTTTTTTAATCGATTTCTTCAATAAACTTTTTTTTCTTGATTTTTATAATAAAAAATATTTCTGATTTTTATTCTATTTGTTTCAATAAAAAATTATTTATGTTGTTTTTAATAATACTCAATCAGTAATTTTTATTTATTCACACAAAAAATAGAAATCAATCAATGATTTTTATTTTTCAAACCAAAGAATAAAAATCACCTAAAGAATTTTAATTTTCCAATCTAATTTCTGCACAATTTCAGCAAATTTGGTCGATGATATCAATGGTAAAGAAATTTTACCAATTTTCTATTAATCTCTGTTTAAACCCGATCATTTTTGATGTGTTTTAAAGGTAAATATAGCTTAATGAGTTTTATAATTAATTTAAAAAAATAAAAATCATCGTCTAATTTTAAATGGTTTAAAAATTATTTGTGTTTTTTATTATTGATTTTTATTTGAAAAAGTTCTCAGTAATTTTTACGGAAAATATAAAAAATACAAATCAAAAGCAATTTGTATTTTCTGAGAAATGAAATACAAACCAAATAAAATTTTTAAATTTAATTTTTTTTAAATAAAAATAATAACAATTACTGTCTCTGTTTTCGACAAATGAAAAATAAAATAAGTAGGTTTTGAGTCTTTCAAAAATTGCTTCAGAGACAAACTTCAAATTGCAATTTCCAATTCCTTGTATGTATTTACTCTACTTTATGATAATAAATTTTACGCTATTTTTTATGCTTATTTTTATGTTTTATTATTATTGAAAGTTTTCTATATGATATATTTCCCAATAGATATTGAAAGGGTAAGTTCAAAAAATATCTATGTTTAAACGCCTGTTTACTTACAACAATTAACTGTTTACAAAAACAAAATTTATTATTACATATTACAAACAGATGGTTATATCTAATTTTGTATCCGATAAATTTAGAGGTGAATTATTTAATATACTTACCAATCCCTTTTGAAGTGAGTCAACCACAATTTTGAGTATCATATATGTCCAAACAATGTGTAGTATTAATAACATAATAAGCAAACTGTTAAATATATAATAAGCTGGGAACATGGGAAGAATGCTAGGCGCTTCCACAGATGTACTGAAAGTGAAAAATACAAACAAATGTGTGAATTATATATTAGATGTTCAAATACATTAGTAGAAATTTATAACCTATATAGGCTAGGTTATTGGAATAAAGAAATTGAAATACATATTTATGTACATTAGACCGACTCACAAAAAATGGTGCTTGAGTTACCCCCGTCAAAATATTCGCAGTTATGTAATATGATGTTACCCAAAGTATTTTGGGTTTAGTGTTGTCCGTTCGTGAGCTGGACAGTTTTCAAGAAAATATCTTATGGGGGACACGATTTTTCAAGTTCAAAAAATCTTTGTTTTGTTTTATGATGGTTCCCAAAATATTTTTAGTCTTTGGCCATCGATAGCTGGACCGTGAGCAGGACCGGTTACAAAAAAGTCCCTTTTTAGTTATTTTTTTTTTTTTTTTAATTTTACAGTTTTTTTTTTAAACAAAATATACAATATGTCGTATCATTTGAAAGGTTTTTCGAAGCCACGTCTATTTTTATTTTATTTATATTAATGAGAAACCTAACAATTTTAGATTTTTTGGAAAATGACAATTATGAGCAGGCGGTTTTTTATGATTAATACATCATTGGACGCGGCTTTAAATCCCTCTCAAACGGTACCCCATATTGAATATA
This sequence comes from Lucilia sericata, assembly GCF_015586225.1. Taxonomy (NCBI): domain Eukaryota; kingdom Metazoa; phylum Arthropoda; class Insecta; order Diptera; family Calliphoridae; genus Lucilia; species Lucilia sericata. Next base: position 168,984 of record NW_023994045.1, read on the forward strand.
TTGTTTCAAAACAAAAAATTAAAAAAAAAATACAATTTTTAAATTTGGTCCAGCTCACGAACGGCCGTTGCTAGACTTAAAATATTTTGGGAACCATTATAAAACAAAGCAAGGTAAATTATGTGAGGGGTAACAAAAACACGTTTTTGCTTTCCATACAGAGTGAGTCGGTCTAATGTACATATGTACGTATGTTTAAAAATGTATCAAAGTAATGTAAACCAAACCAAACAAAATAAAATAGATTTTATAAAGTTTTGAAATTTATGGAAAAAAGTAATTGTTCCCGTTTTCACTAGTTTTAAAACAAATTCAGTAAATGTCGAAGTAAACTTTGTCAGTTAGAATTATTGTAATTATATTCCACGTAAAAATAAACAAACATTTTTAAAAATATTAGAAAAATTCCTAAATTTTAGCAATAAATAAGTAAATTAATTTTACTTTCACCTGACTATTTTTATATGAAAAGATTAATTTTGTTTTTGTTCGAAAGTGAAAACGAGAACACCAAAGAAATGTCAAAGTGATCATTTTTACATTTAGTTTTGAGAATTCGAAAGCCGAAAACAGTTGTAGTTACGCCCTTTAAATTTTAATATTTATTTTCAAAAAAAATGTATTTATGTTTTCGCCTAAAGTTAAAATTTAATCGCTAATAATTAAACAAACAATTAGCTCTTAGAAATTTAAAATATCTCATAAACCGTTTAACTTCGACATAACTTTTTCCGAAAATTACACAGTGATACAGCAAAAAAAATGCAGGGGTTCTCATATACCAATTCCATTTCGTTATAGTCCATAGAGTAGGAATATATTTTTAATTTTTCCCGATCACTTCGTTTAGTTCCTTTTTAAGAGCAAAAGATGTGAAAAAGAGCTATTTTTGAAGTTTGAACTTTAAAAAAATATATGTTTGGTAGTTTGCAACCGATTTTCAAATTGGATATTTTGTTTTAAAGATACAAGTGTTGTCTTTCAACCCAAAAAAATAAATCCAAAATTTATGATTAATGTCTTGGTTACGGCCATTTAAGTAAAAAAAACTCACACTTTTTTCACAATTTTTAATTTTCATACTGCTCTACGTTGGCCATGAAGCAGTAACTTTAGCTTTTATTACATTTGAAAAAAGGCACATTAAGTTGGGTTTCCAATGATGGTCAATTTATAATAATTGATGAAAAAGGTTATGAGTTGTGCTAAGTTTTATAAAAATATTGCATATTTCTTCCATACAAAAACGTTCATGTTTCTGGTTTTCTTTGTAACAAGTTTAAAAAATGTTTATAAACATTTTTATACAAAAATTAATTTGTATGGAGAAAACCAAAAATTTGAGGAACATGCTATTAGAAAAATTGGCATAAATCATCCAGTTTTTCATAGATTTTTATGAAATAACAAGTTTTAGAAACCTTCCTTTATGTGATTCTTCAGGAAATTAATAAAAGATGAACTCACCGCCTCATGGCCAAAGTAGAGCATGACGAAAATGATTTTTTTTTTAAAAAGTGTGAGTTTTTCTACTTAAACGATCGTAACTCAGACATTTGACCATAAATTTTGGATTTCTTTTTTTGGATTAAAAGGCAACACTTGTATCATTAAAAAAAATATCGGATTTGAAAATCGGATGAAAACTACTAAACTTATGATTTTTCAAATTTAAAACTTAAAAAATGGCTCTTTTTCGCATCTTTTGCTCTTAAAAAGTAAGTTAACGAAGTGATAGGGGAAAACTAAAAATATATTCGTACTCTATGGACAATAGCGAAATAGAATTGGTATATGAGAACGCCTGCATTTTATTTTTCTTCACTTTTGTATCACAGTGTTATTTTTATTTTATTTTATTTTATTTTATTTAACAATGTTCAATAACCTAGCCTATAGGCCATAAGCGGCCACAGATTTCTACTTTTTTTCTGATTTTTTTCGAAAGTATGACACTGGAATTGGTCTGTTATCACAATTGTTTCTATTAACATAAAAATTTACCTGTATATTATACGCGGGTAAAAACCAAGTCTGGTAATAATCCATATGACGGTAAATATTCCAAAAATTATATCACATAATTTTTGATAGTTTGCGTATTTTGTCAATTTCGCTGCCTATGAATGAAAAAATTAAATATTTAAGAATATAAGTTATGATTTTTTAAGTTTATATAAATATTTAGTACATCTTTAAGAAGGTATAAGGTAGCTAGACCTATACCTAGTTAAAAGTTAAGTACATATAAATAACAATGATTCTAAATATTTATACACAACAACAAATTACCAAAAAGTTAAAAATTAGAACAGAAAAACGAATTTGAAATCGGTCAGCTCAAAAACACTATTTAGTGCAAAAATAATGGCATTAAATTCTACACTTTACCCCCATTTTCTTAATGTCTGGTTATTTTTTAACGTAACGATAAATTGACAGTTTCATAAAAAATTTATTTTAACCGGCAGATTATTTAACGGTTATATTATAAGCGGAGGTTTAGATAACATTAATTTTTCATAACATTATTCTTTAACAAATGTATTAATTTATCATTATTATTAACTATTATGGAAAGCATATTGTGGACAAAATTAGATAAAATTATTAAATAAATTTTATTAATTAATAATTATTAATTAAAAACAATTAAAATTAATATGTGGGCGGGCTTGCCGTATTAAGTGTGACTCCGCCCATATGAAATAAATATGTACCAACATTCGTATTCGTAACAGTTAGAGTCTCCTAAATTTTAAAGACTAATATGACACTCCTATAAACGAAGTAGAAAATTTGCTAGTAGAGTAGAAAATTTACTAGAAATGGAAATTTTTCCCTTTAATTTGTATATGAAAGTATATCGGAGAAAAAATATAGATACGTTTTTTCTTGAATAAATGTTATTGTTGTAATACATGAAAAAATACTTACTTCCAAGAAAATATCAGCACAATCATGGATCACTAACACTAAAGATCCAACGCGATGTAAGTTACAAATCCAACTTAATGACATAAGAAGAAGAGTAACCATATGGTGAATAAACATTTGCCAAAAATCTTTCCTCTTTACATCAACAAATTGAGTAACAGTAAGTGACCAGTAAAAAGCCATTGATATCATATAGTACCACCAAATATCACTGGAAACCGACTGCAAATAATGAATTAAATAATTTTTTTATCGCCATTAATATTAATTAACATTGTAATCATTATTATATAAAAAATAAAAATAAACTCAAGTACAATTGAATGTTTGCCCTTAATTACATATAGTTAATATCTGGAAACTTTCGCAAAATTTCAAATATATAATAGCTTTCGTAAAAACGCGTATTCAATATGGATAGAAAATTAAACAATTCCTCCTGGGATGTCACCGGAGGAGTCATCCCAACTTTAACATCACACAGTTGGATGCTCCCCCGAGGCATGTCAGGAAGGACCTTCGTGTATACGAAGTTATGTTCAGGATCCCTTAGATCGGAATTCGTATACAACAGCTTTGAACGACATTCATAGAGACGCCATCAATACCGCGGTTTCAGGTTACCGCATGAATGTCGTTCTTGGAGGTCGCCCACCGCCCATTGCAGAAATAGAGAAGAAACTCTATATACAACTGAGATCGGGATGGAGCAACAGGCTCAACGCCTACTGGTCCCGCATAGACCATGCCGTCCCCAATATATGCCCAGCTTGTGAACAGGGTCCCCATGATACCCACCACATATTCAACTGTCCAGCCCACCCTACTTCACTTAGCCCAATGGATTCATGGACTAACCCTATTGAAGTAGCCCAATTTCTTGGCTTGGACCTTAATACAGAACCCCCGGATTAAAAATTGTATAGTTTAAGCTGTTACAACAACAACAGCATAAACCACGAATCTTCTAAATTATTCTATAAATCTTAATAATTGTATCAACAATATAGAATATCTGGAAAAAGTTTCTGCATCGGTAATAGGATCTAATCTATTCCTTGCAAATATTGATCGAAAATGGTCAGTGCGTTCAACCAATAATATAATGACAAAATATGTAAAGCTTTGTTTAAGAAAAAATTATTATTTTCGGTTGATTGTTTATGACATTAGGTTATCTAATAAACAAAAGAATACTAATAAATATTTTTTATAATTTTTTCTATATTATCAAATTATGAAAAGTTAATCGATTTCTATATAATGCTAAAAATGATTGACATTATTATTTTATATTCAGAAAATATGTTAGGTACGTAAGTGTTAACAGACTTATACAGTCGATTTAAAATTTTTTAAATATAAATTTGGACACTAGCAATCCAAATACACAACAAAACGCCTTATTACCAATGACATTTTATTAATAAAATTTTATAAGGAAAAACAGGATTTTAATATTTAATGCTGCTAGCATTTTAAACATCGTCAAATTCAAATTTTGAAACAATGAAGAAATACCATCTCAACTCCTTTGGACAATTATTACTAAAACTAATAAGTGAAAATTTACACTCATTTGAATAAAACCCTGTAAGACCCCCACTTATTCCGGAAATTCTGGGCCCATATATTATATGTCAACATCAATAAACTTGGAAATAACTAATTTGTTGTTACACCCTTTTGCATTTTAGATGGGGGTGTATTAAATTCTGACTAACTTTAGTTAATTTTCAGATAAATAATAAAATAAATACTGCAATGAAATTTTCTTGCTTACCTGATGTGGATATCCATACCAACAACTTTTAACATCCCAGAACCAAGGCTTGTCCCACAACACGATAACACCAAATATAAAGCTATATGTGTAATATATACATCTCCATGTATTTTCACAGAATTTTGTTAATGTTGAAGGTTTATCTTGGGCTCTTCTCAATCTCCACCACCGTTCAATTTGACGTTCTGTTAAATCCAATTGTTTTGACAAGGAAACTACCTAAAAATTAAATACATACAAGTTTTTAAGAATAACAGAAAGAAATAAATAAAAGGTTTTTAAAAAATTCATATACATTTTTACATGTACATAGTTCTAGAACGAGCTGAGGTCGAAATTGGCACCTTCGGAAATCTTCTGTTTTTTTTAATCAATGATTTTTGATTGAATTTATTGAGCTCGGAACTAGTTCTTTCTTTGCAATAGTTCAGGGCTAGTTGCTTTTTAATTGATTTTCACCAAATTGTTAAGATTGAATTGAAGAATTATATATCATTGGCTCAATTATATTTAGAAAATTTATATACGAAATCATTTTGCTGCGATAATCTTCTGTTTAAAAATTTTTCATAAATGATAAAGGAAACAGCCACTGAACGCGATATTTTATACATATATTCTACATTCGTTCTTCAGTTCCCTAGAAATCTGTTGCATATATAAATACATACATAGTTTAAGAAAGGAACTACATATTCACCTTTTTATGATCCAGACGAATCGATTTTTCATACGCCTTTTCTAATAATGGAATATTTGGTGCCTTCTTTGATCGTGTGCTCCTAATTCCAAGTGATTTGCCAATGGGTGAAATCCAAAATCTACAACAAAAAATAGTAAAAATATGTATTTAAATATACCTGAGCCCGTAACGATTTTAAGTTTTATTAAACAAGTTAAGTTTATTTGGGTCTTTTAAAAAATTAACCGGGCCCCTGCAATTTTGAAAATATAAAATTTAACAATTTACTATTAATGCATGCTACTTCATGCTCCAAATAACCTAGTGGTGAGTAGTAATAAGTATTAAACCAACTCAAACCATTCTGATCGTTTTTGATAAGTTTTATTAATATTATAATATTTTATTATTATTATTTATTATTATTGAAGCGTCTGGCAACGCTATGCCTGAGTGAACGTGCAGTTTTATACAGCTGATCATTTTTATTTTTTGTACTTAATTTGATCTTTCAATTAGATTAAAAATTGATTTGATTAATTTGATTTGATTAATTATCCTCTGGAACTAGCTCTTTGAAAGTTAAAGTGAGTTTTATGCTTTTTCACATAATATTTGGAGCTTCTATAAGAGTGTTGCTTGCTGTCGAGTTTTATTTCATCTGCCAAATTTTTTTCTGGGAATTATGCCTTCGACTAGAATTTTTAAATGTGTTGTCTGCTCAGATAATATTTGTAAAACTCAACCAAGTATTCAGTGCTGCTCCTGTAAATTATGGCTACATGTCAAATGCTCAGGCACTAATGAAAAGCACTTGGCAGGTTTAAAAGGCAATAAATATACATGCGCTAACTGCAATAATCAGCCTCGAACACCCGAAACTGATGGCTCAGTGAAAAGTGAAATATGTGCTCTAAAAAGTGTTATTGATAATTTTATATTATTTATTATTAACAAAGTTGAGAATGACCATATATCTGCCAGATCTGATTTGAGTAATCTTAACACAAAAATTGATAATTTTATTATGAAGGTTGACGGCGAACAGTCCTCCATAAAACAAACTCTGGCTGACACTATTGCCAGCTTCAGGTCTGAAATGGCCTCATGTTTTAGGGAGATGAAGTCTGAGATACTTGAATGTAATAAATTAATTGCAAATATTGACAAGTCCACCTCAACTAAAATTATGGCTTTGGAAAATGAGAATTATGTATTACATAGGCGTTTAAATCGAGCCGATATCATCATTAGTGGTCTTCCTAATGGAATTGAAAACCTTTTTGATCCGATAATAAAGATTGGTTCCTATTACAATATATCCATATCAAAAAATGACATCAATCACGTTTGTTATATACATCAGCGGAAATCTGTGCTTGTTAAATTTAATAACGTTTTTCTTCGTGACAACATTATGAGTGCTTATTTTAAAACTCGTTCCTTAAAAGGTTCTGATGTTGTTGAGGGTAATATTGATCTAAGGATTTATTTAAATGATCATTATGGACCTGCTGCTGGAAAATTAAATGCAATTTGCAGAAAACTATTACAAAAGAAAGTCATAAACAAGTATCGTATCTTAAATGGTGACAAATTGCTGGTCAAACATACTATGTCTGATGGAAGTGTGGTGATTCATAACGCTGTTGAATGTGATTCTTTACTACATCGTTTTTAAATATTTGTTAGTAATTTTATTTTTTGCTATCAAACCTAATTATCTATGTTAACTATTTTTTAAACCTTTTTTGATTCGAATCAAAATGTAATTTAAATTAAAAGGCTGTTTTAGCGTGAAGTATGCGGAAGAATAATTACTTCCTTTATATCCTACTTTTCAGTGTGACCAGGTCTCAAAAAATGTTGCGGCTAAATCCCATCCAAAATAATGCTAGAAAAAATGCTAAATTGATTTTAAAATGACAAAAAAAATGCTAAAATTTTTTAAGTGTTTTTATGAACAATTCATATTAATTTGTAACTGAAATTCATTGTAATTTATAACAAGTAAGAAAGTATATTCTGCCGTGGTTGACCATATGAGTATAAAATTTAATTTATTTTTCGTAATAAAGCATTTATGTTGAATTGAACCTTGTTTTGAAAATTTCAACCTCTACCAGACGGTCAGACTTACATGGCTTAATCGATTCGGAAAATGATTCTTAACCGATTAGTATACTCAAACGTAGTATAGTGGAGTAGGGTAAAAAATTAAGTTCCGTGGTATTAAGATAAACAGAAATGCTAAAAATTATTTCAAAATTTTTGTAAATTTAGCAATATGTAATGTCTCTAACTTTAAAATATTTATGAATGGAAAAATTACATTAAAACTCTATTAATTATACTAGTTGCTCATGATATAAAACCTATATGTGTTTTCGGAAGGAAAAGCATAATATTTCTAGTTTTACTTTTTTTATATAAACAATTTTATCTGTCTTCCTCAAAACACTTTAAAAATGGTTTTCATGTCACAAAAATATTGAAAATTCCGTTGAAATAACTTTAAATCTCGGTGAATAGATGTCAGGTTTATAACTCATACTTCCAAGATTTTTTCGGAAAAATATATATGAGAATGTATGAAATGAATTGAGAGATATATTCAAATCCGTAAGTTTGTAATTCTGGAATAAATTGTCAATAATATTTTCGAAATTTATGTATTTTTTTTAATTAAAAAAAAACATGACAACAAAATTACTAAAAATTTGGTAAAAATAAAAATAACAGAAAGTAGGATGAGAAAGTCTTGATTATATATTATTGATTTTTTTCAATACTTATTTTCAATAAATTAACAAGAACTTCTGAAGGATGATAAAAATTAAAACCTCTTTATTTCGTATAGGAAAAAATAAAATTTGTTAATTAACCGTCATACATAGCCTTTTCCAAAATTATATGTTTCATTCCATGAGCAAACAAAAAGTATTAGTTTGTAAAATAGTGTACTGAACGTATTTGTAAAAATATATGAAATCTCTTGAATTATTTCTATCACCTCGAATTTAAAAAAGCATTGGGTTCCAGAAAAATATTTTAGAATACAACATTTTAAAGTATTCACTTGTATTGGCGTAATTTTAAGTTATTTATCTTCATGAATCTTTTTGCATTATTTTGAATTACAGTGTAAATTATTACATTTCTCGTATTTCTTGTTGCTTGTGTTTGGGTAGACATTTAATTCTGATTTTTTCCGGCTAAACCTATTTCCAATATAAATCTTTTTTGCAAAAATTTGTCTTTTTTGTTTATATACTAAAATTGCAAAAAAAGCTAAAAATGCTAAAAATATTTTATAAAAATGCTAAATAAAATGCCAAATGCTAAATTAAAATTTTACAGCTAAATCAAAATAAAAAATGCTACACTGCTACTTTTGCATTAGTCTGTACACGATTTTAAATGTAATTGTTTTTCATTCCTATTTTAGAATTATTATTTACAATTTTAATTTTAAATATCTACAGCCTTTTAATTTAAATAACTTTTATTATTTTGTATAGTTATTTTTCTTGAACTTCAATTTTTTTTATTATTTTGCTAGTTTACCTATTTTTTTGATCTCATATACATATAACTAATGATTAGCTGTATACAATTAGTAATTTAATTTTCTTTTTGTGTAATTATAATGTTTTTTGTTAATAGCTATTATAATTTATTCTATTGTCGTTGGTTCCCCATTTTTACTTTTTCACTTGAATCAAATGGCTCTTGACCTAAGTAGTGGTCCTTCATTCAGTAGTAATGATTATATGAGAAATGTATTGCATAATCATAACCAAAATTTTAATATTGCTCATCTTAATTGCCAGAGCATTAAACCTACAAGTAATTACTCAAAAATTGATGAATTGAGATCGTTTGTAAATCATTCTTTTTTGGATGTGTTTGCGGTTACTGAAAACTGGCTTAAGCCGGATATTTCTAGTCAGTCTGTTGAGATTCCTGGATTTAGGTTTTGCAGGAATGATCGTTTAGCTACAAGAGGTGGTGGTATTGGGATCTATATATCTAGTAAGATCAGGTACAAACAAGTTTTTAAAATCTCAGATGTTGGCGTTTGTGAGTCTTTATTTGTTGAATTGTGCTTTAATGATAGTGTTTTTCTTATTGGTGTGGTTTACTTACCACGTGGGGATATTGGATCATTTGAAAGTTTTCATCATAATCTCTTTTCTTCTTATTTAAACATTATTGTTGTTGGTGACTTCAACTGTAATATGTTTGACATTGCAAAGTCTTGTGCCATGCGTTCGCTATGCCATAGATGTAATTTGTCATTAGTTCATAATTCTCGACCCTCGCACTTTGATATTGCGCACGGTTCCACTTCATTAATTGACTTTTGGTTAGTAAGTGATATTTCTTCTGTATATCTCTCTGATCAAATGCTATGCCCATCAATTTCTCATCATGTATTACTATTTTGTTCTTTTTATATTAGGGCTGAACGTGTTAATGAGTATTATGAATATCACGACTTTAACCTTATTAATTGGGATGAATTACATTTGCGGTTGTCTAATTTTGATTTCTCACAATTCTTTTCTGGCGATGTCGACTACCAATGTTCCTCTATATCTAATCTCACTAATTTGCTCTTTTCTTGTGTTCCTATTGTTAGAAAGAGAATTAGGTATGATGATGTTGATTGGATGAATTCCAGTAATATTAGGCTTGCTCTTTCTCTTCGTGATTTGTCTTATCGTGCGTATTTATCTAATCGTTCTGTTTTGAATTGGAAAAAGTTTTGTCGACTTCGCAATAGGGCTAAAAGTGTAATTCGAAAGGCTAAAAGGAAACATTTTTCAAGATTATTTGAGGGGTTGGACTCAGCAGGTTTATGGAGAGTTTTAAGAGGGTCTGGTTGTATTGGTGATAATTTAAGCACATATGAGGGAGATGCTAATCAATTAAATGATTTTTTTGTATCTGTAAATTCAACTACTTCTCACGATTTCGTTGAATTTGGTGATTTGATTAACTCCTTTTCTTTTCGCTGTGTTAATGAAAGTGAACTGTGTGACGCCTTACTAAAAGTTAATTCGAGGTCAGTTGGGGTTGATAATATACCTATTCGATTTATCAAATTGATTTATCCTTTAATATCAGAACACTTACTTTTTCTAATTAATAATATATTGACTACTTCTAAATTTCCCTCATACTGGAAGATAGCTAGAGTTGTTCCTATTCCAAAGTCTAGAGTTGTTCATGGTCCTGGTGATCTTCGTCCTATCTCAATTCTTCCTGTTTTATCGAAGGTTGTTGAACACATCATGAAAGATCAAATGCTTTCTTTAGTATCTAACGCTATTTATGAAAAACAGTATGCTTATCGTAGGAGTTTTAATACGACCTACTTTTATCGTTAACTGATTCTATTAGGCAGAATGCTAATGACAACAACTACAGTGTTCTTATTTCTCTTGATCTTTCGAAGGCGTTTGGTTCTATAAGCCATTATAGTTTGATATGTAAGCTTAGGGATGAATTTAATTTTTCTGGTTCTGCCTGTAAGCTTATATTTTCTTATTTGTCTAACAGATCACAGTTTGTAGTTTTAAATGGGGTTAGTTCGAGTTTGCGTTTCCTTTCTTCAGGGGTACCTCAAGGATCTGTTTTAGGACCTCTTTTATTCATGTTATATATAAACAGTCTACCCTATTTTGTTAACTCTACAATTTGTGATACTTTTTTATTAGCTGATGATGTTTTTTTGTTATTTAAATGCTCTTTGGATTTTGAAGACGTTTTGGTGAATAACATTAACTTTGGCTTAGAACGGGTCCTTGAGTGGACCTCATTTAACTCATTGACTATAAATCCTTCCAAAACCAAAGCCATTATGTTTGGTCCTACTGATCGTTTTTTTGTTGACATTAATTTGTATTTAGGTGGTGTACGTATTGATTTTGTAGATCAACTTAAATGCTTAGGTGTCATTTTGGATTCAAAACTTTCCTTTTCTAATCATATTGATATGTTAAGTTCTAGACTTTTTGGAATTTTTCGCCGGATTTATTCTTTGAATATGTACTTGCCATATCGAGTTAGAATTCGATTATCATGGGCTTTGTTAATGTCACATATTTTTTACGCTTTTGAAGTTTTTACTGGTACATGTTCTATGCATTTGAAAAAAGTTAATCGTATGATTAATATGGTGGTACGTTTTATTTATAATGTTCGACGTCGTGACCATATTTCTCAATATTTTATTCGATTTCTTGGCTGCACTTTTGATGAACTTGTTATGTATCGAAATTTAGTCTTGTTTTACAAAGTAATTAAGGTACGTAGACCGTTGCCTTTATATAGTTCCTTTATATTTTTGCGATCTATAAGAAACCCGCAGCTTTATATACCGAGAATATCTTCGAATTTTTTTGAAAAATCGTTTCTTATAAGGGTTGCACGTTGGTGGAATCACTTACCTTTTGATTTAAGAATATTTTCGCATTCAAATAATGCTTTTCGACTGAAACTTTTAAGGCTCTTTTCAAATCACTGATATTTTACTGATCAATACCTAAATTGGCTCATATACTCTTTTGCTACTGAATTGGACCTTTGTACCTTTTTATATAATTTTTTTTCCTGGCTGGGGAGCCAATTTGATCAATTTGGTAAATTTAATTTTAGCTATTGAATGAATTATAGTAATGTTATTATTTACTGTATTAATATACATAGTTTTAAGTATTCAGGTATTATTGTTACTTCTATGTAATATTTTTATTTTGGCCTCTTAGGCTTATATTACATGTTATGAAAATAAATAAATGAAAAAAATGAAATGAAATTGCCTTTTAATGATTACACAGACCAATGAAATCAAGTTTTGTAAAAACTTTTTAAGTCAATTTTAGTAAATGTCATGTCTTTTAAGATACTGGTACTGAATATGATATCAGTTTTTATAACCCACAATTTTCTCACAATATTACAATTTATTTCGTTTGCATTTCATTTATGCGGTTAAATAATTCTGAAGTTATCAAAGTTACTCTTCTTCTGATTTTTTTAACAATTTCGTTTCTAATATACAAAGTATTCAAGTATTTTGCATTTTCTCTGCCTTTACCTTCTTAAAAAACAAAGTATAATAAATAGTCCATCTCTCACATATAGGAAATTACTCTTCAACTCCCTAGTGAGAAATTTTAACTATTCAAAAGTTTATCTTACATGTTTGATCGCTTTAAAGGATCGTAAGCGAAATTGCAGTTATTTATAAATTATAATTATAAATTTCTATTTTTCATAGGCTTTGTTATTGGAATAAAAAAAAATGTAAATATAAAAAAATATAAAATAGTTTTAACGCAATATGTATTTAGCTACGGTAAAAAAACAGACATTGAGAAAATGGGGCTAAATGTTCTTTTCATGTTTTTTAATAATCTGTAAGGATAATGTTACATTCGATTGCCTTTCGACTGTTTGTTTACTAGGTTTTAAAATGAGTAATAACAAATAACTTTTTATGGAATTTGTATTAAAAGAGACTAGAGCGTTTATGACCTATGTACGTATGTATATCATTTTAATAGAACAAATTTAAATTTTTAACAAATATTCGAAATCCTACATTTTAATCATTCAGAAAAAATGGACAAATCCTTAAAAAGGGATATTTTTGTCCTTTCTCACCACATATTAAACCCAAGACAAACATATTGAGAAGTCGTACCTTAGAATAAAATAAACCCCGTTTTTGTAGAGATGATAGTGAATATGTTTTTTATATTATGTATTAATTTGTATTGTATAGTGATACCATGTCAATTTTGGCCAAAACAATATTGCATAGTAACACAAAAAATGAGGTTTAAAACTAGTCAGAAATTTTCAAATATGTCTTAAATAAATTGTTAAAGAAAAGTATTGGTCACTTCAATTGGTATTAAAGTTTTAACTAGTTATTTAACAAATAATAATTGTAACGAAACAGTTATGAATTTAGATAATGATATTTATAATCTTATATATGTACGTATGTTGATATTTATCTTAACTCAAATGTTTTAAAATTTAAAACACTCCAATGTCCATATCTACATACAATGTACATAGTTATATACAATATATCTGTATAAACATACATATATGTATGTACATATGTACATATATACCTACATTATATCGATCATTTGCAACTAAAGGGTCATAACTCAAAATGCGCTGGTTTTGAACTAAGTACCACATGTTATCCGTCCTTTAAAATTCTTTTAGATGACTGGAGGAACCAGTATTCATAAAGATAATAGTCGTTTATTTTAACTTTATTACTTAAATTTCCATAAAGAAAGCCTACAGTAAACCATCAACAACTTTATTAAGCATTTATGAATGGGGGTTTATCTTTTTCGGCAAGAACATGATTTTTGTTGGTAGGTATGTACATACTTACATACATACATATATATATATATATATATATATATATATATATATATATATATATTTTTGTGTATATTTTATTAGTATAAAATTGACTTAAACTCAATTAAGAATGATATAAATCTCTTCTACACACATTCATTCATACATACTTATTTTTTCCAAACCGATGATTTTTGAAAACATTTCTGAAGAATTGTAAATGATATCAAACTCTTAAAGCTATTCAGCACGAAACTGTGTGTTCTGAGTTATGACCCTTTAGGTGCAAATGCGCGATATTGTACATACATATGTATATATATTTACTCACATTCATGATATATGCATATGTACATACATATTTAACCACATACTTTAGTTTGGTTCTAGTAAATTTTGTCATACATTTTAATTATTGGGTGTGTCGATGCACATGAATCCTAGATGAAAAACTTTTCTAATACACAAATATTTACTCTAAATTACACCGGTAATATTAGATATTGTGTATTTATAAATTTATTACAATTTATTTATATATATAAAAAAATGTATTAGAAATACCTACCTTTCAAGTGAATATCTTGTTAACATGACTAGAAGGGCCAAAGGTAGAGGCCATATAAGATCTGTGTAATCAGCATGATTTATGTCTGGACGAGAACCAGGGGCAATATCTTCCCAAGTTGTATTTGGCGGTAACCATATATCAGTTGACCAAAATGTGCTTCTAAATTTATTTACGTATTCCATTATTAGAACAAATCACTTCTTTATCACTTTTCACTTAGATAATTATTTACGATTACTTTTCAACATAGCCTAGCGTACACTTTAATTCGTGATGGGAATAATAAATGCAATTAAATTAACTAGGAAGTAAATTTAAATCAAGGGGTGACTCAGATACATAGTGTTCTTACCCTAAAGTTTTGCCATATTTTAACTGCTTCATACAAAAGAAACAAACCATAAAACTAATGTAACAATAATATTTGTTAGTGGTGAATTTTATACTAAGTTCTCACATTCATGGTTTTAACGTGTTTCTTGAAAAACACAATGAGTTTAATTAAACACAAGCGTTCACATATTAAATTATCGTGTTTTTTGCTGCGAAATGTTATTCCCACTTAAAAGTTTAATTTTAAAAACTAAGATTTTCACTTAAATTACACTGAATTTAATATTTAAACACATTTATATTAATTTATAACAAATTTAATATCTTTTCAAAACCAAAATTAATATTTTTTGTTTCCAATGTTTATTTTTTTTAACAAAAGTACGAAAAAATTAATTCCTGTTCTAAAAACATTATGTGTTTTATAATTAAACTCGTCGAATTGAGATGTTTTTGAACATGAAAAATGTATGAAAAAACGAGTCGACTTTGAAGTGTTTTTTTGAAGAAACATGATGTGTTTCACAAAACACGAAGGTGTGAACGTAGTTTTAGCCATCGACATCTACCAAAAACTTTTAGAGCAAATTTTCAAGTTAAAAATCAGCCATTACGTAAAAATTATTCTATGAAGATTGTTTTTGAGTACTCGATTAAATAATTTCGTTTACTACAAGAAGAGAACAAAGTCATCACACATGAGAGAGAATACGAATGAAAAATTTGACAGTTGTATGGCTCTCTTCATGTTTTGAAATTATTCAAAAAGCAAGGAAGTTTAATTAGATCAGGGATGTATTTTCAGGTGAACACATACAAAAAAATTTAACACCTGTTTCAATTTAACTTTGTTATTGAGTTACACCATAGTATAAACGCTCTCACGTATTTAATTCTCTTTTATTAAATACGGATGAAATTTCATTTGATTTTTAATACGTACAGTCTCATAGTGTAAAGCCCACATTAACGGAGGTAGATTAAACTTGGGCAAGAATTAAACTAAAACAAAATTTATATAAAAAAATACAGTAGGCATATAAAAACAAATTACAAATTGTAAAACAAATTACAAATTGAAAAATTATGATAAAATTTTTTTTGCAAAATTTAAAAAAAATAATTATGAAAAATTTAAAAATACACTAAAATAAAGTAGTAAAACGCAAAATATGATCTAAAGAGCTCGAAAATATCTATAATATGCTATTAAAATCAGATTACGCAAAAATATGCTCTAATGGGTATAATATGCAAAAATATGTGCTAACAAATCGAAGCCAGAATTCTTAAAATGTTCTAAAACAAATAAATATTTTATCCATGAGTCTATAAGACTTTATGGTTCGTCTTATAGATTCATGGATAAAATATTTATTCGTTTAAATAATGCTATATTTAATAAAAACATTTAAAATTAAATGCAAATTTTGTAAATAAGCACTAATTTCAATAAAATTATATTAAAAATCAATTTTTATTGCACAAAACCTAAATTCTATGCAATTTTACAAATAAATAATGTTTTTATAAAGACAAAGTCATCTAAACAATGAAATAAAAAAATAAAAATTTATCTAATCTAGAAATAGGGAATTTTCTGTGGTTTGTGACATAAAGGGCCCTTCACGTGATAACTCTTTACGTACCACTTTATGTTGAAAATAAAATTATATTACCTCGTGTCTATATAAGACAAATATTTATTATGCAAAAAGCAAAATTGTTATCATGATAAAAAAAATTAGCAGGTACAAACAGCATTTATTAGCATTATAGCACGTTATGACAGTGTTGTCTAAGCAATTATTTACCCCTGTCTATATTAGACAAATATTTATTATGCTAAACGTCAAATTGTTATCATGACAAAAAAAAAATAACATATACAGACAGCATTTTCTTTGTTTTTTGAATAAATTTCAACAAATGTTTGATTAAGACTGGACAATTTTGCTCTCTCATAAAGAACTAAAACTTGCGCATGACAAATTCTACAGTCTAAATCAGTTTTAAGAGTATCACCGGAAACCTGTGCAATTTGTTTGTTTAGATATTTGTGCATATACATATATTTGTTTAGAAATTCTCATGGTATTTGATCATATAAAGTACAAGCTTTACGAATAACATCAGTTATGTGCAATAAAAATTTCAAATTTAAACATATTTTGCTTCAAAATGCTTGAAGCAAAATCAGTTATGTGTAGCTTTTATTAAACATTTAATTAGTGCCCGTCTACACTAGGAAACTTTTTTTTGGGTAACTTTTGATTTTGCATGAGAGAGAAAGAGAAATAAATATCATTCATCTCTCTCTCTCGGTACGGAGTTTCTCGTACTCGGAATCTCGTTTTGTTTTGTTATTCTTCTCATTCGTACAAAAACAATGTTTACGCCAAAAAACAACATATAGCTATTTTCTTTGATTTCCTATTTTTCCCTGCAAACCCTAATTAATTATTACATATACAAATGCTGATTGCTATGTGTTGCAGTGTACAATTACTTGTCATAATGTTCTAAAAGAAATGTCATAGTTCGTATATGTCACAAATGCTTATTTGCGCCAGATCAAATTCTAACTCCTAACAAGACAGTCCACCTATACTTGGTAAGTAATCCTTTGTCCAACAGTTTAATAAACAACCAACATAGAAAAAATCCTAATTCTATTGTTTTATTTCTTTTTGTTCTTTTTCCATTTATAAAATTGTACTGAGTACAAAATCATTGGGATTTTGTTTCACCCAAACAAACA
Source organism: Lucilia sericata (assembly GCF_015586225.1). Taxonomy (NCBI): domain Eukaryota; kingdom Metazoa; phylum Arthropoda; class Insecta; order Diptera; family Calliphoridae; genus Lucilia; species Lucilia sericata. The sequence goes on from NW_023994045.1 coordinate 186,463, forward strand.
AATCAATTCAATTAACACGTAGTTTCTGAAACAAAAGTTTCTATGTGTAGACATTACCCCGTGTCTATATTAGACAAATATTTATTATGCTAAACGTCAAATTGTTAGCATGATAAAAAATTAGCAGGTACAGATAGCATTTATTAGCGTTATAACCCCGTTATGACAGTGTTGTCAAAACAATTGTTTAGACAACACTGTCTAAACACGTTGTCTAAACAATTGTTTAGACAACGTTGTCTTGATAACAAACGTCATTTTATATTTTTTTAGAATTTTGTTTTTGTGCAATTAAAATTGATTTTTAACATAAGTTTTAGTGAAATTAATGTTTATTTACAAAACTTGCATTTATTTTAATTGTTTTTATAAAATATAGCATTATTTCAATAAAATTATCTGTGAGTTGTCGTGATAAAATCAGCATTTTGTTACCCCTATGCATTAAACAAAAAACTGACAATTTTTCTGCCGACGTTTTGTCAAGTATCATGATAAATATTTGTCTAATATAGACATGGGCTTAAGGAAACTTTAAAAGAGAATTAAGAAAAAGTTTCTCAACTAAAGTTTTTGTGTGTGGACCAGCACTTATAGATCAGAAATGGTAAATTATTCTAAAATATTTTTACAACACTCTTGTAGTTTAGGTTCGCACAAAACATTTATATAATTTTTTCACTGAGGAGTTTTAAACAAATCTAGTTGTTTTGGGTAAAAAGAGTTGAAATCATATAGATTTCCCATACATTTTTGACAGATTTAAATCCATTTAATCTCCTAGATTTGATTTAAATCATGTCGAAAATGTATTTTTTCGAACAATATGTCTTAGATAAATAAATACAACCATGAGCTATTCATTTATATTTAATGTTTTCATTGGAAAAATCACATTTCATTTCGAATTAAAAAAAAAACCATACCAAAAAAAAAACACTTTTTAAAATATGGACATTTAATAAATTAATTTATATATTTACATTTTTAATGAACAATTAAAAGAAGTTAGCTTTTTCGTCAAATATCAAAATAAAATAATAGAATTTGGTCAAAAACGAATAACTGGATCTCTACACAAGGGGAATTTTGATTTTGTGTGTGAGAACGAGAAATATCAATCATCTCTCTCTCGGTAAGGAGTTTCTCGTACTCGAAAAAAATTGAGAATTAAAAAGTAAGAGAGAAAAAACTCTGAAATATGTCAAAGAAAAAAAAAAGAAAACACCAAGAAAGAATATAAAAAATCATTTTCGATAAAATTTTTACTTTTTATATTAATTTTTAAATTTTAAATTAATTAATTATGTAATAAATTAATTAATTTATATTAATTAATCTAGCTTTAAACACAAAGAAAAAAATCAACTCTGATTTTTGACGCAACAAATCAGAGTTGTTTTTTTGTATTCTTAAAAACAGCTGCTACGTTCTTACATAGAAACTAACTACACATAAACAGTCAACGGAACGTCACAGCCTTAATAACGACTTTTTGCTTGAACTGTAAGTACCTAGTATATTTTCAATATTTTGTCTAACATCCTCTGTTGTAATATGTATATAAATACGAATTCCCCTAACTTATTATTGTTATGATAAACAAATTCATTTTGAAACTATTTCGATGATCTGATCATACATTTTTCACTAACATTAATTGCAGTTTTTTATTATCACTTGATGTTGGGCAACTTCGTTTTTAATAACAAATAAAACCTATAATATTCATATTTTAAGACATATATCAGCTATATTTTTTAAAAATTTTGTTCGACCCTCGGTCGATGTCTTCCCAAATACTTATCGGAAAACGTTGCATGTTATCGATTATTTATAGTATGTACAAAATCAAATACAAATTGGATGGGTTATTAAAAGTATATTTCTATCATTTAATGTGTTTAAATTTACATCGCATCTGCAGAAAACGTTTGAGTTATTTTTAAAGGGGAAAAATGGCTGATTTCTTAGACTCTGAAGCTGAGGAATCCGAGGTAATAATTATTGTGTATAAGTAAATAAAAAAAGCATTTTATTTTGCTGTGCTGACAAATACATCGATTTTTTTCCATGGTGAAAATGTTATCATTGTGCTTTACTATTTCATAAAATATTTTTTGTGTTCATAGATTTTGATAAAAACTCATTAAACATCGGTAGAATGTTAAGAATTTGTAATATGTTTATATAATATACAACATGAATGTATCGAAATCCATACATATGTGATATAAACATATCTAAAAATGAAATGCAAATGCCATACGCAAAATGTATCTTATAATTTACATTGTCAATACAACTATTGATTTTATCACGTGCAAATCCATATTAATATTTTCTTTAAATGCATTTTTAGCTAATGTTTTGGCTAAAATTATTTGAATTAAATGCATGTATGTATGTATTTACGATGTGTAGATGTATATAATATGTATATAATTGTGAATGTTGACATGTTAAGGATACTTGGTACAATGACACGGATACTAATGACTGCTACTGTACATACCTATGTATGTACATATCGTCACCTAAAACGCAAAAGGCCCCATCTAACATTTTTCAAAATTTTACAGGAGATGCAAAAAACTATTAAAATTGAAAAGTTTGTTTCTATCAACGCGATTTATTTGTAGTAAATAAACAAATTGTTTAATAGTGAAACCTACCATTTGTTATGATAGTTAAATATGGCGTATATAAAAATGGATAAATTGGACTTTTTACCATTAATATTAAAATATTTTTGTAGATAGGGACTTTTGTTTTTTGTCAATAAAGTCGATAATTATGGTCGAAGGAGTCCAATTTTTGGTGTGGACATTTGTTTTGATGCAATACATTAAAATCAACTATAAAATCGATTTGAATTTTTGGTTAGTTAGGGCCGTTTGCGTTTCAGGTGACGATATGTATATTTTGTAGGTAAATTAGGTAGGTACATATATATTTTAGATTTAATTTAAATTTCAAACATGATACCTATTTTACTTGCCTTGGCATGGGCATTAAATCCAAAATATATTTTATATAAAATTATCTAATGTTTCCTTATTTTATAAATATGTACAACATATTTTCAAAGTCAATGTATATTATCGCAAATGTATTTAAGGCAATACCTGAATGCAATTTGGTAGACATTATATGTATATATAACCCACGGTGGGGCGGATAGAAACCAGAATTTCTTCAAACTTGTATAAATGTATTTACAAAATGTTTTATTTGAATTGAATTTTTATAAACAAAACAATATAAAAACCAATTTTGTAGTAATTATTACTTGGAACCTTGCAGGAGGATTACAAAGGAGCAAAATCAACTAATTACGGTGACTTTTTGTGAACATTAGAACTAGTAATTAACTGGTTCTAAAGGACCCAATTGGGTCTAAGTGTAATAGTATAAGGCCAGAACTTATGGTACTAGTAATTTTTCAAACACACTCAATGTTAATTTGAGCATTAAGATGGTATAGGAATGTTTACAGTTGGGAACTAGTACTGTTGATTTTGGTAATAGTAAAGTACTACTTTGGTACTAGTTCAATTTCCTGCAGGATATATTGTAACTATAATAGAAGCATTGGAATAAATGTTCATATTAATATCCTAATGCAAATTATGCCTCCAAATGTATATGTCTGACGAAATTCTACTGATTTGGTCATGTAACAATAATACCCGTAAAGAGCCAAAAACTGAATTCTGGGCAATAGAGACGGTGTAAAGGAGACAATCGAAAATTTGTATGGTGATGTAATTAGGGAGGTATCTGAAATCAAACCAACCAACAAATATGGCTTTTGGAACAGTGTGGACCAGGCATGTTAATCTACATATTTTTCCAGGGAGTTGCCAAAATTTGGTGAATTAAATGGGAGGAGTGGTTTGACTCCCCAAAGAGAAATATTTTTTTACTTTGTACACATTTTCAAATCTATCACCTGCTATTATTTTGACATAGGATTTCTTTTACTTTTTAGAAAAACTTCCGTTTTTTCTACGAAAATTAATTTAAGAGTTTAATTTTTTCATATATTTTTAACATATTGAACTATGAACTTTTTAAAAATTTTGTCATAGATTTGTTAGCTTATATTTCTAGTTATCATGCAAACATATCTTTTTGTGATAACATCTAATTTTTATATTTTATTTTTTATTTTTATAACACATTTAAAAGTTCAGAAGTAAAATTAGCATTAATGAATATTTCGAATACATACATATACAGTGGTGGAAAAAATAATAATAAAGGACTTTACAAAATTTTCTAAAAAACTATGCTTTAGAATTTGATGATTAGTATCTAAAATAAAAGGTATTTAACTCTTCTTTCATATGATATATCAATTTTATAGATTTTTTTGCGTATCGTATCTTATTGGTATTCTAAAAATTTGGCATTGGAAAAAATAATAGAGACGATATATAGGATTTCAAAGGGGACATAGCTAAGATATCATAAAAGGCGTTTTTGTATTTAATTTTGAACATTTTTATTATAAATGAAGTTTTTAATATAAAAATATACTTTTTAGTTTGTTTTTTACGATAACGATCTTTTTCACCGTTAAATTTACCGTATGGTTCCTCACAGCTGATTCAGGGGACCCATTCAAAATTTTTTAATAAAATTAACAGATAATGAAAGAAATTACTTAATATTGTTAAATTTTATATAAAATTAGTTTTTCAGAATCTTATTAGGGATTGGAAAGTACATACCGACTATTCGTTCTCTGACCATAGCCGGATTACCTTCACAGTGAATTTGAGTAAATCCAAGCAGGAACCCTTTAGGGATCGTAGGAAAACCGACTGGTTAAAATTCTACAACAGGGTCCGGTCAGGATTTTCGCAGATGGATATAAATGTTCTGCGGTCCCTCGAATTGGATAAGGTTGTAGACAAATTTACCAGTGTGTTAACGGAGAGCTATGAGCTATCCTGCCCGTTGAGATTTCCGGGTAGGCATAAGCAACCTAAGTGGTGGACCAGGGAACTACGTGATCAAAGGTCGACGGTTAGAAGGTTGTTTAATAAGGCAAAGCTTACTAGACTTCCAGAAGATTGGAACAACTACAAAGTGAGTTTCAATAAGTATAAGGGAGAGATCAAAAGAGCAAAACAGATATCATGGAGGAACTACTGTGAATCTGTTGGCAACGTAAATGAGATGTCTAGGTTCCGTAGAATTTTAGCCAAAGACCCCAAGGCCTTAGGTTACATTCAGCGTGAAGACAACTCGTGGACGGAGTCCAGCTCAGAGACACTCTCTTTGCTTATGGAAACTCAACCTGGGAAGGTTGTGCTGATATAGATGATAGGGACTTAAGTCAGGGGGTCCAAGGACCTGGGGCTTCTAGTTATTCATCTGGTCATATTGATGAAATAGTCACTAGGGACAAATTGGGCTGGGCGGTGAACACTTTTGACCCATATAAATCACCGGGTCCGGATGGTGTTTTTCCGGCCATGCTCTGTAATATTCCTGAAGACGCATTGGCACTTCTAGCTGATATTTTCAAGAGGTGTCTCCTCACGTGATACCTTCCTAGAAGGTGGAGAGAGGTTAGGGTAATCTTTATTCCTAAGGCCGGTAGGGCATGCCACTCGAAACCTAAGGATTTCAGGCCTATCAGCCTATCGTCTTTTATACTGAAGACTTTAGAACGTCTGATAGATCTTTATCTCAGGAGCAATATAGATACCCGTCTTATTAGCAACGCTCAACATGCCTACCTAAAGGGTAAGTCGGTTGAGAGTGCGTTACATGAGGTGGTTGGTTGTATTGAGCACGGTTTAGAGCATAGGGAATATACTCTAGCCGCGTTTTTGGACATAGAGGGCGCCTTTAACAACATTAGAATAGAGGCCATCAGAGAGTCGTTAGTCGTACTCGGAGTTCAGGATTTCCTAGTGAGTTGGATAGTATCGATGCTTGATAGCAGAATTATCAACTCAACCTTAGGGGATGATAGGATTCGCAAACGAGTTACCAGGGGTACACCACAAGGAGGAGTGTTATCTCCTCTACTATGGTTACTGGCGGTCAACTCTATCCTAAGGATCTTTGAATCTAAAGGTAGGAAGATAGTCGCTTATGCGGATGACGTGGTGCTACTGGTCAAAGGTAAATTTCTCCCGACAATAAGTAAGGTCATGCAGTCAGCACTAAGTGATCTATCAACCTGGGCAAACAGGAATGGGTTGGGTGTGAATCCATCTAAGACGGAGCTAGTACTTTTCACTAGGAAATATAAAGTTGAGAGTTTTAGCTTGCCGAGATTAAACGGCGTTGAACTGAAATTATCGGAAGGAGCCAAGTATCTAGGGACCTTCCTCGACCAAAAATTGTCTTGGAATGGACTCTGGCACAGGTGCCGGGGTTTATTTGGTAGACAACAATATAAGAGTGTCCTACAGACTTCCGGACGAATGTAGCGTTTTTCAAGCGGAAATCCTGGCTATATGGAAATCCGTGGATATTATTAAGACACACATTACTAGGGGGTCGGAAGTGACGATTTATGTTGATAGTCAGGCAGCTCTTAAAGCTTTGCAGTGTAAAACGTTACATTCTAGCTTGGTAAACAGCTGCAAAAGGGACCTGGAAGGGTTAGTCAGGTTATACACACTCAGGCTGTGTTGGGTGCCGGGACACTGTGACATACAGGGTAATGAGATTGCAGATGAATTGGCCCGACAGGGCTCGGATCTGGAGCTCGATAGAAGAGTCAGTTCGGTAAAACCCCCCATTTGTCATTACTATAGGCTAATTTCCGAATATTTCAAAAAAAACACCAACCAATCCTGGTACAGTAGACTGGATTGTAGGGTTTCTAGGACACTATGGCCGAAGTTAAATCCAAAAGCAACCAGAATGCTATTAGGATTGGACAGGAAGAGTACAAGGATTTTAGTAGGGGTAATAACCGGACACTGCTCAATTGGAGCCTTTAGGGGTAATGGGGTCGGTAACACACAGGATTTTTGCAGGTTGTGTGAGGACGAAGAAGAACTGGAGACAGTAGAGCATATTTTATGCCACTGTCCCAGATTACAGAGTCTGAGACTGAAATGGCTAGGTAAAGGATTCCACGATGAACTAGGAGATGTAGCAGGGTGTAACCTAGGCGACATTATGGGCTTCATTAGGGGAACTTTTTGGATTTTCAGTTAATAGACAATTAAGGATTTCCCTTCCATGACCACTTCTTTTTTCTGTTCTCTTTTTGGAGGGAAAATCTCACTCTTCTCATCTCTCCTTTCTTCTGTTTTCTTCTGTTTTCTCCTTGTTCTTTATTAAAGGGATTCACAATGGACCATTGGGTCTCCGAGTGGATGTATACATTGATATACAACCCTTTTAAACTAAACTAGTTTTTGAGAAAATTTCGAGCCGAAAAAGTTTTAGATTCACTTATAAATAATGGCAATCCACCGATTTTTAGGTCAAATTTCGAGCAATATTTCAATACACTATTGATAAGACAATAACAAAGTAGGATGGAAACAACTGTTTCTTTTTTATGTGTTTACATAAAAATATATCTCTGATATAATGAAACTTGATTGTTTTTTGAATCATTTCAAAAAATTAAGGAGCCATGAGACTATCAAATTTTTCATTCGTATTTTCTCACAATGTGTAATGGTTTCATTACATATTGCGTTTAGACTATCGTATTACTTGTGGTAGTAAACCAGATTAGACTATGCTTTAAAAATTAAATTAAAAAATGTTACGTTTGGGGAGGGTATAATGCGTTTAAAGTATACCAATTGGCTCTGAATCACTTTCTGAGTACCAGTCCATCTGTGTGTACATGTAAACCTTGTGCACACGCCACAGATCGCAATTGAAAATGGTTAAATCGGTCCATTATTTACCCCCCAAAACTCATAATTATGTTAAATGTTCTAGAATCTCTATAGAAACCGCAAATCTTAGTTATATATACGGCTGACTCCGAAAATGTACCAATACAAAGTTTAAACACAATTTCACTGCGGTATTTAAAGTACGCATGTAAAGTTTCAAAACATTGGAACGATGCTTTGTTTATTTTCGCGTTCTAAAATGTAGAAGATGCAATGTTTTGTTTTTAGTAAGTCAGGAGTTTGTGTAGTTTTAGCAAATAATTTTAACAAGCATCCTTTTCGCTGCGTTTGTAATACTTGTCGATGACGTTTTGAAACAGTATGCATTGTCAATGTTTTGTACTGCGGCGTTATGCAACACACTCTCTTGTTCGTACACAAAGCAACTGACGTTTTGAAAGTCAGCCTACATATATGTATGTAAGTGATACTGGCGATTTTCGTTATGATCGTGACCTAAACACTAGTAATATTAGTGTTTAGGTCAAATTAAGAAATTCTGCATAAATAACTTTAATGAAGACGTAAATCCCTTTACCAAAATTTATAATGATACCCATAAATAATTTTATTGATAGATGGATAATTTGTTGTTACCTCCTTTTGAATTTCATGTTGATAAAATTGTTTTTTTTTTTTGACAATAAAATTCTAAAAATTTAAAACAACATTTATTTCAATGTAGTGCACCATTTTCAATCAAAAAGTCGATTTTCAAATTTTTGGTTGTCACCATTTATATTTGCTCTGTCGCAAGTGCTCCAAAATAAAAATTCAAAGCAAGATATTTGTCGAAATAAATACTAATCCATTTTTTTTTTTTTTTTTTTTTTCATTTTTATATTTTAAGAATTTTTCATGTATGAAATTGTACGTACTACAAACCTACTTACTATCTATAAACATTACTAGAAACTAATGCTAATATTAATTTTACCAATTTAACAATTGTCTTTGCAGGAGGAGGAAGAGCTGGAAGTGCACGAAAAAAAGAAACTGAAAAAATTAAAAGCAATGGCAGATAGCAGTGAAGAGGAAGAAGAAGGTATGTTTACACTTCATTTAATACTTTTAATTATAACATACAATAATAATGTATATTTTAATTCAACAAAGAACATACAATTTTCTATGTATGGTTATTAAAAAACAAAGGTTTAAAATTGTTAAGCTTTAATTCAATTTTTTAAATCAAATTATTTATTTATTTATTTATTTACGAAAAACCAACCGAGCCCATAGGGTCATATATAGTTGGTAGACTAGCATATGTTAAAATAGGCAACTTAAATCAATATTACAGATAATTTCATTAATACATAAGAGGCTGACTACAAAAATGAATTGCTTATGTGTACATACATATGTGTGTGTAAATAACTTCATATATGATAATATATAATAATAAATTAAAATTTATTAATTCACCATTCTATAAAATCATTCATTCGAATTAATTCATAAGCTGAATTCCTTAGGACTTTAAAAATGTTGAATTCATTATTTGTATAATTCATTCTTTAAAGGCTTAATTCCTTGCTGAATGATTTAAATTTTTTCGAATTCAAATCTATTACAAAATAGCTTTAATCGTTTTTTCTTCATTCATTTTGTAGGGGATTAATGAAAATTTTTAAATAAAAATTTATATACATTAGGGGGTCTTTTGTTTTTAGTAATTTTATTTAGTATTTTACAAATACAATTTTTTTATTTTAATTTTAGCTAATTAAATATGGTTAAACAAAAAACAAGCACTACATTATAGATGAAATTAAACTAAAATAAATATAGCCCCTATTTAATTTTACATAAATGACAAATCTTATTCGAAACATATTATTTATAAAGTTTTTTAAACGTTATTTTTGTGTGTCTTTTAATAATATTTTCGAAATAGAATTTCCATTCGAAATCTATATATATATAAATAAATGTGTGTTTGTTTGTACCGATTTTATTTAAATTTTCACAGCGTATTCCTGTATGTCTGGAATAGGTAATAGCCTACTTTTTATTTTGAAATTCCAAGTTAGCAAGGAGCCACGCCTATATTAAGAAAATATTAAATCCGTATATTTTAGATAATATAACAGTTAGAGTCCTCAAATTATGTCGGAGCAACTTTAGTGTCAATATAATTATTTAGGACAAAAAGTAGGCGGACTATCATTAGGGGGCGTGGCACCTCCCATATAAATTAAATACGAAAATACGTTTATCTTGGAAACTATTACAGTTAGAATCTTCAAATTTTGCACGAAAAACTTGAAGCCCCCACATGAATCAAATAGAAAAATTCGTATATCTGAGAAACTATTAGAGCTAGAATCTTCAAATTTTACATGGAGAACTTTGAAATTCATGTGAACATTTAGAGCATAACGGGCGGACTTTCAATGGGTGGCTTGGCACAACATATGTATATGAATTAAATACAAAATTTCGTGCATCTTGGAAACTCTTATATTATTCAAATTTTTTATATATAGATAGAAATTGGCGATAGATAGAAACTGGCGGACTTGCAATAATTTGCTTGACATCTTTCATATGTAACATATAATAAATCTGGTACTTATTTATACATATTCCTTTTAGGGTAGCAAAGCACACTGGGTATAGCTAGTTTGAAATAAATTTTAAATCATGAGTGAATTAGAATTTTCATCTGATGAATCCATCGGTGATAAAAATTATGTGGTTCCTAGGCAAAAGCGAACAAGAAATGTTATACGAAACCAAATATAACAAATGATATATTATTTGAGAACTATTTTCAAATTAAACATTTATTTGAACAATCCTAATATACATATATAATTTAATATTTGTCAAATAAATTAATTTTTTTTTTTTTTTTTTTGTAATTTAAATTTTCAAATGTACTATGTATTGGATATGAATGGAATTATAATGAAAACTTACAGAAGTTCTGTTAAACGTATGCTGCAGTAAAAACAATACAATACTTAAATACTATGATTAATCAGAGTTCCTCGAAGTTAAAAAGTACATTATTCAAAAGGAAAAGCTAGCACTACCAAAGGCGTTCCGTGGATGATTCTTTTGTGTTAGGAACCGATTCTGTTCTAATAAAACTTTAACGGACTTGTTATGTTTTATTTATGATTAAACTCATGGTCACATACTATGTATGTATGTTTGTTTGTATATTGTACATAAATATTAAATATCTTTATTTACAGCAATAGTGTTATAACTAAAAAATAGAAAAATTTTCTTGTGGACAGAACTTGTGTTTATTATTAGTCAGAATTATCATTCTTATTATACAAACTTACAAATGTCAACTGTAAAATATGTTATTTAAAACTTATACGCATACACTCTTTTATATAGAGATAAAAATTTATAAACCTTTTAAGTTGAAATTTTACTTTTTGAGATACAACACTGTGGCTGCAAAGAAAAGGGTTTTCATTCAGTCTACTACAAATTGAATTTAAGAAAAATTTCGTAATTCAATTTGGAGTAGATTTAAATTAAAGAAAAATTGAATCATTCAAAGCAGAATGTAATTCAAACATGAATGAATTCAGTATATGAATGAATTAAAATAAACTGAAAGCCTTTGAATTAAGCTATTGAATTAATTCCTGAGAATTAAAAAAAGGACTGGAAGATTAAACTTTCTATTTCTGAATTAAGATTTTGGTGAATTAAGCTCAAATTGAATTGATTAATTCGAAGCTCTGTTAAAAAATTACAAAGCTCTTTGTACATATTTCTGTGGTAAAAAAGCAAAAGTACAAAGTTGTTTTTTTTGCAGTTTTAAGGAAAAAGTTTTAAAGTTTTAAAATCTAATAAAAAACTATAGTAAAATACATATAAAAATTTCGATATTTTCAAAAGTTCTGATCCAATATTTATGAAAAATTGAAACAATATAGAATTGAGTACGGAGATTTAAAAAATGCGAAAACATGATTTTTTTCATATCTTGAGATATATATTCTTTTTATTTTTTGCCACAGATTTAGTTATGTACTTGTTAATCAAAATTTAATAAATTTTTTGCCACAGATTTAGTTATGTACTTGTTAATCAAAATTTAATAACTTTGTACGTTAAAGGATTTAAAGCGTAAGTAGGGTGTACAATATAGAAGATACATTATACATAAAAGAATAGAAAAAATTATTTTACGAATGTAGTGTCATTGTGTTATAGCGTATGTTCTAAGAAGTAAATTGATTTTATTTTCTTGCAAATTTTTACTTGCATAGGTTTATTTTATCATCAAATTAAAATTTAATTTTAGACGATGATGAACGATTACGCGAAGAACTTAAGGACTTAATTGATGACAATCCCATAGAAGAAGGAAGTGATGGGGAGGATTCCGATGTATCAAACTCTTCCAAAAAAAGAAAAAAACATGAAGACGATGACGATTTGGATGATCGGTTAGAAGATGATGATTATGATTTAATTGAAGAAAATTTAGGTGTAAAAGTTGAAAGGAGGGTAAGTTTTGTTAAACGTTTTATTTTCTATTAGTATGAGTTTTTCTATTAAAATTTTATCAATAATCATTATTTGCGATACCTGATGAAAAGGTGAAAATTTAAATACATACGTTTAAATGATACGATCAATCGTTGAAAAATATTTTGCCGATTGAAATATTAAATAATGGAATAACTCTATTAAAACTAGGAATGCTTTATAAACTTTACCTCATTGATACCCTCGCATTTAGTTGTTAATGCAATGATCGATAAATATATTTACTAAGGTTATAAGATATCTTCCGACCAATCCACTTAATGTTCTGTCTGAACCCATTTTTTAAAGTTTATCTACGCTCTTATTACACTATATAAACATATGTATGTTACAATTTTTTGAAACCTAACACAATTTTATTGCATACAGTTCTAACAACGTTCGCAGATTTCCTTCAAATTATAAAATATTTACATGCATATGTACAGTTGCGTTCAAAATAATAGGAGGGAACATTTCAAAAATTTTAAATATAAATTTTTTACTGAAAGATTTAGATTTTTAATTAAATATTTTTACAATTTATTTATTTAACTTGTTTTCTAATTTTTATAGTCGTTATTTTAAATATTTAAGAAATTTATTTAAAAAAATATATATTTTTTTAAATTTACATAAAAAATCTGTTGTTCAAAATAATAGGAGTATTCGATTTAAGTTCAAATATTTTTAAAATAAAAACAAAAACGAAGGGAATTTCATCTAAAATATTATTAATTAATGTGTAGCAGTACAACATCAGTCATTTTTGTCAGGATTTTATTTAGAATTTGGGTATATGAGCCTCCGGAACTTAATGTCTTTCCGACAACGGTTTTGTGGGGCTTGATTTGTTTATTGGGAATATGATAACATATCTTGGGGTAATATGTTTACCTACAACATTTGGTCTACGATACCATTTTACAATTTTTTAGACCATACCCTTTTTGTCAAGACCCATCGTGAATCATTCCTATTATACGACTTCTTTGAAAGTTGGTTAGAGCTTAATATTTTTCGATTAATGGACTTCCAATATATTTTCTGAATTCATTGATTAAAAAATTTAATTTGTTGTCGTATTCATGCATTAAAAATTCATCAATGTATGAAACCACCTCTAAATGCGTTACTTGTAAACTTTATGGGTTTCACTATATGCTTTATGGTCTGAAATTATATGTTTTCAAAAAAGATTTGTTTAAAAATTGATCTGAACTAACTGAATATTGATCACGATGTTTAATAACTACAATTTGTCTTAGTTTCACTAATTTGGGACGCCCTAATGGGATTAATTTTAAAAAAATGATAAGCGCTTATGGGAAGCGCTGAACTGAGCATAAAATTACTCAAAATCATTTAAACATACTATATTTTTAATATTTACTAGGAATAATGGAAATTAATTTAACTTAGGTTATATAATATACGGTACTCCTATTTTTTTTTTTGAACAGTCGAAATCTGATATGGATTTCGAAAAAAGTGAATACCAAAAAAACTAATGAACCTATATAAAAAATTTCATTCGATTTGTATTTTAAACACTTAACAAATAAATATCGTGAAAAAATATTGGATTTCTTTAAATGTTTCTTTGTAAAATTATTTTTAAGTCTCACTCCTATTTTTTTGAACGCAGCTGTATATATTGTTCTCGTGACTTCTCACCATACAGTGCAATCATAAATAATTGACGTATGCACTTTTTAGTTGTACCAGAAATATTAACCAGATGTAAAAATTTATTATTTATTTACTGAAACAATTAATTTTTGTAGAAACGTTTTAAACGCTTGAGACGTATACAAGATGAAGAAAGTGATGGAGAGGAAGATAATGTCGATGAAGGTCTAGCTAGAGAAGCTATTGCAGAGCAATTGTTTGACGACGATGAGGTATTATTTTTATAACACATTAAACTTTAAAAAATACTAAATCAAAAATTCCAAACAATTTTAAACAGAATGTTGAAAGGCGTTCAGAGCATAGTCATAGAGAACCTGAAAATTTTGAAGAGGAAGAAGAAGATTCAGATTCGGATGCGGATGATTTTATTGTTGATGATGAAGGTCGTCCAATTGCTGAGAAAAAAAAGAAGCGGAAACCAATTTTTACGGATGCGTAAGTATATTTGAATTTACTTCATTTTTATTTTAAAATAACAAATTTATAAATTCTATAAATAAATGCAATTAAAGGATTTCTTTGTTCAAAAGCACTAAAGCTGTGTTTTTGTATTCAAGCACTCTCCAATTTGAATGATTTGAGTTATTATCTCGTTAAAGTTTTCATTGGAAATGGATATCATTTTCAGAATATGGCAGTTCAACCTGTTTCCAATTCGTCTTTGTTTCAATGTATTGTTTTGTAAGTTTTTAGTATTTTAAATGAAGAATTTTAATATTTTCAAACAAACCACTGATATTTTAATGCAATAATGTAAACAAAACAATATATTTTTTGTAATGATTTTTTCGACATGCCAAATTAATTTTTTTATACTTTCAACTCAAAATATATTGACACTAGGTATTTGCAGAAAATGTTTTAATAGCCAATAGTATGTTCTGTTCGCCATATTTTCCCCGAATAAAACTTAATTGTTACTGTCATTTATTGTGATCAAACAAAATTACAAAATAAAAATTTTAACTCATATATTTTCAGATCTCTCCAAGAAGGACAGGATATTTTTGGGGTTGACTTTGATTATGACGACTTTTCTAAATACGAGGAAGACGAATATGAGGATGATTCTGATGGAGAAGAATATGATGAGGAAGCAGGAGAGGATGATCGAGGAAGAGTTAAGAAAAAATTAACAAAAAAACTTCCGAAAAAAACAATTTTCGACTTATATGAACCGAGTGAACTAAAAAGGGGTCACTTTACAGATCTTGATAATGAGATTAGAAAAACTGATATTCCTGAACGTATGCAATTAAGGCAAATACCTGTAACTTCAGTTCCTGAAGGATCGTCCGAGCTAGACAATGAAGCGGAATGGATATATAAGCATGCTTTCTGTAAACCACCAGTATCGCAAAACGATAAAGGCGAATCAAATCGGGAAAAAAATAAAAAACCACCTAGTGCGATAGGGAAGATCAAGCAAGCTTTAGAATTTATTAGAAACCAGCAATTAGAAGTCCCATTTATATCATTTTATCGCAAGGAGTACGTTAAGCCAGAGTTAACAACCGATGATTTATGGAAGATTTATTACTATGATGAACGCTGGTGCCAACTACTTAATAGGAAAAATAAACTATTAATACTTTTCGAGAAAATGCGCAACTACCAAATCAGTGAAATAATGAAGAAAACAGAAAGTGACTTGCCTGAAGATATTCGCCTAATTAAAGATGATGATTTGGAACGTTTGCGTGACGTTCAAAGTATGGAAGAATTAAAGGACGTTCATATGCAATTTCTTTTGTATTATTCTCATGAAATACCAAAAATGCAAGAGGAAGAGAGGAAAAAAGAAAGAGAACTGAGAAAACAACAAAGACGAGAACAAAGACGTCAAGAAATGGAAAATAGCGAGCAGCCATCAGAAGAAATTAATTCGGACAATGATAGCGAAGATGAGCCTGAAGTTCTTGAAGAACACTTAAAACAAGCTAAAGATTCCGGACCATATGCAATGTGTCGTAAGGCTGGTATTTGCGGTTTTGCCAAACATTTTGGATTGTTCCCGGAACAGTTTGCCGAAAATGTACGAGACGGATACCAGAGACATGAAGTCGATCAACAACAGATATGTCCAACTGATTTGGCAAAACAATATTTATGTCCTAAATTTATGACAATTGATGAAATCATACATGCTGCAAAGTTTGTTGTTGCTCGTCAGCTTTCCAGGGAGCCTCTTTTAAGAAAAACAGTTCGAGAAGTTTATTTTGAAAGAGCAAAACTTAACGTTCGTCCCACCAAAAAAGGAATGAAAGAAATAGATGAGAATCATGCCTGTTACCCAATGAAATATTTGTCAAATAAACCTATCAGAGACTTAGTTGGAGACCAGTTCCTCAGACTAACTATGGCTGAAGAAGATAATCTTATTACCATCAACATAGCCGATGAAATTGAAGGAAACACTTCAAATTCTTATATTGACGAGGCAAAACAACTTTATCAACGTGATGAATTTTCTAAAGTCGTACAAGATTGGAATTCCATTCGAGCTGAATGTGTTGAATTAGCACTTAAAAAAATGATTATACCAGACTTAAAGAAAGAATTAAAAGTTATTATTTTGGCCGAAGCAAAGGAATATGTCTTAAAGTCTTGTTGTACTAAATTAGCGAACTGGCTGAGAGTTGCTCCCTACAAACCTGAAATTTCTGATGACTATACCTTTGATGATTGGGGTTCAGTAAAAGGAATACGTGCATTGGGTCTTGCATATGTCCCCGATTATTCTCAGGCTGCTTTTTGTGCAATAACAAATCCAGAAGGTGATGTAAGCGATTACTTACGTTTGCCACACATACTCAAACGAAAAAATTCATACCGAAGTGAGGAGAAATCATTAAAAATGTCAGATATTAGAAATCTTAAAGAATTTATTCGTAATAAGAAACCGCATGTTGTAGTTATTGGCGGTGAATCTAGGGAGGCTCAAATGATTCAAAGTGATATACGGGAAATCATCAAGGAACTCGTCGATGAAGAACAATTCCCTGAAATTGCGGTCGAAATTGTTGATAATGAACTTGCAAAGATTTATGCAAATTCTCAAAAGGGTGCATCTGACTTTAAAGAATATCCAACACTTTTAAAGCAAGCAGTTTCTTTATCTCGAAAAATTCAAGATCCACTTTTAGAATACTCCCAACTTTGTGGAGCTGATGAAGAAATTTTATGTTTGCGTTATCACTCATTGCAAGACCAGCTGAGTAAAGAAGAACTATTAGAACATCTTTACATTCAATTTATAAATCAAACCAATGAAGTAGGTGTAGACATAAATATGGCAGTACAAAACTCGTACACATTAAATTTGGTTCAATTTATATGTGGATTAGGTCCCAGAAAAGGAGCTGCATTAATAAAAATACTTAAACAGTCTAACCAAAGACTAGAGAATAGAACACAACTTGTAACATTGTGTCATTTAGGACCAAAAGTTTTTATAAATTGCTCTGGTTTTATTAAAATTGATACTAGTTCCCTAGGCGACAGTACGGAAGCGTACGTTGAAGTACTTGACGGCTCCAGAGTACATCCGGAAACATATGAATGGGCCAGAAAAATGGCAATAGATGCAATGGAATATGATGACGAAGAAACTAATCCTGCCGGGGCTCTTGAAGAAATTCTTGAAAGTCCAGAGAGATTGAAAGATCTCGATCTCGACGCGTTTGCTGTAGAATTAGAGCGCCAGGGATTTGGAAACAAAAGTATAACATTATACGATATAAGGTCGGAATTGAATTCATTATATAAAGATTTTCGAGTTCCATACCGTTCACCGAACTCTGAAGAATTATTTGACATGTTAACTAAAGAAACACCAGAATCATTTTATGTTGGTAAAATGGTGTTGGCAACTGTTGCAGGCATTTCACACCGTAAGCCTCAAGGCGAACAACTCGATCAAGCAAATCCAGTTAGAAATGATGAAACCGGTAATTGGCAATGTCCGTTCTGTCTTAAAGATGATTTCCCTGAGCTGTCTGAAGTTTGGAATCATTTTGATGCTGGAGCATGTCCAGGTCAAGCGACAGGAGTTAAATTACGCCTTGACAATGGCATATCTGGTTTCATTCATATAAAGAACTTATCTGATAAACATGTAAAAAATCCAGAAGATCGTGTTCAATCTGGTCAAGCAATTCATGTTAGAATTATTAAAATTGACGTTGATCGCTTTTCAGTTGACTGTTCGTCTAAGAGTTCAGATTTAATGGACAAAAATCACGAATGGCGCCCGAGAAGAGATGCATTTTACGACTATGAACAAGAAGAAAAAGACAATGCAAAGGAAACTGATCAGAAACAGGTCCGATCCAAACAACAATACGTTAAAAGAGTTATTATACATCCATCCTTTCACAATAAATCTTATGCTGAAGTTTTAAAAATAATGGAATCAATGGATCAAGGTGAAGTAGTTGTACGGCCATCAAGTAAAGGTTCAGATCATTTAACTGTTACTTGGAAAGTTACCAACGATATTTATCAGCACATAGATGTGAGAGAAGAGGGTAAAGAAAATGCATTTAGTTTAGGACAGAGTTTACTTATTGGAAATGACGAATTTGAAGACTTGGATGAAATTATCGCGAGACATGTAAACCCAATGGCTGCTTGTGCTCGTGAGTTATTGACATACAAATATTATCGTGATACAGGTGGCGGCTTAAAAGATAAAATGGAAGAGCTCCTAAAAGAAGAAAAATTAAAAGACCCAAGAAAGATTCATTACTTTATATCTGCATCAAAAAATTACCCAGGAAAATTTTTACTATCATATTTGCCAAAAACAAAATGCCGTCATGAGTATGTAACTGTTGTACCAGAAGGTTATAGATTTAGAGGGCAAGTATTTGACTCGTTAAACGGCTTTTTAAAATGGTTTAAAGATCATTATTCCGATCCAATTGTATCGAATACACCAATGTCTACACCCCATACTAACTCGAGTGTGCGGATAAGTGCGGGATACGACACACCAAGAAACAACGATTCGAAGTCTTCATCTCAACATATGTCACAAAGTATTGCAGCTCATACTCCGCATTTTTCAAGTACGCCAGGATACCACGGAGGTTATGTAAATACTCCCTATACTCCTAGTGGCCAAACACCATTTATGACACCCTACGCAACTCCACACACATCACAAACTCCTCGATATGGCAATACTACCCCAAGTCCTAGTTCCGCAACTTCGCACATTAATTACGGACATCAGTCGCATAATATGAAAAATGTAAAAGGCACATCTTATCATGGAGCATCTCCAAGAAGTATAGACATGAACTCCCATAGTAAAAATAATCGTTCTCATCGCAACAACAACGAAAGTCTCGAATGGAAAATAGCATCGGATTCATGGGCTAGAAGAAAACGTCCCGTTATGCCACCTACGCGTACTTTTACAAATGATTCCACTAGATCTTCAAATTATTGTATGCCTCAAACAGGCAATGATTATTCTCATCAAGCTTCTCACCAGTATGTGGATGACCATCGACCTAGAGTTGTCGAATATCAAAAAAGTCCTAGATCCATACGTAGCACTCCACGCACAAATACTTCCCCACATTCTATGAATTTAGGTGATTCGACTCCGCTATATGATGAAAATTAAATCATATTACTAAATTTAAACACTATAATTAAAGTCTAATTTTATTTTATTTATGTTACAATATGTATATAAATATTTAAACATTTCTGTCTTTTTTTACCCAAGGCTTAGCAAAAGTGTTCCAAAGTCAATAAAGATTATGTTTTAAACTAAAACACAATTCATTAAAGGCATTTAAAAATTTTATTTATGGTAAACAAGTAAGAAACCCTACACCGGTAGGTATAATTAAAACTTTGGTATTCTGCATTTCGATTCGAAGCAATCGTAAAGCATTGAAACGTAATAAAATGCAGAATAAGGGTGAGGTTCGTAGAAAGTGAAAATCCAAAGATAGAGAAATAAAAAACTTTATAGCAACAAGTTATAATTTTGGGTTCATATTTTTTTGTTTTTTATTCTTGACTGTCGTCCGAGAGGTAGATGTTAAACAGTAGGGGGAATAGGACAAGCACTCAGATAATTTATAATGGGCATGGTGGACTGGAAGACGACCTGGAAGAGTGTGATATGGCTGACTGTATTGAAGGACATCGACAAGTCCAGCGCCACTATCAGTGACCTTTCGCCACTATTAGTGACCTTTCGCTAGCCTTCTGTTGATTTACGCCTCGTGAGATCTAAATGGTTATGGGGGTTAATGCTGAAGTGTAGGATGAAGAAGTAGGGTTGTGGAATATCAGAGACTGGAAGGTTGTAGAGCTTGCGAACAACACTTGGTTTCGCCTTATCTATCTCTTGATGCTCAATAAAAAGCCAGCAAAATGCACCGTTCAGGGTGGTATGGTGTCATCCTTCTTCGTCGAGACAGAACTGTAGATCACTAATTCTCAACTTCTGAGCTCAAGTTGCAGTTCTTCAGATAATCTAACCATTTATTCCGCTTGTCCTCCTTTACCAATCTGTTGATGTCATGATTCAGCGTGGCTCGTCGGGGTTGGTACTTCGGTTGTCATCGCGCTCTTCTGCTATACACATATGCTATTTATTGACTAAAAACTGATTTTCTAGTAGTGAAAGAAAGGATATACAAAAAAGGACAATTCCAATTTGGAAACCGTAAGGTCCTTTGTGATTCCCCACGCAGAAAATTAATATCCAAAGATAGAGACACAAAACACTTACGGCTGTATTTATAAAAACTTATTTTAGGTTTATTAAACAATTTTAGGCAAAATTCAGGAAAATCGTATTTATAAACGTGAAATAGCTTAAAACACCTTCAATAAACCATTGACAATTAGAAGAATTTTATTGTAGGCTCGACCCTTCTTTAAGCCAACAATAACTTGATTTTTAAAAATTTTTTTCTCAGATAAAGATTTTTCCGGTAATTTTAGGATGATTGCGAAAACTAATTATGGTTTCTTTTAAAATAAAATCTAAAAATTCTAATTTTAACGTTTACAAATTTGTAAATAAAATCCCAGAAAATTTTTAAACGATTATATTTTGAGGAAAAAACTCAAATCTAGGTATTTTTGGATTAATGCATGAATATTTGACAATATTCCAATTGTCCAGCACTATTTTTAGGCAATTTGGAAGTGCCCGTCTGTCAACCAAATGATGGACAAAATCATTTGATTTGGCTTTTTCAAAGTTCGTTGGTTAAATATAATGCCATAAAGTAATTAACCATGTAAATTATATTGATTAGTGTTATACTAATGCAAAATATATTCGCCGGCATTAAAATTAGTCAAATATCAAAGAAATTTATCAATATTTGCAAAAATTTATCAAAAATTACAAGGAAAATAAGTAAAAATAAGAAAATGTGTCATAGTGATGTATATTTTGTCGCAAAATATCCGTTATTCGGATACTTTTAATAATAATTAGAAATTATATGTTATATTTATACATCTGAACTAAATAGACATTTATTAAAGCCATATATATATTTATTTTTCTTAAAAGTTTGTTTTTATTGTCAAAAATCTATTATAAACAAAAATATGAAATTAAGAAAACCGAATCAACGAATATTTTATCCTAATTGTACGCAACACTAACACATAAAATGACAGCCATATTGTACAGTGCTGCCAACTTAAACATAAATCAACACAATAGTTAATATACGTTTATTATTTGTTTATGAATATCACAATTTTATAATTGGTTTTTAAGGCTAAAGTGTGCTTTAACTATTGAGTGCATTAAAAGCAAAAAAAGATTTTTTTATAAATACAAGCGTTAATTTTTAACCTGAGACGTTGTATTCTATGATAGTGGCAAATTATATTCGCAATTGTCTGTTGCAACCTTCCATTCCCTAACGAGATCATCTAGACGTTTAATTGGAGTTAAATCTATAAGTGCTTCCCTATATCTTAGAATATTCCTTCAACTTACGCACCTCTGAGCCGAATTCAATGTGAGCGTACTCTTGCCCTTGGCTTCTCTGTACACTGAAAGAGTGAGAAATAAAAAAGTAAAGGTGGAAGTACACAACACGCGTTGTACGCGGCAACGCGTTATAGGCTTCTGTCAAAAAAGTTGAAATAGTGTATTTTCATTTAACAAGTTACACATTGTAGTTTGTAACGCGTCTGCCGCGAAAAGCTGCTTTTTTATTTCTGTAATTTGTTGGCGGTGTACTTAAAACACTCAAAATGCCAGGTTATCCCACGTTGGTTCGGAGAGAGCCCTCCAATCGACCTATAACTTTATATAGGAACAATTAATTAATCAAAAGTATTTGGTCTCCACCAATTTAATCAATCATAATCAAAGGAGGTAGTAAAACGAATGCACGCAATTAATGCAAACAACGCATAACTTGGAAACAGTTATACGGAGTAATACATTCAATTGGTGCGAGTGAGAAGTAACTCTGTCTAAAGCTTGGCAATAAACACAAGCCTGATCGTCCTTAAGAAATAATGGCGATGACGCGAGAGTTGTTCCCCAATTCATACCTGAATTACGACTGTCAGCAACTTTCAACTTTTGACGCGTCGGCAGCTGATCAGGATTGTGTTTTGTTTTGTGTAGAATAAGAATAAACTAAAATGAAATAAATTTCTCCTACAATAGAACCAAAATATTAAAAAATATACAGAAACTTAAACTTTTGATTTTTAAAAAAGTAATAGTCTTAAAAAGCGCGAAAAGTTTGAAAAGCGTGAAACGCGTTGCCGCCTCAACACGTGTTGTGTACTTCCACCTTAAGAGCGCTATTTTCGGCTATAGCATTTATATTTTTTAAATTATTTTCTTTAATTTAAAAAAAATCCGAGTTTCATTCATAAATAGTTTCGCTTGCCTGACTGTGGCAAAAATAACAACAAAACAACAGACACACATGCTAAACGTTGTTGTTTCCAGTGTTTTACTATTTGCTACAACAAGCAAACAAAACGTATTCACATATGTATGTAGATGAAGGGTATAAAAAACAAAAAGCACTAAACTCAAAATGTTAATGTTTTTCTGCCTTAGTTTCAATTCAATGTGAGAGACAATTGTCGCCCAATGGCTCATCATATATTAAATTACGCACATAAATAAAACAACCCGACGAAAAATAAAACAAACCGTAACAGCTGTTTTATCAAAATAAAATTTTTTTTGGTGTGGTGAGTTTTTTTTTGTTTACAAATATGTTTTTCTGCACGTGGAAAAGACGCAAAAACTCGTTTTCATTATTTACATTTTCAATATGTGTTTATGCCAGCGTTGCTCGTTCATATTGTTCAAATTACGAAGATTTTCGGCAATTCACACGTACACTACCCGATCGTAAACAAAACTCATAGCAAGAGCGTAAAAATACAAAAAATGATCTTCAGTTGCTTAACAGCATTCAACAATGTAGGTTGATATCGCTTTGTTTCAAAAATTGCAAAAACAATTTGTAAAAACAACAACACAATTTGTAAACAAGAGAATTACTTGCAAAAAACTCGTACACTCCAAAACAATTTTATTAATGCATAAAAATGAAAACACATAAAAACAGTATTTATAATTCTTTTTTTTTTACACATTTTAAATAAAAAACTTTATCTTTGTGAAGAAATATATATTTTTCTTTTCTTTGAATATGTTTTATCTGTAAAATTTACTATTTTCCTTGTTATGAAATTTGATCATAACAAGCGTAATTAGGCAATATTTTTTCTAAGTGTTTTTTTTAGTATTTTCTCAACACTAAAATAACAGTTTCTTCACGTCTCTCTTTCTGCGCTTGGCTGGTTTATGCACGTGGAAAAAATAATACTATGGTCTTATATAGAAAATGATATATAAATGCTATCGGACGATCTTGTGTACGATAAAAACCTATATAGAACTTTAAGTTGGAAGTGTAGAAATCGGATGGCATACATTTTTTTCCGGATTTCATCGTTTTAGGGTGTGTACTACAACAACAAACTTTTTTTTACAAAAAATGTTACTATGGCCGTATATATAAAATGATATATAACTGCTATCGGACGATCTTGTGTACGATAAAAACCTATATAGAACTTTAAGTTGGAAGTGTTGAAATCGGATGGCATACATTTTTTTCGGATTTCATCGTTCTAGGGTGTGTACTACAACAACAAACTTTTTTTCTTAATAAAAAATGTTACTATGGCCGTATATATAAAATGATATATAACTGCTGTTGGACGATTTTGTGCACGATAAAAATCTATATATAACTTTAAGTTGGAAGTGTAGAAATAGGATGGCATATATTTTTTTTATGATTTCATCGTTCTAGGGTGTGTACTACAACAACAAACTTTTAAAAAAAAAAAAAAATGTTACTATGGAAGTATATATAAAATGATATATAACTGCTATCGGACGATCTTGTGCACGATAAAAATCTATATAGAACTTTAAGTTGGAAGTGTAGAAATCGGATGGCATATATTTTTTCCTGATTTTATCGTTCTAGGGTGTGTACTACAACAACAAACTCTTTTTTACAAAACTTGTTACTATGGAAGTATATATAAATTTATATATAACTGCTATCGGACGATCTTGTGCACGATAAAAATCTATATAGAACTTTAAGTTGGAAGTGTAGAAATCGAATGGCATATATTTTTTTTACGATTTCATCGTTCTAGGGTGTGTACTACAACAACAAACTTTTTTTTACAAAAAATGTTACTATGGAAGTATATATAAATTTATATATAACTGTTATCGGACGATCTTGTGCACGATAAAAACCTATATAGAACTTTAAGTTGGAAGTGTACAAATCGGATGGCATACATTTTTTTCTGGATTTCATCGTTCTAGGGTGTGTACTACAACAACAAATTTTTTTTTACAAAAAATGTTGCTATGGCCGTATATATAAAATGATATATAACTGCTATCGGACGATCTTGTGCACGATAAAAACCCATATATAGAACTTTAAGTTGGAAGTGTAGAAATCGGATGGCATACATTTTTTTCCGGATTTCATCGTTCTAGGGTGTGTACTACAACAACAAACTTTTTTTTTACAAAAAATGTTGCTATGGCCGTATATATAAAACGATATATAACTGCTATCGGACGATCTTGTGTACGATAAAAACCTATATAGAACTTTAAGTTGGAAGTGTAGAAATCGGATGGCATACATTTTTTTCCGGATTTCATCGTTCTAGGGTGTGTACTACAACAACAAACTTTTTTTTTACAAAAAATGTTACTATGGCCGTATATATAAAACGATATATAACTGCTATCGGACGATCTTGTGCACGATAAAAACCTATATAGAACTTTTAGTTGGAAGTGTTGAAATCGGATGGCATACATTTTTTTCTGGATTTCATCGTTCTAGGGTGTGTACTACAACAACAAACTTTTTTTTTTTACAAAAAATGTTACTATGGCCGTATATATAAAATGATATATAACTGCTATCGGACGATCTTGTGCACGATAAAAACCTATATAGAACTTTAAGTTGGAAGTGTAGAAATCGGATGGCATACATTTTTTCCGGATTTCATCGTTCTAGGGTGTGTACTACAACAACAAACTTTTTTTTTACAAAAAGTGTTACTATGGCCGTATATATAAAACGATATATAACTGCTATCGGACGATCTTGTGCACGATAAAAACCTATATAGAACTTTAAGTTGGAAGTGTAGAAATCGGATGGCATACATTTTTTTCCGGATTTCATCGTTCTAGGGTGTGTACTCTTTTGTAGTTAAAGTTTTTTATTTAATTAAAAATATTAGACAAACAAACAATATTATTCAATTCTACTAAATTGAATACAAAAGTACAATATATAAAAACAATGTTAATAAACATAACACAAATAACTTCAACACTTCCCCTTGTTATGTGATTTTTAACATTTTTGAAGTCCCAATTTCTGTTGGAGATACTTAAGTCGTTGGGGTTGCAATGGTTTCGTCATCATATCTGCAAGTTGTTCTTGAGTAGCAATTTGTTTGACTTCTAGTTTTCTTTCGATTACTTTTTCGCGTACGAAGAAATGTTTGAGAGCAATGTGTTTTGTTCTTCGATGGTATTCGGGATTTTGTGCTAATCTAACAGCGGCTGAATTGTCAACTTGCAAAATAGGAATTTGATTATATCCAATAGTTTCAGCAAACAAACGACTTAACCAAATTATTTCTTTTGTTGCTTCAGTTGCTTGAACTACCTCAGCTTCTGTTGTAGACGTAGCAATAATTGTTTGTCTTTGACTTAGCCATGATACTGCTCCTTCCGAAAATTTAATAACAACTCCGGATGTTGATCTTCCTGTTTTCATACATCCTCCAAAGTCTGCATCGCTATAGCACTCTAATTTGGGATTTTCATTAATATTATAGCTTATTCCTTAATCGAGAGTCCCGGCAATTTATCTGAACACTTTTAACACATACTATATCTGCATGTGATGGATTTTCTAAGGTTCTGGATAAAAATCCAATGCTGTATGCTAAATCAGGTCTAGTTCCAAGCATCAAATACATAATACCGCCAACTGCTTGTCTATAAGAGAATTTTCTTTCACCAGTTTCTTCTTTTTCTTCCCCTGATCCTGAACTTTCTAAAGTTTTAAGCATTGGTGTTGTAACGGTTTTACAATTTGAAAAATTAAATTTATCTAACAACTTTTTGGCATAGGCTTCTTGACTTATTGTTAATTTTGCTTTGTTTCTCTTTATTTCAAGTCCTAAGAAGTATGTTGCATTTTTCGAAACAATCTTAAACTCTTTCTTCAATTCATTTAAAAACTTATTCAAATCATTCACATTAGAAGCGGCTACTAGTCCATCGTCAACATAGAGTGTGAGTATAATTTTGTTGTTATTCTCTTCTCGCATATACAAGCATGGATCTGATTCGCAGGACTTAAAGCCTAGTTTCAAAAGATAATTTCCGAATCTTCGGTTCCAACATCTAGGAGCTTGCTTAAGTCCGTATAGACTCCGTTTTAATCTGCAAACTTTTCCGCTTCCATCTTCAAAGCCTTCTGGTTGTTTCATAAAAATTATTTCATCTAGTTCTCCATATAAGAATGCTGTTGAAACATCGAATTGAGCAAGATGCATATTTTGGCTTGCTGCTATACTTAAGACTGCTCTAATTGTAGCCATTTTTGCAACAGGACTAAATGTCTCATTATAGTCGATGCCTTCTCTTTGATTAAATCCTTTAATTACCAATCTTGCTTTAAACTTATCAATACTTCCATCTGGATTCATCTTTACTTTGTAAACCCACTTTGAGGGAATTGCCTTTGCATCCTTCGGTAGATTCTCCATTACCCATGTTTTGTTTTCTTGAAGAGATTTTATTTCGGATAGCATCGCATCTTTCCATTGTGAGCACTGTGAACTTGTAATGGCATCTTTGTACGTGAGTGGTGTTTTTATTCCATTCATCAATTCTTCAGAGATCATAACGTAATCATTTTTGAATTTGAAATTAATGTTCTATCTCTTAAACGTTTCACCATCTGTTCACATTCTTCATCATATTCTAGTGGTCTCTTTTTAGAATTACTTGGTTGTATTTCACTATCTTCAATTTCTTCTGTTTGACTGTCTTCATCTTGAATTTCATCTAAAGAATCATATTGCGACTGATTATCTTCTAATATATCATCATTAACTTCATTTTCATCTTGAGAATCATCATTTTCATTTTCTTGTATTTGTTCAAAACGTATCATTGGAGGTCTATATTCTCTAATTTCTTGATCTTCTGTTGATGTATTATATACGATTCTGTTGATGTATTATATACGATAACGCTCATCTTCATCGTATCCAATAAGATAGCCTTTAATAGCTTTACAGTCCATCTTCTTCCTTTTTTGACTTGGTATATGAGCAAAGCATTCACATCCAATAACACGTAAATGTTGTATTCTGGGTTTCTTGCCAAGCCATAGCTCATAAGGGCTTTTACCATCTATAGAAGACTTTCCAGTTCGGTTTAAAATGTAAATAGACGTTTTAACTAACTCGGCCCAAATTGCTTCAGGAAATTCGGCTTCTTTGTTGGAATATTTAAATGTTCTTGCCATTTCTACTACGGTTCTATTCTCTCTTTCGCTTCCTCCATTTTGTTGCGGTGTGTATGGTGCCGTGAGTCTTTGCTTAACTCCAAATTCATTTAATATTGAACGTACTTCTTTATTGTCAAATTCTCCACCATTATCTGTTTGTTTACGAGAACCAGTCAATAAAATGTTATTATCTACTATAAAAGAGCAACTTGTTGCTGTTGTCTCCAGACATCAGATAAATCCATTTTTATTATATTATTATTTACTGTTGAGTTCATCCCAATGGTGCCTTTTCCTACAGCTTCTAAAATTTCTTTTCCAGCGGCTCTGATGTGGCAAGGGCTTTCGAACTTCTTAAAAGTCTTGAAAATATTGATGTTGTTACATACATGACGTGTGGCTCCGTTATCTATCCACCAAGAATCTGATTTGGCATCTTGAATTGCATTTACTTCATCAACGTATACTTCTAGCGATTCATGTACCATTGTTTTAACTTCTTCGGCTTTGGACTTACTTGGCTTTCCATCATTCAACCATTTTCGACAATCACGAACCCAGGGTTCTTTCTTTTTACAGTAATTACAGATGTCGGACTTCTTATTTTGATTTGTTGTAGGTTTATGAGAACTCTCGGCTTTCTTGCTCTTCGAGTATCTCAAAACTAAGGCTTCCTCACTTTCTTTTTGTTCACTACTTCCAAAATTTCTTTGAAACATGCACAGTTGAGTTGACATTTCATCAAAGGTTTTCTCTTCATTCTTTGATAACTGCATCCAACTTGACTTGAAAGTTTCAAACTGTTGTGGCAATATTTGTAAAATTTTACATACTAGAATTAAATCCGGCAATACATTTTCATTCCTAGCTCGTAGACCATTATTTAATTCACTCCATAACGTCTTCAGTTTTGCAATGTGTGTTGTAACATCAAAATTGTTGTTCCAGGTAAATTGGAAAAAATCTATACATATTTTAAAAACTTGATCTCTTGATGTTGCCTCAAATTGTGCCTTCAATGCATCCCATGTGTCAGCAGCAGATTCTTGATCCATAATCTTCTCATAGATTTCATCACTTACTGCGCTTACTATCATAGATTTTGCATAGCTATTTGCTTTTCTATACAATTCACTCTTTAATCTATGTACTCTTCTGTCTTCAAAAGTTGCAGCTTCTTCCAATGGTAGTGGCTTCAATAAAACTCGATCTATCACATCTATGGCTCCTTCATGATAATCAAGTATGTCCTTTATCTTACGTTTCCACATTGGCCAGTCTGCTTCTTTTTGTAGAGGCTTCAAATGTTTTGAAAAATCCATCTTGATGTTTTATTACACACACACACAAAATTTTCTTGAAAAAATTTTCTTTTTATTTTCTATTTAATTTATTTTTCATAAGCTGCCTGTGCCCATAACCTTTTGTAGTTAAAGTTTTTTATTTAAGTAAAAATATTAGACAAACAAACAATATTATTCTACTAGATTGAATACAAAAGTACAATATATAAAAACAATGTTAATAAACATAACACAAATAACTTCAACATGTACTACAACAACAAACTTTTTTTTTTAAAAAATGTTACTATGGTCGTATATATAAAATGATATATAACTGCTATCGGACGATCTTGTGCACGATAAAAACCTATATAGAACTTTAAGTTGGAAGTGTAGAAATCGGATGGCATACATTTTTTCCGGATTTCATCGTTCTAGGGTGTGTACTACAACAACAAACTTTTTTTTTACAAAAAATGTTACTATGGCTGTATATATAAAATTATATATAACTGCTATCGGACGATCTTGTGCACGATAAAGACCTATATAGAACTTTAAGTTGGAAGTGTAGAAATCGGATGGCAAACTTTTTTTGTGGATTTCATCGTTCTAGGGTGTGTACTACAACAACAAACTTTTTTTTTTACAAAAAATGTTACTATGGTTGTATATATAAAATGATATATAACTGCTATCGGACGATCTTGTGCTCGATAAAAACCTATATAGAACTTTAAGTTGGAAGTGTAGAAATCGGATGGCATACAGTTTTTTCTGGATTTCATCTTTCTAGGGTGTGTACTACAACAACAAACTTTTTTTTACAAAAAATGTTACTATGGCCGTATATATAAAATGATATATAAATGCTATCGGACGATCTTGTGCACGATAAAAACCTATATAGAACTTTAAGTTGGAAGTGTAGAAATCAGATGGCATACATTTTTTTCCGGATTTCATCGTTCTAGGGTGTGTACTACAACAACAAACTTTTTTTTACAAAAAATGTTACTATGGCCGTATATATAAAATGATATATAACTGCTATCGGACGATCTTGTGCACGATAAAAACCTATATAGAACTTTAAGTTGGAAGTGTAGAAATCGGATGGCATACATTTTTTTCCGGATTTCATCGTTCTAGGGTGTGTACTACAACAACAAACTTTTTTTTTACAAAAAATGTTACTATGGCCGTATATATAATATGATATATAACTGCTATCGGACGATCTTGTGCACGATAAAAACCTATATAGAACTTTAAGTTGGAAGTGTAGAAATCGGATGGCATACATTTTTTTTCGGATTTCATCGTTCTAGGGTGTGTACTACAACAACAAACTTTTTTATACCCACCATCAAAAAAGATAGGGGGTATATTGATTTTGTCATTCCGTGTGTAACACATCGAAATATTGTTCACAGACCCCATAAAGTATATATGTTCTGGGACCTCGTAAGATTCTAAGACGATCTAGCTATGTCCGTCCGTCTGTCCGTCTGTCTGTTGTTGGCACGATAGCGTCCACAAAAAATAAGATATTGAGATGAAATTTTCCCAAAATATTTTTTATGAAATGTTTGGTATTGAAAATGGGCAAAATCGGTCAACGATTTCACATAGCCCCCATACAAATGTACCCCCGGAATATTGTGTAAAAAGCTTCAAACATTCACAAATTCGTTGTTTATGAAGCAAATGGCACAAAATTTAGCATAAGTCAGTTTTTTGACCTCCGAAATAAAATTCTGAATTATGTCGGACATAGAACCACAATTGGCCCTACCCCCCATATAAGGTCCCCTTTTGAAAATTACTATAATTCTGATTACTGGCTTAAACATACGAATATAGCGACGAAATTTGCTAAACATGGGTTTCTTGCAGGCCAATATCTCTCCACAAAACTATATGTGGATCGGTCCATAATTGACCCTACCCCCCATATAAGGTCCCCTTCAGAAAAAGACATTAACGGTCATTATTGGCGTAAAAATACGAGTATAGCGATGAAATTTGACACAAGTAAGTTTTATATGAGCCAAAATTTCTCTACCAAATTTTATGTGGATCGGTTCATAATTGGCCCTACCCCCCATATAAGGTTCCCTTCAGAAAATGACTTTAACGCTCATTATTGGCGTAAAAAGACGAGTATAGCGATGAAATTTGACATGAGTAAGTTTCATACGAGTAAAAATCTCTCCACAAAATTTCATGTGGAACGGTCCATAATTGCCCCTACTCCCCATATAAGGTCCCCTCCATAAAATTACTTTAACGCTCATTACTGGTTTAAAAATACAAATATAGCGATGAAATTTTACAGAAGTAAGTTTTATATGAGCCAAAATCTCTTTACCAAATTTTATGTGGATCGGTCCATAATTGGCCCTACCCCCCATATAAGGTCCTCTTTGGAAAATGACTATAATGCTGATTACTGGCTTAAACATACGAATATAGCGATGAAATTTGACACACGTAAGTTACATGCAAGCCAATATCTCTCCACCAAACTATATGTGTATCGGTCCGTAATTGATCCTACCCCCCATATAAGGTCCCCTCCATAAAATTACTATAACGCTCATTACTGGCATAAAAATACGAGTATAGCGATGAAATTTCACAGAAGTAAGTTTTATATGAACTTCTCTCTACCAAATTTTATGTGGATCGGTCCATAATTGCCCCTATCCGCCCATATAAGGTCCTCTTCTGAAAATGTCTTTAACGCTCATTATTGGCGTAAAAATACGAGTATAGCGAAGAAATTTGACAGATATAAGTATCTTAGGAGCCAAAACCTTTATGTGGATCGGGCCTTAAATGACCCTATCCCGCACTATAAGGTCCCTAACAGAAAATTACTTTAACGCTCATTACTGGACCTAAAAAAGCGAGTAAGGCGATGAAATTCGATATAGTTTTGTATGAGCTAACATCTCTCTACAAAATTTTGTGGGGATCGGTCCATAATTGACTCTACCTTTCATTTAAGGTCCCCATCAGAAAATAACTTAAACGCTCATTACTGGCGTAAATGAAATTCGATGCAATTCGACATAAACTAATTTTTAGCTAAAATCTCTCTACCATATTTTATGAGGATCGGTCCATAATTAACCTTAACCCCGTATAAGGTCCCTTTAAGAAAATGACTTTAATGCTCATTACTGGCTAAAAAATACAAGTAGATCTATGAAATTTGAAATAAATAAACTGAAATCTTCCTACCGACTTTTGTGAGAATTGGTCCATATGTGTATATATAACCCTACTCCCTATATAAATTAACATATTTAATTCGAAAGAGCACTGTCAATAGTTAAACCCCCATTAATGGACCTCTTTCAAATATTACAATGATGTTCTCATTAATATCGATACATAATAATAAAATATTCAAAATATCAAAGTTTATTTATATGACAGTGTTTGATGGTGGGTATATAAGATTAGGCATAGCCGAATATAACACTCTTACTTATTTGATATTGAGTTATATTTTAAAGAATTACAATTCCCTTTGATTTAATTCCTAGAATTAATTCTTAAAGCTTTCGATGTAGTTGAATTAATTCTCTAATAAATTAATTCCTATAGAATGTTAAATTCCTTCTGAATGAATTAATTTTGTTTGCATTCAATCTGTTACAAATTTAATTAAAATAAATTTCAACAATTCCTATAGATTTTTAAATTCTCTCTGAATGATATAAATTTTGTTTGAATTCAATCTACTTATTACAAATTGAATTTAAAAATTTTTCAACCATGCAATTAGAAATAGATTGAATGAAAGTTTTGTTTTATAATTCAAAAGCATTCTGTATAATAAAAATTGAACTAAATTTTCCTTCTTTCATTAAAATACTCGGGGGAGTTTTCCAGTTTTTTCCTACCGAGCGCGTCCCCGGGTGGCGGATAGGGGGTGGTGATGGACCATCTGTCCTCTCCCAGCTTTAATTTCACTTAAGCTGAGGGAGGGCAGAATATTATATTCCCTGGGAATATTATATTCCCCGCGGACCAAAAAACTGGAAAAAACAAATATGGAAAATAAAAAGATAAAAGTTACGGTGCAGGGCCTAAATAACCCAGTACCGGCGGCAAGTGTTGATCTACTCGCGAGTCACGTGTCGTCGTCATCCTGCAATCGTGAGCAAAATACTACTACGGAGGTGGGTACCTTGGCCTCCGTGGCGGACAATGCGTCAAGTGTACAGCATGCCGCTGGCAAAAATATAGGGGTGAAAGAGAAGGATGTACTCGGAGAGAGCTCTAAGCTACCTCAGCCTTTAAATATAGGTGAGGGTTCTGACTCTGAATCCTCAGATGATAATAATAATAATACCATTATAGCAAATCCCAAAAAGGATGAAGTAGAGCAAATGGTGAAAGAGGTGAGTGATAGCATATCTAAACTACCTATTACTAAGAAAAGACTTTCTGGAGCACAGAGGAGGAAGTTGAAAAAGATGCTTCAGGAAATCATAGTTAGTCAATCCCACGACACTCCAAAGGAAAAATCGGACTCTCTCACAAGATCTGAGGCAAAAAGGATCAGGTCTCCCGAGGAGTTGACAACTGAGAATAAACCTAAGAAGAATAAGAGCTCCCCGTCTTCTAATACACAGTCGAAGCCAAGCCATACTTCACTCAAAGGAATCTCAAGTGAGAATTCTGCGAGTAAGGGTGACAACGCCAAGCCAGATATTCCGAAGACGAACACGTCGGCGAAATCAACCTCGAAGGTAAGGGAATCTCAAAAGAAGCCCCGAAAAACGAGGAAGGAGAAGCTAGACGGAGGAAAAGGAAAAGAGCCGCCATCTTACGCCAAAGTTGCCAGAAGTAGGCACCGGGACGATCTCTGCTATGCAGTTTACGATGCCGGCAATCCGACAGGCAAAATTCCAATAGACCAACAGAGTAAAATAGAAGACCTGGTCAACAATAAGATAGTGGACCATGCAATCGCTTCAAAGGGCAAAAAACCAATAGAGAGCGAGAGCTGCGAGTTCAGCATGGGCGTGATGTTGATGAGGTTGGCATCTCACCAATGTGTTAGCACCCTAAAGAACTTGGTGGAAAGTATCCCTCCTCCCTGGGACGGCGCTAGGCTGGGACCTGCAAAGAAGAGCGAGCTTCCGCTGCTCCTAAAGTCCACTGGATGGGGCACTAAACTGACTAATGAACGTATACTGGAAATTCTTGGAGGTCAAAATGCTGAGCTGGCCGTGGAAAAATGGGATGTTTTTTACAGGAAAGAAGAACCTGAGGGAACTTTATTTGTAATAGGTATCGACCAGAAATCCATGGCTAGTCTTGCCAAGAATAAAGGTAGGGCTTACTTCGCCTCTAAATCTGTCATATTCAAAATTGGGAAGGTGCCGATTGGAAGGGCTGTTACAACAAGCCTCGAAAAGGACACTAAAAAACTAAGACCACAGCATCAGCATCCACTACTGATAACGTTGAGGAGTCAAATCCTAAAATCGAGGAATTTACCATTAACTCGCCAGAAGAAAGTTTAGTTGCCCTTTCCAAAATTGGGAAGGCGCCGATTGAAAGGGCTGTCAAACCCGGCCCCGACAAGGACACTAAAACACCTAAGACAGTACCCAAAGCATCATTAGCAAGTTCTAGCAATGTTGAGGAGTCAAATCCTAAAAGCGAGGAGGAAATCACTCACCCGCCAGAAGACAGAACAGCAGTGCTCTCCAGAATTGGGAATGTGTCTATTAAAAATACTGCTATTCCTATGCCTGATAAGGACACCGCAGTGCCATCAACAGTACCCACTGCATTAATAGCCACTTCAGCCTATCCGGAGGAGTCAAATCCAAAGAGCGAGGAGGTGACCACCAACTCGCTGGAAGACAGTTTAATGGATGACCATGATTGAGGTTATCCAAATAAACCTCCATCGGAGCGAGACAGCTACCAACGCTCTGATGGCTAAAATCAACACAGGTAAAATACATATAGCGTTAATCCAGGAACCTTGGACGATTCGCAACAAGGTTTCTGGATTAAATCACGTAAATTTCCAACTTTTCTACGCTGATACAGGATCTCGCCCGAGAACATGTATCTTATGTCACAAGAACTTATGTTTTCTCCTCTCAACAGGATTATCAACATCGGATGCAACGGTGCTGAAGCAAGGTCGTGGCAACATATTCCTTGCATCTATTTACCTGCCTTTCGATTCTCCGACACTACCACCAACGTCGGATCTGATGAAACTGGTTGAAGAGGCACAAAGAAAAAATAAGAAAATTGTAATAGGTTGTGATGCCAACTCGCACCATGTAGCTTGGGGTAGTACAAACACCAATCGCAGAGGACAAGCCCTCATGGATTTCTTTAATACTAAAGACTTGATAACATTGAACTTAGGTAATAAAGCTACCTTCGTCAATAGAATCAGAGAAGAAGTATTAGATATAACTATATGTTCAGAAGAGCTTATAAACGAAATTCAGGATTGGAGAGTTTCGGACGAGCACTCCTTTTCTGATCATCGGTACATAAGATTCAAAATACTAAGGCCACCACCAAAGCCGATAAAGTTTCGGAATAAGTCTAAAACTAATTGGACAATGTTCGGGACCTTACTAAAGAACCGTTTAGGTCAGGACACTTTTCAATGTCGAAATAAAGAGGATATAGATGCCAAAGTGGAAACGTTCACAAGTACCCTGGTTGAATCGTTCGAGGACAGCTGCCCTCTGCGAGAGCGGAGATCTGCCCAGGAAAAACCCTGGGTAACTGGGGAGATCCGGAACCTTGGGAAGACTCTTCGCAAACTATTTAACCGGGCACGGCGTAAAAAGACCGCAGTATACTGGGATGAGTATCGTAATAAACTTGGTGAATATAAGAAAATCGTTCGAAAAGCCAAACGAGACTCCTGGAAACTTTTCTGTGAACAGGTAGATAGCGTAAATGACGTATCGAAGATAAAAAAATTCCTATCCAAAACTCATGTCCAACCGGAATCTATGATCGATGACACGGGCAGGAGGCTTGAGGATATGGAGGAGACAATGAAACTCCTAATGGATTGTCATTTCCCACCCGGTATATCGAATAACATAGATGAACCGATATTGGAGGAAGGGGAGGGTAACACGGAAATAGTTATTACAACTGACATGGTTAAAGGGGCAATCAAGAGCTTTGCTCCCTATAAAGCTGCAGGGCCGGATGGAATTTTCCCGGCACTTTTGCAGATGGAGGCGGGACTGGTTTCCGTACATCTGTCACAGATATTCACTGCATGCTTAAAATTGGCATATACCCCAGTTAAATGGCAGGATGCAAGGGTAATATTTATACCCAAACCAGGGAAACCTAGCTATGCGACACCTAAGTCCTATCGACCGATAAGTCTTACGTTCTTCCTACTTAAAACCTTGGAACGGATAGTCGATAGCATGGTTAAAAGCAGCATACCATACAAAGACCTTAAATATAAGCAGCATGCTTATGTAAAGGGACGATCGGTGGAAACCGCTTTAAATGAAGTTGTCCACTACATAGGTGAATCTTTCGATAGCAAACTGTATACACTGGCGGTATGCATTGACATCGAAGGCGCTTTCAATAACGTGTACACTGATACCCTTATCCAATCCCTAGACCAGTTTTATGTTGACCGGGTGCTCCGTAACTGGATCAACTACATGCTAAGGAACAGATGGATAAGCTGCGAGATGTACGATATAACTATCAGGAAAAAGGTATTTCGCGGTATACCACAGGGTGGCATTTTGTCACCTTTACTCTGGGTTACCACGATTAATAGCCTCCTAAGGACCCTAACCGAGAAAGGACTTAGACCTGTCTGCTATGCAGACGATGTCGTAATACTTTTAAAGGGAAAGGATCCAAATTACTTGTGTAGAAGAGCTGAGGAGGCTCTGAATACGGCCTTGAGCTAGGCTCAACCGAGAGGCCTCAATGTTAACCCAGCGAAGACGGAAATCTGTCTTTTCACAAGAAAGACAAAAATTTCTACATATACTGAACCTTGCTTCCTGGGCAAGAAGATACCGGTGACAGACAAAGTTAACTACTTAGGTGTAATACTTGACCGGAAATTAAAATGGAGACACCACATAGAGGATAGGATCAACAAGGCACATCGGTGCTGGGCGATATGTAGGAGAACCATAGGCATGAAATGGGGTCTTAGTCCTACTATGACAAATTGGCTTTATAAAAGTGTAATTAGACCAATTCTAGCTTATGCTTCAATAATCTGGTGGACTGCTTTGGACAAAAAGTGTAATATCAAACTACTACAGGGAGTTCAACGTACATGCTGCTTGGGTATAAGTGGTGCCATGTGTACTACTTCAACCAAGGCTCTGGAAACGTTGCTAGATATTCCACCCATTGAAACATATATAAGATATGTGGCGGCGCTTACAGCCGAACGGCTCTTTACTTTAGGCGAACTGGCCAAAAACGGTTATAGGACACGTCATCAATGTATACTGGACACATTGGAAGGTTATACACATTCATCGGACGTGCCTGATCGCATACCAGACACAGAATATGTCGGAAACTTTGAAACGCTAATCCCAGATAGAATGTATTGGTCAAGCGGAACATTAGAGCAAATACCAGTAGGAATCCGTTGCTACACGGATGGCTCTAAATTAGGGGACAAAGTGGGCCTGGGGTTCTATATTGAAGACCCAGAAACAGAAATATACCACCGTTTACCTAATCATAACACAAGCTTCCAGGCAGAAGTACGAGCAATAACGGAATGTGTAAATTGGATTAGAATAAATATGGCGCCCACAGGGCTTAATATATTTACCGACAGCCAGAAGGCAATTTGTGCGATATCGGGTGATAGAATTAAATCTAAGACCGTATTGGATTGTAAGAAAGCTTTAACTGAATACTCTCCCAGAGGTAAGGTTCACATCATATGGGTACCAGGCCACTCGGGAGTAGTCGGCAACGAAAGCGCGAATGTAATAGCTTTAAAAGGAAGGGAGCTCGATGTAGTTAACCTGACAAACGCAAAACCATTCGACGCAACAAAAGCTGAATTAAAAATATGGATGAGAGAATCCCATAAGGCCTCTTGGAATAATGAAACGGTGGGTAGAATTACAAAGATTCTATGGGGGGACCTGATGAGAGCAAGACGAGAAATCTTTTCAAAATGAGCAAGTCTGAGGTTAGTATGATGGTACGTATTCTGAGTGGACACACAGGATTACGAGCACATCTATACAAAATCGGACGTGCGGATTCAGACGAATGTAGAGCTTGTGGAGAGGACAGTGAAACTCTGGAGCACTTTCTTTGCCATTGTCAGGCATTCGTCGAAGTTAGATCCAAGTATCTTGGAAGTGATGTTATTCCGGAAATAACACTCTTAACCAACACCGATTGAAAGATTCTTAGGAATTACGTCCAGGAAACTGAGTTTCTGAACATGGAAAAATAATACATTCAGTGAACAAATTTTTTTTCTTGAATTGGAGCGCACAACAGGCCCGATAGTGGCTTAGGTGTATTTCTTCGGATTTGATGTAGTATACATCCTCCTATCAACCTAACCTAACCTAAATTTGCAATAGAAGGAATTAAACAAATATGAATGATCATTCAATTGAATTCATTCCTATAAAGAATGAATTCTCTTAGGAATTAATTCAATAGAATATAAAGCTAAGGAATTCAGCTTTAGAATTTAAATTCAAAGAATGATTTTAAAGAATGGTACATTCAAAAATTTAAAGCCGAATTAAAAATATAAAGTAATTAATTCCAAATAGAATTCATTCTTTCCAAGCTTTGATGTCAAGTGACCCAACTCAAAAAATCGATTTTGACGAAATTTGCAATAAGGTTAGTACTATTGGATAGTAGGTCAGACACAAATTGTCAGGTCTATCGGTCAAGAACTGCCGGACTTAGAGCTGGGCTCAACCGAGAGGCCTCAATGTTAACCCAGCGAAGACAGAAATCTGTCTTTTCACAAGAAAGACAAAAATTTCTACATATACTGAACCTTGCTTCCTGGGCAAGAAGATACCGGTGACAGACAAAGTTAACTACTTAGGTGTAATACTTGACCGGAAATTAAAATGGAGACACCACATAGAGGATAGGATCAACAAGGCACATCGGTGCTGGGCGATATGTAGGAGAACCATAGGCATGAAATGGGGTCTTAGTCCTACTATGACAAATTGGCTTTATAAAAGTGTAATTAGACCAATTCTAGCTTATGCTTCAATAATCTGGTGGACTGCTTTGGACAAAAAGTGTAATATCAAACTACTACAGGGAGTTCAACGTACATGCTGCTTGGGTATAAGTGGTGCCATGTGTACTACTTCAACCAAGGCTCTGGAAACGTTGCTAGATATTCCACCCATTGAAACATATATAAGATATGTGGCGGCGCTTACAGCCGAACGGCTCTTTACTTTAGGCGAACTGGCCAAAAACGGTTATAGGACACGTCATCAATGTATACTGGACACATTGGAAGGTTATACACATTCATCGGACGTGCCTGATCGCATACCAGACACAGAATATGTCGGAAACTTTGAAACGCTAATCCCAGATAGAATGTATTGGTCAAGCGGAACATTAGAGCAAATACCAGTAGGAATCCGTTGCTACACGGATGGCTCTAAATTAGGGGACAAAGTGGGCCTGGGGTTCTATATTGAAGACCCAGAAACAGAAATATACCACCGTTTACCTAATCATAACACAAGCTTCCAGGCAGAAGTACGAGCAATAACGGAATGTGTAAATTGGATTAGAATAAATATGGCGCCCACAGGGCTTAATATATTTACCGACAGCCAGAAGGCAATTTGTGCGATATCGGGTGATAGAATTAAATCTAAGACCGTATTGGATTGTAAGAAAGCTTTAACTGAATACTCTCCCAGAGGTAAGGTTCACATCATATGGGTACCAGGCCACTCGGGAGTAGTCAGCAACGAAAGGGCGAATGTAATAGCTTTAAAGGGAAGGGAGCTCGATGTAGTTAACCTGACAAACGCAAAACCATTCGACGCAACAAAAGCTGAATTAAAAATATGGATGAGAGAATCCCATAAGGCCTCTTGGAATAATGAAACGGTGGGTAGAACTACAAAGATTCTATGGGGGGACCTGATGAGAGCAAGACGAGAAATCTTTTCAAAATGAGCAAGTCTGAGGTTAGTATGATGGTACGTATTCTGAGTGGACACACAGGATTACGAGCACATCTATACAAAATCGGACGTGCGGATTCAGACGAATGTAGAGCTTGTGGAGAGGACAGTGAAACTCTGGAGCACTTTCTTTGCCATTGTCAGGCATTCGTCGAAGTTAGATCCAAGTATCTTGGAAGTGATGTTATTCCGGAAATAACACTCTTAACCAACACCGATTGGAAGATTCTTAGGAATTACGTCCAGGAAACTGAGTTTCTGAACATGGAAAAATAATACATTCAGTGAACAAATTTTTTTTTTCTTGAATTGGAGCGCACAACAGGCCCGATAGTGGCTTAGGTGTATTTCTTCGGATTTGATGTAGTATACATCCTCCTATCAACCTAACCTAACCTAAATTTGTAATAGAATGATCATTCAATTGAATTCATTCCTATAAAGAATGAATTCTCTTAGGAATTAATTCAATAGAATATAAAGCTAAGGAATTCAGCTTTAGAATTTAAATTCAAACAATGATTTTAAAGAATGGTACATTCAAAAATTTAAAGCCGAATTAAAAATATAAAGTAATTAAATCCAAATAGAATTCATTCTTTCCAAGCTTTGATGTCAAGTGACCCAACTCAAAAAATCGATTTTGACGAAATTTGCAATAAGGTTAGTACTATTGGATAGTAGGTCAGACACAAATTGTCAGGTCTATCGGTCAAGAACTGCCGGACTTAGAGGGGTTCAAAGTTGGACATTTTGGTCATACAGGGTTATATTCAAATGAGTGTAACTCTTCACCTATTGGTCCCAGCAAAAATTGTGCAAAGGAGTTCAGATAGCTAATTCTTCATTCTTTCCATTTTTTTTAAATTTTTTAAAGTTTTTTCCTAACTTTTTTTTAAATAAATTATTTTTTAAATAAACCCATCCAAATCGGAAGGCATCTATTTTAAAAGTTGACACGAATTTCCCCATATACTTTTCATAAAGTTGTGGTTTTATGTTTAATATGCCGGAATAGAATTTTTTGTTTGAAATAAACATTATTCAATCAGGATATATTTTCTTCACAAATTTAGAGTTTTTAACATTATTTTATAATAAAATAAAAAAAATCGCACAATATTTTTATGAAATACATTCGCAGTACTTACTGTTTTTGACATATACATTTGGGTGGGTCGAAAATTGACTCGGATCAACTTCTAATAGTGAAATTATGTTGTATTTTAACGTCAAATGGAAGACTGTAAAATATTATTCAATTATTTTGAGGGTAAGAGCCGGCGCATCGCCGCCAATGTTTGCAAATGCGTTTATATGGGAAAAAATTGCGCTTTTTGGGTTTTTTCACAAATTGAGGCTTTGATTTGTATTTCATTTCTCAGAAAATACAAATTGCTTTTGATTTTTATTATATTTTCCGTAAAATTACTGAAAACTTTTTGAAATAAAAAGGAATAATAAAAAACACATAATTTTTAAACCATAAGGCCCAAATAAAAATCTGGGGGTAATTCTCACAGTCGTGATCAAAATTAATTTCGATAGTGCATAATTTTCTCATGATGTTACTCGATACGAACGAATCGAGTTGTTGCTTCAGTGTTGTAAAAAACTTTCATAATATGTTTTACAATTGTTCATGTTCGATTTATGGTTTACACTTGTTTTGATAACATATGCAATTACTATTTTTATTTATTAAGCTCCGCTTTATTTGCAACTCTTTTGGAAGATTCCAACGAGTAAACCGTTAACGGTACCTAAATATTGTTTGCCACCAATTTAGGTTTTGTAAATTAACTACACTTCTGATCGTCAACATAGGCATTACGTGCTCTTGGCGTTATTACTTCTACGAGGTAAAATATAAATAAATAAATAAATACAGAGAGATCTACGTTTCATTAAATTTGCAAATATTTTGTTTTATTTTCATACAATCTTGGGAAATTGTGGTGAAACTGAACAACAATACTGAACGAAATGTTAACAAACCCCATATGTTTCATTAAAATTCAAAAATTTGCAGCAAAATTTGAAAAAAATAAATTAAATTAAATATAAATATGGAGTATAATTGCAGAGAGGAGTATTTTATGCAAAATATAATATTCCAAGTGCTATGTAAATACAACATGGATGTTTGTTTTGTTATTTACTTTTATTTATTTGGCAGATATTGGCTGTATTGATTGGAACCACAAACATTTAATTTAGCAGCGATTTGTTTCCATCGGTGCACTGTAGTTTCAAATCAAAATCTAGGTGGACAAAATTAAAAATCAATATTTTCTGAATTTGGATAAATAAAGGGATTTTCAAAGGATTCCCGATCATAACGAAAATATGCAGTATCATTTAGACTTTATAAAACTAATTATTGGCGACTTTTGTAGAGATACAATAACATTTAACATACATAATTATGAGCTCTAAAGCCGTATTCGGCATGAAACGAAATTCATGAGAGAATCGCAAAAAATTCAAATATTGGATCATATTTATATTCTACACAACTATAGTGGGAAGGGTATTATGCGTTTGTGCTGATATTTATAACACCCAGAAATAATGGTCCTACGCCTTCCTTAAAGTATACCAATCGGCGATTTAGCTATGTCCGTCCATCAGTCTGCGTGTCCATGTAAACCTTTTGCGAACGCTACAGGTCGAAATTTTTATGATAATTTGATGAAATTTGGTACATACTATTTTTTTGGCCCAAGGACAAAGCCTATTGAAGAGTGTTAAAATTATGTCGCATAGCCGTCATACAATCGTACCCCCCAAATACGGCTTTAGAGCTCATAATTATGTATGTTAAATGTTATTGTATCTCTACAAAAGTCGCCAATAATTAGTTTTATAA
Organism: Lucilia sericata; assembly: GCF_015586225.1. Classification (NCBI taxonomy): domain Eukaryota; kingdom Metazoa; phylum Arthropoda; class Insecta; order Diptera; family Calliphoridae; genus Lucilia; species Lucilia sericata. The sequence continues at coordinate 230,104 of NW_023994045.1, forward strand.
AGTCTAAATGATACTGCCGATTTTCGTTATGATCGGGAATCATTTGACCCCATACAAAGTCCCTTTCAGAAAATGACTTGAAGGTCAAAATTTACTTATAAACACTAATATCACGATGAAATTCTGCATAAATAACTTTACCCCGTGTCTATATTAGACAAATATTTATTATGCTAAACGTCAAATTGTTATCATGATAATAAATTAGCAGGTACAGACGGCATTTATTAGCGTTATAGCGTCGTTATGACAGTGTTGTCTTAACAATTGTTTAGACAACGTTGTCTTGATAACAAACGTCGTTTTATTGTAAAATTTGTTTAGAATTTTGATTTTGTGCTATTAAAATTGATTTTTAACACAAGTTTTAGTGAAATTAGGGTTTATTTACAAAATTTGCATTTAATTTCAATTGTTTTCATAAAATATAGCATTATTTCAGTAAAATTATCTGTAAGTTGTCGTGATAAAATCAGCATTTTGTGACCATTATGCATTAACATAAACAAAAAACTGACAATTTTTCGACGTTTTGTCAAGTGCTAATAAATATTTGTCTTATATAGACACGGGGTTAATGTAGACCTAAATCCCTCTATCAAAATTTTTAAGGATAGGCCCATATTTACCCTTGCCCCCGTATCAGCTCTCTTTCAGAAAATTACTTTTTTTTTAACCAAAAAAAAAAAACTTAAATGGTTTATTATTTGAAATAATTAACATTTTTTACTTACTACACACTGGTGTAGGGTATCATATGATCGGTCATACCCCAATACCACATGGAAATCCATATTTCAAAACTTAAATATTGGAAAAAGCTTTTATTAAATGTAAATTATATATTCATGAAACCCTTTGTCCCGTTTTAGTCCTTTAAACTTGGATCTCAAATATATAATGACTATATTTATCTCTTAAAAAACTTTTAAGGAATGTCTGCAATAAAATTATAACCGCCAACACCCGCCGAAACACAGTTATTTCCCTTTTGAAGTATTTGGCGTTAACCTCTTGTGATTTGCATTAAATTGCCATGGATTTATTTTAGCATAATTCATGTTTGACCTAAAAGTATTCCATTTATTATTTTTTCCCAGATTTAATAAAATTCATGTTCTTTCTCATTAATTTTTTCACAAAAACTTTAGAAAAAACTCGAAAGGTTTCATTCGAACGATTGCCCGTTATCGAATGCCATCATAAGAAATTTCGATACGTTTTATTCGTTATCGAATTAGAGAATCCAAAAAGTAAAAAAATTCGTGTGATCGAATATAAATTCGTACGTATACGAATGAGAGAATTAGTCGCCAGGCAATGATTTTTATTTTTTGAATTATAAAACTCATTATGCGATATTTACGTTTAAAACACATTAAAAATGATCAGTTTTAAACAGAGAATAATAGAAAATTGGTAAAATTTCTTTACCGCTGATATCATTGACCAAATTTGCTGAAATTTTGCAGAAATTAGATTCGAAAATTAAAATTCTTTAGGTGATTTTTATACTTTGTATTGAAAAATAAATATCATTGATTAATTTCTATTTTTTGTTTGAATAAATGAAAATTACTGAGTGAGTATTATTAAAAAAACTAAAATAATTTTTTATTGAAACAAATAGAATACAAATCAAAAATAATTTTTATTTCAATTTTTATTATAAAAATCAAGAAGAAATGTTTATTAAAGAAATCGATTAAAAAAGGTCTGGGAAATATTTTGGTACATTCAAAACATTTCTAGGACGTTTCTTTCATACTATTTTTTTAAGCAAAAATTTCATGGAAAACACCGTCCAACACTAAAAATTAGACACAAACCAAATGATATACGTCTGAAACTATAAATTTAATGGAAAAAACTGCGTCTTTAGTTTTTCATTTCGTAATCCTGTGTCCTTTTTAAAGGACTTCAAAGTCTTACAAAGCTACTTTTTCAAAAAATATTTTAAAATACTTCTACTGATCATGGATTAAAAGATGTAAAAAATGTCTTTAACATTTTTTTTAAAATAATATTGAAAACCTAAATAGATATAAAAGGATAAAAATGTTAAAAGACATTTTTGACAGATTTTTATCCTAACAGTATAAAACAAATATAATAATAATAATAATAATAATAATAATAATAATAATAATAATAATAATAATAATAATAATAATAATAATAATAATAATAATAATAATAATAATAATAATAATAATAATAATAATAATAATAATAATATAAAATATCTCTTAACTCTATTTGTTCGCTTGACATTAAATTTGACATTCTTTGATCGGTAAAAGTATTTTAAAATATTTTTTGAAAAATACACCTTTAAAAATTTTGAAGTCCTTTAAAAAGGGACACAGGATCACGAAATGAAAAATCCAAAAGTTTTTATCCATTAAATTTATAGTTTCAGACGTATATCATCCGGTTCGTGTCTAACGATTTTTTCTCTCTTTTTCGGACGGTGTAATAATAATTTTCTGTCTGCATATAAGTAAATACAAAATTATGTTTTCGAAAATTTTACAAAAAACTATTATGTTTATCTTTATAAGATTCAAAAATGTGCTTGCAAAAATCTTTGTATAAATCGGATTACTAAAACTTATGAAAATATTACGTTAGATTTTCAGTTTCAAACACTTTTATTTTATAAATTGACGTTGTTATAATAAAATGGATTGGAACATTTCTTATTTGCCTTTCAAATTTAAATTTGGTGAAAATCACCAAAAGCTAAATCAAAGAAATTGCGACAATTAATTGGAAACGGCCATTTTTTATTAAAAAAAATTTTAAGTTAAATCTAATTTTGATAAAAAATTTAATTGTATTTTGGTATATATTATTTTTAATTTAATGTATAAGAAATTAAACATCGATATTTTTAGAAATAATAATTAAAATAGGCCAAAGAAATGCTTCTGTCCTGTCCAGAGTAGATCCATTTTTGAACTTCATAACACTTGAAAATTGTAAAAGGATATAGAAAACAGCTCTACTGTACAAAAAAATATTTTTAGTCATTTATGGCATAGATTTTGTTTTGTATAAACTTTTTTTATGTCGATTTTCACTGCTATAGGTAACTCATAGCCAGCAATGAATGTTTAAGTAATTTTTTATGGACCGATTCTTACTAAATTTGGTAGAGAGATTTTGGCTCGTTTGAAACTTATGTGTGCCGAATTTAATTGCGTTACTCGTATTTTTAAGCCAGTAATGAGCGTTAAAGTAATTTTCTGAAGGGGACCTTATATGGGGGGTAGGGTCAATCAATCATATGCATATTCTCATAATTGCCAGTAGATTGGTTTTGGTTCGTATGAAACTTACTTATTTCGTATTATGAGCCGATTCTCATAAAAGGCAATAGAGAAGTGGTGGCTAGTAGAAATTTACTTATGTAAAATTTCATCGCTATACCCTTTTTTAGCCAGTAATGGGCGGTAATGAACCGATCCTCAAAAAAAAAATTGGTAGTGAGATTTTGGGTCGCATAAAACTTATATGTGTCCCATTTCATCGATATATTCGTCTTAGTCCCGTTAACTCCACCTCCGGTTATCCTTTAACCTATAGTTATTCGGCTGGCTATAATATTTTTGTATAAATACTGTCAATTTAAACTTACGATCAAATATAACCAGACATTGAGATAATGGGGGTTATAATTTAATAAGGACCCATAACATATATACTTTTGCGGATTTATGATCAATATTTCGATATGTTACAAATGACAAAATCAATATACCACCCATCTCTTTTGATGGTGGGTATAAAAAGAAGATTGCCAATGTTTGAGAAAGAAATAAAAAACGCCACTAATTTTAACAATATTAATAAAGTGATGAGTTACTCACTTTTTGGAAATTTTAGTTTTTGTAATAAATTATCGGTATTGATATTTTAGCGTTATCAGTATCAGCCCACCCCAACGCGGAAGATAAGTCGAATCTCCAAAGCTGACCCAAAGAAATCATCCAAGGGGATTTAGGCATAAATTTGAGAAAAAATGGATACAGCGTTATCTAAGCCAACTAGGGATGCCAAACGGGACTGGCTTTTACAAATCCTGGGATTCGGGATTTTGAAAATTGTAATCCCGGGATCTCGGGATATTTCGGAGTCCCGGGATTTTTCGGGATTACATAAATTTAATTATTTTATATATGAAAATCTTCATGTTTGTGAAGAAAATTGTTTAATCTTGTGGAAATTAATCGACAGAAGATAAATTTAAATTAAAGCAATCCAATTAATTCCAATTCTTAAATAAAAGCTTTTAGAATATCATCATTTCAGAAATTTGGTAACTACATACATACTTCCTAAATAAAAACAAGTAGGAAAGTATAGTCGGACATGGCCAACTATATGATACCCTACACCATGGGTATATTTTAAAAATTATTTATTTTTCATAAAAAATTTGTTAAATTTTACATTAATTCCGATGTATTTAAGCATTTTATTGATGAAAAACTAAATTTCTAAGAGGCTTTATATGGGAGCTAGGGTCAAATATGGGACGATCCTCAAAAAATTGGGAAGAGGGATGTAATTTTATATAAAGGTTAGTTATGCTGAATCTCATCGCGATACTAATGGTTAGTAGTAAATTTTTGGACGTTTAAGAAATTTTTTTTAAAGGGGGTTCGTGTGGGGGCTTGGGTCAAACGACGGCCGACTCAGAAAGTGATTCTGAGTCGATCGGTATACTTTAAGGTGGGTGTAGGACAAATATTTTTATGCGTTACAAACGTCAGCACAAATGTATAATACCCTCCCCACTGTAGTGGTGTAGGGTATAATAAATATAACGTTCAATCCTTCGAATATCAATTTAGATCATAAATGAACCTTTTCTTTGGAAAATTCAGAACAATTTAATTTACCTTTACCGTTATCACTCAGATTCGTAGAAAGCTTGAAATGCAAAACCTTCTAGATATCATATAAAAAATAAATTTTATATTTGACTGTACCGAAATAAAATAAATATTCCGGTATGTGATGGAATTCGAACGATTTGAAATCAGTCGATTTGAAAAGGTATGATGAATTTCGATCGCGGAATGGTTTATTATTTTCTGCAAAAAACTACGCAGACAACAAAATACTTTCCAATTAAGAGAATCAATTTAAAACAAGTAAGAGTTTTATATTCGGCTGTGCCGAATCTCATATACCCACCATCAAACCGTATGCCGTAAAAGGGTGATATTTGGAATATGGCTTACGTCAATTATGGACCGAGATCTTTTGAACTAACAAAATATTAATTTTTAAAAAACAAATATTTTATATCAATTCTTAAACCGTGAGCGTCAATTATGAACCGATTATGTACATAGATTATGTATAGAACTTGTTTATGCAAAATTTCAGAGCTGTAGTCGTATTTTAAATAAGGAACACTCGTATTTTATTAACCAAAACTCTTTCCTGAAGGGAACCTTTTGTGAATTACAGACACGTTCCGCATGAAATTCGGAGCGAATTTCATAACCATATTTCATAACTCATATTTTTAAGCCAGTAATGATCGTCTAAGTAATTTTCTGAAGGGGACCTTATATGGGCGGTAGGGTAAATTATGGACCGATCCTCCCTAAATTTAATGGAGAGATTTTGGCACGCATTAAACTAATGTGCGTTAATTTTCGTCACATTCATGTTTTCAAGCCAGTAATGAGCATTGTAGTTATTTGCAGAGGGGGACCTTATATGGGGGAAGGGTCAATTATGGGCCGATCCAAAAAAATTGGTACGGAGGTTTTGGCTCGTAAGAAACTTACGTGTGTAGCATTTCATCGCTTTACTCGTATTTTTAAGACAGTAATGAGCGTTTAAGCTATTTCCTGAAGTGGACCCAATAGGGGGAGTAGGGCCAATTATGGACCTATCCATATAAAAGTTATTAAAAAGATTTTGGCTCGGGAGGAACTTAGTTGTGTAAAATTTTATTGCTATATTCGTATTTTTTAGCCAGTAATGAGCGTTAAAGTAATTTTCAGAAGGAGACCTTATATGGGGGAGAGGGTCATTTATGGGCCGATCTTAAAAAAATTCGTAGAGCGATTTTGGTTCGTAAGAAACTTACTTATACCGAATTTCATCGCTATACTCGCATTTTTGGACCAGTAATGAGTGTTAAAGTAATTTTCTAAAGGGGACCTTATATGGGGGGTACGCTCAATTATGGACCGATCCTCAAAAAATTTGGTAGAAAGATTTTGGCTCACATGAAACTTATTAATGTCGAATTTCATAGCTATACTTCCATTTTGGGGTAATGAGTGTTAAAGTCATTCTCAGAAGGGGACCTGGGGGGTAGGGTCATTTATGGGCCGATCCTAAAAAAATTGCTTAAAAAGTTTTGGTTCGTAAGAAACTTATACTGAATTTCATCGAATTTTTAGGCCAGTGATGAGTGTTAAAAACATTTTCTAAAGGGGACCTTATATGGGGGGTAGGGTCATTTATGGGCCGATCCTAAAAAAATTGGTAGAGAGATTTTGGTTCGCAAGAAACATACTTATACCAAATTTCATAGCTATACTTGCATTTTGGAACCAGTAATGAGTGTTAAAGTAATTTTCAGAAGGGGTCCTTATATGGGGGGCAGGGTCATTTATGGGCCGATCCTCAAAAAATTTGGTAGAAAGATTTTGGCTCATATGAAACTTACTTATGTCGAATTTTTTCGCTATACTTGTACTTCTAAAGCAGTTATGCCCATTAAAGCTGTTTTTTAGAGGTCCACTTGTATGGGGGCTATCCGAAAAAGTGGACCAATATTGCCCATTTTCAATACCAAACAAACCTTAACAATAGAGAATATTTATGCAAAATTTCAACTGTCTAGCTCCTCTCGTGTGGTCCCTATCGTGATTTCAACAGACAGACGGACGGACATGGCTAGATCGTCTTAGAATTTAATAAGGACCCGAAATATATATACTTTTATGGGTCTATGACCAATATTTCGATGTGTTACAAACGGAATGACAAAATCAATATACCCCCCATCTTTTTTGATGGTGGGTTTAATAATTATATTTTGGAAATTACAAACGGAATGACAAACTTATATGTACCCTTCTCACGAAGGTGAAGGGTATAAAAATATGATAATTTGTATGAAAAGCCGTAGAAATTGTATGTATTATTTTTGTAGATTCAAATCGATTCTATTTTAAAAATGAATTTCATCAAATAGCTGATTGCAATGTATTGATATTAATATTGGCATCAAATTGATTTTTAGAGGAGGTCCTTTTAGGATTTCTTGTGTTAATTATGGTCCAAATTTGCGGCCTAAATAGAATGAGTCTACTATAGACAAAGAATGTGTATACTTTTTGGGTCTACGACGAAATGAAAAATAAATTTGTATACTATATATGGTATCATACCACTTTAAAAAATAAAAGGTTCAAAATGTACAAGATTAGCTGTGCTGAATTTTGTTCTGCATAAGTCAAAAATAAACTAAGATCGTAATTTACAAGCGAATTATGGCTCAAAAAAGAATTTAAAAAAAATTTTAGTAACAAATCCCTAAAGCCAACTATTTCCCGATTTTTGGTGGAATGGGAGCTTCTTGGGAAGGAATCTCGCAAGAAACTTTATCTAACTAAAATTCTCAAAAATTTGCAATCTTGTAAATGAAACATCGTGTTGAAATTACTTGATCTTATTAGAATTAGACGGTTAATCAGTGGAATTATAACTTTGCAGCTTTGAAACAGAGATTAATCGCATCAAACCTCAATATAAAAGGAACAATATGGTAAAAGGTGTGGTAGAAGATCGAATGAGATATGGCATATTCTGAAGTGAGTGAAGATAAATACGTCGGGTTAAATACGTTTTTCGTGTTAAGACAAAATATCGCATGCGATAAAAAAGTATTTAATATTTTAAATATGCGTATTTTCACATAATTATACAGATTTTACACGTAATTGCAAGAATAATGCACATGTATCATTAAAATTATAATTCTAAATTGCAGATAAAAATATTTTAAGAAATTCATTGTGTTATATGGCAAATATAACTTAATCTTAAAAAAATGCAAAACACAAAGTCATTGTTGCAGAAGATTTTAAAAAATTCAAAATTTTTAAAGTTTATGAAAACAAATATAAAATTATTAGTTTATGGTAGATGTGATTAGTGCATTCTCGCAATCGCGGAATACGCAACTCAGTGAAGAATACAAGCAATCAATTATACTCTTAAAAGTTCTTTGAGATCTTATAACAACCACTGTAGCTATATCCTTCGATGTCAGATGATGGTCGAAGGACATAGTGATCCAAAAACGCATATCATGAATTCCATGAGAAATCAATTAAGAATTGACCGATGGTCTTCAGATTTCTTTAATTTTTTGTTAACACATAATCTATTAGACGCATAAGACATATCAACGTTAAATTCTTAAAAATTTCAAGAAACACGATTTTTATGACGATTTTAATTTGTTCGAAAACTACAAAAAATCAAAAAGGTATAAGACTTTGAACGTCTATATCTTTGAGAGTTTATATCGGATTTTTTTGATTTAGAACCCAATCTATTACTATGGATGAGCTCTTTCATTCTAATATAATTTTTATATTAAAAAGTTTAAGATAGTGCATTTTTTAAAGAAATGCACTTTTTGAATGCATTTTTGAAATCGTTCCCCTGTTTAAAATTTTTTAAAAGTGCATAAGTCGATTATTTGAAGCTTTTTATGCAAAATATAAAAATATTTTGTTGTGACGTGCATTACATCTATTTTTGTCTGTTTTTTAAATGTTTTATATTGAAAATTTTTTAAATTTTATTGATATTTTATGCATTTAACATAATGTAAAACTGTTTAAAATACATTACTGATCACAATTGGGATGCAAATTTTTAAATTCGATTACAACTAATGTACACTTTCATAAAAATGCATTTCTAAATAATATTTTTTAAGATAAATGCATTTTTATTGCAAATGCATATTGGGTGCATTTTCTACATTTTACTCCATGTTTAACATATCTGGTAAGTGCATTATTGATAAATTTATATAAAATAAAAAATTATATATTTTTTATGGGCATTTGAACTAACTTAAATTAAAAAAATAAATTTTCAAAATATCGCGAAAAATGATGATTGCATATGCGTTTAATAAAAAATAACAAGTTTTGATTTATGATATTTTAAAATACTTTCAACAGGGAGAACAATTTGGAAAACGCTCTCAAGGTGCACTTGCATCAAAAATTCATTTATCTAAAAAAAATATTATTTAGAAATGCATTTTTATGAATGTGTACATTAGTAGTAATCGAATTTAAATATTTGCATCCCAATTGTGATCATAAATGTATTTTAAGCAGTTTTAAAAACTGATAAATTCTTAAAATATCAATAAAATTTAAAAATTTTCCAATAAGACACATTTAAAAAGCTTCAAATAATCGACTTATGCACTTTTAAAACATTTTAAACAGGGAGAACGATTTTAAAAATGCATTCAAAAAGTGCATTTCTTTAAAAAATGCACTATCTTAAACTTTTTAATATAAAAATTATATAAGAATGAAAGAGCTCATCCATAGTAATAGCTTGGGTTCTAAATCAAAAAAATCCGATATAAACTCTCAAAGATATAAAGGTTCAAAGTTTTATACCTTTTTGATTTTTTGTAGTTTTCGAACAAATTAAAATCGCCATAAAAATCGCGTTTCTTGAAAATTTTCAAAATAAACAACGGAGTTGTTCTATTTTCTACTTAAAGAACATATATTGATAATATGAAGGAAATTGGAAGACATGAGGTCAAAAATTGTCAGTTTTTCTGTGTTCTTTCCTGGAATTCATGATATATGAAAAAATTACATTTAAAAAAATTTTATAAATTTCCAAAAACTTATTTTCAAAAATTCTTATACATTTCTACAAACTCAATTTGGAAAAACTAAAAACTCAGTTTAATGGCATAAACGGTGATTTATGTCCTCCACTGATTTCCATCATCTGAGATCGAAGGGTATAGCTACAGTGGTCGTTGTAAGATCTCACAGAACTTTTAAGAGTATAATATAATCTTTAATATAATATAATCTCCCATAAACTAATAATTTTATATTTATTTTCATAAACTTTAAAAATGTTGAATTTTGTAAAATCTTCTGCATCAATGACTTCGTGTTTTGCATTTTTTTAATATTAACATGAAAATTTTTCAGTGGAAAATCTATTTTCAGCTAAACTGTATGATAGAATTTGATGATCAATATCTCAAATGAAAACTATTTATGTATATTTTCTTCTGTTAACTTATTTTATTTATTTAACTTACTTTTAGTTTTTATCAAAACACCTCTATATTTACATCCATTTTTATTCCATATAAAGTGTTTGTATTGTTTAGTGTAAAACTATCCAAAATTTTCTCTGAAAATTGGTAAGTTTTCGATATCTATAATGTCAAAAAATAGTCCTATAGGTGATTTTAATAGTTTTACGAATTTATTTTATATTCATGTTATTTAAGATATTTTGAAAGCCTCGACTTATCTGTCAGGTTCCATCTATATGGAAATTACTGATAAAACCAACTTAAATGCGAAAAATCTAAGCAAAAAGTCTATTTAATTATCAGAAATACATTTATTTTTAAAATTTTTCAAAAGAAATGAAAAACAAATACATACTTTTTAAATATTTTATGCATTTAACAATTTATTTATATTATTTTTTCCAAGGCCTGTTTCAGTTTAATATAAATAAAAATTTCCCGAGACCAAAAACAATAATACCTGAATAACAGAGGAACGTATACATAAATAGCTTTCATTTTTTTGCCGGCACTGTACATACGTGAATCAAATGCAAAAACAAAATACATGGAAAATTTTGTTGTTGGCGAACTACCACCACCTTATGTAAATACATAAATACATAAAATTGGCATTAGATTCTGTTAAAAATAGTATTATTCATTAAAAGGAGCAATTACCAAAATGCAGCTCGCAAAACGTATTTCAGGTGCATGTATCTGAGAGAAATTATATTAATGTCAATTTTATATATGAATTTTGACAGTGTTATGACTCCAGCTTACATACAAGTTGCTCCCATAAATGTGCTTTGCTATAATTGAAAAAGTAATCGTGACTAGAAAACAAACCAAACAAAAAATAAAGCAATTTAATATAAAGTGACCCAACTCAAAAAATCGATTCGAATTTGCACCAGAACTGTCGAACTTAGAGGGGGACATTTTGGTCACACATAACGTGACCAGACATCGCGCCAAAAGAGGGATTACCCCGCTTTTTAAAAGTTGATCCCGACTTAGATTTCAATCCCGCTTTTTAATAACAAATCCCGCTTTTAACAGGTCAATCGTCCTTAATTTTATTGTAATCAATTTGGGATTTACTATTTAAAAGTTTTAAAATTAAACTTTAAATTAAGAAATTTTGCTAGAAAATAGAATGTCTGTTCATTAACAAAAATTTGCTACAAATTATCAGAAATTGTTTTTGTATTTCAATACAAATTTCAAATACTTTTGTGAAAATTAGTAACAACTTTTAGTTATTGAACAGACAAAGAGATTCAAAAGAAATACTTGTTATAGTAGCCAAACCCAAAACAAAAGCGTCTGCGGATTTAGGGAAGCCTGGATCCTGCACTCGCAAAACAATAACAGCATCTGGCTCCAAAGCTGGATGCAGCAAAATAAGCAGCGAAGCACCTCTGGACGTCACCCCAAGTACCTCAAAGGCAGCTCAGGTCCGTATTGGCAAAATGCCGATAAAACCCCCTGTTTCGGGGACTACTAAGGCCACCAAAACCAAGGTAGCAACCCCAGTGCCGGTTATGCACGAGGGAACTGCGAACAAGATTTCGGGTTCTCAAACGGCATCTCCCAATGCCAGCACGGCGAATAGTAAGACCCCCAGGCACGTAACACCAGCAAGAAGGGCCTTCCTACAACGGCGCTCCGCCGCCAAAATTCTAGCGCGCTTAGCTGGCAAGCCAGTTGAGTCGCTAAGTAAAGAGGACAAGTCCTCTCTAGAATGGGCTAAGGGAAAATTGGCCGTTCTGGAGAAGAGTCCCCCCCTCACGTCTAAGGACGCGCCTAAACGGCAACGTTCTGAGGAGGAGACTAATCTTCAGGGCCAGCAGCCCGGGACAAAACGTCCGAAACCGTTGCCCCCCAAGCCGCATGACAGGACCTCCGGTGAAGTGGTTGAGAACCAATTCACGCGTGCTGTCATCGACAGGGGTGACATAGATGGCGCTATGTCTCCATCCAGATGGGACATAATGCGAAAAAAGCTGATGGGGGTGTTCTGGGAAGTTCTTAAACAGAACCCTGGTCCCCCCCCACAGTGTGAGGACGGCGGTTGGTTTCACAACAGAGTGAAACTAATGGCCTGTTCCAACGAGCGCTCAGCTTTGCTCCTGAAGCAGGCTGTGTCGCTGATAAAGGATCCGTGGGAAGGTGCTAAGCTGGAAGTGGTCTCTGTGGACGAGATCCCACGAAGGCCTAGATCCACCGCCATAATTCCTGCGGAACCACATAAAAAGGCAGCGATACTGGAGCTTCTACAAGTTGGCAATCCGGATCTTCCAACTCAAGATTGGAAGGTCGTCAGGGTTTCTCAACCTGTAGGAAGCTCCAGAAGGATTGTTGTGATCCTGAACCAGGAGTCTTTGGCGCCGCTTCGCGAGAAACAAGGGAAGGTCTACTACGGCTTCGAGTCGATCTTCCTCCGTGTCTACCGAGGCGATGACAAGGGACTATTGGAACAGGATGATCCCGATCCTGACCAATCCGCTGCGGATATGTCTTGCGACGAGACTGACCTTTCGCTGAGTCAATCAACTTCTAAGTTGGTTAAGGAGGGGGAAGAGTCAGTTGACGAGGACGATCTCCTTGCCTCTGACAAGGAGGACGCCAACGTCACAGTGTTGCGTAAAGACAAAAAAGGAGATGGTGAGAGTAACCCAAATTAATCTCCACCACTCCAAAGCAGCCTCGGCTGCACTGCTCCTCCGAATGGGTGTAAGTGGGGAGGAGCTCGCCCTAGTCCAGGAACCCTGGATTCACCAAGAAAGGGTGAGTGGACTAGGCATGAAAAGCTTTAAGCTATTGTACGCAAAAGGATCTGGTAAGATTCGATCCTGTATAGTAGCCAAAAGCAGTCTCAACATCTTCATTCTTTCTGATTTCAGTGATGAAGACACCGTAGCAGCCATATGGGAGACCAGTGTAGGTGCTATATTGGTTATCTCGGCGTACATGGCTCACGACCACAGCGACCAGCCACCGAACAACCTGGTCTGCAGATCCATAGAGATGGCAAACTCGAAAAGCATGCCGATCATCATGGGGGCTGATGCCAATGCCCATCACACTGTCTGGGGAAGCTCGGACATAAACGCTAGAGGTGAGTCAATCTTTAACTTCATTCTAAGCAATAATCTTGATATTTTAAATACAGGATCCGAACCGACCTTTATTGTTTCAAACAGAAGGGAAGTTCTTGACATTACGCTGGTTAGTTCTATGCATCATGATAGGATAAGGGGATGGAGAGTCTCAAGTGACTGCTCTTTCTCTGACCATCAGTACATCGATTTTGAAATCGTAGTTGACAAAGTGGCCCCAAAGCCCTTTATAAACAGGAGACGAACAGATTGGGAAATGCAAATGGGGCTAATCTCACGTTCACTCCAGGATGTACCGATCATTGAAAACCGATCGGACATAGAAAACGCGGTTGAAACCATAAATCAAGCTTTCAAACACGCGACTTCACTGTCTTGTAAACAGAATATGCACAAAGGCAGATGCAGGCCCCCATGGTGGTCTGCGGACATTGCGAAATCTCGAAAAGAGACGCGCAGACTGTTTAACGAGGCAAAGAAAACAGGAAACTGGATTTCTTACAAGACCTCGGTTAATCGTTTCAAGAACCTGGTAAGAAATGCAAAGCGCAAATATTGGAAAACCTTCTGTAGCGGCGTGGAAGGTTCTTCTGAGACCAGTCGTCTGCGCATAATCTTATCATCTACTCCTCCTGTCCCAAGTTTCATTCAGAAACCTTGTGGCAGTTGGACGACCAGTAGCCAAGAAACCTTAGAAGTTTTAATGGCCACTCACTTTCCAGGCTGTCAATCTCCGGAAAACGGGACTGACATGCAGTTTACAGATCTCCCAGCTGATACAGGAATATCCATAAATGAAGATAAATCAACTGGGCGATAAACAGCTTCGACCCCTACAAATCACCGGGTCCTGACGGTATAATACCTGCGGATTTGCAATACAATGCTGTCCATCTTATGCCTTGGCTAACGCGGATATATGATGCCTGTTTAAAATGGTCTTATATACCCGAACCCTGGACCAAGTGCACAGTGGTCTTCATTCCGAAAGGAGGAAAGACCTCTCACACGAAGCCAAAGGATTTTAGACCAATTAGTCTATCCTCCTTTCTTCTCAAAACTTTGGAAAGGATAATTGATCTGCATCTCAGAATACATATTTATCAGCATCTCAACATGCCTACATGAAGGGAAAATCTGTTGAGACTGCATTACATTCGCTAGTTTGTCACATTGAAAAGACAATAGCGCAAGGGGAATATACACTGGTTGCCTTCTTGGACATCGAGGGGGCTTTCAACAATGTTCACCCTGGGTCGATAATAACGGCCCTAACTGGTCTGGGTATAAACCAACCAATAACAGCTTTCATCAAGAGATTACTGACTCAACGAATCATTATCTCCGAAATGGGAGCAGCAAATGTCACAAAAGTGGCAAATCGCGGTACCCCACAAGGTGGAGTTCTATCTCCACTTCTGTGGAACCTAGCGTTGAACCCACTTCTTATGGATCTTAGATCTATGGGATTTAAGGTAATAGCATATGCAGACGATGTGTCTGTAGTAGTATCTGGCAAATATCTGGATACTTTATCGCAAAGGATGGAGATTGCACTCAGGACACTCAGTACATGGAGCAACGTCAGTGGCCATGTACTTAATCCATCGAAAACGGAACTTGTTCTCTTCACTAAGAAGTACAAGATACCCACCTTCACTCTCCCACGACTGAATGGGATAGAATTGAAGTTATCGGATAGTGCTAAATATCTGGGAGTAATCCTAGATTCAAAACTATCATGGCATTTGAACACTCAATCTAGAGTATCAAAAGCGGCTGCGGCCTTATACTCGTGTAAAAGAGCAATTGGCAAATCATGGGGCATAAACCCCAAGAATACCAAATGGCTCTTCGACATGGTAGTCAAGCCCATACTATTGTACGGTGCACTTGTATGGTGGAAGTCTGTACAAAAGGACTCACACCGCAAACGTTTTGAGGGAATCCTTCGTACATCAGCTCTGTTGATAACGGGGGCTCTCCGTTATCAAAGGCTCTCTTTGTCATGATGGGATGGCTACCTATTGATCTAATGGCCCAAGAGGTTGCCCTCAACGCGGCTATTAGACTCAATACAATTGGTATGTGGCATATGATTCAGTCAGGTCACTCCACCATTCTCAATTGTCTAGGAGAAATTCCTGGCAATATCGACTATTGCATCGCCAAACCGTCTTTTGATAGAAGCTTTTCGGTGAATATCCGAGATGACCCAAATGTGATGGAAACAATCCTCCATGATGGATCGTATAAGGTTTTCACTGATGGCTCAAAATCAAACCATGGTGTAGGCGGTGGCTTTTACATAGCACATTCGGGAACGGAAGTATCATTCAAGCTTCCTGACCAATGTAGCGTACTTCAGGCTGAACTATCAGCCATTAAACGGGCTGCAAACTGGCTCAGGTTTTATCGAATATACGGTGTTAATATTCGAATTTATACCGACAGCCAGGCAGCCTTTAAGGTTCTAAGTGGTGTCTACACGACGTCAAACTTAGTCCTAGAATGCCGGGCATCCCTTAACGAGATGGCGAAACATTCCACAATAGGACTGTATTGGATTCCAGGACATCAGCAAATTCCTGGTAATACCATCGCGGACTCTCTTGCCAAGTTAGGCTCCTCGCTTGCAGGAGAGCATACCGACCCTTTTGTCGGTATACCGCTTTCAACCTGCAAACGCTCGATACGTGAAAAACTATATGAGCTTGCGCAATGCAGATGGTCGACTGAAGCCACCTGTAGACAGGCAAGGATCATGTGGCCATCTTACGACCCACAAAGATCCCAAGCCCTTTTCTACATTCCGAGAGTTAATCTACGGAACTTAACGGCAGTGGTAACTGGCCACTGGTCTTTCGGACTCCATGCAAGAAGACTGAACTTACCCAGTAACGACTTCTGCAGGAGCTGCCAGGATGAAGAGGAAGAAGAGAGTATAACTCACTTCCTCTGTCATTGTCCTGCCCTAGCTGATCACAGAGTGGGTCTGCTAGGTAGCTATTTTCTGCATGACTTAGCGGATCTATCGGAGGTTGATATCCGAAAGATAGATTCCTATATTCGTGCGACAAACTGGTTCGGTGGAAACCAGAGTGATTAGGTTGAAGTGTACTAATACGCCGACCGTTCTCTCTCGTTTCAGGTATCACAAAGGGATCAAAATTCTGGACCCAAGTGTGTCCCCAGTGATGACATCGCGAGGACGACCTGCCTACCTAACCTAACCTATAGTAGTAGTAGTAGACATCCACTTTTTAAATAACAAAGTTGATTTTTAAAGTTAATGGTCTAAAAAATCCTATTAAGTGACAATTGAACATTAACTTTTTGGACTCATGACTTTTAACTTATAAAGCTGTCCTTTTTTGAGTTACAAGAAAAATATCAATCCAATTTTATGACCAATTATTTCAGTCCCGAGCTACTGGAAAATTTAATTTATTCTCACTTAAAGTGACTGTATCTGATCCATCAGAACACACTAATATTTAATAATCAGGAGAAAAAAGTAGTTCCAAATTAAAAGTTTTATTTTTTAACTAATATTTCAGAGATTTTATCGAATTTTTCTTATACATACGAAAAATGCTGTATAAAAAGTTTAATTTATACTGATTTATTAATAACACAGGTCAACAAAAAATTTGAAAAGTCGAAATGAAGGATTGCTACTTAAAATTTGAATCTGGCATTAGAATTTTTTCTATCATATCAGGTTTATAGTTATACTCATCATCAAAAGTATATATGTATATTCTGGGTCCTTATTAAATTCTAAGACGATCTAGCCATGTCTGTCTGTTAAAAGCAAGAACGGAAAGAGCTAGAGAGTTGAAATTTTCCACAAATATTTCTTATGGGTTAGGTTTGTTGGTATTGAAAATAGAAAATATCGGTCAACGTTTTCGCATAGCCCCCATACAAGTGGACCCCCCAGAAACAGCTTTAACAATCATAACTGTTATAAAAATAAATAACATTTTATGAGGATCGGTCCATAAATGACCCCACCCCTCATATATGGTCCCCTCCATTACTCGCTTAAAAATACGAGTCTAGCGCAGAAATTCAATATAAGTAAGTTACTTATGAGTTAAAATCTGTCTACCAAATTTTATGAGGATCGGTCCACTCCCCATATAAGGCACCTTCAGAAAATGACATTAACTTAAAAATACTGGCTTAAAAATACGAGTACAGCGACATACAGCGAGCGTCAAAAGAAAGTGTACAGCTATTTTATTTGCATAAAAACTTGTGTTACAGTATAATTATTGATAAAACAGTAAATGGTCCGACATTTTTTTCTATTGCTTTTCTTGTTAATAAAATATATCTCCCGAAGTAATGATCAGAGTTTTGACCCACTTTTGTAAAATTGATCCAGTTTTGTTGATTAATTTTTGATATGAAAGTAAGGTTTCTTAAGAGGCTTTCTGGATATAGAGTGTTTATTAAAGTGGTCTTTGAATTGAACTAACTCATAACCCTGGTGTAACTGTTATATTTTTCGATAATTCCACAACAATTTTCAGGGAATTGAGCTTCGGTCCTCATGATTTTTGCAGTTCTTTTACGTTAGTAAGCCATTTTAGTAGTCCTGGTTAACGAATATTCCCAACCGTAATTTTTCAATAGTTTTTAATTTTTCACTGACTATTTCTGACAATTCGTCAAATTTCGCATAAATATTGATTTTTTATTTAAATTGGAAACGATATTTCACGGTACGGCGGGAGCTTATATATACATTATTTAAATTTTATATATTTGAACTTATTTTTACCAAAATCCGAATAAAGCTGCAAGATAACATAATTACTTCATTCGGTTGCTTGCCTAAGTACCGTCTTTCGAAGAAATTTAAGCATTTCCCCGATACATTCAAGGAACGAAAGAGCAATGCTTCCATTGTACACTTTTTTATGACGCATAAAAACAGCATTATTTTTAGAAGGCATTTATAATCTAAGCCTGTGTTTCACTTTGGGTAGCTGTTTGTTCACAGTTATATTCGTATTATATAAGCCTTCTAAACTGCAATAAAACATTTTAATTTTTATCAATAACTGTACTATAACAAAGACTTTTGTAGAACTGAAATTGGTGTACACTTTCTTTTGACGCTCACAGTACGTATGTTTCTTACGAGCACAAATCTCTCTACCTAATTTTATGAGAATCGGTCCATAATTGACCCTACCCTCCATATAAGGCCCCCTTCAGAAAATTACTTGAACGCACATTACTGACTTAAAAGTGCGAGTATAGCTATGAAATTCGATATACGTAAGTTTCTTACAAGCCAAAATCTCTCTACCGAATTTTATGGTTAAAAAGTTGGAAAAAATATTTTGTTTTTAAAAATTAATATTTTGTTAATCCGAAAGGGATGCGTCCATAATTGACTTAAGACCTATTTCAAATATCAACCTAATGTTTATTAGAGAATACTTCTTACCATATTTTTAGGAATTTTTTGGGACGTTTTTTAAAAAAATATAAAAAGATAAATTTCAAAAAAAAATTTATTTATCCAGAATTACAAACTTATGGATCCGAGTATATGATTCTTATTAATATCTTTTCCGACATCTATTCATCAAGATTTATTAAGAACATTTTTAAAGAATTTTTAATATTTTTTTATTTATATATTTAATAATAAAATTGTTTATATAAAAAATAACAAAACTGTAAATATTCAATTATATTCTTCCATAAAAGATCATCTTCGGAAAATCACCCAGAAGCTGAAATTAATATCGATATACATATGTATGTATGTATGTATGTATGTATGTATGTATGTATGTATGTATGTATGTATGTATGTATGTATGTATGTATGTATGTATGTATGTATGTATGTATGTATGTATGTATGTATGTATGTATGTATGTATGTATGTATGTATGTATGTATGTATGTATGTATGTATGTATGTATATAAGATCCGTCTTAGTCGAGTATAATATTTTTACTTGTTTTGATATTAAGTTTTATTAAATCCTGATTTAATGAATGACAATTTTCAAAATCCCGCTTTTAATCATTCGGATCCCGCTTTTATTCCAAAAAACTGGACAATTTTTGCTGGGACCAATAGGTGAAAAGTTACACGTGTTTAACTTTTTATCCAATAGTACTAACCTTGGTACAAATTTCACCAAAATCGGAAGACATCGATTTTTAAAGTTGGGTCACTTGACACAAAATGACCCATAAGATCCATCATTTGTATTTTGCTTCCATCGCCAATATAAGTGAAACTATTAGAATGCATGCTATTTCGGAAGAGGATTCCGGACTTATTGATACTATGACCAACTGATGATGGACACTGAATTGTTGGATGCATTTTTATAATGATATTCACTAAAGGGGCAGAAATTAATCGTTTCTTTTATTTATTTATTTCAACTTAAACCTAAAAATAAATTCTAAGCGCTGGTTTCTTACTACTCAGTTAAACTAGGCTTAAATTGCTGTTAGATTAAACTCGGAACAAATTTAGGCGGACTTTAACCGATGATTGTGTTTTTCAGTTATGGATTTAAGTTCAGTTAACTTTGTTAGTATTGCCAACTTTTCATTAAAAAACATAAACAATGAAAAATTTTGGAAAAATGTTAAATAAACATTTAAAACAATAATAAATAAAACAAAGCAAATCAGAAAATTACAATTTACTTAAAATATTAAGTTTTTGTTCATCCGAAATCATTGTTTTATTGTTTTTGTTAATTGTGTCTTCTCACTTATAACTTAAGTTTACTTGGACAATAACACTCAGTTAAACTAAGATAATAAGTAACGTTACTGTTTAGTGAAAAATACAAAACATATATTAAACTAGGTTTAAACAAATAATGTAGATTATATTTATCTGAAAAACCCGCCCTAAGTCTAAGAAATGTAGCATAGAGCACTAGCATCTGCGGTCATCAGCTCAATCATTTCTACATCAGTTAATTGACTAAAGTAAAATATTATTTTTCACAGACAAAATGGGTAGTGTTTTATTATTTTTAATTCAAATGTGAATATTGATGTAAAAAGGGCGCTCACGTCAACTAGATTAAAATTTTGCATTTTCGCGAAACATCAAACTGATGGGCATTAAAAAATTACAGATTTTGTTGTCCTGATTAAATTTTTTTTGTTTTATAAAAAGAGAATCTTATTTCGTTCCAATTAATTTATTAATGTAACATTTCATATAGAACATTTTATATAGGATTTAGACATGGCCGCCAGTTTTTAAGTTTGAAAGTTTGAAATGTTTACAGGTAAACGTTTTTGATTTTAATAAATATTCAGCATTATGTCAAAAATTATACTAGATGTACTATGAAATTATGTAAAAAATAAAATTGATTTTACTATTTACCTCAAACAACTTTATTTCTTATTTTTTCGCTTCAGAACGCTATAACTTTTGCACAAAAAAATCAAGAGATTTTGATAATTCCTCATATAATTTCATTGAATACTCCAGTATGTTAGGCATTATTTCTTGGGTTGAAATTGAAATCCGAATATTCGTTTTCTGATTGGAAACGGAACCTACAATTTGTTTTATAATACGTTAAAAAATAAATGTGCTTTAATAGTTCGCATACCTTTTAAGGACTAACTCCGGGATAAAGACCCTAAAGAACAGCGCATTTTATATTGAAATTTGAACAGCATATAAATCTCCAATAAAGTTGTCTATATCTCCTTTATCCACACCTAAACTTCAATGAACACCTTTTAGATGATCTTAAAGCACGAAAATAGAAGCAACCCACAGCTTACGGAGATTCTGAAAGAGCAATTAGGAAATTAAGACACACAACACACAAATTGAATACAATAATTGAATATTAAATGGTTGTAACCATTAACTGGACCATCAATGTTTTCTATTTGAAATATTGCGCACAAATGAATAGTACAATTTTATATTTACGTCAAAATTAACTATTACACCGTGATACAAATTTAAATTTTGTATTGGACTTGAACGAGACACATCACATATATATATAGTCGCTGTGTATGTATATAGGACTTTAAAGTTAAAGGACTTTAAAGTTGTAAGAATATACAAATTTATAAAAATATATTTTCTGAATAATTTTCGTCAATGTGGGTACTATAAAGCCCTTAAAGGAAATTGTATAAGCTTCTTGAGTAAAAAAGTAAAGTATTTATAAAAAAAAAAAAATATTTTTTTTTAAAACAGTGATGAAATAGCTTTCTAAACTCCTTTGGGCAATTTTTGTTAAGACCAACAGGTGAAAAGTTGCAGTCATTTGAAAAAAAACCTGTATGACCAACTTTTTCCAACTTTGACCCCCTCTAACTCCGGCAGTTTTTGACCGATAGAGCTGGAAATTTATGTCTATCCAATTGTACTAACATTGGTGCAAATTTCATCCAAATCACTTAACACGAAATTGTCCATATGTATATTGGAAATTCTCAGGAATTTTAAGGTATAACATATTTAAAGATTATTATTTATCAATTTTCAACTTGAAAATGAAAACAATACATTGTTTTATTATATTCATATATATGTATATATTATATTCCCTTTAATTTGATGCAAATATTGACAGAGACTTTTATTAAATATTTATACCATCTACAATTTGATGTCCTTTAAAAAGGAAAAGGGATCAGAAAGTGGAGTTCACTGCTTTCACGCGTATTTAGATTTTTTCAAGTACAATAAGTAATGTCCAGTATTTTATTAAAATTAATTTGCTTATAAATAAAAAAATAAATTTTTTACCATCATTATCTCAATGTCTGGTTATATTTTATGGTAAGGTTAAATTGACAGTTTTCATACTTTTCACAGTTTTCATATTTTTTAAGAAAAATATATTAGAAATTCCAAAGGATATAAATGAAGGAAATTTTCAGAGGACATTATTTAAAATATTTCGTCCTGAAAAATAAAAACAAAAAAATTTAGTTAGGACGGATTGTATATAATTTGGACATCCTCTTTCCGAAACCCATTTTCCACTATTTGATAAGATTTCCGAGATATTGGGTGTTAACTTTGGTCTATATCCACAATTTTAAGACTAAATAAATATTGTTTTGCCACTGTTTGCCGTATAGATCACGATTTTCATACACAATTGAAAACAAGTTACTATTGTTTTGCGTTTTTTAACTCTTGTTTGCATTATTTGTATATGGATTTTGACAGATCTATTTTTTTAATTTGACATCTTACAAAATTTAGTGAGAATTTTCCACATAATACCCCGTTCACATGATGCAATTATTCGTAATTCACGCTCTCATTCATCATTCAACCCCAATTACATACTGAATGACATGATTGGCCATACAAAATTTCAGCTGCGAATTACACAAGCTGTACGTTCAGTTTGAATTACGTACGAATTACGAATGAATGAGTGTCATCTCTAATTTTTATCGGGTATTTATCATAATCAGCTGATTGTTTTCATTGGTTGGAGACAAATAAGAAATAAAATCACAAAAAAATGGAAATAAATAGAAAATATACATAAATAATTTGTTAAAATAATTAGAGTTGTAACTTATTTCAAATAAATTTATTTAAAATGAAAATAAAAATAGAAATTATGCATTTTATTTTGAATTAAATTCTTTTTTCCGCAAATAATATTTCATATTTTATTCGAAACGTTTCAAATACTTATTTTGCATTTGTAAAATACAAAATATTCTTGAAAATTTTGTTGGAAAAATAAGCAATTTGCTAAATTTTAGATAGCTAAGCTACTTTTTATTAAAACCCATTTAACTATCTAATCTTTAGATAACTTGGCAAAATGTTTGTTTCCGTATTGAGGGTATTAACATTTATGCATATGTCAAACTAATTTTAATTAGGTCCAGAAAAATTGATATTAATAGGCCAGTTCGAAAACATTTTAACAGAATGATTTATCTGTACACAGAACATACTCATTATGAATTTTATCCGGATATAATCATTTAAATACGAATTAAGTGGTATTAAGTGATTTTCAGAAGTATACCTTATGTTAGAACTAAGACAACTTGTGGACCGATCCGGAAAAAAATTCCGTAGAATATATATATAAATACAAAATACACATTTATGTCGAATTTTATCTCGATAACTTTGATTTTCAATGTACATTTGAGTAATTTTCGGAAATGGTCCTTACATGGGAGTTGTGACCAATTATCGACCGATAAGATAAGTTATTCGATGCAGACCTCTAATATGTATAGGAGCTATGACCTTACAGAAATCAAGATATCTTTATTTGATAATGAAGTATGTGCGTTTAAGTGATTTTTTTGAAGTGGACCTTATATAGAAGATATTACCATATATGGACCAATCCGGAAAAAAATTGGTAGAATGATTTATATGCTCACAAAACATATTCAAGTTTACCCCGATAGCTTTATTATTCAAAGAAATATATGCGTTTAAGTGATTTTCGTAAGTGGACCCTCTATGGGAGCCTATCTGGAAAAAATTTCGTAGAGTGATTCATATAAAGACAAAACATATTTGTGTCGAATTTTATCAAGATAACTTTATTTGACAATGAAATATGTGCGTTTAAGTGATTTTTGGAAGTGGGACTTATATGGGAGCTATGACCAATAATGGACCGATCCAGGAAAAAAGTGGTAGAATGATTTATATGTACACAAAACATATTTGTGTCGAATTTTATCCTTATAGCTTAAGAATTTAATGAAATATATGCGTTTAAGTGATTTTCGGAAGTGGACCTTATATGGGAGCTATGACCAATTATGAGCCTATACGGAAAAAATTTCGTAGAGTGACTCATATAAATACAATATAAATTTTATCAACATAGCTTTATTTGACAATGAGATATGTGCTTTTAAGTGATATTCGGAAGTGGGCCTTATATGGGAGCTATCCAATAATGGACCGATCCGTAAAAAATTTGGTGGAATGATTTGAATGTACACAAAACATATTTCTGTCGAATTTTATCCCGATAGCATTAGAATTCAATGAAATGTATACGTTTAAGTGATTTTCGGAAGTGGACCTTATATGGGAGCTATGACCAATTATGGGCCTATGCGGAAAAAATTTAGTAGAGTTATTCATATTTATACAAAATATATTTATGTCGAATTTTATTACGATAAATTTATTTGACAATGAAATATGTGTTTTTAAGTGAGCTATGACCAATTATGGGCCTATCCGGAAAACATTTCGTAGGGTGATTCATATTTAGACTAAAAGTATTTGTGTCGAATTTTATCAAGATAGCTTTATTTGACAATGAAATACAGTGCACTCGCGGTAATGTGAACACCGTCTAACGTGAACACCGCCTAACGTGAACAAGATGTTTTTTACATTGACTACTCTGTAACGTGAACAAACACAGAAAGCTCTATAACGTGAACAATTTTTTTCACAATATATGTTTTCTAAGCATGTAGACAACATTGAAATACATTCATTAAATTCGAATTTTAAAATTTTGGGAATCTCCTTATATAAATGAATGTATATCCCCTAAATTATTTTGTTTATATGGCAAAGAAATTTGAAGTTATGAGTGTAAAAAAATCTAAATGTTTGCAGTTAAAAGAAAAGGCAGACATTTTAGATAGTTTGCAAAGAGGAACAAGTGTGACTAGTTTATCAAAAAAGTATAATGTCGCTAAGTCAACAATATGCAGTATTAAAAAGAAACAAGTAAGAAGTTATAGTCGGGCGACGCCGACCATATATTACCCTACACCTGTATACGAATAAAATGTGATGTGGTTTTCATAATAAAGCATTTAAGTTGAATTGTACCTTGCCTCAAATATACTAAAGCCATTTACAGTTTAATAAAACTGTGGATATTTAAGTAAAATTTTGATGGGGCTTTTTAGAGGGGCTAAGGGTCAAATGAGGCCCTATAATTAAAAATTTTATCAGGGTCATCAAGACTAGTATAGAACTTGGTTTTGCAGCTTTTTGTCGAGATACGAGTATATTAAGCATAATTATGAACTTAAAAGCCCTATTTGGCGGGTTCAATTCTATGGGGCCTAGGTGAAATAATGGACCGATGTTAACCATTTTCAATAGGCTTTGTCTACAGTACCATAAAAGATCATGTGCCAAATTTCATTGAATTATCTCCAAAATTTCGACCTGTAGTTTGATTACAATGTTTACAACCCTTTTTGGGGGGTACAGTTGTATGGGGGCTAGGTGAAATAATGGACCGATCTTAACCATTTTCAATAGGGTTTGTCCCTGGGTCAATAGAAGATCATTCAATTTCAAATTTCAAATTTCATTCAATTATCTTCAAAATTGCGGCCTGTAGTTTGATTACAAGGTTTACATGGACGGACGGACATAGCTAAACCGACTCAGAAAATGATTCTAAGCCGATTGGTATACTTTAAGGTGGGTATAGGACCAATATTATTGTGCGTTACAAACATCAGCACAAACACAATATACCCTCCCCACTAAAGTGGTGTAGGGTATAAAAAGAAGCAATTTTGAGTTGTGCAAACAACACATACCAAGGACCGGGAAAAAGACAAACTTTAAAATCATCAGAACTTCCAGTTAATGAAAAAACTCTTTACCGTTGGTTCCTCCGAATGCGTGATAGGAATTGGCCTGTAAGTGGTCTAATGTTAAAAGAAAATGGATTTTAATAAAATTTTAGTTTTATATTATAATAATATAAATAATAATAATATCACGCTCAAGTGTGTAAAATACAGATTTATGAATTAAAATTTCATATTTTTTTCATGAAATTTGACAATCGCTAACGTGAACAATTTCGCTAACATGAACTCCCTTGGTTTTAATTAGTTCACGTTACCGCGAGTGCACTGTATGAGCTTTTAAATGATTTTCGGAAGTGGGCCTTATATGGGAGCTATGACCAATAATGGACCGATCCGTAAAAAAATTTGGTAGAATGATTGGTATGTATACAAAACATATTCAACTCGAATTTTATCACAATGAAATATATGCGTTTAGGTGATTTTCGGAAGTGGACCTTATATGGCAGCTATGACCAATTTTGGACCGATTGAGATCTGTTGATACCGATACATTTGAGGGAGTAATTAACGATAAACTAATTTCCGGGAATATATATGGGGACTATGGGATTAGATCGATTGTAAAGATTTTGAACATAATTGATCACTGCCCTAAAAAAATAATGTGTGACAAAATTCATCGAAATATCTTTGGTAGTTTCTGAGAAAACTTCAAAAGAATTAGGAGGTAGTCTGAAATTTTTACTCATAACTTTTTACGTGGTGAACCGATTTTGCTGATTTTCAATACCAAACTGCTTAGGATAATAATAAATATTTTGGGTGAATTTGGTTGATTTCCTTTCCTTAGTTTTAACGTGAGCGTGTTTTACACAGACAGATGGACATAGATAAATCGACTCAGAATTTCATAAGGACCCAGAATATATATACTTTGTTGGGTCTTAGAAGAATATTTCTTGGTGTTAGACACGGAACGAGTGAAAAATTATGAAAAAATTTTACATTGTGCTTTTTTGGTATTTTTAGCTATCTATTAATTTTTATTTATAGCTGAAAATTATTAACCAATAGGAACACAGATTGTGTGACGTCAGAGCTCCTATATGCGCAGAAAGTTTTAATTATGTTCGTCTGACGACGTAATCTTTAGTTTATCATTCTTACATTCATACATAGTCTGAGCGATCTGGCTTCCTATACAAAGGTATATGTCGTTTCCGTATTTCTTGGACAAGGCTTCTTAGAATGTTATCCTGGCACTATGCTTGCTATATGCGGCGCCATTGAAATTTTTAGATTACAAAATAAAAGCAACAATTCATAATAAATTTGAGTGCCGAAGTATAAAATGGAATTTTCATCATGTTTTTGCCCGAAGAAATTATTAATTAAGTAGTATATAATTCTTTGTCCGACATTTTGTTATAGTTCCATGTCATTAGGATGTTTGATAAAGATTTACTTCCTATAAAAACGCCATCAGAATGTTCATCCAAAATAGCAGATTGCGAATGGGATATAGAAATAGGTAACTAATATTTTTAGGGCTTTGGAATACTTGATATTATCCTTTTTCGTTTGCAGTGCCATCAATTTCTAAAAAGAACTTAGTTTTGTATGGAAATAACAATTTACTCAAAATTACGCTCTGTATCAAGAACAATTAAAAAAATATTGGGACACTGGTGTCCCACATACATACGTTGAAACTTTATAGTTACTATAAAACGTTTTTATTTCGATTTTCATCATTATAATGACATTTTTAAGACTGTAGTTAAAGTCATTTTTGATGGCGACTGTATATGAAGGGTAGGGTAATTTATGGACCGCTCCTCATAAAAATTGGTAAAACTAGTTTTTGTTGAATTTCATCGCTATACTGGTATTACTAGACCAGGTTTGACTATTTAAACTGTATTCTGGGCGGACATTTAAGTATGTATGTATAAGAAATACAAAAATATTAAAAAGTTCTGACACAACATTTTTTTCAACTGTATAGATTTTAATAAATTACTTCATCAATTAAAAAATTAATACATAACTGGAATGAATTTTGTAATTAATTGTATGAATCGAACATGACTTTTTTTCCAAACCATTTTCATTCAGAATATTAAAAGTTCATAAAATTTATGAACTTGTACATGATGCTAATTTTTTAAATTTTTAATTCTTTTCAACGATATTCATGAAATAATTGCATAAAAGTCATTATTTACTATTCTGTTTACATTTTAACAGAATAGAAATCCTATATTAGCGAATTTCATATAATAAAAAATAGGAATTTAAATGTTGAAAAACAAAATCTAAAACAGGAAATCATCAGCAAACATAGTTAACATCCATTCTTCAAAAAGGCCCGCAAATTACGGGCAAATTTTATCGATTTTAATCTAAAAATCGTAAAGAAGTAAACAATTTTCCAAAGAAAATTTGAAACATTCAAATAGAAAAATAAAAATAAATTTGAAATATTTTAAGTTAAGGCTTCTAGATTATGTTTAAATAAAAACAAAAATTAAAAAATTCATACCATTTAGGAACTATTCTTAAATATTATTAACTTATGTCAATGAAAGCAGTTCATAATATTTATGCTGAAACTTTTTTCTGTGAACAATCAATATAATAATGTTTAAAACTTTATTGACAATTGAAATTTTTACGGTTAAAAATAACCTGATTTAGAAAATGGTGTTTAGTGTATTTTTTCTCTTGTTCTGTATTTTGCTGAAACAAATATTGTCACCGTAGCTATGGGTGAAATAATGAAATAAAAAGTATTTGTGAAAAATTACAGCCTTCTATCTGTTTTCGTTCGGATTGTTTTTGATATTTTTGATATAGACCCTAAAAAGTGAAAATAAAAATAAAAAATTGATAAAGTCCATAAAAGAGGAATTTTTGTTTTCATTAAAATCTTAATACCTTTCTTCAATTTTACATAACGGTGTGTAAGTCTATAATTTTGTTCAAAACATATGTATGTCGAAATCAAGTGTAAAAATAAAAAAGTCGTTTTTCTCAATAACAAGTGTTTGGCGTATGGGTCAAAGCAATAATATACGGACGATATGTTGGAGATGCTACATATTATTAATGTGAAAAGAGAAACAAAAATCAACTACAAAACAAAGGTGTGAAGTTAAATTCGTCAGCCAAATAGGTCCCACACCACTTTTGTCAAATACCTCGATACACATATTGTAAAATTCTTAATTATTAAAATTATTTTTTTATAAAACAAACACCAAATAAAATGTTTTTTAAGAAAAAAAGTTAAATTATATTAAAAGATCTTAAAAATATGGTAGTAAAATATAGTACCAACTTCAACTTTTGAGAGTTGTTGTGAAATTTTTTTAAAACAGATGTTCAATGTTCAAAACGAGTTGCAAATATTTCTACTTTTTCTAGAGTTTTTATTAAAACCTTTGAATTTTAAAAATTTTCTAATTTCTAGAAATTCAACAGGCTGTCTAGATAAAGTCGCTGAGAAAATTGAAAAGTTGTTCTTAAAATTAAAGATTTCACAAAAACTCTCAAGAAAGACAAAGACAAGAATTTTCTCAACCAATTGTTTAATTTTTTTATTTATTCTAGAGCTTTTCTGAAATCTTTAACTTTTAATAAAAATTTACAGAAATCATATATAAAAAACGCAATCCCTACAACAAATTAACTCCCATCATTTACAATCCCATAAATGAATCCCATATTGGCACCGAAGCAAAAATTATGCATAATTTTCGTGGAAAATTTAGAACAGTCTTTTGCTACCTCTATCACTCCCATTATTTAATCACAAGAAAATTATGAATTACCGTCAAGGATTTCCATTCTTTAAAAATTGAGTAAAGTTTGCAAAAATAATAACAACGGAAATGAAAAACAAAATGGTGAAAGAAATGTTTATTTTTTATTAAAAGTGTTTCATTCACATGTAAAAAGTGTAATGTTTTTCATATTTGTTGATAAATTAAAAGGCACGAAACATTCAAATTAGGTGAACAATATTGGTTGTAACATCAGAAATAGAAAGGGAAAATGTAAAATTATCAAATCAAAACTATGGTTTATAATGAGTACTCGATTAATAACGACTAAATTATTAGAAAAAAAAATGAATTACATAATTTAAAAAAAATTAATTACCTAATTAATTCACAACATATCAGGCTATTCATTTCTATTTATTTTAGATATAACAAATGTTAACACCTCTTTAAAGCTTTTAAAGAAGTTAAAATGTTTAAATGAAATGCAATTTATTTAAGGATATGTCAAATACAGTTTTTCCAAGTAAAGGAATATATCTGTGATAAAAAAGGCAAAAGTACATAATTCAAAATTTTATGTTTTTTCAAAAAAAATTATCCAAAACTGGAATTGCATACAAAAAATATTTTTTTGGAAAGAACTTATCCTGGGCTACTTCTACTCTGGCGGTACCCCGATTCATATCTTCACCAAATACCCATTGGATCCACTTGAAAATTCCTCAATTTTTTTTTGTAAAATTTGATGTTTTTTCAATAAATCGGGAAAATTATCCAGAGCTTGAATTACATATAAACTATAAGGGTTCTCATTTAAATGCTCAAAACCCTCGTAAATTGTGCAACATGTGCATGTTTTCATTCTCGCAATTGAATTGTATGGGAATTGATTTGCACAATTTGAGCGACTATTAGACTGGCAAACTTGAACAGTCTCATTGTGCATTTAATATAATCGCTTTGTATTGATCACTATTTAACTTAAGCACTTAAATATTCAAATTTTAAATTCATTTTTGATAATTTTTTGTTTAATAATTAAGTGCAACCTGTGCATGTTTCCATTCTCGCAATTGAATTGTATGGAAATTGATTTTCACAACCAGAGCTTCGAATTAATTAATTCAATTTGAGCTTAATTCACCAAAATCTTAATTCAGAAATATAAAGCTTAATCTTCTAATCCTTTTTTAATTCTCAGCAATTAATTTAATATCTTAATTCAAATGCTTTCAGTTTATTTTAATTTATTCATATACTGAATTTATTCATGTTTGAATTACATACTGAGTGATTCAATTTTTCTTTAATTCAAATCTGAAGTTGAATTACGAAATTTTTCTTAAATTCAATTTGTAGTAGACTGAATGAAAACTAGGGATGCCAATAGGGACTGATTTTTAGAAATCCCGGGATTCGGTATTTTTAAATAAATCCCGGAATCCGATATCGCGATCCCGGAATTTTCGGGATTTCTAAATCCAGAAAAATATAAAGAAAATTCAAAAAATCTTAATAATTTACCGACAAAAATAACATTTTCTATTTCATATTGCAATATGAATACACTTATGAGGTGTTTACTTTCCAATAAGCATTTTGTGAAAAGAAAAACAAATTAATTAAAAGTACTTAGAATAAAAATCTTTCCATCCCAGGTACTGAGTAGTAGATGAAACCTAATATGTAGATAGTATATGTAATGAGGATCCATTCGAGGCTACATAGCGCACCTTACTGCACCTATGTACTCATGAGACCATCAGTCTTGAGCTGAATATCAGATATATGTTTTTTAATGGTCAGTAGGGAAATACTACAGAACTGTTTTCTATCAATTATAGCCATAGTAATTCCACCTTTTGCCAAGGTACTAGCAATATTATTTTTAGTTATATCCCGTGTTCTCTAACCCAAATAAAGGTATTATCATCTCGCCATCTTATTGACAGGTTGACTTCCATTATAGATTCTAATACACCCATTAGATATCCGATAGTATCAATGCCTATTTATTGCCCTCTTTATACCCTACACCACCTTAGTGGGGATGGTATATTGGGTTTCTCCGGAGTAGTGCTTTTGTTTTATACTAACCTTAAATACCCTGATGAATTTTGAAATGATCGGGCTTCTTTGATCCTAGCCCCCATATAAAGCACAGCTTTAAAAAAGATTTTAGTGTCCATAATTCGCTTAAAAGGAGAAGTGCCGCAATGAAATTCAGCATAAATACATCTTATGTAACCGTAAATTCGTCCTCCAAATTTTAGCAAATATGGAAAATAAAAATAAAAAGATAAAAGTTACGGTGCAGGGCCTAAATAACCCAGTACCGGCGGCAAGTGTTGATCTACTCGCGAGTCACGTGTCGTCGTCATCCTGCAATCGTGAGCAAAATACTACTACGGAGGTGGGTACCTTGGCCTCCGTGGCGGACAATGCGTCAAGTGTACAGCATGCCGCTGGTAAAAATATAGGGGTGAAAGAGAAGGATGTACTCGGAGAGAGCTCTAAGCTACCTCAGCCTTTAAATATAGGTGAGGGTTCCGACTCTGAATCCTCAGATGATAATAATAATAATACCATTATAGCAAATCCCAAAAAGGATGAAGTAGAGCAAATGGTGAAAGAGGTGAGTGATAGCATATCTAAACTACCTATTACTAAGAAAAGACTTTCTGGAGCACAGAGGAGGAAGTTGAAAAAGATGCTTCAGGAAATCATAGTTAGTCAATCCCACGACACTCCAAAGGAAAAATCGGACTCTCTCACTAGATCTGAGGCAAAAAGGATCAGGTCTCCCGAGGAGTTGACAACTAAGAATAAACCTAAGAAGAAAAAGAGCTCCCCGTCTTCTACTACACAGTCGAAGCCAAGCCATATTTCACTCAAAGGATTCTCAAGTGAGAATTCTGCGAGTAAGGGTGACAACGCCAAAAAACCAATAGAGAGCGAGAGCTGCGAGTTCAGCATGGGCGTGATGTTGATGAGGTTGGCATCTCACCAATGTGTTAGCACCCTAAAGAACTTGGTGGAAAGTATCCCTCCTCCCCGGGACGGCGCTAGGCTGGGACTGGCAAAGAAGAGCGAGCTTCCGGTGCTCATAAAGTCCACTGTCTACATAAAAGGATGGGGCAGTAAACTGGCTAATGAACATATACTGGAAATTCTTAGAGGTCAAAATGCTGAGCTGGCCGTGGAAAAATGGGATGTTTTTTACAGGAAAGAAGAACCTGAGGGAACTTTATTTGTAATAGGTATCGACCAGAAATCCATGGCTAGTCTTGCCAAGAATAAAGGTAGGGCTTACTTCGCCTCTAAATCTGTCATATTCAAAATTGGGAAGGTGCCGATTGGAAGGGCTGTTACAACAAGCCTCGAAAAGGACACTAAAAAACCTAAGACCACAGCATCAGTATCCACTACTGATAACGTTGAGGAGTCAAATCCTAAAATCGAGGAATTTACCATTAACTCGCCAGAAGAAAGTGTAGTTGCCCTTTCCAAAATTGGGAAGGCGCCGATTGAAAGGGCTGTCAAAACCGGCCCCGACAAGGACACTGAAACACCTAAGACAGTACCCAAAGCATCATTAGCAAGTACTAGCAATGTTGAGGAGTCAAATCCTAAAAGCGAGGAGGAAATCACTCACCCGCCAGAAGACAGAACAGCAGTGCTCTCCAGAATTGGGAATGTGTCTATTAAAAATACCGCTATTCCTATTCCTGATAAGGACACCGCAGTGCCATCAACAGTACCCACTGCATTAATAGCCACTTCAGGCTATCTGGAGGAGTCAAATCCAAAGAGCGAGGAGGTGACCACCTACTCGCTGGAAGACAGTTTAATGGATGACCAACGCTACCAACGCTCTGATGGCTAAAATCAACACAGGTAAAATACATGTAGCTTTAATCCAGGAACCTTGGACGATTCGCAACAAGGTTTCTGGATTAAATCACGTAAATTTCCAACTTTTCTACGCTGATACAGTATCTCGCCCGAGAACATGTATCTTATGTCACAAGAACTTATGTTTTCTCCTCTCAACAGGATTATCAACATCGGATGCAACGGTGCTGAAGCAAGGTCGTGGCAACATATTCCTTGCATCTATTTACCTGCCTTTCGATTCTCCGACACTACCACCAACGTCGGATCTGATGAAACTGGTTGAAGAGGCACAAAGAAAAAATAAGAAAATTGTAATAGGTTGTGATGCCAACTCGCACCATGTAGCTTGGGGTAGTACAAACACCAATCGCAGAGGACAAGCCCTCATGGATTTCTTTAATACTAAAGACTTGATAACATTGAACTTAGGTAATAAAGCTACCTTCGTCAATAGAATCAGAGAAGAAGTATTAGATATAACTATATGTTCAGAAGAGCTTATAAACGAAATTCAGGATTGGAGAGTTTCGGACGAGCACTCCTTTTCTGATCATCGGTACATAAGATTCAAAATACTAAGGCCACCACCAAAGCCGATAAAGTTTCGGAATAAGTCTAAAACTAATTGGACAATGTTCGGGACCTTACTAAAGAACCGTTTAGGTCAGGACACTTTTCAATGTCGAAATAAAGAGGATATAGATGCCAAAGTGGAAACGTTCACAAGTACCCTGGTTGAATCGTTCGAGGACAGCTGCCCTCTGCGAGAGCGGAGATCTGCCCAGGAAAAACCCTGGGTAACTGGGGAGATCCGGAACCTTGGGAAGACTCTTCGCAAACTATTTAACCGGGCACGGCGTAAAAAGACCGCAGTATACTGGGATGAGTATCGTAATAAACTTGGTGAATATAAGAAAATCGTTCGAAAAGCCAAACGAGACTCCTGGAAACTTTTCTGTGAACAGGTAGATAGCGTAAATGACGTATCGAAGATAAAAAAAATTCCTATCCAAAACTCATGTCCAACCGGAATCTATGATCGATGACACGGGCAGGAGGCTTGAGGATATGAAGGAGACAATGAAACTCCTAATGGATTGTCATTTCCCACCCGGTATATCGAATAACATAGATGAACCGAT
The DNA here is from genome assembly GCF_015586225.1 of Lucilia sericata. NCBI lineage: Eukaryota > Metazoa > Arthropoda > Insecta > Diptera > Calliphoridae > Lucilia > Lucilia sericata. The sequence goes on from NW_023994045.1 coordinate 264,993, forward strand.
ATTGGAGGAAGGGGAGGGTAACACGGAAATAGTTATTACAACTGACATGGTTAAAGGGGCAATCAAGAGCTTTGCTCCCTATAAAGCTGCAGGGCCGGATGGAATTTTCCCGGCACTTTTGCAGATGGAGGCGGGACTGGTTTCCGTACATCTGTCACAGATATTCACTGCATGCTTAAAATTGGCATATACCCCAGTTAAATGGCAGGATGCAAGGGTAATATTTATACCCAAACCAGGGAAACCTAGCTATGCGACACCTAAGTCCTATCGACCGATAAGTCTTACGTTCTTCCTACTTAAAACCTTGGAACGGATAGTCGATAGCATGGTTAAAAGCAGCATACCATACAAAGACCTTAAATATAAGCAGCATGCTTATGTAAAGGGACGATCGGTGGAAACCGCTTTAAATGAAGTTGTCCACTACATAGGTGAATCTTTCGATAGCAAACTGTATACACTGGCGGTATGCATTGACATCGAAGGAGCTTTCAATAACGTGTACACTGATACCCTTATCCAATCCCTAGACCAGTTTTATGTTGACCGGGTGCTCCGTAACTGGATCAACTACATGCTAAGGAACAGATGGATAAGCTGCGAGATGTACGATATAACTATCAGGAAAAAGGTATTTCGCGGTATACCACATGGTGGCATTTTGTCACCTTTACTCTGGGTTACCACGATTAAAAGCCTCCTAAGGACCCTAACCGAAAAAGGACTTAGACATGTCTGCTATGCAGACGATGTCGTAATACTTTTAAAGGGAAAGGATCCAAATTACTTGTGTAGAAGAGCTGAGGAGGCTCTGAATACGGCCTTGAGCTGGGCTCAACCGAGAGGCCTCAATGTTAACCCGGCGAAGACGGAAATCTGTCTTTTCACAAGAAAGACAAAAATTTCTACATATACTAAACCTTGCTTCCTGGGCAAGAAGATACCGGTGACCGACAAAGTTAAGTACTTAGGTGTAATACTTGACCGGAAATTAAAATGGAGACACTACATAGAGGGTAGGATCAACATGGTACATCGGTGCTGGCGATATGTAGGAGAACCATAGGCATGAAATGGGGTCTTAGTCCTACTATGACAAATTGGCTTTATAAAAGTGTAATTAGACCAATTCTAGCTTATGCTTCAATAATCTGGTGGACTGCTTTGGACAAAAAGTGTAATATCAAACTACTACAGGGAGTTCAGCGTACATGCTGCTTGGGTATAAGTGGTGCCATGTGTACTACTTCAACCAAGGCTCTGGAAACGTTGCTAGATATTCCACCCATTGAAACATATATAAGATATGAGGCGGCGCTTACAGCCGAACGGCTCTTTACTTTAGGCGAACTGGCCAAAAACGGTTATAGGACACGTCATCAATGTATACTGGACACATTGGAAGGTTATACACATTCATCGGACGTGCCTGATCGCATACCAGACACTGAATATGTCGGAAACTTTGAAACGCTAATCCCAGATAGAATGTCTTGGTCAAGCGGAACATTAGAGCAAATACCAGTAGGAATCCGTTGCTACACGGATGGCTCTAAATTAGGGGACAAAGTGGGCCTGGGGTTCTATAGTACGAGCAATAACGGAATGTGTAAATTGGATTAGAATAAATATGGCGCCCACAGGGCTTAATATATTTACCGACAGCCAGAAGGCAATTTGTGCGATAACGGGTGATAGAATTAAATCTAAGACCGTATTGGATTGTAAGAAAGCTTTAACTGAATACTCTCCCAGAGGTAAGTTTCACATCATATGGGTACCAGGCCACTCGGGAGTAGTCGGCAACGAAAGGGCGAATGTAATAGCTTTAAAGGGAAGGGAGCTCGATGTAGTTAACCTGACAAACGCAAAACCATTCGACGCAACAAAAGCTAAATTAAAAATATGGATGAGAGAATCCCATAAGGCCTCTTAGAATAATGAAACGGTGGGTAGAACCACAAAGATTTTATGGGGGGACCCTGATAAGAGCAAGACGAGAAATCTTCTCAAAATGAGCAAGTCTGAGGTTAGTATGATGGTACGTATTCTGAGTGGACACACAGGATTACGAGCACATCTATACAAAATCGGACGTGCGGATTCAGACGAATGTAGAGCTTGTGGAGAGGACAGTGAAACTCTGGAGCACTTTCTTTGCCATTGTCAGGCATTCGTCGAAGTTAGATCCAAGTATCTTGGAAGTGATGTTATTCCGGAAATAACATTCTTAACCAACACCGATTGGAAGATTCTTAGGAATTACGTCCAGGAAACTGAGTTTCTGAACATGGAAAAATAATACATTCAGTGAACAATTTTTTTTTTTTCTTGACTTGGAGCGCACAACAGGCCCGATAGTGGCCTAGATGTATTTCTTCGGATTTGATGTAGTATACATCCTTCTATCAACCTAACCTAACCTAAATTTTATGAGGATCGGCTTCCCCCAAGCATATTTCAGAAAAATAGTTTTTTAACAATAAATTGCTAAAATATATCGGAGGCGAGGTATAAATCAACTTAATTGATTTATTATGAAAACTAAATCACATCTTACTCTCATAACTGGTGTAGGGGGTTATATGGTCCGCCTCGCCCGTCTATAATTTCTTACTTGTTATTTTTATATATCCGATAGTATCTATGGCTATTTATTGCCCTTTTTATTTTTGATATTTCAGCTTGTAAGTTAGTAGAGTCATCTTAAGTCCAAAAACTTTTAAAATTCTTTTTATAAGTTATAAGTATATGTTTTAAATAACCTATTTTACAGTTGATATTTGTAAGTTTGTATCAAAGAATAATAAGAAGTTGGACTATGACATTGTTTTACAACAATAACATTTCCTTCTCTTCACAGACGAGTTCTGTGTAAATTCAATACTTCAAAACTTTTTCGCGAAAATACCGGGATAATAGGACTTGAACGAGGTTTTTTCACAAACACATAACTATTTTTTAATTTTTTACACAATTTTATCGCATTTAACAATCCGAAATATTTTTATTTTTCACAAACTAAAAAAATATTTTTTTAATTTTTTGGACAATTAATTTTTGTGTGTTGAAATTAAAATTGACAAAACAAAGTTGTATATTTTGGTATTGAAAATGAAAAAATTATTTAAAATAAACTTATTTTTTTGCAAAAAAAAAGAGATTTTAAGTCCGAAAAATATATTTATTAAATGTTTACTGATTAGATGTGGGCAAAATAAATTAAAAAATCTGCGAATGTAGAAATTTAACTGTTATTTATTTTTCCTAAAATTTTTATGTACGATTTTATGCAAGTATGTATGTTTGGAAAGTGTGGTGAAAGTGGTTGGAGCTCCAATACTAATACAAAAATTCTACCAATACATACTTAGAGTTAGGTACCGAATGAGAACTCCTTTACGTACCAACTGACAAGCCCCAATTTCTTTATATTCTTTGGTTTGTATAATAAGAATGATAATTCTGACTAATAATAAACACAAGTTCTGAGTACAAGAAATTTTATCTATTTTTTAGTTATAACACTATTGCTGCAAATAAAGATACATAATATTTATGTACAATATACAAACAAATGAGTTTATGATCATAAAACATAACGAGTCCGTTCAAGTTTGCTTAGAACAGAATCGGTCCCGAAAACAAAAGAATCAGCCACGGAACGCCTTTTGTGGTGCTAGCTTTTCCTTCAATTTGAATAATGTACTCTTTAACCTAGAGGGACTCTGATTTATCATAGTATTTAAGTATTTTATTGTATTTACTGCAGCCTAAGGATTCATACGCTTAACAGAATTTCTGTAAGTTTTTATTATCATTCCATTCATATCCAATACATAGTACATTTGAAAATTACAAAAAAATAAATTATAATTTATTTGACAAATATTAAAGCATGTGTATATTAGGATTGTTCAAATAAATGTTTAATTTGAAAATAGTTCTTAAATAACCTTTCTTGTTTGCTTGTGCCTAGGAACCACATAATTTTTATCACCGATGGATTCATCAGATGAAAATTCTAAATTCACTCATGATAGCAATTATTTTGGAAAAATAATTTTTAATTTGAAAAATAATTTGAAATTTAAAATTTATTTCAAATTTGAAATTTTTATAATTCTGTTTATACATGTAAGTACGTATATGTTCAAACTTTTTTCGAATAGAAATTATATTTCGAAAATATTATTAAAAGACACACAAAAATAACGTTTAAAAACTTAATAAATAATATGTTACGAATAAGATTTGTCATTTATGTAAAATTAAATAGGGGCTATATTTATTTTAGTTTAATTTCATCTATAATATAGTGATTGTTTTTTGTTTAATCATACTTTATTAGCTGAAATTAAAATTAAAAAATTGTATTTGTAAAATACTAAATAAAATTACTAAATTTGAATTCGAAAAAAATTAAATCATTCTGTAAGGAATTAAGCCTTCAAAGAATGAATTATACAAGTAATGAAGTCCTACTAGATTTGATTTAAAACATATCGAAAATGTATTTTTTCGAACAAGATTTGCTTATGCAACACTGCGTTGTGTCTAGGATAAGCAAATACAACTATAGGTTATCCATTCAAGTTGAATGTTTTACATCGAAAAAGTGACTTTTCATTTCGAAATAAAAACAAAACAAATTATAATTTTAAAATTACTGATAGTTAATAAACAAATTTATACTTTTACAACTTTAATTTCCTTCCTTTTTTGCGACACTTTTAATGTATTTAAAACCCCGAAAATAATTTATATTTTACAAACGAAAAAAAAAATATTTTTTTAATCTTTGACATTCATTTTAATTAAAACTGAAAAAAGTTGCAAATTTTCGTATTGAAAATGAAAAAAGGATTTCACATACTTTTTTATTTTTCCAAAAATAACAAAAAAACGTGTTTATAATATGTTTAAAAATAAAACATCTTTTGAAAAAAAATTATTAATATTAGTTCATTCACTAGTATATGTATATGAAATCTCATTAATAACACACAAAAAATAACGTATTAAAAATAAATTTATTATTTAGTACCTTTTGAGCAACTGTGTTTATTTTTGTTCATCTACTAATTCATTCTCACCAGTTAGGTCTTTGACAGGGGACTTAGGTCTTTGACAATCCGTTTCGCCTATATGTTACTATATGAAAGCGTCCCTGATGGAAAAAGATTTGAATAATCACGAGATTTTGTGAAATAACTTAAAGTTTTATGAACTTTTTGTTGTTTTGTTTCGCGATTTTCTCATCGATTTGTTGTTGCATATTTTGTTATAAATGCAAAAATTACGTATTTTGCTTTAAATTGCATATACAGTGTCTCACATAAATATTCGCATGGAACAAAGAATTCCATCGAGTATTTACCATTATCAAGTCGTCCAAAACTGCTGTCAATACAGGACGACAGAGAAATACTGAGGAAATACTGAAGGAACCTTCATCTATCAGCTCCAAAAATTAACAACGAACTCATGACAGTCCTGTGAATAAAAATTAGTGTCGAAATTGTGCGCAAAGTACTAGGGAGCAATAATTTGCATGGTCAAGTACCAAGGTGGAAACCGCTCATATCGAAGTTAATCGATGTTAAGTGTCTTGACTCCGCAAATAGACTCATAAGTAAGAATATTGGATCCTGGAAGGAGGTTATCTTGGACGATTAGAACAAATATAACATTTTTGGCTCAGATGGTCGTCAAATGTTATGGCGAAAGCTTGGAAATGCCTTGGAATTATCTAACTTAAAACCAACTGTAAAGGACCCAAGTTGCTCTGCCATATTTTGGGGTTCTGTGTCCGTCTACGGTGTTCGACTGCTAAAATTTATTATTGTAATTATAGACTAGAAGGTCCACTTGTCAATTTTAGAGCAGAATTTGCATGCTAGTACCACCAAAATGGGGCTACAACCCATTCAAGTTATTTTTCAACAGAAAAACGATCCAAAATACACGACTTGGTACGTGAAAATGTTGATCAATAACGACACTAAGTATCTTCTTTCACCAAATTTTCAATGGAGTTAATGTCTGGACTTAAACTCCATTGAAAATTTGTGGTTATATTTACAAGAACAACTTTTAAATCACTCATTATCCTCTAAAACCACCATAGGGTTGCTTTGCATGAAGAATGGGACATAATAACGCCAAAACTATTCCATAAATTGGTAGAAACGGTCCCACGACGCTTGGAAGTTGTTTTTAAAAACAAAGGCTATTATACAAAACATTAATTTCATTTTAATTATTTATTTTTACTTCATAATGCTAATCTAAATATGATTTATACAAAAAATTCGAATATTTTTGTGAAGCTATTTTTTGCACTTTTTTAAAAAAAAAGTTAAATTAGTTTATGTAAATTATTTTTTTTTTAATTTTTAAAATGTGGTATAAAATTTAAGGACTGTCTGGACAACATAATAAATTTATTTATTTATTTTTCCCACAAAATCTATTATAAAATGATGTCTGTTTTCATAATACATTAAATTCGAATACTTATGAGAGACACTGTATGTATATTTCGCATATTTTTGAATTTTTCTAACACAAACTGTGCTTTGTTTTCTTTGTTTTAAATATTTTTACAACATTATATGCATTTGTGCTGATGATTGTAACGTCCAAAAATATTGGTTCTATAACCACCTTAAATTTTGATCTACTATATCGAAGAATTACTTGCATTCTACGTAGAATTTATTCGATGAGAATCATTCTGCCCGTTGAATTCAAGAGGAGGTTAGCGCAATCATTAATGATGCCTTATTTTGTATGGCTTGGAAGTTTTTCTGGTGCTACTGCTAGTAATTTGAAAATATTAGAGCGGACTGTAAATTCTACTGTCAAGTTTGTCTCCAATGAGCACCGTCGTGAACATGTCTCTGAATTTGTTTGTGTTCCGAGTTCTGAGTTTTTTAGGGTTGCTACTTTAACCAGTTTATAAGTTTTCGTAACTTAGTATTATAAAAAGTATGAAATCATTTGTGCAAAAAGTTTTTATTTCTTGATCTACTAGAAACAAACAAATACTAATAATACCTAAAAAATTACATACTCTCTATTTGAAAGGTCTTTCGTTGTAAGAGTTGCAAGTTCTTGGAACTGTATTTCGTCCCAAGCTTTTAAGATCTTTTCATTAAATTCTTTTCATAAATTTTTTACAAATCATTTAATGTCTGTAACTTCTAAACCAAACAAGAGTAAAATCAATTTTTTACACCAAACAATAAATAATTGATGTCATACTTTATAAACTATATCTTAATCACATCTAAAAATGCGATAACATATTTTTTACTTTTATAAACCAAATATTTCCTTACAAATGAAAACCCAGTTAAAAGTGAGGAAAGTGATGTGATGCATACAAAAGGGCAAGGATTTGTATGCAAATGCATGTTTGTAGTCAGTAACTCAAAATAACTTTTAACTAGTTTTCTTTTCGAATCAAAGAATTTGCAACAAAATAGCATCGATTTGTTGTTGCATATTTTGTTATAAATGCATAATACTTTAAATGCTTTAAATTGCATATATTTTGCATATTTCTAACATTTTTATGGCATATTTAGCATATTTTTTAATTTTTCGAACACAAGTTGTGCTCGAATATATATTTTTACAATAAAACAAGTAAGAGTGCTATATTCGGCTGTGCCGAATCTTATATACCCTTCACCATAGTGTATTTAAAAATATAAATTTTATAAAATTTAAATTTATGTACCTACAGTGAATCAACTAAGTTTTTTGCCTACCTTTTTTTAAGAGAATTTCGTTTTTTGTTCATAAATAAAATTCAAAAAACAGGTAAAAAGTAAATTTATGTTTTCCAATTGAAAATAGAGATTGTGTAGAATGGGAAAACCAAGAAAAAAATATTAAAATAAAAATGTTGGTGCATTTGTTGTTGCATTTTATTATTTTTCATCAGAATTTGCACGTCAATAAAGTATTTTGCATATTGAAATTTCCAGTTAATTTCGTTGGGTTTTTCAAATTATTTTTTAAATGCTATTTGAAATTTATTGTTTTATTGTTAGAATGACACGTGTTAAGTATTTTTCAATCGTAATTTTCAAAAATCATATCCTTATTGTGTGAAACTGTGTAGTTATTCGCGTTAAAAATGTTTAAAGGGAAATAATGAGGCAATTCAAATATAAAAAATTAGTTTAGATTTTTAGAACAAGTATAAATCAATGGAATTCAATTATGAGATGTTCAATCAATCATTAAAAAATATAAAATATAGAAATTGATGAATTAACACAAAGAATTATTAAAAAAAAAACGCACTGAGTTGTCTTTCAAAATCTTTAACTGCCAAAGGAGAGCGACTTGTATCCAAGCAAAAACCATTGAAGTCCTCATTTATCTTCTCCAAAGTCCGTATACGAACTTAAAAGAACATTATGTTTAAATTTAGACCTCTAAACAGACCTTAGGTTGCTTGGAAACAATATAAAGTGAACTATCGTGTGGTACGGGAAAAATACTTAATTTAGGTATTTACAAATAGAGGCGGTTCTCATCACCTAAGATCCACAAAAGCAATATTTTTCAGCTAATACATACACTTATATATAGTTAGAATCCAAATCAAGAATAACTATCCAAATCCAGCTACGCCTACTGTATTTTATTCATAAAATAATGCATTCAAAATATGAGGTAGAATATCAAATTCTAGCATGTAATAGTTCTATAGTGGTATACGGTGATATCCCCATACTTAGAGTGGCTAGGATAGTACTTAGTGTTAGCTTTATTGAATAAGAATCAATATTATACAATTCTAAATAAAATTCACACAGTACTCCCCAAATAGATGGGGTTTCCGTAGTGTAGTTTTTGTTTATCAATACAAAATGACCAAAAACCCAGATTTTTTTTTGTTATAATCTATAGATTTATACCCCACTAATATTTTTTTCTAGGTCCAAATCCATTGATTTCCTAATATATCATGTATCCAATTCAAAATTACTTATTATTTTCGAAATTTAATCAAAGAAACGATAGATTTCATGTTAAGTCAGATATTGAAAAATTCTTATAGGTATATAGGATAATAAATCGGCTAAGAAATGTCCAAACTTAGTCGTTCCACTACTAAAATATCTAAAAAATGTTATTCTAATATATAGGAGTAATAAAAATATGAAATTTTATAAAATAATGCAGCAATATTAAAAAAATTAACAAAAAACCTAAAAAGCAAAATACTTTATTGACCTTAAAAATTAACAATACGTTCAGATTTTATCAAAAATCTCGTTAATTAATATCACGATTTTACTTTTTATGGTAGAAAATTAAAATATAAGATATTCTTTAAAAAATACAACAAACAAATTGCTTTATTTTGCTAAAAATAATTGTTCAGATTAAGTTTTTTCTTAAAATTTATAAAATTTTACATAGGCAAATTACTTAATTGATTCACTGTATGTACATATTTAATTTTTCCGATTATATCATTATTATAGCAATAGCAAAACAAAATGAACAACAACAACGCTAAACGAAATAAACACTCAAAAAACAAAATACACAAGGCAGTAAAACCAACAGACATCCAAACATACGAAACGAAATACACAAAAAAACAAAATACACAACGCAATGAAACCAACAGACATCAAACATACGAAACTGTACACCAACAAACAAAAACAATATACACAAGGCAATGAAAGACACAGTCATCCAAACATACAAAACTGAATACACCAAGAAACAAAAACAATATACACAAGGCAATGAAACACACAAGGCATACAAAACTGAATACACCAAGAAACAAAAACAATATACACAAATTACACAACGCAATCAAACCAACAGACATCCAAACATACGAAACTGAATACACCAAGAAACAAAAACAATATACACATGCCAATGAAACACACAGCCATCCAAACATGTGAAACGAAATACTCAATGAATAAGCAGTGTTGTTGTTGTTGCTTATTAATCAAAACATGAAAAAAATTGTCTATTTTTATGAAATTTTCAGAGGTTGTCTCGGATTTTTGCTTATATCTCCGTCATTTATGGACCGATTTTGCTGATTTTAAATAGCGATCTTCTCGAAAGCATGTCTAACAGTATTATTGAAGATTCGGATCTCGCCGATATCTGGGGTCCTCTAAAAACTGATTTCAACAGACAGACAGACAGACGGACATGGCTTAATCGACTCCGCTATCTATAAGGATCCAGAATATATATACTTTATAGGGTCGGAAAATTATATTATAGAAATTACAAACGGAATGACAAACTTATATATACCCTTCTCACGAAGGTGAAGGGTATAAAAAAACAATTTTGTAAACAGTAAATAAATATCTATCTAATCTAAACTCCTTTGGTCAATTTTTGCTAGGACCAATAGGTGAAAAGATACACTCATTTTAACAAATCCTGTATAACCAAAATGTCCAACTTTGACCCCCTCTAACACCAGCAGTGTTTGGCCTACTATCCAATAATACTTGGTGCAAATTTCATCCAAATCGATTCACGAAATTGCCCAAATTTATAATTATTATAATTCTCGATATCGTGATTCTGTTAAATTGGTTTAGAGTACATAAAGCGGTACTTCTGTCATCAAGAACCTATATATTTGTTGTCAAAAACTTAAGTTCTAAATATCTATAAAAATTTACTTAAATACGATAAAAGAAAAATTAGTGATAACAAATAAATTTCACAACGTGGTGCATATTTTCCCATTTTATAGTGCATGTTATATGCGCATATTTTTCATTTTTTAGTGCATGAAAATCCTTGCCTTGTTCATTACAAATAACATATTTGAAATACATCAAGGTTTGGTAAAAAACCTGTGAAATTTACATAAGCATGTCATTAAGAGAATGTGTTTTATTATTGGCATCCAAATATCGGATTTTTACTGCTTCTAAAAATAAGATTAGATGTATTTTTTAGTTGCCAAAAATGAACATCATCCCTCTAATGACACGCTAATGTAAAATTCATAGGTTTTTTACCCGAATTTGAAGCACTTCATGTTACTAAGGTTCTGATGTAAATACTACATCTTTTTCCACACTTTTTTTTGCTGGGTAGCTCTATTCAATAGCAAAAAGTTGTTACTAGTCAGTAACAATTGTTAATGGAAAAGCGTCCATTAACTCTTGTAAGAAAAGTAAAAGCCAAGTTCTATTTTGTACTAGTTGTTCAAACGTATTAGTTTAGTGATAAAAACTATTCGATTAGTTCACTTGAGTTACAAATAAATATTTATCGCTTAGTTTTTTATGACAACCTTTACTAATGATAAGAATGATAGTGCTAAGATGCACATTAATTCTCTTGTTTATGTAACGCATAGACATTATGAGATATAATTAGAAATAGAGCATATTATCACTAGCGCACTTGAAAACCCACACTCTGATGGGAAATTGATAAGATTTAATGCATAAAAAGAGTGCATGAGGTCTTATCTTAGTTCTAAGCAAGATATATTAATTAAAAGGTAGTGTCGTCGGCGAATTCAGTTTGTTTGAGTTTGACAGTATGCCTACACTTCAAAGTGCCAAACCACATATTAAAAAATCAAAAGTGTATTGCAAAAAACAATCAGCTGCACTGTTGGCACTACCTTAAAATTAATATACCATGGTTCTAAGTTAGTTTTAAGATTTTGTTTAATAGTTCATAAGTTTTTAGTTTATTAAATAAATTTAGTGTTCATCAAGATTCACACAAGTGCCTTACAACCACTCGCGGTCTTTTAACATCCAGAGTGTTTAACGAGAATCGGACGAGTGCCTTACAACCACTCGTGGTCTCTAAATATTCAACAGTAATTTTTGTATTTGTATTTTAATACAATTTTTACATTCACTGGATCAGTGCTGTGGACTAATTCACTGAAACAGGATAAAAATTTTACATTTGGTCCTTCGACTCCCATCAGTGGTTCACTGTTCGTGAAAAAAAGCGCTAATCTCGGCTTCGATAGAGATTGAATTAGCAAAAGCTAATTATAAATCTAATATACAGTGTCTCTCATAAGTATTCGAATTTAGGTATAATATGAAAAGAAACCAAATTTAATAATATATTTTGTGTGCAAAATTAAAAGCTTTGATATCACGCTTTTTAAAACTTTAAAAATTCACATTTACTTAAATTAATTTAGCTTTATTTAAAAAAAGTCCATAAAATTACCTCACAAAAGTATACGAATTTTTCTTGTATTTCATATTTGACTATATTATACGAAACACAAAAATTAGAATTGAATGGTTTTTTTGCTAAAAATTGTTTTAAGAGGTAACTATCAACCGAATGGATATATTTTTGGCCCATTTGGTCCATAATTTTGGGGCATTTGCACCATCTTTTCATGTAATATCATTAAAATGGCGATTTTTGGCAATATTTGTATTTTTTTCTCCTTTTTCCCAGAGATAAACCAAAATTTGTTATTGGGATTTAATATACCCCTTGGGGTACCTAAAAATAATATTTTTTGTTACAAGAATCTGTATTTAAACGTTCCAAGATATATTATTGGAATCATTCTTCTATCGCTAATTCAATTTATTGGAACTCAAGTCCATTTTTATAATACTAGGGTCAAAAATTTTCGGGGAAACTTGTCTTCTATATATTGTTTTAGATATCAGCTGTTATACATTTTAAGTTTTCAATATATTGTGGAAGTGTACAACTCCAAAGCATGCCTCGAAGAACCGCCATTCAATACAGTTGAATCATTATTTTTATAATCAATGGCCTCTAGGCTGAATGTCACCATATCATTATGGTCCAGGGATGGAAAAATTGGTACGATGGTACTTTTTTTGATACTATTTGATGTTCCAAAGTACGGTGATACTCCCGAGTCTTACTTGATACTCTCAGGGCCACAATCTCAAAATCCGATTATCGTTTAACCGGTAGATAATGTGCCGGTTAAAATAATTTTTGTATGAAAATTATAAATATTTCATTTCGATAAAAAATAACAATACATACATTGAGAAATGGGGGTCAAAGTATCTTTAAAATTTCAAATATTTATTCAAATTTAAAATTCCACGAATGTTTTGGCACTTCTGGAAAAAACGGCTAAAAAGTTATAGAGTAATGGAATTCTCTTCAATATTACCAGAAGTAAAGAGATCTAGTTTTAAAAAATTTGTATCTTGATTGACATTATATGAATATTATTAATCTAATTTAAATTCCATTGATAATATTTTATGAGAAAATTACCAGAAATTTCAATTTTGGAAAAATAGTTGACTTTGAATGATTTCCAAAAGATATAAACTCGAATTTAATTTTCAATTTCTATCTAATATAAAGCAATATATTTTGAAATTAAGCATTTAATATAATAAAAGAAGTTTTTGGTCAAAAATATTTGGACTTTAAAGCAAATTATTGTTTCATGTCATATTCAGAATCAGATGTACGAACAAATATTCTGTGTGAAGTCTCATGTCATGGAGCGCAATGAACACCTACGTCGGATTTTAGTTTAATAAAAAGGGCCAAAGGATATTAATTAAGACCGGATTTATTAAAATACAACAAACTGTATAATAACTGCTTTAACAAAGTTGCTATGAACAAGAAATTACATAGCAAATTTCATCAAACTGTATCTAAAAGGTTAACATTGAGGGACGAACACAGATTCATCATATTAACATATAATGACATTAAAATGTCTAAATATATTGTATTTAAGAAGTTACAAAATTTTAGCGAAAAAATTATTTTAGTACTCTCTGATCCAAAAAAGTACCCTCTGAAATATTTGTTGATACTGAAACAAAATCTCACTTTCCATCCCTGTTATGGTCTAACTCAAAAATATTTATATCTGTTTAAATATTATCTACTACGATCAAAATAAACCCAAAATTTTGGACATACAGTGATGTTGTAATGGGCAACATAATCGTGAATATTATGAGTTGTAAAAACTGAAATCTACTGTATAGGATGACGTTTTGTTAAGGCATGTTTTGGAGTTGTATACCACTACGATGTCTTGAAAATTTAAAATATATTAGTGCTAATATCTACAATAATATATACTAGGCAACTTTGTCGGAAAATATCGATCCTAGTGGTACGAAAAGGGACTTAAGATCCAGATAATTCAATTAGAAACAGAAGAACGATACCAAAAATCAATTTTGGAATGTTTAAGTACAGGTCCTTATAACAAAAATTATTATTTTAGATACCTCAAGGAATCTATTAAATCCCAATATTAAATTTTGGTTTTATCTCTGGAAAAAGAGAAAAAAATTGCAAATATGGTCAAAAATCGTCATTTTAATCATATTACATGAAAAGATGCTACAAATGCTCCAACATTGTGGGCCAAAAATATATCCTTTGATATAGTTGATAGTAACCTCTTGAAATAATTTTAAGCAAAAAGACCATTCGATTCTAATGTTTGTGTTTCGTAAAATATGGTAAATTATGAAATACAGGAATAGTTCAAATACTTTTGTGAAGTAATTTTATGGACTTTTTTTAAAAAAAGTTAAATTTATTTAAGTAAATTTATTTAAGTCAATTTTAAGGAGTGTGATATTAAACCTTAGGACTCTCTAGACAATATATCAAATTTAATGATTAATTTTACACACAATAAATATTATTAAATTATGTTTCTTTTAAAAGTACACCTAAATTCGAATACTTATGTGAGACACTGTATATAACAAATATATTAAAAAATAAATAAAAAGTATGTTCAGCTCCAACAAGATTCCCAAGATCTATATATATAAAAATGAAAGTATGTATGTATGTATGTATGTATGTATGTATGTATGTATGTATGTATGTATGTATGTATGTATGTATGTATGTATGTATGTATGTATGTATGTATGTATGTATGTATGTATGTATGTATGTATGTATGTATGTATGTTTGTTTGTTTGTTTGTGCTTTCATGTGGGCTGTCATTCATGTGGGCGACGTGCCACGCCCATATTAAGAAAATATTAAATTAGTATATCTGAGATAATATAATAGTTAGAGTCTTCAAATTTTGTCGGAGCAACTTTAGTATCAATATAATTATTTAAGACAAAAAGTGGGCGGATTAGCATTAGGGGGCGTGGCACCTCCCATATAAATTAAATACAAAAATTCGTTTATCTTGGAAACTATTATAGTTAGAATATTAAAAATTTGCACGAGTACCTTTAACATCCATGTAAAAATTTTGGGAAATAAATTGGCGGACTACCCATGAGGGGAGCAGCACCTCCCATATTAATAAAATACAAAAATTGGTTTATCTGGGAAACTAATAGAACTAAATTCTTCAAATTTTGCACTAAGAACTTAAATAGTCATCTGAACATTTTGGAGAAAAAAGAGCGGACTTTCGTCATGGGGGGCTTGGAGCCCCCATATAAATTAAATAGGAAAATTATTATATCTGAGAAACTATTAGAGCTAGAATCTTCAAATTTTAATTGAAGAACTTTGACATTCATGTGAACATTCAAAGAATAACGGGCGGACTTTCAATGGGGGGCTTGGCACCTCACATATGAATTAAATACAAAATTTCGCTTATCTGGGAAACCAATAAAACAAGATTCTTCAAATATTGCAAGAAGAACTTTATTATACATATGAAAATTTTGGAGAAAAAAAAGGGCGGACTTTCATCTGGGGGCTGTGAGTTCCATATGAATTAAATAGAAAAATTCGTATATCTAAGAAACTATTAGAGCTAGAATCTTCAAATTCTACATGAAGATATTTGACATTAATGTGAACATTTAGAGAATAACGGGCGGACTTTCAATGGGGTCTTGGCACCCCCTATACGAATTAAATACAAAATTTCATATATCTGGGAAAATATTATATTTTTTTTTTTAATTTATCATCGATTACATTAAAATCTTAACGTTCTGAAAAAATGCATCTCTGGAAAACATTACAGTTAGAATCTTCAAAATTATTAAGAAGATTTTTTATTTATATTGATTTTAGGGCAGCAAAGCACACTGGGTATAGCTAGTTTTATATAAAAATAAAACAAAGAATATTCAATTTTATTAGAGACGAAGTCTCTTTTTATTTCAACCAAAATATTACCTCGTAGAAGTAGATGGTTTTTAAATGTAATAAGCACGTAGTGCTTGTGTCGTCGACAAAGCAAAAGTGATTTATAATGTCAAACGAAACAAGCATAAATTTGGTGGCAAACACTGTTTAAGCACCGTTAGCGGTTACTCGTTAGAATCTTCCAACAAGCTTTATAGGATTCTAACGTTGTTATAAATAGTATTTCAAAAAGGTAGTTAAATCAATTTTAACTTAAACATTGCCGGCCACCTTGCAATACTTTAGGAATTGCAAACGATTTTAAAACGATGTATATTTTTAAGAAGTCTCTCGACTTTCCCCACAGAACCGAAGTCCCGCAGGTGGATTTTTAAGAAGTCTCTCGACTTTCCCCACAGAACCGAAGCAAAAAAAGTAGTAAATGCATGATAATGAACTGGTTCATATTTAGGAGAAACATGCATGATTTTAACATTAGCGTGTCATTGGCATGCATGTGTTCGTATTTGGAAAAATAGTTCGCCATTTAAATGAGTTCTTATAACCAATGAATATTCGATGATTCTCAAGCGAATTTTCATTGGTGCACTATATTTATTTAAAAATGCATTAATAATGGTATTTCGATTTAATTATCAATATTTAAATATATTTTTTTGCGTGATATTGATAAAAATAAAATAAGATAAAACATAACTAACTGATTTTTATTGGATTTAAATTCATGCAGAGGAAAAATACCCATTGTGTTTTAAAATCCGTTTTGTTTTTTCCTTCTCTTATTAATGTTAAAATGGACTTAATATTACTAGGTAGGTAGGTACCTACAAAAACAAAAATCTAATAAAAAAATTAATGTCATTTTTAATATTTATTGTATGAAATGCACGCTTTCGTTAAATCTCCTAGAGAATACCAAATTATAGTAAAATATTACAATTCCTATAGTGGAGTTACATGAGTGAATTTGGGTGCATTTTTCATGCCTTCACTGATGACAAATTTATTAGAATTTAGGCATGTATTTAAAACGCATGAAATAGAATACGTACAAAAGAAATCATGAAAATATCCCTTCTTCTTTAACAACTTCAATTTTTTTGCTGGGAATATATATAAAGATAATAATTTAAATTAAATAAGAAGGTAAAAACATAAATAAGGTAGTAGGAACATAAATATATTTCTGTAAGCGTTTTAAAGTGATAATAAATTAAAGGTTAAAAAGCGTTAGACCACGTAGAATACGTTAAATTGTCGATATATGTTTCGATGTCCCTAGGATTAGCTGGACCTGTCAGTATTAAACCAAATATAGTTTTATGTGCCAATAATGACCATAATACGATTTGTTGTATTTCCGGTAAAATAATGCGCGGATATAAATCTGCTCCGATAAGAATATCTACAGGCCTACTAGTAAAAATATTAGAATCAGCCAAACAAAGATTAGGCAATATTTTTTCAATATCGACATTTACAGAAGTTTAAGGCAAATTTCCTGTTATTTCTGGTAAAACAAATGCGTTAGTTGATAGTTATATTGAAGAATCTAAATCTGAACTAATTTACAAAGGACAAAATTTTGTAACTCCTAAAACTACATTATTAACGCTAGAATTCGTAGAATGAGTGGGAAGTTTTAATCTTTTTCGTAAACGTTCAGAAATGAAAGAACATCCTGAACCCGAATCTTTTAAAGCACGGACCTGATTCTTATGGTTGTTATGAATTATGTTTACCATTGCAGTCCCTAACAAAACGGACTAATTCTGTCTAGGATTAGAAGTAACATTATTAGAAGTAACATAGTGGGTCGTAAAACCTCACTGGAATTATGTTCAGTAGAAACAGTAGGTCTTTCAACTATGGAATTATCTGTATGCTGCAGATGAAGCATAGAATGATGTCGATTATTGCAAATAAAACAATTATTGATCGTACAACTTCTGACTTTATGTGTCCTCGAAATGCAATTAGTACAGCAGTTATAATCATTCACAATAGAAATTCTTTCATATACTGAAAGATTTTTAAATCGACGACAATTTCGCAAATACTGAGACTGATTAGGGCATAAGATACATGAAGGTTTAGTAATAGTAGAACTATTTGACTGCACTGAAGAGTCGACGTCAGCAGAGTTCGTACCTTTAAGATCTTGAAAACATTGCAATGTCTGAATTCTTTCTGTAAGAAAGTTATCGAAATCTTTCCATGTAGACAAAACTGTTTTGTTTTTAACACACTGTTCCCACAAAATAACGGTAGATCTAGGCAGACGTTGAATACGCATAAAAATGATAATTGGATCCCAATTATCAGTAGGCACTTTATAAATAGAAAGTGCCGTAAGGCAACTATTATTTCCGCGTTGTAATGTTTTGAGTGCTGTTATCGATTCCTTGTCAAGGAAAGGAAGACCAAAAATATGTTTAGTTGGTTATGTACCAACATACGAGGATTCTCATATGCTTCATTTAAATCGCGCCAGGCTACCTCAAAACTTGCGTTAACAAGTGGATATTTAGAAACGATTTCTTTTGCTTCACCCTCGGTTTTTCGTATCAAATGGCAAAGACGTTCTATATTGCTAAGCCGTGAGCTATTAATAAAAATTGCGGTAAACATAGTCACCTTCGAATGGATCGATATCACAAGGAGGTAGAGTCAGACTATGCTCTGAATTACCGGATTTCGGATTTACCTACTTTTCGAATCCGATTTGAATTTATCTATTTTTTCATATATGGATCCTCCACATTGGACATAAGCTGAGTAGGTGGCTTGATATTTAGCACTCACTACTTCAAATTCACTAATCTCTAAATAGTTAAGACATACGTTGTAAGTCGTCTTAACATTTTTCCAAAGTGTTTTTAACTCCTCACACTGAATCTCTAAAGTATAAACCGTATGAATTTTTTCGCCAAAATTACTAAACATATCCCTGAATGCAATAAGAGCATCCGATGCTTTAATAAATGCGTTTAGTGAAGAAACCGACATTTTTTAATATATGAAAAGTCGATTAAAATAAATAAATTAATAGCCCGATATCAAATTACTACGTACAACAACGTGATAATAGTCAAATTGACCAAGCGTAGGGTGATTAATATAAAGGTAGAAGAGGAATCAACCGTTTATGTATTTTATTGTTTTATTTTACAGATCTAAATCTGTAAACAAATAACGCACAAAAGAAAATATAAAAACCACTGATTTTTGTAATAAAATTTACTTTAGTTTATTGTCCGTAGGATCAAAAAGAAATTTAAAAATTTCAAACATAAATTAAAGTTCGAATTCGTGAGATGTATCCAAAAATAAAAAAAATAAAACAAAAATTCACAAAAGAAATGTGTGTATGTTCGCGAAATAAAACAACGAATTTTATCACTTGCTCACAATTGAAATATATTTACGTACCTTATTTCGTAGAAATAAATAAATGATAAATATATCTCCGGTGGACTATATTGTAGGAATGGGGTTGAAGGTGCCAAAAAAGATCCGGTACTGATATCAAGATCCACAAAAACCGATAAATGATCTAAGAAGTCCGGTTCGCCAGGACCAAATGTTCAGCTCCAACAAAATTCCTAAGATTTTATATAAAAATAAAACAAAGAATATTCAATTTTATTAGAGACGAAGATCTCTTTTTATTTCAACCAAAATATTACCTCGTAGAAGTAGATGGTTTTTAAATGTAATAAGCACGTAGTGCTTGTGTCGTAGACAAATCAAAAGTGATTTATAATGTCAAACGAAACAAGCATAAATTTGGTGGCATATTGTTTAAGCACCGTTAGCGGTTAGGTTGATAGGAGGATGTATACTACATCAAATCCGAAGAAATACACCTAGGCCACTATCGGGCCTGTTGTGCGCTCCAATTCAAGAAAAAAAAAAAAATGTTCACTGAATGTATTATTTTTCCATGTTCAGAAACTCAGTTTCCTGGACGTAATTCCTAAGAATCTTCCAATCGGTGTTGGTTAAGAATGTTATTTCCGGAATAACATCACTTCCAAGATACTTGGATCTAACTTCGACGAATGCCTGACAATGGCAAAGAAAGTGCTCCAGAGTTTCACTGTCCTCTCCACATGCTCTACATTCGTCTGAATTCGCACGTCCAATTTTGTATAGATGTGCTCGTAATACTGTGTGTCCACTGAGAATACGTACCATCATACTAACCTCAGACTTGCTCATTTTGAGAAGATTTCTAATCTTGCTCTCATCAGGGTCACCCCATAGAATCTTTGTGGTTCTACCCACCGTTTCATTATTCCAAGAGGCCTTATGGGATTCTCTCATCCATATTTTTAATTCAGCTTTTGTTGCGTCGAATGGTTTTGCGTTGACAGGTTAACTACATCGAGCTCCCTTCCCTTTAAATCTATTACATTCGCCCTTTCGTTGCCGACTACTCCCGAGTGGCCTGGTACCCATATGATGTGAACCTTACCTCTGGGAGAGTATTCAGTTAAAGCTTTCTTACAATCCAATACGGTCTTAGATTTAATTCTATCACCTGATATCGCACAAATTGCCTTCTGGCTGTCGGTAAATATATTAAGCCCTGTGGGCGCCATATTTATTCTAATCCAATTTACACATTCTGTTATTGCTCGTACTTCTGCCTGGAAGCTTGTGTTATGATTAGGTAAACGGTGGTATATTTCTGTTTCTGGGTCTTCAATATAGAACCCCAGGCCCACTTTGTCCCCTAATTTAGAGCCATCCGTGTAGCAACGGATTCCTACTGGTATTTGCTCTAATGTTCCGCTTGACCAAGACATTCTATCTGGGATTAGCGTTTCAAAGTTTCCGACATATTCAATGTCTGGTATGCGATCAGGCACGTCCGATGAATGTGTATAACCTTCCAATGTGTCCAGTATACATTGATGACGTGTCCTATAACCGTTTTTGGCCAGTTCGCCTAAAGTAAAAAGCCGTTCGGCTGTAAGCGCCGCCTCATATCTTATATATGTTTCAATGGGTGGAATATCTAGCAACGTTTCCAGAGCCTTGGTTGAAGTAGTACACATGGCACCACTTATACCCAAGCAGCTGAACTCCCTGTAGTAGTTTGTTATTACACTTTTTGTCCAAAGCAGTCCACCAGATTATTGAAGCATAAGCTAGAATTGGTCTAATTACACTTTTATAAAGCCAATTTGTCATAGTAGGACTAAGACCCCATTTCATGCCTATGGTTCTCCTACATATCGCCCAGCACCGATGTGCCTTGTTGATCCTATCCTCTATGTGGTGTCTCCATTTTAATTTCCGGTCAAGTATTACACCTAAGTACTTAACTTTGTCTGTCACCGGTATCTTCTTGCCCAAGAAGCAAGGTTCAGTATATGTAGAAATTTTTGTCTTTCTTGTGAAAAGACAGATTTCCGTCTTTGCCGGGTTAACATTGAGGCCTCTCGGTTGAGCCCAGCTCAAAGCCGTATTCAGAGCCTCCTCAGCTCGTCTACACAAGTAATTTGGATCCTTTCCCATTAAAAGTATTACGACATCGTCTGCATAGCAGACAGGTCTAAGTCCTTTCTCGGTTAGGGTCCTTAGGAGGCTATTAATCGTGGTAACCCAGAGTAAAGGTGACAAAATGCCACCCTGTGGTATACCGCGAAATACCTTTTTCCTGATAGTTATATCGTACATCTCGCAGCTTTTCCATCTGTTCCTTAGCATGTAGTTGATCCAGTTACGGAGCACCCGGTCAACATAAAACTGGTCTAGGGATTGGATAAGGGTATCAGTGTGCACGTTATTGAAAGCGCCTTCGATGTCAATGCATACTGCCAGTGTATACAGTTTGCTATCGAAAGATTCACCTATGTAGTGGACAACTTCATTTAAAGCGGTTTCCACCGATCGTCCCTTTACATAAGCATGCTGCTTATATTTAAGGTCTTTGTATGGTATGCTGCTTTTAACCATGCTATCGACTATCCGTTCCAAGGTTTTAAGTAGGAAGGACGTAAGACTTATCGGTCGATAGGACTTAGGTGTCGCATAGCTAGGTTTCCCTGGTTTGGGTATAAATATTACCCTTGCATCCTGCCATTTAACTGGGGTATATGCCAATTTTAAGCATGCAGTGAATATCTGTGACAGATGTACGGAAACCAGTCCCGCCTCCATCTGCAAAAGTGCCGGGAAAACTCCATCCGGCCCTGCACCTTTATAGGGAGCTAAGCTCTTGATTGCCCCTTTAACCATGTCAGTTGTAATAACTATTTCCGTGTTACCCTCCCCTTCCTCCAATATCGGTTCATCTATGTTATTCGATATACCGGGTGGGAAATGAGAATCCATTAGGAGTTTCATTGTCTCCTCCATATCCTCAAGCCTCCTGCCCGTGTCATCGATCATAGATTCCGGTTGGACATGAGTTTTGGATAGGAATTTTTTTTATCTTCGATACGTCATTTACGCTATCTACCTGTTCACAGAAAAGTTTCCAGGAGTCTCGTTTGGCTTTTCGAACGATTTTCTTATATTCATCAAGTTTATTACGATACTCATCCCAGTATACTGCGGTCTTTTTACGCCGTGCCCGGTTAAATAGTTTGCGAAGAGTCTTCCCAAGGTTCCGGATCTCCCCAGTTACCCAGGGTTTTTCCTGGGCAGATCTCCGCTCTCGCAGAGGGCAGCTGTCCTCGAACGATTCAACCAGGGCACTTGTGAACGTTTCCATTTTGGCATCTATATCCTCTTTATTTCGACATTGAAAAGTGTCCTGACCTAAACGGTTCTTTAGTAAGGTCCCGAACATTGTCCAATTAGTTTTAGACTTATTCCGAAACTTTATCGGCTTTGGTGGTGGCCTTAGTATTTTGAATCTTATGTACCGATGATCAGAAAAGGAGTGCTCGTCCGAAACTCTCCAATCCTGAATTTCGTTTATAAGCTCTTCTGAACATATAGTTATATCTAATACTTCTTCTCTGATTCTATTGACGAAGGTAGCTTTATTACCTAAGTTCAATGTTATCAAGTCTATAGTATTAAAGAAATCCATGAGGGCTTGTCCCCTGCGATTGGTGTTTGTACTACCCCAAGCTACATGGTGCGAGTTGGCATCACAACCTATTACAATTTTTTTATTTTTCCTTTGTGCCTCTTCAACCAGTTTCATCAGATCCGACGTTGGTGGTAGTGTCGGAGAATCGAAAGGCAGGTAAATAGATGCAAGGAATATGTTGCCACGACCTTGCTTCAGCACCGTTGCATCCGATGTTGATAATCCTGTTGAGAGGAGAAAACATAAGTTCTTGTGACATAAGATACATGTTCTCGAGCGAGATCCTGTATCAGCGTAGAAAAGTTGGAAATTTACGTGATTTAATCCAGAAACCTTGTTGCGAATCGTCCAAGGTTCCTGGATTAAAGCTATATGTATTTTACCTGTCTTGATTTTAGCCATCAGAGCGTTGGTAGCTGTCTCGCTCCGATGGAGGTTTATTTGGATAACCTCAATCATGGTCATCCATTAAACTGTCTTCCAGCGAGTTGGTGGTCACCTCCTCGCTCTTTGGATTTGACTCCTCCGGATAGCCTGAAGTGGCTATTAATGCAGTGAGTACTGTTGATGGCACTGCAGTGTCCTTATCAGGCATAGGAATAGCAGTATTTTTAATAGACACATTCCCAATTCTGGAGAGCATTGCTGTTCTGTCTTCCGGCGGGTGAGTGATTACATCCCTCGCTTTTAGGATTTGACTCCTCAACATTGCTAGTACTTGCTAATGATGCTTTGGGTACTGTCTTAGGTGTCTTAGTGTCCTTGTCGGGGACGATTTTGACAGCCCTTTCAATCGGCGCCTTCCCAATTTTGGAAAGGGCAACTACACTTTCTTCTGGCGAGTTAATGGTAAATTCCTCGATTTTAGGATTTGACTCCTCAACGTTATCAGTAGTGGATACTGATGCTGTGGTCTTAGGTTTTTTAGTGTCCTTTTCGAGGCTTGTTGTAACAGCCCTTCCAATCGGCACCTTCCCATTTTGAATATGACAGATTTAGAGGCGAAGTAAGCCCTACCTTTATTCTTGGCAAGACTAGCCATCGATTTCTGGTCGATACCTATTACAAATAAAGTTCCCTCAGGTTCTTCTTTCCTGTAAACCGTTAGCGGTTACTCGTTAGAATCTTCCAACAAAGTTGCAAAAAAAAAGGGAAGCGTTATAGGATTCTAACGTTGTTATAAATAGCATTTCAAAAAGGTAGTTAAATCAATTTTAACTAAAACAAAGTATACAAAAAAGAAGTATACACACCTAAGCAAAAAAATAAATACACTTCCATTCAATACATTTTCGTGTATTAAATTTGCATGTGGCTTTAAGTGTTAGTGGAAACTCTATGTTATTTTATCGGTTTCGATATGACAATACCATTTATTGTAAAAAAAGCAAAATTATCTTCCATTTTAAAATTTTGGCATTTTTTGTTCCTGGAGAACTTTCGCTGCTTGGACAAAAAATATTATTAATACATTTTAATTATATTTGTATTTTTAAGTTTTTAATCGGGTTTTTTGAAAAGGTTTTATAATAATATTATTAATACCATTTTTACAACATTACAGTGGAAGTTAGGAAGAGTTATACCTATTCCGAAGAATGGAAACTACAATGTTGACAATTTAAGACCAATAACAATTTTACCCGCCATGTCAAAAATAGTTGAAAATTTAATGTATGATCAAATTTTATTACATACTCGAAGACTACTACACCCAAATCAATATGCATTTCGCCAAAATTACAACACGACCTCTTTTCTTATTTCTATGACAGACTCTGTACGACGTAAACTAGATGCTCACTCTAATTGTGTAATGGTATTCTTAGATCTAACGAAGGCATTAGATCGTGTTAATCACAAAATTCTTATAAGGAAGCTGTATGAAAATTTTTCATTTTCCGCACCTGCGTGTAGATTAATGTTTTCGTATTTATAAGAACGGTCTCAATTTGTTTCGTTTGGTAATGTTAACTCGACAGTTGGTCATGTTACATCTGGTCTGCCTCAGGGCTCCATTTTGGGGCCTCTGCTCTTTCAATTATATTTAAATGACTTTATTTCTGACTTATCTAATAGTTTATGTGAATTATACGTTTTTGCAGACGATATATACCTGTTGTATGATGTCAACTCTGTTAGAAATAGCATTTGTAATAATCGTTTAAATGACCATATGGATTCCATTTACAATTGGATGCGAGAAAATTTGCTCGATATAAACTCAGCGAAGACAAAAGCTATTTACTTTGGAATACCAATTTCACCAGCTCTTTATCCACAAATACGTATTAATGGTATAAACATCCAACATGTTGATGTAATTAAATGTCTTGGTCTTATTATTGATAACAATCTTAGATTTAATGGTCATGTTGATTCAGTTTTTAATGGAATCAGTTTCATACTAAGAAGATTGTATGCCCTAAAGTCATACACACCTTTTCATATTAGACATAGATTAGCACATTCCTTACTTATGTCGAAAGTAAACTATTGTCTTGAAGTTTATTCAGGAACGTTATCGAACAATTTTGATCGTCTTGAGAAAATTGTAAGGAGAATTGTTCGTTATGTGTTCAATCTTCGATTGAATGATCATGAACGTGTTACTGAACCTGTTTCTAAATTTTTAGGCGTTAACTTTAATGATTATGTAAAATTGAAGTTTTGCTTCAATTTTACAAAGTCATGAAAAATGGAACCTCCTTCTCTTGTTAATAGTTTTTCATTTCTTAATTCAACTCGTAATAGCCAAATTGATATACCTCGTATACATATGTCAATATTTGAACGTTCCTTCATTATAAGAATAAGTCGAATTTGGAATAATTTACCCAATGCACTAAGACTGTTTTCATATTCAAATTATACTTATAAGAAAAAATTTTAGAATTTTGTCGCTCTACTTATTACAATAATAATAATAACAAAGTTATACTCAAAATTATGTGTTATATTCTATAATTCTATAATTTTTCGTTCGTTTCTGTAAATGTACAGAAACAAAAACGTTAACATGGATATTTTGTATTCTATAAAAATTGGTTTGTGAATTTAATAAACAATTCAAAATTACCAGATGCCCAATTTTTTTAAGTTTAGAACAATTTAAAAAATAATTTGTTCGAAATTTAAAAAAAGTTTTATGTGGTAATATATTTTCAATTTTAGTAAATACGGTAACAAAAATCGTTTGTCAAAATTATTACAATTATTTTATTAATTTTTTTTAGCATTTGGGAAAAAACTTTTTTTCTTTTCTTTTAATATCGTTTATTTTATACTTTTCGCGAATATTATTACCTCAAAAACTCACATGGATGTCAAACATGTTCGTGTTATGCTTGAGTTCTCAAAATTCTGTGTCAAAATTCATAAAATCTTATCTTAAAATTGTCCATACAAAATTTGATGACTCTTGCAGTTGCAATTTCTCAAACATGTGACTTTTTACTATTTATTTTATATGTATGTGCAAGTAGCACCCTACCTACTTGAAATTTGGAAATAAACAGTATTCCTTCTAGACATACAGAAAGTCTCTGTGAAAGTTTCAAGAAAATAGGTCCAGCCGTTTATTAGTTAAAAAGTTATAAACGGCCAAAAAAGTACCAAAATCTTATTTTTACACATTATTACACCCTAACCGTACATCGATCTGCTTTTTTTAGAAACAGATGCAGATGAATGCAAATTTTCTTGTATCTCTAATACCCTTACTATAAGACCCGTGTACTATAAGACCTGTTTTACCCACTTTTACCCCTAAATATTTGAATTTGCAAAAATTTTTTTTCTTCTGCCATTTAAAGAAACTATCACTACAAAAAACCTATCGTTGAAATTGACACTTCATTTCGTTACTAACAGAGCACTTTTATGTTAAAAACATAACATTTTACAGAAAATATTTATAGAATACAAAAATTGAAAAATTCATGTTAAGAACGTTAACAGAACGAACGTTTAAGTTATAGAATAAGGGTATATATTTCCGGTTTTTGATGGGTTTGAGTAATATTTTTTTTCTTTAATTATATTTGGTAATAATTTATTCGGCTGGGGCCACTTATGTATGCATATGTAAATAGAATTATTTTTAATTTGTAATTACATTTATTATATATAATTATACAGTTAATGACATGAGTATAGATCTAACGATACATGTATTATTGGCCAAGAAGGCTTTCTATGAATTGATGTAAATAAATAAATAAAAAATAAAAATAAATGGGAAAATATTTAATAGATGGGCAAGCTTTAAACTATCGAAAAGAGGAGAACTGACGCTAAGAAATAAGGCAAAAAGTCTACGTTTTATTACAGGAACCTTGGATCGTTCCTTCTCTTTTGCACAAAATGCGCTTAAGAGACAACCATCAGCTGAACACCGTGGAAGTCCAAAGAAAACATCTCCAACAACGGATAATCGCATAATTACTATGGCAAAAAAGACCCTTTCATCTCCTCCAGAGCCATTTCTGCAGATATTGGTAACGTAATTTTTAAGAAGACTGAAAGCAGTTTAGGATTTTAATTTATTTTTCATTCGTATTTTAATTTTAAATCTTATAAAAAATTTAATTATTTTCAGTTTTTAATCTATCTTCAATAAATATTTTATTATAAGCTGTTAAACAGAACTTTTACTGGTGTACTTATTTTTTTGTCCACATGTGTACCATATGTATACAACAATAGAAGAAGACCTAGAAACAAGGCTACGTAAGTACATGGAATCCATTATAATCTCCATTGAAGAAACGATGAGATATGAGATGCTGATAATGATAATGATGCAAACTGCAGAGCAGCAAATTAAAGCACCACTTAATGAAAATGCTCAAAAAGAGCAAAGAGCTCCAAGAGATTTAGAAGAAACTCAACCAGAGTTAAAAAGAGCCCCAAAAGAGCCTCAAAAAGAGCAAAAAGTTCCAAGAGAGCTAAAACTGGCTTCAATGCCAAAAGAGTTTCTAAGAGAACCGAGAGAGCTCACATGAGAGCAAATTTTGGGAGATCAAGGGAAGGGATTACTGGAGTTATAGATTTATATAATTTTGTACGTGATCTTGACGAAAGTATTCAATTTTGAGCAACTTTATTAAGCAATTTGAATACTGCTATTCTCGGTGCGGTATGTTCGAAATGGACATATTAATTCAGTGGCATAGATCAAATGTCAAATAGGAGAAAGTACTCCAATTATTAATGCAAAAAAAAGCAGAAATTAGTAAAGAAGCAGAGGGCGAGAATAATGAATCTTGTTACAAAAACAGATTTATTTCAACAATTCAACTCTCCAAAGAAACCGCGGATAGAGATTTCGATTTAGTTAGCGGTTTGGCCAATGTTCCTGCTAAAATTTTCCCGCAAGTCCTCACTATGGAGGATTTGATGATAGTGACAACACTTTATTGGATGCTTCTGCTAACATACAAATGCTGAATCCAAAAATAATAGTGAAGAAGTCACTGATCTCTCTGAAGTTCGGAAAACTGTCAACAAGATGCTTACCATACTGATGACATTGGGGTTCTGGAATATTGGCAACAACCCAGCGGTAAATGAAACAAAGTACTTAGATAATATTCGATGACATCAGTATGACGTTCTAAGCGAGCAATCTAAGTACTAAGAGTGCAATGTATGCGTAATCCAACATATCATGCACTTTAATTATAACATAGATTACGATTTAAGCAGAGAGTTAGCTGCCTTTTTCATTTTGTTTTTTGTTTTATTTCTTAAAAAAAACCTAAAGTACCGTTTTATTTTTCTTTTGTATACTACATGAAAAGAAGAATCTTTTTGTATCAGTTTAAAGTTGATCTCTTGTAAGTGAAGTTGTGTTTTGTTAAAAAAGTTATTTTATTGTAAAAATTTCATACATTCTAGTTTTAATACTGATATTGTAAAAGTTTAAAATAATTGTGGTGATCTAAACGGCAGAAATGGATTTAAAAATTGGTGTAAATTTATTTCATACATTCTAGTTTTAATACTGATTGTTTACAGGATCTGTAAAGGAAGATGGCCGAAAGTTTCAAAAGAAAATTAAGATTAATTTCATTTATCTTCGTTAAAATTGTTTAATTATATTTTTATTGAATTAACTATAATACATGTTTATTATTTGATAATCATTTTTAAATAAACTTACATAATTTTAAAATAAATATAAAAAAATATATATTTTTTCTATAACAAAAAGGGAAGACAAATGCAAATAGGATTGTAATCTACATACATTACATTACTATTTGCAAGCGTTTATAGGCGTCTCATTAACTTCGCTTAGAACTCCACACATTATGTAAGTGAAATTTTAATTTGTCCTAATGATATTGTGGCTTACATTCTAAGCGAGAGCACATCGATGTGGCAGCCTAGGACACTTTTATGTTAAATCTAAGTAGAAGAATAAGTGAAAGCATCACCACTGACTGCCACGAAATCTCACTTAGATAAGCGAGTACATAATGTATATTTTTACCGCTGGGAAGCTTACCATATTTATGACAATATAATATTTTATTCTGAAATACATTCATGTCTGTTCGGTAAATCGATTCGTTTTCAAAATCGAGAAGCTTTTAAACCCGCATTTGGTGTTCTGCAAATCGAATTTTTTTTAACGTAAAATTCAGAAAAATAAACATATTTAAATGAAAAAGAGTTTAAAATGACCATAGCATCTATATTAAGTTACAATTGTATTAAAAAACGCAAAAAAATAATTATTTAATTTATTAGAGTAACATTAAATTCGATTTACTTTCGACTAGATTTGTGTACTCGGTTTTAAAACGAGAAAAATTATGAGAGCTCGTTTTTAAACGAGAAATTTTCTCGAATTCGGTTTACAGAACAGACAGGATTATAATGCTGGTAATGACGCTACTGCTAAAAAGGTGGTTACCCAGAAGAAACTTGCTGGTATATAAATATACTGTTGAAGAATCAAGTGTTGAAGAAGTCATGAGAGATGATGACAATGATGCTGAAGGAAATAATGGTGATGATAAAATTGCCTGTGATGAAACTGGGTCTATCGATAAAGAAGGAAGTGCCGAATTAGCCGAAGATGTTACTACCGATGTTGGTGACGAAACATTCTCTTACGCCAAACAAAGATAATAAACCAGCCGATGAAGAAGAGTATCCTGTTGGAGATATAGAATTGAACAAAGCGAGCCGGGAGAAGAGAGCTAAGCTGTGGTCGTGGATTCCTGGATACTACTGCTACAAATATTTTTCCCAGGCATGTTCAAACGTATTTGAACATGGTTTAAAATCTTATTTTGGTGCATGAGTTTAGTCATATGACAACCTTTACTAATGATAAGAATGATAGTGCTAAGATGCACTGTTCAGCTCCAACAAGACTCCCAAGATTTTATATAAAAATAAAACAAATGTATATTTCAAATTTATTAGAGATAAAGATCTCTTTATATTTAAACCAAAATATTACCTCGTAAAAGTAGATGGTTTTGTAAATGTAATTGCACGTAGTGCTTATGTCGTAGACAAATCAAAAGTGATTTATAATGTCAAACGAAACAAGCATAAATTTGGTGGCAAACAATATTTAAGCACCGTTAGCGGTTACTCGTTAGAATCTTCCAACAAAGTTGCAAAAAAAGGGAAGCTTTATAGGATTCTAACGTTGTTATAAATAGTATTTCAAAAAGGTAGTTAAATCAATTTTAACTTAAACATTGCTGGCTACCTTGCAATACCTTAGGAATTGCAAACGATTTTAAAACGATGTAGATTTTTAAGAAGTCTCTCGACTTTCCCCACAGAATCTAAGTCCCGAAGGTGGATTTTTAAGAAGTCTCTCGACTTTCCCCACAGAAACTAAGTCCCGCAGGTGGATTTTTAAGAAGTCTCTCGACTTTCCCCACAGAACCGAAGTCCCGCAGGTGGATTTTTAAGAAGTCTCTCGACTTTCCCCACTGAACCGAAGTCACGCAGGTGGATTTTTGGAAAGTCTCTCGACTTTTCCCACAGCACCGAAGTCCTGCAGGTGGATTATTATTTAATATAAGTAATATAATATATATAAAGAGAATAAATAATAAGGTAAAAACATAAATAAGGTAGTAGGAACATAAATATATTTCTGTGAGCATTTTAAAGTGATAATAAATTAAAGGTTAAAAAGCGTTAGACCACGTAGAATACGTTAAATTGTCGATATATGTTTCAAAATCCCTAGGATTAGCTGGACCTGTCAGTATCCAACCAAATATAGTTCTCTGTGCCAATAACGACCCTAATACGTTTTGTTGTATTTCCGGTAAAATAATGCGCGGATATAAATCTGCTCCGATAAGAATATCTACAGGCCTACTGGTAAAAAGATTCGAATCAGCCAAACAAAGATTTTGCAATAATTTTCCAATATCGACATTTACAGAAGTCGAAGGCAAATTTCCTGTTATTTCTGGTAAAACAAATGCGTTAGTTGATAGTTTTATTGAAGAATCTAAATCTGAACTAATTTCCAAAGGACAAAACTTTGAAACTCCAAAAACCACATTATTAACGCCAGAAACGTTAGAATTCGAAGAATGAGTGGGAAGTTTTAATATTTTTCGTAAACGTTCAGAAATGAAAGAACATTCTGAACCCGAATCTATTAAAGCACGGACCTGATACTTATGGCTGTTATGAATTATGTTTACCATTGCAGTCCCTAACAAAACGGACTGATTCTGTCTAGTATGAAATACTTGTGGATTAGAAGTAACATTATTGGACGTATGCGATTGTCGAGTGTGAGAGTTAGTGGGTCGTAGAACCTCACTGGAATTCCGTTCAGTAGAAACAGTAGGTCTTTCAAATATAGAATTATCTGTATGCTGCAGATGAAGCATAGAATGATGTCGATTATTGCAAATAAAACAGTTATTGTTGATTGTACAACTTCTGACTTTATGTGTCCTCGAAAGGCAATTAGTACAGCAGTTATAATCATTCACAGTAGAAATTCTGTCAGATACTGAAAGATTTTTAAATCGACGACAATTTCGCAAATAGTGTGACTGATTAGGGCATAAGATACATGAAGGTTTAGTAATAGTAGAACTATTTGAATGCACTGAAGAGTCGACGTCAGTCGAGTTCGTACCTTTAAGATCTTGAAGACATTGCAATGTCTGAATTCTTTCTGTCAAAAAGTTATCGAAATCTTTCCATGTAGACAAAACAGTTTTGTTTTTAACACCCTGT
Source organism: Lucilia sericata (assembly GCF_015586225.1). Classification (NCBI taxonomy): domain Eukaryota; kingdom Metazoa; phylum Arthropoda; class Insecta; order Diptera; family Calliphoridae; genus Lucilia; species Lucilia sericata. Next base: position 297,440 of record NW_023994045.1, read on the forward strand.
TCCCACAAAATAACTGTAGATCTAGGCAGACGTTGAATACACATAAAAATTATAATTGGATCCCAATTATCCGTAGGCACTTTATAAATAGAAAGAGCCGAAAGGCAACTATTAATTCCGCGTTGTAGTGTTTTGAGTGCTGTTATCGATTCCTTGTCAAGGAAAGGAAGGCCAAAAATAACTTTTAGTTGGTTATGTACCAACATACGAGGATTCTCATATGCTTCCTTTAAATCGCGCCAGGCTAATTCAAAACTTGCGTTAACAAGTGGATATTTAGAAACGATTTCTTTTGCTTCACCCTCGGTTTTTCTTATTAAATGGCAAAGCCGTTCTATATTGCTAAGCCGCGAGCTATTAATAAAAATTGCGGTAAATAAATCCCCAAAAGCGGGCCAAGAAACATAATCACCTCTGAATGAATCAATATCACAAGGAGGTAGTGCTAGATTATGATCTGTATTACCGGAGTTCGAATTTACCGTTGGAGATTCATTGCTTTTCAAAGCAGATTTGAATTCATGGATAGATCCTCCGCATTGGATATACGCTGTGTAGGTAGCTTTATATTTAGCCGCTGCCACATCAAATTCTTCGGACTCTAAAGAGTTAAGACATTCATTATACGTCGTCTTAACTTTACCCCAAAGTGTTTTTAACTCTTGACTCTGAATCTCCAAAGTATAAACCGTATGAATTTCTTCGTCAAAATTACTAAACATAGCCCCGAATGCAATAAGAGCATCCGATGCTCTAATAAACGAGTTTAGTGGCGAAACCGACATTTTTTAATATTTGAAAAGTCGTTTAAGATAAATAAATTAATAATACTACTTGACTACAAAATGTATATAAACAAATGTGATAATAGTCAAACTGGTAGAAGGTAAGAAGAAGGATCAACCGTTTATGTATTTTATTGTTTTATTTTACAGATCTAAATCTGTAAACAAATAACGCACAAAAGAAAATGTAAAAACCACTGATTTTTGTAATAAAATTTTAATAAAATTTACTTTAATTTAATATATTGTCCGTAGGAGCCAAAAATAAATTAAAAAATTTTAAATATAAATTAGAGTTCGAATTAGTGAGATGTATCCACAAATTAAAAAAAAATAAAACAAAAATTCACAAAAGAAATGTGTGTATATGTTCGCGAAACAAAACAAACGAATTTTATCACTTGCTCACAATTGAAATATATTTACGTACCTTATTTCGTAGAAATAAATAAATGATAAAGATATCTCCGGTGGACTGTATTATAGGAATGGAGTTGAAGGTGTCAAAGAAGATCCGGTACTGATATAAAGATCCAAAAAATCCGATAAATGATCTAAGAAATCCGGTTCGCTAGGACCAAATGTTCAGCTCCAACAAGACTCCCAAGATTTTATATAAAAATAAAACAAATGTATATTTCAAATTTATTAGAGATAAAGATCTCTTTATATTTAAACCAAAATATTACCTCGTAGAAGTAGATGGTTTTGTAAATGTAATTGCACGTAGTGCTTATGTCGTAGACAAATCAAAAGTGATTTATAATGTCAAACGAAACAAGCATAAATTTGGTGGCAAACAATATTTAAGCACCGTTAGCGGTTACTCGTTAGAATCTTCCAACAAAGTTGCAAAAAAAGGGAAGCTTTATAGGATTCTAACGTTGTTATAAATAGTATTTCAAAAAGGTAGTTAAATCAATTTTAACTTAAACATGCACATTAAATCTCTTATTTATGTAAGTCATAGACATTCACCCTTATTATGTATGTCGAAGTCACGTCGATTTTCTCTTTTCAAAATGTATGTCTATTTTCTATAGAAATATAACTAAGTTAAAAATCTATTACTAAAAATGGTATTCGGCCCTATTACGAGAGGCGTTGTCGTAGTCGAAAATGAGTCGTTTTGTTAAAATGGTATTACGAATGTCGAAAACGACTTAAATTCATATGCATTTTGTATTGACTTTGTCAAAATTTTAAATAAAAAACGTCTACGACAACGACTTCGCCTACGACAACGACACTCGTAATATGGGGGATTATGTATGTCGTGTTTTAATGGAAAATTCGACAGAAAGTGTCGATGTGTATTTTACTGGTGACAAAAACTTTCAAAGCTATTAGCATCAGTTCCCGTAGCTCAAATTTGCTGAAATTTGGAAGTTATGAGTACACCAGAGGAACATATAATGTAATGTTCGAATATTCGAAGTTAAGGAACATATAATGTAATGTTCGAATATTCGAAGTTAAGTTCGAAAATTCGAAATAAACTTCGAAAAATTTTTTATGGTTTTAAAATACTCTCTGAATCATAAAAACCTAAAAACAAAAATCTGAATATTCGAACATATGTTCGAAAATGTTTCGAGTCTACTAGCTAAGCAGTGTGTAGAGTCTACTTAAATCTCTTCCTGTAGTCCAAATTGACTATAATTTGATAATTATGTTTGCTATGGTGGCAATATATTATTGTGTTCGAAAATTCGAAATTAAGTTCGAAACATGTTTAATGGTTTTAAATTAATCTTTGAATAATAAAAAAAACTTCGAAAAGTCGAACTTATGTTCGATGGTGATTTAAGTCTATTAAAACTAGTTCCTGTAGCATTACAATATTATATTCGAATATCCGAAATTAAGTTCAAAAGATTTTAAAATAATCAATGATTTTGAACTTTTGTTCGAAATACAAAAAAATAATGTTGGAAAATAATTTAAGCTATTAGATAATCTCTGGTCATAAAAAATTATTAATGGTTCTTATTAATTGAATGTGCTAATATATAAAGCTCAAAAAACTAATAAAAATACTGAATATCGAGACGATTTTTACTATTTCCTCTTTTTTTCATCAGAAGAAATACTTAACATTTTCAAAAAAGTAGTTAGTTAGTTTGAAAGGAGGATGTATATACATCAAATCCGAAGAAATACACCTAGGCCTCTATCGGGCCTGTTGTGCGCTCCTTAACCAGTGCCTCAGGTGGGAATCGAACCCACCACTTCCGGTCTACCAGACTAGAACACTAAACAAAAAATTTAAATTCGACTACGACTACGACGATTGTCGATTTTCGACTACGACATACATAATAAGGGTGATTATGAGATATAATTATAAATGGAGCATATACTTATGACCAGCGCACTTAAAACCCACCCTTAGATGGGAATATTAAATTGATAAGATTTAATGCATAAAAAGAGTGCATGAGATCTTATCTTAGTTCTAAGTTAGTTTTAAGATTTTGCTTAATAGTTCCTAAGTTTTTAGCAATGGCCATGGATCAGGTTCATGCATCCCGGAGAGCGCGTACGATGGATTTTTTATACCCTACATCACTATAGTGGGGAGAGTATTATTTATGCGTTTGTGATATTATGGTGATGTTTGCAATGCAAAAAAATATTGGACTTACACCACCCTTGAAGTATACCGATCGATTCAGAATCAGTCGATAATTTTTGATCCGATATTTTTGAGGTTTATCTAAAAAATCGGGAAAATATGCCTTTATAGGTAAGTATATAAATTAAATTGTTTAAAATCCAAGATATTGAGCTTTTTATTAAGGTATAAATGTTTTTGTAAGTATTATACTTTCTGAGATATTAATAATTAAATTATGATTTTGCTATTAAAAACAAAAACGTATGTATACTAATCCTTGCGCCCGGCCGTAGGCCGTCTATTTAGGAAATCTTTATTAAGAAAATCCTTGCGACCGGCCGTAGGCCTGCTATTCAGGAAATATTTATTAAGGGATGCCGGTGTTGGACATAACATAGAGGAGAAAATCATTGCGCCCGGCCGTAGGCCCGCTATTTAGGAAATTTTTATTAAGCGAAGCCGGTGTTGGACATACCATAGAGGAGAAAATCCATGCGCCCGACCGTAGGTCGTCTATTTAGGAAATCTTTATTAAGTGAGGCCGGGGAATATGACAACTCTGATGATATTTAAATTAAATGATAAAATAAAAGCTTAATGCATTGGCTATCAACATATAGACATTTTTAATAGAATTATATAGAATTTTTTTCCGATTTCTTTTAGATGAAAAAAGTCGGGTCAAAATATATACAGCTTCTGTCAGAATAATAGAACCACTTCCTTAGTAAATTTAAATTATTAAAAAACGTATACATATTATTTAAATATGTACAAATAAGGGACCGTGATTTTTATAATAAAAATCCAAAAATAATTATTATTTTTGATTTTTATTTGGCAGAAATAATAATTATTCTGGATTATGTATGTATGTATGTATGTATGTATGTATGTATGTATGTATGTATGTATGTATGTATGTATGTATGTATGTATGTATGTATGTATGTATGTATGTATGTATGTATGTATGTATGTACAGTTAATCACAAAAATAAGTATACAGAAATACTGACGATTGGTTTTATTTAAAAAAACATATTATTTTTTCAAAAAACAAGAAAGTAACACATTTATTTATTAAAAACAATTATGATAATTATTATTCACTACTTTTTTTCATATTTTGGTTCTTTGAGTTCTCATTTAAGCTAAAGTTAAAAATTTCAGTATATATTTGGTTTAATGATATTAACAAAATTTATGAAAATTTTACTTGTATTAATATAATTATTTTTTAATAAAATATTTTTTACACAATATAACTTGGAAAAAATCTACTTTTAGTTCCGAAATCTTGAAATTTGGGCCGATTGGCTCCGGAATTAATTAGTAGAACAGTTTTTTCTCATTTCTACGATTTTTTTCACTTTAGACCCCGAATTGTGGATCTGGTGGTCATTGAACCCTCCAAATGATGCATTGGAAATAGAATTTTTAACTTTTGAAAAGAGTTGTTATTTCGAAATTAATGTTATATGCATGGATTTGGCCATTTTGAACACAGTACGTTCTTAAAAACCCGAAATTTAACTCCGATTTCTTAAGACTTACAACATAAACATTAAAATTTGGATAATTCTATATATTTTTATTAATTTAAACAGGTTTTCCAAATACTCCGATTTCCAAAGCATACAATAATGCTACCAATCATATCCTGATATACTCGATACAATAAGCATGTTTTATGGATCGGACATTTTATTTGTTCTAGCAACAAATTAAGATGTATCCGTGTTCAAAATTGTTCAATTCGTATTCATACCACCAATTGAGCCTGATTTAATATAAACATCTTACTATTTTGGACAATAATCAATTTAAGAACCGATATGTAGTGTAAGTTATTGACATGGTCACCATTTGACGATTATTGGTAGTATTTAGGAGTGTGTAATGGATGATTGGAACCAAAAAACTTGTTTTAATTAATGGATACTAGTGCAAGTATTATTAATATCGCATTTTAAGATATAAATTTTAGGAAATCGCCGTTAAATATCGAATATGAACGCTATACTATGTTAAAAACGGCTCCGCAATGGATTGTAATTATTGTAAAGAAACAATTAATTTAAAAGTTAAAATATCGTCTTCCAATGAATCATAATGAACAAACGAGGTATATTATTGAATACCCGATCCAAAACTCCGGGGGTTTAATGTTCTTAAATAGGCAAAAATGCTCCTATAAATAATATTCAGATCAATTACCAAAAATTTCAATTTTTCGGAACAAAAAGTGAATTTTTTCCATGTTATAGTGTACAGAATATTTTATTATAAAATAATTACATTCAAACAGGTAAAATTGTCATGAATTTTGTTAATATCATTAAGCCAAATACATATTGAAATTATCTGTATACTTACTTTTGTGACGTAAATTTTGTACCTATTTAACTACACCTTAAATGAGAACTCAAGTAACCAAAATAACCGGAAAAAAGTAGTGAATAATAATTATCATAATTGTTTTTAATAAATAAATATGTTACTTTTTTGATTTTTGAAAAAATAATATCCTTTTTTAAATAAAACCAATTGTCAGTATTTCTGTATACTTATTTTTGAGATTAACTGTATGTATGTATGTATGTACATATGTATGTATGTATGTATGTATGTATGTATGTATGTATGTATGTATGTATGTATGTATGTATGTATGTATGTATAAACTGAAAATATTACATTATTATTTCTGCCAGAAAAAATAAAAATCAAAAAATGATTTTTATTTCTGCCAAAAAAATAAAAATCAAAAAATAATTATTATTTTTTGCCAAAAAAAATAAAAATCAAAAATTTAAAAATCATAGCGTTTTATAAAAATCCCAGCAAAAAATAATTGATGTCATACTTTACAAACGACATCTTAATCACATCTAAAAATGCGATTGCATACTTTTCGCTTTTATAAACCAAACATATACTTACAAATTAAAACACAGTTAAAAATGAGAAAAGAGATGTAGAAAAGTCACTACAAACAACATATTCGAAGTACTTCAAATTTTGATGAAAAACCAATGAAATTTACATAAGCGTTTCATTGAAAGAATGTGGTTTATTTTTGACATACAAATATCGGATTTTTACAGCTTCTAAAGATAAGATTAGATGTAGTTCAAAGTTTTCAAAATGAACAACATCCCTCCAATGACACGCTAATGTAAAATTCATAGGTTTTTCACCTGAATTTGAAGCACTTCGGGTTACTAGTTGTGATGAAAATTCTACATCTTTTTCCACACTTTTTTTTGCTGGAATATAGCTCAAACCAATAAAAATGGTATGTTTGAATTTGTTCTCCAATATTTGATTGTATTTAATTTTTTTCTTTAAAAATTCAAAAATAATTATTATTTACGATCCCTGGTACAAATTATTAAAAAACGTTGATGAATAGACTGAATCATATAAATTCATATTTATTGAAAATAATTAGTTTTTTTTTTAAGATAAATAAATTGCATGTCAAAATAGTGTTCAAATGTTAAATAAAACAAGTAAGAAATTATAGCCGGGCGAGACCGACCATATAATACCCTACACCTGTCACAAAAATAAAATGTGATTTAGTTTTCATAATAAAGCATTGTAGTTGAATTGTACCTTACCTCAGATATACTTAAACCATTTATTGTTGAATAAAATTGTGGACATTTAAGTCAAATTTTAAAGGGGGCTTTTTATAGGTGCTATGGTCAAATAAAACCCTATAATTATAAAATTCATGAGAGTCATCAAGGCTAATATAGCACTTGGTTTTGCAGCTTTTTGTTGAGATACGAGTATATCAAACATAATTATAAATTTAAAAGCCCTATTCGTCGGGTTGGGGGCTAGGTGAAATAATGGACCGATGTTAACCATTTTCAATAGGCTTTGTCATCGGTGCCATAGAAGATCATGTGCCAAATTTCATTGAAATATCGTCTAAATTGCGACCTGTGGTTTAATTACAAGGTTTACAAGCCCTATTCCGGGGTTCAGTTGTATGGGGGCTAGGTGAAATAATGGACCTATCTTCACAATTTTCAATAGGCTTCGTCCCAGGGACAATAGATCATGTATAAAATTTCATTGAATTATCTTCAAAATTGCGACATGTAGATTGATTACAAGGTTTACATGGACGGACAGACGGACGGACATAGCTAAATCGACTCTGAAAATGATTCTAAGACGATTGGTATACTTTACGGTGGGTATAGGACCAATATTATTGTGCGTTACAAACATCAACACAAACCCAATATACCCTCCCCACTAAAGTGATGTAGGGTTAAATAGAAAATATTTTAGAGAGTTCATAATTTGGAGGAATGGACAACCATGCGATTTGAAGTCCAGCAAATTCGATTTGATATGATAATTTGTAATCATTTTATTTGAACATCCCACAATATTTCTTATTGGGATTATGTTTTCCACCTAGAAATCAGTTTTTTTAATTGTTTCTCCAGTGCGTGAAATAGCCTATTATTTTAAGTCGAATTCTATAATTCTTAAAAGTCGAATTTAATAATTAATAATACAAATAGCAGCTTACCTATTTTAATAAAATAATATGCCCTACTTTGCTTTTTTGCAAATAATAAATTTATTGGTTTGACAGGTTCAAATTGGTGTACATAAGCGTTTGGACATATTTTTTTTATAAATTCACAAATTATTTTGCATTTTTTTACTTTATAAGAGTACAGACTTATAGAAATAATACTACAAAATTATGTAGAAAAATATTAACGAAAAATAATGTAATCGAAAAATTAAAATCGAACTGCGAAGTGGTGCAATTATTTTGACGGTAACTGTATTTTTCGGGAAAAAGCCAAAGTCGGTCCATATTTTAGGATCATGTTATATATCATTGGAAAGGTATTTTTAATTATTTGTAAACGAAACAGTTTTCAAGATATAGACAAAAATGTATTAAACTTCGGAGCCCCGCCTACTACTCGAAAGTAAGCGTCGCCGACAAAAAATATATCTTTTATACCCTCAAAATGCTCTATATTGGGTTTTTTGAGAAATGTCACTAAAACCGAATTGTTCCAAAATTTAGTATTAATTCTGTCATATGAAAATCATATCAAAATTTGAAATTTTTAGTCACTCACTTCAGAAAATTTGACGACTTTTTGACAATTTTAAATTTCAACCACTAGTAAGATACTGATAACCACATTTAAATATTTATCTTTTTTTCTGTAATTATTTCAAAGAAATTTTGTCCTCGAGAAAACATTTACATAAATGCATACATATGCATGTATATTTTCATTTATAACGAGACGGTAAATAATATACAATAGATAACGAATCATGAGGGAATGGACTTAAAACATTTCAGCTGCGGTTTTAATATTTGTAATTATTTAAAACTGATTTAAACACTTATATACCTCGCATTATGTATACATAACAAAACCGTATTTTTAGTTAATTCTCAAGGTCACAGAATTTAAATTTGTATACCTCTTTTTTTCGAGTTCCATCTATATTCTAAGTACAGTTTTAGAAAGTATAAAATTTTGCCAATTTGTACAACCAATACTATAAAATGTCATTTAGTACATTAACAATTTTGTATTTAACTTGTTTTCATAAAACACGGATTCGACTTGTAACTCTTGTTTGTAATTACCTACTAAATCGTTTTTACAGCATTGCCAGCATCATTTGATAATAGTGACAGGGTAACTAACAAATCAACCGCTGACTTTTGATTTGGTCTCGACTGCGTTAAAAAGTAGTATAAACCAGGGTACACTAAACAGGTATATACATATGGCTCCGTTTCAAAAAACATAATGTTTCCCGTTTTTGTGATTTCACAACTTTTAAGAAGGTTTTTCTATAAAGGGCCCTTCACACGGTCACACTTTACGTACGACAAGTCTAATGAAAAAGTAAAATGAAATTCCATCCGTATGACAAAAAAGAGAATAAAAGTCGTATGATTTAATTTTTGTGTTTACACGATTGGTATAAAACAATAACAAAGTAAAATGGAACAGCTGTTTCACTTTTTTTATATGTGTTTACATAAAAACACGATGCGACTTGCTTGTTTTTTGAATCATTTCAAAAAATGAAGAGAGCCATACGACTGTCAAATTTTCCATCCGTATTTTCTCTCAATGTGTGATGGTTTCATTACATATTGAGTTTAGACGATCCCATCCGTTCTCTTCTACACAAAATTTTGACAGATCATATTACTTGTGTGCTCGTGTGAAGGGGGCTTAAGTGATCACAATGCTGTAATAATTTCTTCAAAATTCCAACTCCTTCATCTGCATATTTGCAGGATTAATAGGAAATCCTGCTTTAATAATTGATTTTATAGGACAAATCGGTAAGAATGAGCTCAATTTCACACTTTTATAATGCTCCAAAAGTGCATTTAGAATTATCCAAAGATGCACTTTTTTCAAAAAATATTTCAAAAAAATTTTTTCTTTACGCATAATCAAAGTATGCTTTTTGTTAAAAAACTGGTGCAAAAACAAACATTCCATCCATATAGTAGCATATAGGCGAAAGAGATTGTCAAAGACCTAAGCAGTGTTGCCAACATTGGCCAAGCAAAACGCGCGCAAAAAAATTAAAAAGGTGTAAAAAAGCGTAATTTTCTAACTGAAAATGGGTAAAAAGCACTAACGTTTTTAGTCAAATATTGTTTATTTTAATAAAAATTGCACATTATTTCGCTCATTTCCTACAAGACTCCAAAATTCGTTTTTTAGAACATCGGCCTACAAAACAAAACATGCGTCATTCCAAAGTCTTTCATCTGTGTGAGTTAGATTTTTAGTAACGTAAGAACTAAAACTAATATTTGACGAATATTAGATAAATAAGATGAGAATTTTTCAAATTCCTTAATTTGTTTAAAAGTTATTTTAAAAATAGTAAAATGTCATTAAACATTCAAACTGACAGGCACACTATCAACTGGCCAACCGATGTACCCACACCCAAATTGTAAAATTGTACAAAACTTATGAAATATATTTTTTTTGCAAAATCTATATACATATATTATTTTTAAGTTTTTTGAGTTCTGGAAAAATTTTTAATTTCACTGATAGTGAATAACATAACTTATTTTAACGTTTTTTGAATATTTTGTTTTTGAAGAATATTTGCTTTTAAAACTTAACACAAATAAAAAAACTTTGGAGCACCCGTGTAAAAAAATTTAAAACAGTTTTTAAGAAAAATTTAGTCCTTAGTGTAAACTATTAAACTGGTCGTATTCTAATAAACAACAAAAAGTGGTACAAATAGAAAGATCAAAGAATGATCCCTCAGTTTTCTTAACATTATAGAGAAAATGTTTAATATTAATTAAATAAATTACCTCCTGAAATTCACAAATATTTTAAAATATTTTAACAAGTAAGAGTGTTATATTCGGCTGTGCCGAATCTTATATACCCACCATCAAATCTTATGCCGTAAAAGGAATGCTCCTCTGTAAACATCAGGGAGATAAGGCTTAATTCAATTATGTAAGTGATCTTCGAATTAACAAAATATTAATTTTTAAAAACAAAATATTTTTGTCCAATTTTTTAACCATGAACATATATCAGAGGTAGTGTCAATTATGAACTGTTTGTCGTAAAATTTGGTAGAAAGATTTCGTATAACACTTATTCGTTTCGAATTTCATTGCTCGAATTGTTCTCGAATTTTTAATTCAGTAATAAGCGTAAAAGTTATTATCTAAAGGGGAACTTATATGGGGTTGGAACAATTATATATCGACACCCATAAAATTTTGTACATAGATTTTGTTTTGTTGGTCAGTTATAGACCAATCGTCATAAAATTCGGAATAAAGAATTATAATAAAAATCTTTTTATTGCGACTACAACGATGAAGTAATCATGGAGGCTTTATATATGAGGGATAGGTTCAATTGTGTAAAAAAATTGTATAAAACTTATTTTTTGTCAATTTTCATCGCTGTACTCATATTTTTAAGGGGACCTTAATAGGGGGTAGGGTAGGTTACCGACAAATCCGAATTAAATTCGGTAGGAAGATTACGTTTGTATAAAAGTTGTTTATTTCGAATTTCTCCGCTATACTCGTATTTTTAAGTCAGTAATGACCATTTAAATCATTTTCTGAAGGAGACCTTATATGGGGGGTAGGGTCAATTATAGACCAATTTCTATAAAATTTAGTAGAGATTTTGGCTTATATAAAACTTACTTATGTTGAATTTCATCGCTATACTCGTATGGGGGGTATGGTCAGTTATGAACCGATTCCCATAAAATTTGGTACAGATTTTGACGCATATAAAACTTATTTATGCCAAATTTTATCGCTATACTCGTTTGTTTAAAACAGTTGTGACTGTTAAAGCTGTTTTTCGGGGGGCCACTTGTATGGGGGATATGCGAAATTGTGGACCCACATTGCCCATTTGCAATACCAAACAAACCTTACCTATAAGAAATATTTGTGGAAAAATTTAACTCGCTTGCTCTTTCCGTTCTAACCCTATCGTGCTTTCAACAGACAGACGGACGGACGGACAGATGAACAGACGGTTGGACATGGTTAGATCGCTTTAGAATTTAATAAGGACCCAAATTATATATACTTTTGTGGGTCTACGACCAATATTTCGATGTGTTACAAACGAAGTGACAAAATCAATATACCCCACTCATCTTTTTTGATGGTGGGTATAAAAAGCACTTAATGCACTGTCATAAAATTAGAAAGCACCACTGTAGTGCCTTTTTGAAAAATGAGCAAAATTTTCCGCGTTTGGCACACCAAAAAGCACCGCAAATAGTGCTAAAAACACTATGTTGGCAACACTGAATTCATAAGGGTCCCCTGATGAAAGTCCGCTTTTTTCCCCAAAATGTTCAGATGAATATGAAAGTCCTTAGTGCAAAATTTTAAGAATCTAGTTCTATTAATTTCCAAGATAGAAGATTTTTTGTATTTAATTCATATGGGAGGAGCTGCAAAATTTGAAGATTTAAACTCTAATAGTTTCCAAGATAAACGAATTTTTGTATTTAATTAATATGGGAGGTGCCACGCCCCCTGCCGCTAGTGCGCCCACTATTTTAAATAATCATATTGAAACTTAAGTGGCCCCGACAAAATTTGAGGACTCTAACTGTTATATTTTCTGAGATATACTGATTTAATATTTTCTTAATATGGAAGGTGCCACGCCCACTATAGCCATTCCGCCCATTTTGTTCAAAAATATTCTTATGGATGTCAAAGTTGTCCGTGCAAAATTTGAGGACTCTAATTATTTAGTAAGTAGGAGTGGCACCTCGCTCACTTGAAATTTCAAAATAAAAAGTAGCCTATTTTTCCTTCCAGGCATACAGGAACACACTGTGAAAATTTCAACAAAATCGGTTTAGCCGTTTAGGCGGCTATAGACTTCAAACAAACATACAAACAAACACACATTAATTTTTATATATGTATATAGATTAACATTTTCTAGTGCAAAATTTTAAGTATTTTGTATCTTCTGTTTGGGTTCACGGCAGTTTCAACTCTGAAAGTCATAATCTCGATCAGTTTGCCAAACTCTTCTTGCGTTATGAACGGCCATTCTTCATGGCAGCTCTCCCAGAGGTCTGTTGCGTTTTTACATGAGTGTACATAATTGTAGTCCCGATTTTACCATGAATTCTTAATCGGGTTTAAGTCTGTCGACTGTAGGGGCCACTGTAGTAATGAAATTTTAACAGTTTTTGGAAGAACTCGAGTGGTTCTACCTTATTTTTGGGGTAATTATCCAGTTGCATCATAGTATTTTCAACGTTTCGACCCCAATCATTAAAAATATCGAAATTAAATGGCTTGAATTTTCGACTTTCATATACATTTTATGCCATCCATCAATTCTATCCATGCTAGAGAAAGGGCTATGAAGCCCCTTTTCACAGAAAGCTCAGAGCTCTTCTATTAGAATTCTCTAAATGAGACCAATTGTTGTTGGTAGGAGGCCAATTCTTGTTGTTAGGAGACCAGTTGTTGTTGGTAGGGGACCAATTGTTGTTGGTAGGAGACCAATTTTTGTTAGTAGGAGATCAATTGCTGTTGGTAGGAGGCCAATTGCAGTTGGTAGGAGACCAATTGTTGTTAGGAGACCAAATGTTGTTGGTAGGGGACCAATTGTTGTTGGTAGCTGACCAATTTTTATTGGTAGGAGATCAATTGCTGTTGGTAGGAGGCCAATTGCTGTTCGTAGGAGTTTAATTGTTGTTGGTAGGAGGCCAATTTTTTTAAAAATTGCTCCCTTTCACAAAATTACTTTAACGCTCATCATTGGCTTAAAAATACCTGCAAGGTGATGAGGTCAGATGGAGTCAGAAATTTCATATATTGTTCTTTTCTTTCTGTTCGTTTTTAGGAACTTACCTTTGTTGTAAAATTGGAGATGGAACTATTGGCTCCGCATTCGGCATTCGGGAAACACATGGTCCACACATATACGCGTGCTGGGATTTTTTTGGCATATTTCTGCCCACTTCAATCTCCTTTTCTCATCTTTGGAAACGTTAAAAAACGTCCCATTTCCAGGCTTTGCCTTTTTTACAAAGGCAACAACCATTTCAAATTTATCACTTTGGCCGCAAATATATTTATTATATATATGTTTTTTTATAAATTTGTTTGCACAATTTAAAACTTTAATGGTTTAAATTTTTTAAAATTCAAATTAATTTATTATAGCTGTCACTTCAAATAGACAAAAACAAACTTTGACAGATAAGCTATACTACTTACGTATAAATAAAATAATCAGCAGTTCGATTATTTTATCATGGTATAAACCAAAGTACAGTAGGACCTTGATTATCCCTTATTCCATTATCAGGCAACATCAATTATCCGGGATGGGAAAATATTTTTTTTTGCATCGACTTAATTTTATTTTGGATTGACATAAACTTTTTTGCATCATTTAACCGTGATTACCTCTATTATCTGTACTTATAAGCAAAATTATATTATTTTTTAACAACCATGCACAATTGGAACAAATCGAAAAGTGGAATTCCCTTGAAATGAAAATACAAAATTGAAAAATAAAACACAAACAACATTACATGATTATTTTTAGAAATTACATAACATGAAATCCTTATCCACTGTTTACTATTTTCTGACAAAATTCTATGCATGAATAAAAAATCCTTGAATTATTTAGTTTTTATATAAATATGTCCATATATGAAAGTCGACTATACAGAATGCTTCCGGTCCCGACCATCACGGAAAATCGAAGTCCCACTGATATTAATAAAGTAGAGACATCTCATGGTGTACAACAACATCTACAACAACCACATGTATTTTGCTTTTGGAATAATTTAAGATTGTGTCAAAATCACAAAAATTTCTTTCAACAACAATGGCAGTCGTAATTCAGGTCTGAGTTGGGGAACAACTCTCGCGTCATCGCCATTATTTCTTAAGGACGATCAGGCTTGTGTTTGTTGCCAAGCTTTCGAGAGAGTTACGTCTCACTCGCACCAAGTGAGTGTATTACTACGTATAACTGTTTCCAAGTTATGCGTTGTTTGCATTAATTGCGTGCTTTCGTTTTACTTATTTATTTATATATAAAAGTATAGGTCGATTGGAGGGCTATCTCTGAACCAACGTAGGATAACGTGGCATTTGGAGTGTTTTAAATACACCGCCAACAAATTACAGAGTTTAAAAAAACAACAACAATGGGAAGAAAACATAAATAAAAAAAATACTTTTAAGTTTCAAATATTAAGGATATAGTTATATTATTATATATTATATAATTTATAATACTTTTAAACCACTTTAAAACCACTTTTCATTCACTTTTTCAACTTTTCACAAATTTTAAAAAATAGAAAAACACAACTTGAAAATGGCGACATAAACAATGTTGATAATTTTCAAAATAAACTTTGACAACTTCTTCATTTATCTACTTCAAAAAAAAAAATAGTCAGCTGTTCAAGTGATGCTACTTTATATATATTATATTAATATATTATATTAATATATGGTATAAACAAAAATTTGACTCAAAATTAAACTTTACTACCATGGCTTTCAGATTTGACTGAAAACTTACATTTAGGGTAATGTGTCAAATAATTTGACTTTTACTTAGTTTTAATAGCGTTAAAAAGCAGTAGTAACCAAAATTGAACTCTTAAATGATTAAATATTCTTAGATTGTTATTTGTATTTACTCAGAATATTTGATAATTTGTAATACGTTTTTTTACTATAAAACAAAATAAATAAAGAAACTCAAAATTTAACCGCACTACCATAGCTTTCGGGTTTGAATTTGATTTAATTTTTCCCTTGAAACTGAATACATACAACTAATTTGACTTAAATAAAATTAACATTAATTAGGGTAATAGAAACATTTAATACAAAAACCCAAATATAACATTTTTTATCTCATAAAAATGTAAAAAAATTCAATTAGAGCTACTTTTGATGTGGTGATAAATGTTATTTTTTTGGAAGTACTCAGTTTTCTTGCTGGGTTATTAAATCCCCTTCAAACATTTAGAAGACAAAACTATTGCGCATCATCCCAGACGCCACGTCAAAAACACTTCTTGACGATTGTCAGACGAGAACGCACATTTTACAAAAACAAAATACATTGATTTCGAATTTTCGTCTTCTAGAAATATACTTTTAAGTTACTTCCGGATGATAGTTAGAAGAGTGCCTCCAATTTGCTTAAACAAAAAACCATGACTGTTGAATTTTTTATCTGGAAGTATACGTTTTAGTGACTTCTGAATGAGAGTTGGGTGAGAACACACATTTTACAATAACAAAATACATTGTTTCCTAATTTGTATCTTCTTGATTTGTATATTTATGTCACTTCTGGAAGACAGTTTGAAGAGTTTTCACATTAATGTTGTATTTTATTCATCTGGAAGTGTGGATTGTAGTCACTTCTGGACGATTGTCAGCCGAGAGCTCACATTTTGCAAAAACAGAATACATTGATTTCTAGTTTTCGCCGTCTGGAAGTATACTTTTAGGTTACTTCCGGATGATAGTAAGAAGAGTACAAAAACAAAAAAATATAAATACCCCATTTTTTAGGGTGAACGCGAAAAAAATAAAAATAAATAATGCAGAAATTTTGCTCAGTTCAGTGATGTTTTGTGTTTTGTCCAGTCATGTTCAGTTTTAATTATTCCTTGTAAAATGAGTTATTGAATTTAATATTCATAGAAAAATAGTGTAATTAATATATTGTGAGTCTTAAGTAATAACAAGTTAGAGTGCTATATTCGGCTATGCCGAATCTTAAATACCCTCCACCAGCAAGCTACTTTTTATTGAAACCCATTTAACTATATTTTTGTTTCCTTATTGAGGGTACTAACATTTATGCATATGTCAAATTAATTTTAATTAGGTCTAGAAAAATGTATATTAATAGGCCAGTTTGATAACATTTTAATATAATGATTTATCTGTACACAGAACATACTCATTTTGAATTTTATCCGGATATAATCATTTAATTACGAATTAAGTGGTATTAAGTGATTTTCAGAAGTATACCTTATAAGACAACCTATGGACCGATCCGGAAGAAAAAATCCGTAGAATGATTTATATATACAAAATACACATTTATGTCGAATTTTATCCCGATAATTTTGATTGTTAATGTGCATTTGAGTAATTTTCGGAAATGGTCCTTATATGGGAGTTGTGACCAATTATCAACCGATAAGGAAAAAATTTCGTATAATGATTTATATGCCAAAAAAAATTCAAGTCGAATTTTACTACAATAGATTTATTAATTAATGAAATTTGTGCGTTTAGGTGATTTTCGGAAGTGGACTTTATATGTATAGGAGCTATGACCTTACACAAAACATATTTGTGTCGAATTTTATTAAGATATCTTTATTTGATAATGAAATATGTGCGTTTAAGTGATTTTTTTGAAAGAAATATTACCATATATGGAACAATCCGGAAAAAATTTGGTAGATTGATTTATATGCTCACAAAGCATATTCAAGTCGTACTTTATCCAGATAGCTTTATTATAATATGTGCGTTTAAGTGATTTTCGTAAGTGGACCCTCTATGGGAGCCTATCCGGAAAAAATTTCGTAGAGTGATTCATATAAAGACAAAACATATTTGTGTCGAATTTTATCAAGACAACTTTATTTGACAATGAAATATGTGCGTTTAAGTAATTTTCGGAAGTGGGACTTATATGGGAGCTATGACCAATAATGAACAGATCCGGGGAAAAAGTGGTAGAATGATTTATATGTACACAAAACATATTCAAGTCGAATTTTATCCTTATAGCTTTAGAATTTAATGAAAAATATTCGTTTAAGTGATTTTCGGAAGTGGACCTTATATGGGAGCTATGACCAATTATGAGCCTATCCGGAAAAAATTTCGTAGAGTGACTCATATAACGACAAAACATATTTGTGTTGAATTTTATCACGATAGCTTTATTTGACAATGATTTTCGGAAGTGGGCCTTAAATGGTAGCTATGACCAATAATGGACCGATCCGTAAAAAAATTTGGTGAAATGATTTGAATGTATACAAAACATATTTGTGTCGAATTTTATCCCGATAGCTTTATAATTCAATGAAATATGTATTTTTAAGTGATTTTCGGAAGGGGACTTTATATGGGAGCTATGACCAATTATGGGCCTATCCGGAAAAAATTTAGTAGAATAATTTATATTTATACGAAATATATTTATGTCGAATTTTATCACGATAGCTTTATTTGACAATGAAATATGTATTTTTAAGTGATTTTCGGAAGTGGTGTTATATGGGAGCTATGACCAATAATGGACCGATCCGTAAAAAAATTTGTAAAATGATTTGTATGTATACAAAATATATTTGTGTCGAATTTTATCACGATAGCTTTATACTTCGATGAAATATATGCGTTTAAGTGATTTTCGGAAGGGGACTTTATATGGGAGCTATGACCAAATATCGACCTATCCGGAAAAAATTTCGTAGAGTGATTTATATTTAGACTATACATATTTGTGTCGAATTTCATCAAGATACCTTTATATGACAATGAAATATGAGCTTTTAAATGATTTTCGGAAGTGAGCCTTATATGGGAGCTATGACCAATTGTGGACCGATCCGTAAAAAATTTGGTAGAATGATTTGTATGTACACAAAACATATTTAACTCGAATTTTATCACAATAGCTTTATTCATCATTGAAATATGTCCGTTTAGGAGATTTTCGGAAGTGGACCTTGTATGGGAGCTATGGCCCATTGTGGACCGACTGAGATCTACGTTAACAGTATGATGTCTGTTCATATTATATTTGCATGTACAAAATTTTGTGTTGATACCGATATATTTGAGGGAGTTATTAACGATAAACTAATTTCCGGGAATATATATATACCTTTGTATGGGGGCTATGGGAAATATTGGATCGATTCTAAAGATTTTCAACATAATTGATCACTGCCATGAAAAAATAATGTGTGACAAAATTCATCGAAATATCTTTAGTAGTTTCTGAGAAAACTTTAAAAGAATTATGAGAAAAACGTAATTTTTTTCGAGGTAGTCTGAAATTTTTACTCATAACTTTTTACGTTGTGAACCGATTTTGCTGATTTTCAATACCAAACTGCTTAGGATAATAATAAATATTTTGGGTGAATTTGGTTGATTTCCTTTGCTTAGTTTTAACGTGAGCGTGTTTTACACAGGCAGACAGACAGACAGACGGACAGACGGACAGACGGTCATAGCTAAATCGACTCAGAATTTTATAAGGACCCAGAATATATATACTTTGTTGGGTTTTAGATGAATATTTCTTGGTGTTACACACGGAACGACAAACTTATATATACCCTCTATCACCACTGATGATGGTGGAGGGTATAAAAACAATATGACAGTGTTGTGTTAAAAGTCAACTGTTAATAAACAATTAAGAAGGTTTTGTTAATTGGTGAAGTTTATTAAATATATACCAAAAAGTAATTCAAGGATTATATAAATAAAATTAAAAAGTAAGTTGTCATATTTTACATTAAAATACTATTTTAGGAATAAGTTAACAACTCTAAACGGCTTCCATTTCCATTATTTTTAATATGTTTAATTAAAAATGTTTTTATATTGAATTTCGTCTCTCTCTTAATTGGTTTAGCAGTTATAAGCATTTAAAGACTTTTTCAAGTTTTACGTTTCGACTTTCTTTTGATGAACATTGCATTTTTAACCTATTTAGATTTATTTGAGTTAAATCTTAACTTTCAATATTTTTTAAACTATTTGCGCGTTTAGGTCCTGTTTCTAGGTTACCTATGATCACTTTGAGCTAAAATTTTATTTGTATTTTATTATCGTAACAAAAAAAAAAAAAAAAAAAATACATTAAAATTTTACTTGAAGTATATAAACGCTAGCTGGAATCATTATATTCAAATTAATACTACTGTTTTATACATAAATTATTTTTTGACTTGGGTCACTTGGCACGAAATTGCCCATATAAGATATTTAATATTAAAATCAAATATTTTTAAACCCACCCTTTTTAAATACAATTTTATTAATTTTCATATAGCTTTGGATTTAATTATTCTAATTATAGGTACTTTTTTAGTTATTAACACCAGGTCTTTCTATGACCTTTATATGATACTAATATTCTTAAATTTTTGAAAGTGTATAACTCCTTAAGTAGAAGAGAGCAAACAAAAAATAGTATTGCAGTATTAGTGTCAAAAGCAATATGCCGTTTAGGGTCGTAAAGGTGTTTCTATCGTTAGTGACTGTAAATAATTTTAAAAATAATCCATGACTTAATAATTTCAGATCTTTATAGACGGTTTAATTCCAAGTTATTTAAAAAATGTTCATGAAAGGTAATGTTTTTATTGATTCAAAACAATAAATAAATGAATTAATTAATTTTTTATTATTAAAATACTTCTAACCGAATTCAAATATAAAAAGGGATCTGGTAATTTATATATGCTTATTTCACCACGCGGATCCATTAAAAATGTCGATTATTTGCAGAAAATGTAAAAAATGGATCTGACCGTTTAAACTTAGGTGGGAAATGTATTGATCATAAGAGAATCCTATTTGTATTGCTTCCTAAAGTATAACAGGTAATTTCAATAAATACAAAAGTATGTATATTCAATATTAATTATAACATTATTTTTGTTTATTTCGTTGAAGGATTAATGTGTTCCAAAATATAACTCCTTCGCGACGGGTAGTCATCTTGACGCGATGCGAAGGCTTATGTGTGATGACTCATGCAGGCCGTGTTGATAGGGCTACCCATGCCAGAGGGGCTCATGACGAGCACATACTAAAAACTACCCCTCCTATGACTGGTAGCGTCTGTTTCTCCCCGATGGGGCGACTACCAGTCCTAGTACTTGTCAAAAGATCTCTACTCATCCCTCGGATGCGTATCTTTTGACAGTACAGTCCGTTCGGGATCTTTAGATCCCTAAACTCCACGACAGTCCGTCTAAATCCACCAGCGTCTGTTCCCACATTGGGCGGCTTGGTGGTCTGCAACTACATTATATGCAGAATCATATACTTGGAAGCAAGTATAAAATGCACACCTTTAAAATGTCCAATGTCCGACAAGAAACCGTGCCCCGCGTATCCGGTAAGGGACCTAACAATCTCCGGAGACCCTACCCCACGGCGAAGGCGACAGGCTGTGGTGAGTCGAGTGCTAGTCTGGGTCGGGCTAGTCTGAATGCTACCGGCGCCAAACCCAAACCAAAAGCGTCTGCGGATTTAGGGAAGCCTGGATCCAGCAGTCGCAAAACAACAACAGTATCTGGCTCCAAAGCTGGATCCGTGGGAAGGCGCTATGCTGGAAGTGGTCTCTGTGGACGAGATCCCACTAAGGCCTAGATCCACCGCCATAATTCCTGCGGAACCACACAAAAAGGCAGCGATTCTGGAACTTCTACAGGTCGGCAATCCGGACCTTCCAACTCAAGACTGGAAGGTCGTCAGGGTTTCTCAACCTGTAGGTAGCTCCAGAAGGATTGTTGTGATCCTGAACTAAGAGGCATTGGCGCCGCTTCGTGAGAGACAAGGGAAAATCTACTACGGTTTCGAGTCGATCTTCCTTCGTGTCTCCCGGGGCGACGACAAGGGACTATTGGAACAGGATGATCCCGATCCTGAACAATCCGCTGCGGATATGTCTTTCGACAAAACTGACCTTTCGCTGAGTCAATCAACTTCTAAGTTGGTTAAGGATGGGGAAGAGTCAGTTGACGAGGACGATCTCCTTTCCTCTGACAAAGAAGGAGATGGTGAGAGTAACCCAAATTAATCTCCACAACTCCAAAGCAGCCTCGGCTGCACTGCTCCTCCGAATGGGCGATAGTGGGGAGGAGCTCGCCCTTGTCCAGGAACCCTGGATTCACCAAGAAAGGTTGAGTGGGCTAGGCATGAAAAGCTATAAGCTACTGTATGCAAAAGTATGCAAAAGTATCCGGTAAGATTCGATCCTGTATAGTAGCCAAAAGCAGTCTCAATATCTTCACATTAATCTCCACAACTCCAAAGCAGCCTCGGCTGCACTGCTCCTCCGAATGAGCGATAGTGGGGAGGAGCTCGCCCTAGTCCAGCAACCCTGGATTCACCAAGAAAGGTTGAGTGGGCTAGGCATGAAAAACTATAAGCTACTGTATGCAAAAGTATCCGGTAAGATTCGATCCTGTATAGTAGCCAAAAGCAGTCTCAATATCTTCATTGTTTCTGATTTCAGTGATGAAGACACCGTAGTAGCCATATGGGATACCAGTGTAGGTGCTATATTGGATATCGCGGCGTACATGGCTCACGACCGCAGCGACCAACCACCAAACAACTTAGTCGATTTTGATATCGTAGTTGATAAAGTGGCCCCAAAGCCCTTTACAAACAGGAGACGAACAGATTGGGAAATGCAAATGAGGCTAATCTCACGTTCACTCATAGAAAACGCGGTTGAAATCATAAATCAAGCTTTCAAACACGCGACTTCACTGTCTTGCAAACAGAACATGCACAAAGGCAGATGCAGGCCACCATGGTGGTCTGCTGACATTGCTAAATCTCTGTTTAACGAGGCAAAGAAAACAGGAAACTGGATTTCTTACAAGACCTCGGTAAATCGTTTCAAAAACCTGATAAGAAATGCAAAGCGCAAATCCTGGAGAACCTTCTGTAGCGGCATGGAGGGTTCTTCTGAGTCCAGCCGTCTGCGCAAAATCTTATTATCTACTCCTCCTGTCCCAAGTTTCATTCAGAAACCATGTGGCAGTTGGACGACCAGTAGCCAAGAAACCCTAGAAGTTTTAATGGCTACTCACTTTCCAGGCGGGACTGACATGCAGTTTACAGATCTCCCAGCTGATACAGGAATATCCATAAACGAAGATAGGATCAACTGGGCGATAAACAATTTCGACCCCTACAAATACCTGCGGATTTGCAATACAATACTGTCCATCTCATGCCTTGGCTAACGCAGATATATGATGCCTGTCTAAAATGGTCTTATATACCCGAACCTTGGACCAAGTGCACAGTGGTCTTCATTTCAAAAGGTGGAAAGACCTCTCACACGAAGCCAAAGGATTGTAGACTAATTAGTCTATCTTTCTTTCTTCTCAAAACTTTGGAAAGGATAATTGATCTACATCTCAGAATGCATATTAAACATAACCATCTATCAGCATCTCAACATGCCTACATGAAGGGAAAATCTGTTGAGACTGCATTGCATTCGCTAGTATGTCATATTGAAAAGACAATAGCGCAAGGTGAATATACACTTGTTGCCTTCTTGGACATCGAGGGGGCTTTCAACAATGTTCACCCTGAGTCGATAACAACGGCCCTAACTGGTCTGGGAATAAACCAACCAATAACAGCTTTATCAAGTGACTATTGACCCAACGGATCATTATCTCCGAAATGGGAGCAGCAAATGTCACAAAAGTGGCAAATCGCGGTACCCCACAAGGTGAAGTTCTATCTCCTCTTCTGTGGAACCTAGCGCTGAACCCACTTATCATGGATCTTAGGTCTATGGGATCAGGGTAATAGCGTATGCAGACGATGTGTCTGTAGTAGTATCTGGCAAATATCTGGATACAATATCGCAAAGGATGGAGACTGCACTCAAGTCAGTGGAGCAGCGTCAGTGGCCTTGATGTAAATCCATCGAAAATGGAACTTGTTCTCTTCACTAAGAAGTACACTCTCTCACGATAGAATGGGGTAGAGCTGAAGTTATCGGATAGTGCTAAATATCTGGGAGTAATCCTGGATTCAAAACTATCATGGCATTTGAACACTCAATCTAGGGTGTCAAATGCGGCTGCTGCCTTATACTCGTGTAATAGAGCAATTGGTAAATCATGGGGCATAAACCCCACGACATCAAACTTAGTCCTAGAATGCCGGGTATCCCTTAACGAGATGGCGAAACATTCCACAATAGGACTGTATTGGCTTCCAGGACATCAACAAATTCCTGGTAATACCATCGCGGACTCTCTTGCTAAGTTAGGTTCCTCGCTTGCAAGAGAGCATACCGACCCTTTTGTCGGTATACCGCTTTCAACCTGCAAACGCTCGATACGTGAAAAACTATATGAGCTTGCGCAATGCAGATGGTCGAATGAAGCCACCTGTAGACAGGCAAGGATCATGTGGCCATCTTACAACCCACAGAGATTCCAAGCGCTTTTATACATTCCGAGAGTTAATCTACGGACTTAACGGCAGTGGTAACTGGCCACTGGCCTTTCGGACTCCATGCAAAAATTCTGAACTTACCCAGTAACGACTTCTGCAGGAGCTGCCAGGATGAAGAGGAAGAAGAGAGTATAACTCACTTCCTCTGTCACTGTCCCGCCCTAGCTGATCACAGAATGGGTCTGCTAGGTAGCATGACTTAGCGGATCTATCGGAGGTCAACATCCGGAAGATAGATTCCTATATTCGTGCGACAAATTGGTTCGGTTTAGGAAACCAGAGTGATTAGGTTGAAGTGTACTAATACGCTTCTCTCGTTTCAGGTATCACAAAGGGATCAAAATATTGGACCCAAGTGTGTCCCCATGATGACATCGCGTGGAAGAACTGCCTACCTAACCTAAAATAAAACTCTTAAAATTTGATGGATTGATCATAAAATTTATGAAGAACTACAAAAATATTTTAGAGTCCAACGTTTTACAATTTTTGGAAGTATACCAGTCAACAGTTGGAATATTAATACAAATTTCCTGAAAATTATCTTATTATAAGGTAATAATTTTGTTACCACTCTTAAAATTTACCTTGCTTTGTTTTATGATGATTCCCAAAATATTTTAAGTCTAGCGATGACCGTTCGTGAGCTGGACCAAATTAAAAAAAGGTATTTTTTTTATTATTTTTTTTAATTTTGTTTGTTTTGAAACAAATAGCTTTAATGTCGTTTAAAAGGTATTTTGAAGACGCGTCCAGTGATGTATTTATTAATCATAAATAACCGTCTGCTTATAATTGTCATATTCCACAATATTTAAAATTGTTAGGTTTTTCACTAAGAAAAATAAAATGTATGCACAATTTTGCTCACCACTAGACTTGGCTTCAAAAAACCTTTCAAATGATACCACATACTGTATATCGTCACCTAAAATGCAAACGGCCCTATCTAACATTTTGAAAATTTTACAGGAGAAGCAAAAAACTATTTAAATTGAAAAGTTTGTTCTATCAACGCGATTTATTTTTAGTAAATAAACAAATTGTTTAATAGTGAAACCTATCAGTTGTTATGATATGTGACAATGTCGTATATAAAAATGGATAAACTGGACTTTTTACCTTTAATATTTAAATGTTTTTGTAGATAGGGCCTTTTGTTTTTTGTCAATAAATTCGCTAATTTCGGTCAGAGGATTCCAATTTCTTCTGTAGACATTTGTTTTGATTCAATACATTATAATCAACAATAAAATCGATTTTGAATTTTTGGTTAGTTAGGGCCGTTTGCGTTTCAGGTGACGATATATTGTTTAAGAAATGCTGTATAATTTAAAAAAAATAACTAAAAAGGGACTTTTTTGTAACCGGTTCAGCTCGCGACTATAAATATTTTGGGAACCATTATAAAACATAACAAAGATTTTTTTAAGCTGGGTAAAATATTAAATTAACACGAAGAATCGTGTTCCCATACGATATTTTCTTTAAAACTGTCCAGCTCACGAATGGACAACACTTAACCGAAAATATTTTGGGTAACATCATATTACATAACAGCGAATATTTTGAGGGGGTAACTCAAGCACCATTTATTGTGAGTCGGTCTAATATACAAATATTACTTTTTTTAGATTAGTTGTTAAATCAGTTATTTTTTCTACTATTTTAATTTCAATTATTTCAATAAAAACTATAAAATTTCATTTTATTTAGATTTATTTTTATAGATTTTATTTTGGTGAGTATACAAATAGAAGAAGAGAAAACTCATCTTCTAGAAGACGAGAATACTCATCTTCTAGAAGAATATCTTACCTCCAAGAGTCATCTAAAAGTTTCTTCTGCGGGTCTTCCAGAAGTATCTTCCACGTTACTCTTAGACGTTCCCCAGCTCTGCATCAGTTCTTCCCGACTGATGACAAGAATTCTTATACTTCCACAACATCGCTGGCGAGCTTTTAACACGTTTGGAAGTTTCACACGGGTAACTTCCGCAATAGAAAATGTTTGTAGGGTCTATTTAAAAATAATAACCCTTCAATAACACTAGTTTACAATGATTTTGCTCATGATATGAAACCTATATATATGGATTTCTTTATATAGGCCATTTAAGTTCAGAAAAAATATTAAAAAATCTAAGACATAAAATTTTTAAATTATTCATAAAAAAAGAAAATTTTAGAAAAGGGTTAAAATATGAAGAAAATAATTTTACTAATCTTCCTCACAACACACTAACAATGGTTTTCTGTCACAAAAAAAATTAAAATTACGTTGAAATAATCTTAAATCTTGATGAATAGATGCAATATTTATCATTCACTCTTCCAAGAGTTTTTCGGAAAAATATAAATGAGAATGTAAAAAATGAACTATGAGGGATAAACTCAGATCCGTAAGTTTGTAATTCTGGAATAAAATATAAATATTTTCGAAATTTATTTTTTTTATTTAAAAAAATGTATCGAAAAAATTAAGAAAAATTAGGCAAAAAAGAAAAAAATTGTAAAAAGTGGGTTGATTGTTAGGTTCCCAAAACAGTTGCAAGCACCCAAAAATCAATGCTCACTTTTAATTATTTTTCCAGCACTACTAAAGGAAGATGCTAAATTAAAACCCTTTATCTCAAAATTTCGACGTATTGGAAAAAAATAAAAATTTTTAATTATCCATTGCACATAGCCCTTTCCAAAAATATATGATTCATTTCATGAGAAAACAAAAAGGTATTAATTTGTAAACTTGTATAATTATTAAAGTGCTTATCCTGGCGTCTTAATATCCACTTACACAAATTAATGATGTTCCAAGAGAAGCCAAATATATGGCAGATACCCATAGTAAACCGCTAACCGCATTTACTGTGCCAGGACGAGGCAACATTTCAACGTACTCTGTATCAAATAACTGATCCAGTAATGGAACCTCTTGCATTTGCGTACTTAGATGATATCGTCGTCACTTGTAAAAAACTAGAAGTTTTTCATCGGTTACGTCAAGCAAAACTGAAAATCAACAATATGAATATACAGAAAAAATATACGAGAAGTAAGACCAGTGTATACATAATAAGGTAGCCTCGTCGCTACAACAAATACAACAATACAAAAACAGCAGGCGATTTGTTATTGTGAAATAATCCCATCTGTCAAAACAAGTAAGAAAGTATAGTCGGGCTCGGTGGAGTTTTCCCGTTTTTTCCTACCGAGCGCGTCCCCGGGTGGCGGATAGGGGGTGGTGATGGACCATCTGTACTACCCCAGTTTTAGTTTGACTCAAGCTGAGGGAGGGCAGATTGTCCACCACCTGGGAATATTATATTCCCCGCGGACTAAAAAACTGAAAAAAAAACAACATGGAAAATAAAAATAAAAGGATGAAAGTTACGGTGCAGGGCCTAAATAACCCAGTACCGGCGGCAAGTGTTGATCCACTCTCGAGTCACGTGTCGTCGTCATCCTGCAATCGTGAGCAAAATACTACTACGGAGGTGGGTACCTTGGCCTCCGTGGCGGACAATGCGTCAAGTGTACAGCATGCCATTGGCAAAAACATAGGGGTGAAAGAAAAAGATGTACTCGGAGAGAGCTCTAAACTACCTCAGCCTTTAAATATAGGTGAGGGTTCCGACTCTGAATCCTTAGATGATAATAACAACACCATTATAGCAAATCTCAAAAGGATGAAGTTGAGCAAATGGTGAAACAGGTGAGTGATAGCATAGCTAAATTACCTATTACTAAGAAAAGACTATCTGGAGCACAGAGGAGGAAGTTGAAAAAGATGCTTCAGGAAATCAAGTTAGTCAATCCAACGATACTCCAAAGGAAAAATCGGACTCTTTCACAAGATCTGAGGCAAAGAGGATCAGGTCTCCCGAAGAGTTGACAACTGAGAATAAACCTAAGAAGAAAAGAGCTCCCCAAAGCCAAGCCAATCTTCACTCAAAGGAACCTCATGTGAGAATCTTGGGAATAAGGGTGACAATGCCAAGATAGATATTCCGAAGACTATCACATCGGCGAACTCAAACTCAAATGTACGGGTATCTCTAAAGAAGCCCCGAAAAGCGAGAAAAGAGAGGCTAGACAGTGGAAAAGGAAAAGAGCCGCCATCTTACGCCAATATTGCCAGAAGAAGACACCGGGACGATATCTGCTATGCAGTTTACGATGCCGGTAATCCAACAGGCAAAATTCCAATAGACCAACAGAGTAAGGTAGAAGATCTGTTGAACAATAAGATAGTGGACCATGCAATCGCTTCAAAGGGCAAACAACCAATAGAGAGCGTGAGCTGCGAGTTCAGCATGGGCGTGATGTTGATGAGGTTGGCATCTCACCAATGTGTTAGCACCCTAAGAAATTGGTGGAAAGTATCCCTCCTCCCTGGGACGGCGCTAAGCTGGGACTGACAAAGAAGAGCGAGCTTCCGGTGCTCTTAAAGTCCACTGTCTACATAAAAGGATGGGGCAGTAAACTGGCTAATGAACGTATACTGGAAATTCTTGGTGGTAAAAATGCTGAGCTGGCCGTGGAAAAATGGGATGCCTTTTACATGAAAGAAGAACCTGAGGGAACTTTATTTGTAATAAGTATCGACCTGAAATCTATGACTAGTCTTGCCAAGAATAAAAGTAGGGCTAACTCCGCCTCTAAAGCTGTCATATTCAAAATTGGGAAGGTGCCGATTGGAAGGGCTGTTACAACAAGCCTCGTAACATACCTAAGACCACAGCATCAGTAGCAACTACTGATAACGTTAAGGAGTTAAATCCTAAAAGCGAGTAAGCTACCACTAACTCGCCAAAAGAAAGTGCAGCTGCCCTTTCCAAAATTGGGGAGGCGCCGATTGAAAGGGATGCCAAAACCGGTCCCTATAAGGACACTGAAACACCTAAGACGCTACCCAAAGCATCATTAGAAAGTACTGGTAATTTTGAGGAGTCAAATCCTAAAAGCGAGGAGGAAGACAGAACAGCAGTGTTGTCCAAAATTGGGAAAGTGTCGATTAAAAAGACTGCTCTTCCTATGCCTGATAAGGACACCGCAGTGCCATCAATGGTACCCACTGCATCAATAGCCACTTCAGGTTACCCGGGTGAATCAAATCCAACGAGCGGGGATGTAATCACTAGCTCGCTGGAAGACAGTTTAAATGGATGACAATGATTGAGGTTATCCAAATAAACCTCCATCGGAGCGAGACAGCTACCAACGCTCTGATGGCTAAATTTAACACAGGTAAGATACATATAGCTTTAATCCAAGACCTTGGACGATTCGCAACAAGGTTTCTGGATTAAATAACGTAAATTTCCAACTTTTCTGCGTTGATACAGGGTCTCGGCCGAGAACATGTATCTTATGTCACAAGAATTTATGTTTTCTTCTCTCAACAGGATTATCCACATCGGATGCAACGGTGCTGAAGCAAGGTCGTGGCAACATATACCTTGCATCTGTTTACCTGCCTTTCGATTCTCCGACACTACCACCAACGTCGGAGCTGATGAAACTGGTCGAAGAGGCACAAAGAAAAATAAGAAAATTGTAATAGGTTGTGATGGCAAATATTAGATATAACTATAAGTTCAGAACAGCTTATAAACGAAATTCAGGATTGGAGAATTTCGGACGAGCACTCCTTTTCTGAACATCGGTACATAAGATTCAAAATACAAAATAATAAAGAAGACATAGACGCCAAAGTAGAAACGCTCACAAGTGCCTTAGTTGAATCGTTCGAGGACAGCTGCCCTCTGCGAGAGCAAAAATCTGCACAGGAGAAACCCTGGGTAACCGGGGAGATCCGGAACCTTGGTAAGACTCTTCGCAAACTCTTTAACCGAGCACGGCGTAAATAGACCGCAGTATACTGGGATGAGTATCGTAGTAAACTTGGTGAATATAAGAAAATTGTTCGCAAAGCCAAACGAGACTCCTGGAAACTTTTCTGTGAACAGGTAGACAGCGTAAATGACGTATCGAAGATAAAAAAATTCCTATACAAAACTCATGCCCAACCGGAATCTAGGAGGCTGGAGGTTATGGAGGAGACAATGAAACTCCTAATGGACTCTCATTTCCCACCCGGTATATCGAATAACATAGATGAACCGATATTGGAGGAAGGGGAGGCTAACACGGAAATTGTAATTACATCTGATATGGTTAAAGGAGCTCCCTATAAAGCTGCAGGGCCGGACGGCATTTTCCCTGTCTCAGATATTCACTGCATGCTTGAAATTCACACATACCCCCATAAAATGCCAGGATGCAAGGGTAATATTTATACCTAAACCAGGAAAACCTAGCTATTCGGCACCTAAGTCTTATCGACCGATAAGTCTTACGTCCTTCCTACTTAAAATCTTGGAACGGATAGTCGAGACCTAAAATGTAAGCAGCATGCTTATGTAAAGGGACGATCGGTGGAAACCGTTTTAAACGAAGTTGTCTACTACATAGGTGCATCCTTTGATAGCAAATTATATACACTGGTGGTATGCACTCATATCCAATCCCTAGACCAGTTTTATGTTGACCGGGTGCTCCGTAACTGGATCAACAACATGGAAAAAAGTATTACGCTGTGGTAGCATTTTGTCACCTTTACTCTGGGTTACCACGATTAATAGCCTCCTAAGGACCCTAACCGAGAAAGGACTTAGACCTGTCTGCTATGCAGACGATGTCGTAATACTTTTACAGGGAAAGGATCCAAATTACTTGTGTAGAAGAGCTGAGGAGGCTCTGAATATGGCCTTGAGCTGGGCTCAACCGAGAGGCCTCAAAGTTAACCCGGTAAAGACGGAAATCTGTCTTTTCACAAGAAAGACAAAAATTTCTACGTATACTGAACCTTGCTTCCTAGGCAAGAAGATACCAGTGACAGACAAAGTTAAGTACATAGGTGTCGACCGGAAATTAAAATGGATACACCACATAGAGGTGAAATTAGACCAATTCTAGCTTATGCTTCAATAATCTGGTGGACTGCTTTAGACAAAAAGTACAATATCAAACTACTACAGGGAGTTCAGCGTACATGCTGCTTGGGCATAAGTGGTGCCATGTGTACTACTTCAACCAAGGCTCTGGAACCGTTGCTAGATATTCCACCCATTGAAACATTTTTTAGATATGAGGCGGCGTTTACAGCCGAACGGCTCTTTACTTTAGGCGAACTGACCAAAAGCGGTTATAGGACACGTCATCAATGTATACTGGACACATTGGAAGGTTATTCACAATTATCGGACGTGCCTGATCTTATACCAGACACAGAATATGTCGGAAACTTTGAAACGCTGATCCCAGATAGAATGTCTTGGTCAAGCGGAATATTAGAAAAAATACCAGTAGGAATCCGTTGTTACACGGATGACTCTAAATTGGGGGACAAAGTGGGGCTGGGGTTCTATATTTAAGACCCAGAAACATAAATATACCACCGTTTACCAAATCATAACACAAGCTTCCAGGCAGAAGTAGGACCAATAACGGAATGCGTAAATTGGATTAGAATGAATATGGCGCCCATAGCGCTTAATATATTTACCAATATCCAGAAGGCAATTAGGGCGATATCAGGCGATAGAACTAAATCTAAGACCTTATTGGATTGTAAGAAAGCTTTAACTGAATACTCTCCCAGAGGTAAGGATTACGAGCATATTCGTCGAAGTTAGATCCAAGTATCTTGGAAGTGATGTTATTCCGGAAATAACATTCCTGACTAACACTGATTCTTAGGAATTACGTTCAGGAAACTGAGTTTATGAACACTGAAAAATAATTCATTCAGTTTTTTTTTCATGGTAAGGAGCGCACAACAGGCACGAGTGGCCTAGTGGCCTAGGTGTATTTCTTAGGATTTGATTTAGTATACATCCTCCTATCAACCTACCTACCTACCATAGTCGGACTTGGCCGACCATATGATACCCTACACCAGTTATGAATATTAAATGTAATTTATTTTTCATAATAAATATTACCTTGATTCCGATTTAAGCAATTTATTGACGAAAAACTTATTTATTAAAAGAGGCTTTATATGGGCTGGATATATTTGTATTTATTTGTGCTAAATTTCATTGCAATAACAGTGCTAATAAATGAATTGCGGATATTCAAGACACTTTATCAAGGGGCTTTAAATGGGGGCTAGGGTCAAATGAAGTCCGATCATTTCGAAATTCGTCAAGGTCATCAAGGCTTGCATAAAACTTAGTTGTGCGAACTTTCATCGAGATACATTTATATTATACATAATTATGAGCTCAAAAGCCCTTTTCGGGGGTTCAGTTGTATGGGGGCTAGGTGAAATAATGGACCGAGCAACGTGTATTCCAAATTTCATCAAATTATCTTGAAAATTGCGACCTGTACTTTGATAACAACGTTTACATGCATGTAAACAATAGTGAATATCTGTAGTATGTTTCCAAAAGAGTTTAGCGAATTGAAAGAACCTACACCACTTGCCGACGAGATAGGAGCCGGAGGTTTATTGCATGCTGGCTAAACTATAGAACTTGCTTAATTAGCAAACAAAGTTAATCGTTACAGGCTGTAGCTTTAAAGAAATTTTGTTAAATTTAACTATTTTATTTTATTCGAATTGAATAAAGACATGTAAAACTAAATAAATTTCTTAGTTTTTTTTTCGCAATATAAAAGAAAAAATTAAAAAGAATACTTGTGTATTTTATTTCACATTGTAGTTCTCTTTAAAGTGTTTGTGTTATTAAATAATTATTTTAATAAATAAGATTGAAAGTTAAGAAAATTTGATTGCACAAAATATATAATATAATATATATGTATGTATGTATGTACGTGTAAATATTGTGCATATAAATACGAATTTTAAATGTTTTTTAATATGAAGTGTTTTATACTTATGTAAAAACATATTCTGCCAATTTATCTACAAAAATAGCTGAAAGTATTGTGAATCTCTGGTAAGACCTCGTTGTATTTTTATATAAATATACATACATATAGCACTGATATTTGTTTTATTATTTAGGAATATTACTACATAAAGCAATCTGGAAGGAAACCCCAAGATAAATTGTACAACAAATATTTGAATATAATGCGAAAGCTGGAATAATATGACGTTGTCCAAGAGAGGCCTTATTTCAATGAAACACTGGATACATACAAACGAATTTAAATTCTATTTGGGTGCAACAAAAAATGACCGGCTCCACTTTGTGTCACTCGCGTAATGTACTTCTGACATATTAAACAAATGGTCCCAGGTAAGCTATTCTTTAAAACTGAACAACATATTTATACATATAATGTCATGTTTGTTTATTTCCGTGTTTGCAGATAACATAAAGGAGCAATCTTGTAAACATTTATCCCAAATTATGAAGTAAATGGATAACATAAATGAAAGTAGTTAGTTTGAAAGGAGAATGTATATCAAATCCGAAGAAATACACCTAGGCCACTATCGGGCCTGTTGTACGCTCCTTAACCAGTTCAACACTAACCACAAACCTACCGGAGGCTACTGTGTGAGTGAAAGTGTTCAAATATTTTATCCATATATAATTTAAAAATAATATAATATTGTTTTCCAGATGGTCGTTGTATTGGTATTTTTATACCCTCCACCACAATCAGTGGTGATAGAGGGTATATATAAGTTTGTCGTTCCGTGTGTAACACCAAGAAATATTCATCTAAGACCCAACAAAGTATATATATTCTGGGTCCTAATGAAATTCTGAGTCGATTTAGCTATGTCCGTCTGTCCGTCTGTCTGTCTGTCTGTCTGTCTGTCTTTGTAAAACACGCTCACGTTAAAACTAAGCAAAGGAAATCAACCAAATTCACCCAAAATATTTATTATTATCCTAAGCAGTTTGGTATTGAAAATCAGCAAAATCGGTTCACAACGTAAAAAGTTATGAGTAAAAATTTCAGACTACCTGGAAAAAAATTACGTTTTTTCATAATTCTTTTGAAGTTTTCTCAGAAACTACTAAAGATATTTCGATGAATTTTGTCACACATTATTTTTTCATGGCAATTATGATCAATTATGTTGAAAATCTTTAGAATCGATCCAATATTTCCCATAGCCCCCATACAAAGTTATATATTCCCTGAAATTAGTTTATCGTTAATAACTCCCTCAAATATATCGGTATCAACACAAACACATGCAAATATAATATGAACAGAAATCATACTGTTAACGTAGATCTCAGTCGGTCCACAATGGGCCATAGCTCCCATACAAGGTCCACTTCCGAAAATCACCTAAACGGACATATTTCAATGATGAATAAAGCTATTGTGATAAAATTCGAGTTAAATATGTTTTGTGTACATACAAATCATTCTACCAAATTTTTTACGGATCGGTCCATAATTGGTCATAGCTCCCATATAAGGCTCACTTCCGAAAATCATTTAAAAGCTCATATTTCATTGTCATATAAAGCTATCTTGATGAAATTCGACACAAATATGTATAGTCTAAATATAAATCACTCTACGAAATTTTTTCCGGATAGGTCCATATTTGGTCATAGCTCCCATATAAAGTCCCCTTCCGAAAATAACTTAAACGCATATATTTCATCGAATTATAAAGCTATCGTTATAAAATTCGACACAAATATGTTTTGTATACATACAAATTTTTTTACGGATCGGTCCATTATTGGTCATAGCTCCCATATAACCCCACTTCCGAAAATCACTTAAAAATACATATTTCATTGTCAAATAAAGCTATCGTGATAAAATTCGACATAAATATATTTCGTATAAATATAAATTATTCTACTAAATTTTTTCCGGATAGGCCCATAATTGGTCATAGCTCCCATATAAAGTCCCCTTCCGAAAATCACTTAAACTCATATATTTCATTGAATTATAAAGCTATCGGGATAAAATTCGACACAAATATGTTTTGTATACATTCAAATCAATTCACCAAATTTTTTTACGAATCGGTCCATTATTGGTCATAGCTACCATTTAAGGCCCACTTCCGAAAATCACTTAAAAGCACATATTGTCAAATAAAGCTATCGTGATAAAATTCAACACAAATATGTTTTGTCTTTATATGAGTCACTCTACGAAATTTTTTCCGGAGAGGCTCATAATTGGTCATAGCTCCCATATAAGGTCCACTTCCGAAAATCACTTAAACGAATATTTTTCATTAAATTCTAAAGCTATAAGGATAAAATTCGACTTGAATATGTTTTGTGTACATATAAATCATTCTTCCACTTTTTCCCCGGATCGGTTCATTATTGGTCATAGCTCCCATATAAGTCCCACTTCCGAAAATTACTTAAAAGCACATATTTCATTGTCAAATAAAGTTATATTGATAAAATTCGACACAAATATGTTTTGTCTTTATATGAATCACTCTACGAAATTTTTTCCGGATAGGCTCCCATAGAGGGTCCATTTACGAAAATCACTTAAACGCACATATTATAATAAAGCTATCTGGATAAAGTACGACTTGAATATGCTTTGTGAGCATATTTTTTCCGCATTGTTCCATATATGGTAATATTTCCTTCAAAAAAATCACTTAAACGCACATATTTCATTATCAAATAAAGATATCTTAATAAAATTCGACACAAATATGTTTTGTGTAAGGTCATAGCTCCTATGCATATAAAGTCCACTTCCGAAAATCACCTAAACGCACAAATTTCATTAATTAATAAATATATTGTAGTAAAATTCGACTTGAATTTTTTTGTCATATAAATCATTATACGAAATTTTTTCCTTATCGGTTGATAATTGGTCACAACTCCCATATAAGGACCATTTCCGAAAATTACTCAAATGCACATTAACAATCAAAATTATCGGGATAAAATTCGACATAAATGTGTATTTTGTATATATAAATCATTCTACGGATTTTTTCTTCCGGATCGGTCCATAGGTTGTCTTAGCTCACATATAAGGTATACTTCTGAAAATCACTTAATACCACTTAATTCGTAATTAAATGATTATATCCGGATAAAATTCAAAATGAGTATGTTCTGTGTACAGATAAATCATTATATTAAAATGTTATCAAACTGGCCTATTAATATACATTTTTCTAGACCTAATTAAAATTAATTTGACATATGCATAAATGTTAGTACCCTCAATAAGGAAACAAAAATTTTGCCAAGTTATCAAAAAATTACTGGCCTATTATATACATTTTTCTAGACCTAATTAAAATTAATTTGACATATGCATAAATATTAGTACCCTCAATAAGGAAACAAAAATTTTGCCAAGTTATCTAAAAATTATATAGTTAAATGGGTTTCAATAAAAAGTAGCTTGCTGGTGGAGGGTATTTAAGATTCGACATAGCCGAATATAGCACTCTAACTTGTTTTACCTTATTTTACCGTCAAACTTTTACAACCGTCTTTTTATACCGCCAACAAAAACGTGTACAAGATTTACCATACGAGACCCTCAACGAAGCCTTATTATTGATGTCTTATGTTTAAAACATATTTAGTTCACACTTATCAAAACATTTGATAAAAAACTCTGAAAAACTTATTTTTTTTTTACTTATTACTTAAAACGTCTTTAAAAATTGTTTCACAATATTTGCTTAAATATATTAATTCTTATAATAAATTTGTATTTTTAATTTAATTATATAATTTAGCTTTGTTCAATTTTATTTTGTCAAAAACATTTCCTTTTACTATCAATGACAACATTATATAACTTATAAACAGTAAAGAAAATTATAAGTATTAAAAAAAAGTTAAAACATACTTTACTGTTTATAATTTATATAAACATTGTCTCAGATAGTGAAAGAAAATTTTTACTGGGATTTAGAAATTCACTAAAATAGGTTAGTTAAAATGAAGAAAAATTCTTCATTATGAATAAAAATATTAGTCATGAGAACTAAATTCATTAGTTAATTTGAAGAAATTTCTTCAAAAAAAACTAACAAATTATTCAAATTAACTACCTCAATTAGTTATAATGAATAAAAAATATTAGTTAATTTAACTAAAATTTCTTCATATTTACCAGCCGTAACTTTATTTGTAATAGGTATCGACCAGAAATCTATGGCTAGTCTTGCCAAGAATAAAGATATGGCTTACTTCGCCTCTAAATAGGGATGCCAATCCCGAAATCCCGATCCCGAAAATCCCGGTATTTTTCGGGATTAGAAAATCCCGAATCCCGGGATTTGCAAAATAAATCCCGGGATTTTTTCGGGATTAGGATATCCCGAATCCCGGGATTTTTCAAAATTAATCCCGGGATTTATTACTAAAAAATTTTTTAAATTCTTTTTTGAGCCATAATTTCATTCAATTCGCTTCTTTGTTTATTTTTGACTTATGCAGAACAAAATTCAGCACAGCTATTCCTGTACATTTTGAACCTTTTATTTTTTAAAGTTGTATGATACCAAATATAGTACATACAAATTTATTTTTTCATTTCGTCGTAGACCCAAAAAGTATACACATTCTTTGTCTATAGTAGACACAAATTTAGACCAAAATTAACA
The DNA here is from genome assembly GCF_015586225.1 of Lucilia sericata. Classification (NCBI taxonomy): domain Eukaryota; kingdom Metazoa; phylum Arthropoda; class Insecta; order Diptera; family Calliphoridae; genus Lucilia; species Lucilia sericata. The sequence goes on from NW_023994045.1 coordinate 335,301, forward strand.
CAAGAAATCCTAAAAGCACCTCCTCTGAAAACCAATTTGATGCCAATATTAATATCAATACATTACAATCAGCTATTTGATGAGATTCATTTTTAAAATAGAATCGATTTGAATCTACAACAAGTAAGAGTGTTATATTCGGCTATGCCGAATCTTATATACCCACCATCAAACCTCGTTTGACTCGAATGAAACTTATGTCGAATTTCATCAATATACTCGTATTTTTAGGCCAGTTATAAGCGTTAAAGTAATTTTCTGAAGGGGACCTTATATGGGGGGTAGGGTCAATTATGGGTCGATCCTCATAAAATTTGGTAGACAGAATTTGGTTCGTATTAAATTTATTTGTGTCGAATTTCATCGCTACACTCGTATTTTTAAGCCATTAATGAGCGTTGCAGTCATTTTCTGAAGGGGACCTTATATGGGGGGTAGGATCAATCATGGACCGATCAACATAAAATTTTTTAGATAGATTTTGACTCGTATGAAACTTACTTATGTCGAATTTCATCTATATACTAGTATTTTTAAGCCAGTAATGAGCGTTAAAGTCATTTTCTGAAGGGGACCTTATATGGGGGGTAGGGTCAATTATGGACCGATCCTCATAGCATAGTGATTTTGGATCACAAGAAACTTACTTATATCGAATTTCATCGCTATATTCGTATTTTTAAACAAGTTATGGCTGTTAAAGCTGCTTTTCGAGGGGCCACTTGTATGGGGGCTATCCGAAAACGTGGACCGATATTGCCCATTTTCAATACCAAACAAACCTTACCTATAAGAAATATTTATGTGAAATTTCAATCCTCTAGCTCTTTCCATTCGGACTCTATCGTGCTTTCAACAGACAGACAGACAGACGGACAGACATGGCTAGATCGTCTTAGAATTTAATGAGGACCCAGAATATATATACTTTTGTGGGTCTATGACCAATATTTGGATGTGTTACAAACGGAATGACAAAATCAATATACCCCCCATCTTTTTTGATGGTGGGTATAAAAATAATACAAAAATTGTGTAATATTCAATTTCTGCGGCTTTTCATACAAATTATCATATTTTTTTAAATTGATTCTCTTAAATGGAGAGTATTTTGTTGTCTGCGTAGTATTTTGCAATAATAAACCATTCCTCGATTGAAATTAATCATACCTTTTCAAATCTATTGATTTCAAATCGTTCGAATTCCATCACATACCATATTTATTTATTTTATTTCGGCACAGTCAAATATAAAATAAATGTTTGAATGATATCTAGAAGGTTTTGCATTACAACCCAGCAAAAAAGAACTTCCAAAGAAGCGAAAAAGAAGTAGAATTTACTCCATGGAAGTACTGAAAAATAGCTGAAGAAGTGATGATTTTAACACAGGCTTGTCATAGGAGGGATGTCCTTTTTATTTGATTCCAAATTCACTACTTTTGAAGTCATTCTCAAGAAGTAATTTTTATGATCTTTTTTTGGAAGTTATTCGGAAGTGAAATTGTATTATTATAGAATACAACTAATTTGGCTTAAATAATTTTAACATTAATGAGGGTAATAGATACATATAATAAAACAGAAGCCCAAAAGTAAAATTTTTTATCTCCCAAGAATGTAAGAACAAACAAATATCTTCAGCTTTGAAAAAATATAATTATTTTCCAATCTTCGGAAGCCTTTAAACATCACTTCCTCAGAAGGTTAAAAAATTCACTTAGTGCTACTTTTAAAGTTGTGATAAATGGTATTCTTTTGGAAGTACTTCGTTTTATTTTTGCTGGGATGCTTTCTACAAATCTGAGTGATAACAGTAACAGTATTTATGTAATCCCGAAATCCCAAAAAATCCCGGGATCCCGAAATATCCCGGGATTGCAATTTTCAAAATCCCGAATCCCGGGATTTGTAAAAGCCAGTCCCGTTTGGCATCCCTACCTCTAAAGCTGTCATATTCAAAATTGGGAAGGTGCCGATTGGAAGGGCTGTTACAACAAGCCTCGAAAAGGACACTAAAATACCTAAGACTACAGCATCAGTGGCAACTACTGATAACGTTAAGGAGTCAAATCCTAAAAGCGAGGAAAATACCACTAACTCGCCAATAGAAGGTGCAGCTGACCTTTCCAAAATTGGGGAGATGCCGATTGAAAGGGATGTCAAAACCGGCCCCGATAAGGACACTAAAACACCTAAGACGCTACCCAAAGCATCATTAGAAAGTACAGGTAATTTTGAGGAGTCAAATCCTAAAAGCGAGGAGGAAGACAGAACAGCAGTGATGTCCAAAATTGGGAAAGTGTCGATTAAAAAGACTGCTCTTCCTATGCCTGAAAAGGACACCGCAGTGCCATCAATGGTACCCACTGCATCAATAGCCACTTCAGGTTACCCGGGTGAGTCAAATCCAATGAGCGGGGAAGTGATCACAAGCTCGCTGGAAGACAGTTTAAATGGATGACAATGATTGAGGTTATCCAAATAAACCTCCATCGGAGCGAGACAGCTACCAACGCTCTGATGGCTAAAATTAACACAGGTAAGATACATATAGCTTTAATCCAGGAACCTTGGACGATTCGCAACAAGGTTTCTGGATTAAATCACGCAAATTTCCAACTTTTCTACACTGATACAGGGTCTCGACCGAGAACATGTATCTTATGTCACAAGAATTTATGTTTTCTCCTCTCAACAGGATTATCCACGTCGGATACAACGGCACTGAAGCAAGGTCGTGGCAACATATACCTTGCATCTGTTTACCTGCCTTTCGATTCTCCGACACTACCACCAACGTCGGAGCTGATGAAACTGGTCGAAGAGGCACAAAGGCAAAATAAGCTTGGGGTAGTACAAACACCAATCGCAGGGGACAAGCCCTTATGGATTTCCTTAATACTAAAGACTTGATCACATCGAACTTAGGTAATAAAGCTACCTTCGTCAATAGAATCAGAGAAGAAGTATTAGATATAACTATATGTTCAGAAGAGCTTATGAACGAAATTCAGGATTGGAGAGTTTCTGACGAGCACTCCTTTTCTGACCATCGGTACATAAGATTCAAAATACTACGGCCGCCACCAAAGCCGATAAAGTTTCGGAATAAGTCTAAAACTAATTGGACAATGTTTGGTTCCTTACTAAAGAACCGCTTATGTCAGAACACTTTTCAATGTCGAAATAAAGAGGACATAGACGCCAAAGTAGAAATGCTCACAAGTGCCTTGGTTGAATCGTTCGAGGACAGCTGCCCTCTACGAGAGCGGGGATCTGCCCAGGATAACCAGGGTAACCGGGGAGATCCGGAACCTTGGTAAGACTCTTCGCAAACTTTTTAACCGAGCACGGCGTAAAAAGACCGCAGTATACTGGGATGAGTATCGTAGTAAACTTGGTGAATATAAGAAAATTGTTCGCAAAGCCAAACGAGACTCCTGGAAACTTTTCTGTTAACAGGTAGACAGCGTAAATGACGTATCGAAGATAAAAAAATTCCTATTCAAAACTCATGCCCAACCGGAATCTATGGTCGATGATACGGGCAGGAGGCTGGAGGTTATGGTGGTGACAATGAAACTCCTAATGGACTCTCATTTCCCACCCGGTATATCGAATAACATAGATGAACCGATATTGTAGGAAGGGGAGGCTAACACGGAAATTGTAATTACATCTGATATGGTTAAAGGAGCAATCAAGAGCTTCGCTCCCTATAAAGCTGCAGGGCCGGACGGCATTTTCCCGGCACTCTTACAGATGGAGGCGGGACTGGTTTCCGTACATCTGTCTCAGATATTCACTGCATGCTTGAAATTCACACATACCCCCATAAAATGCCAGTTGCAAGGGTAATATTTATACCTAAACCAGGAAAACCTAGCTATTCGGCACCTAAGTCTTATCGACCGATAAGTCTTACGTCCTTCCTACTTAAAATCTTGGAACGGATAGTCGATGTATGGTTAAAAGCAGTATACCCAACAAAGACCTAAAATGTAAGCAGCATTCTTATGTAAAGGGACGATCGGTGGAAACCGTTTTAAACGAAGTTGTCCACTACATAGGTGCATCCTTTGATAACAAACTATATACACTGGTGGTATGCACTCATATCCAATCCCTAGACCAGTTTTATGTTGACCGGGTGCTCCGTAACTGGATCAACAACATGCTAAGGAACAGATGGATAAGCTGCGAGACGTTCGATATAACTATCAGGAAAAAAGTATTACGCGGTATATCACAGGGTGGCATTTTGTCACCTTTACTCTGGGTTACCACGATTAATAGCCTCCTATGGACCCTAACCGAGAAAGGACTAAGACCTGTCTGCTATGCAGACGATGTCGTAATACTTTTAAAGGGAAAGGATCCAAATTACTTGTGTAGAAGAGCTGAGGAGGCTCTGAATATGGCCTTGAGCTGGGCTCAACCGAGAGGCCTCAAAGTTAACCCGGTAAAAACGGAAATCTGTCTGTTTTAGACAAAAAGTGCAATATCAAACTACTACAGGGAGTTCAGCTTACATGCTGCTTGGGTATAAGTGGTGCCATGTGTACTACTTCAACCAAGGCTCTGGAACCGTTGCTAGATATTCCACCCATTGAAACATTTTTTAGATATGAGGCGGCGCTTACAGCCGAACGGCTCTTTACTTTAGGCGAACTGGCCAAAAGCGGTTATAGGTCCCGTCATCAATGTATACTGGACACATTGGAAGGTTATACACAATCATCGGACGTACCTGATCGTATACCAGACACAGAATATGTCGGAAACTTTGAAACGCTGATCCCAGATAGAATGTCTTGGTCAAGCGGAACATTAGAGCAAATACCATTAGGAATCCGTTGTTACACGGATGGCTCTAAAGTTGGGCTGGGTTTCTATATTTAAGACCCAGAAACAGAAATATACCACCGTTTACCAAATCATAACACAAGCTTCCAGGCAGAAGTACGAGCAATAACGGAATGCGTAAATTGGATTAGAATAAATATGGCGCTTACAGCGCTTAATATATTTACCAATATCCAGAAGGCAATTAGGGCGATATCAGGCGATAGAACTAAATCTAAGTATTGGATTGTAAGAAAGTTTTGTAAATATGAAGAAATTTCTTCATATTAACTATTTACTAAAATACAAAAAATTAACAAAAAAATCTGTAATCTGGAATAAAAATTTCGTTGGCTGTATAATAACAAAATTTCTTCATATTTACACCCCATTTTGCAGTATTTAGGTAAATTTTTGGTTCTGTGTGGGCACACGGACGGGCGGACATCGTTAAATCGACTCAGAAAGTGATTCTGTGGTGTAGTGGTGTAGGGTATAATAAACTACATGCGGAGAATGAAGAAGCAACAGATAAACACAATCAAAATATGAGTTTTTAGCAATTTTTTTAAATTTTAATTATTAATATTAATATATTAAATTAATTAAACGTATAATGCCTGCAAATCATAACTTTAACTATTGGGAAGACAAATTTTACATATTAAACGTGCTTTTTGTAAAAAGTAATTGGTCGTGCTAAAATTTGTTGAATCTGATTTGGAACGTATGCCGGAGCAAAAGAGTGAAGGACAAGATTGTAACAGCTGATATATGAGTAAGACGTTACACAAAACAAAATACAACCCTGATCAGCTGCCGACGCGTCAAAAATTGAAAATTGCTGAACTTTTGACGGCAGAACCGTTACAAACTACAGTGTGTAACTTGTTAAATGAAAACACACTTTTCAACTTTTTTGATAGAAGCCTATAACGCACTGCCCCGTACAACGCGAGTTATGTACTTTCACCTTAACAAGAATCTTATATACCCACAATCAAAACCTTGTCATACATACGTATTGTAGTCTTTATATCTAATTAATAAATTTGTGTTTTTTATTTCAATAAAATAAAACAATAAAATTATTTTAAAATCAATGAATATTAAAAAAAGGGATGTACCCAACAATACTCCCCCTCCGGAAAGATTAACGTTTAATAAATTAAATGTAACACTTTTTTAAGTTTTTGTATAGTATTATCCATGTTAGTGTTTTCTATGTATGTAGTACCCCGTTTCTGTTTTTTTCGCATCGAGAAAAATTGTCGGAAAATGTATGATCATCTTGTATAAAATAGGACGTACACAAGAAATTTAAATATTTGTTGTTAAATTTTAATGCGTACATTTTGAAAATAAACTGGGTGATTGGAAGACTATGATATTTTTATTTTTTCTCGATTCGAGAAAAATACAGAAACGAGGCACAGGTTTTAGCTTGTCGGTAGAAATCGTTACTTTGCCATCCACATCTTACTTTAAACTTTTTTCTTTTTCAATTACTTTGTACGGTCCTTCAAATGTTGTTTGTAAGGACATCTTTTGATCAACATGTACAAATGCATATTTGCAAAGAGAAAGTTCTTTAGGTACATATGTATATATTATTATTATTACAACTTTTGTGATGTGATAAACTAGAAGGAACATTTTTAAAATATTCTTTTAATTTATTTAAGAAAAATCAAAAGAATTTTCTTCCATGTTCGAAACTACTACTTCTCCAGGCAATCTAATGTTTTGACCATACATCATTTCAGCAGAAGTTCCTTTTAAATCTTCTTTGAACATCTGAAACCGAGTAAAGCCACCGGAGTTTCAATTAGCCATAATTGTTGCCTTTCACTGTCGATGGAATCTTTCTACTATACCATTGGATTGTGGGTGATAAGGAGTGGTTATAATTTTATGACTACCTATTAATGTTGTTTCGTAAAAATTTTCGATGTATATTGGGTACCCTAGTTATCTTATTAGGTATTCCAAAACGACTTATATAATTCATGCAAAATGTCTATGCTATTGTCAACGCTGTAATATCCTTGAGTGGATATGATTCTGACCAAGAATATGATTTTAATTTATTTTACACATTATACGAATATTTTTTAAAAAGCCCTCAAAAAGGAATTAAAACAGTAATTATTGGTTTTTAACGTTTGATTCAAATCCTTCACTAAAATTCCTATAGAAATACATATGTATGTGACAATTTGTTTTGAATTACAAAGTTGGCCTCGAGAAGATATTTCTCACATTTATGGTTAGAAACAGTCGCATTATCTTAATATCCGGGGTGTAAGGGTCGGCTTTACTTTAAAAATTTCATATATTTTTCAAAACTTACGTGTTATTTCTTCCTTTGGGATAACTGTAAAACCAGCCCCAAATGTAATATAGTTCTAACAACATGTATCTTGAAAATCAGTCAGTCTTTCGTCTGTTATATTAAATCAAGGGTGCCCAAGCCGTAAGCGCTTGGTGCGCTTTTGTTTTTGTAAAAGCGCTTATGCTATGTTTCCACTGAGGCGTTTTGAGCAAATCTAGTGGATTTGGACAAAACTAGTTGAAATCATGTAGGTTTGCCATACAGTTTTGACAAATCCAAATCTACTTAATCTACTAGATTTAATTTAAAACATGTCGAAAATGTATTTTTTCGAACAAAATTTGCTTATACAACACTGTGTTGTGTCTAGGATAAGCAAATATAACTATAGGCTATCCATTCAAGTTGAATGTTTTCATCGATAAAGTGACTTTTCATTTCGAAATAAAAAGAAAATAAATTATAATTTTAAAATTAGTGGCATTTAATAAACAAATTTATACTTTTACAACTGTAATTTTGTATTTTTAATGTTTAAATTTGAAAGAAATTAACATTACTGTCGTTATATCAAAATAAAATGACGGGATTTGTTCGAAAATTCGAATATCAAAAACGAGTAAGCTCAGAGGAAACACCTTGAAGAGGTTTCAATCAGCTGATTATTTTTTTCTCCACTTGACTGGTACGCACTGATGTCAGAGTTTGTTATTGTTTACATTTTTATATTTAAAAATTTCTGTTAAAACAGAGAAAAACTTCGTTAGTATTTTGAATAATTTATGTAATAAAATCTGAGAAACTTAATATAACAATAATATTTTTTTTATTTTTCTATTAAATGTTAACAAATTAAACAATATTTTTTATATTTTATATTTACAATTTGTAGTTAACGCGATTAACCAAAAAAATTCTGTTCCGAAACATTTTATATAAAGAAACACATTAGGTATTTACTAGACATCTGCACGAGTGCGTTAAAAATGACTTACAAGTCACTCGTTTATTTTATGAATACTGTCTGTAGTGCGGCCGAAGTTAAAAAAGCAGTTGATCATCCACACACAACAATAAAAGTGTAAAAGCAAACAAATACAATAGAAATAGAGACAATAGAGTTAGAGTGAAAAACCAATCGGAATAATGTATGATCTGTTTCGAAATGTTTCGAGACAACTTATGAGTGATTTTATAGAATTTGTGTTAATTTAAACAAAACGCATTGTTACAAGAATAAAATACAATTAGTATAATTTAGAGTTTACTTTTAATCGACAAAATGCAAATAATCAATGGTACAGTACTGTGAATTTAAAAACAAGTATACCCATGCAGATGTTTAGTATTTACTAGGGATGCAAATCGGGACAGCTTTTTAGAAATCCCGGGATTCGGGATTTTTAAATAAATCCCGATATCGGGATTTCTAAATCCCGAAAAATATAAAAAAATCGAAAAATCTTAATAATTTACCGACAAAAATAAAATTTTCTATTTCATATTAATTCAAATTAATTCAAAGTACATACTTAGAATAAAAATCTTTCCATCCCAGGTACTGAATAGTAGAATAAAAACCTACTTCTGAGAAAAAGCTTCTTATATCTTATAAATATAAAATAATACCCATGATATCCAAATTTACAATGGTTTCCAAATTTACAATTTGATGAAACCTAATATTTAAATAGTATGTGTAATGGGGATCCATACGAGGCTATATAGAGCACCTGTACTGCACCTATATCTCCTCCACCTTATATCCCGTGTTCACTAACCCAAATAAGGGAATTATCTTCTCTTGACAGGTTGACTTCTATTATAGATTATAATACACCCATTAGATATCCGATAGTATCAATGCCTATTTATTGCCCTTTTTATACCCTTAGTGGGAATGGTATATTGGGTTTCTTCGGAGTACTGCTTTTGTTTTATACTGTCCTTAAATACTAGGGTGATCGACTCGATTTTTCAACCGGTTTTAAAACCGGTTTTTTCTGCTTTACCAGTGTCGGTTTTTTCTAAATGTTGATTTTTCGAATATCGAATAACACGGTTTTTTCAGGAACTATGATATATTTTTCTAAAGCATCATTGGTTAAACTTTTTTGATTTTCCTAATTAATTAAAAAATTTTATTTGTAAAATTGATAACTGTTTAATAAAATTTTATTAATCTTAAGATTATATTCCAATTACAATAATTAATTTACCGCTGAAATATTTAGAATAAGCTAGGATTACATAGTACCTTATGTTTAACAGAAGTGTCCACTTTTTTCCTAATTTTTTTATATTAAAGAAATAATGTAAATCAGACGACTAGATCCAAAGTTATAATCTGTTAAACTGTTAAAAATCATTTCGGGCCATGTTTTATTAATCAAATTTAAACATAAACATTAATTTCTTCAAATTAACATATATTTTTTTATTTATTATGAAAAACCGGTTAACCGGTTTTTTCTGAATTTGAAAAATATCAACCGGTTTTTTTGAAATGTCAACTAGTCGAACTATTCGAAAACCGGTTTTTGGAAAATGTCGAATAATCGATCACCCTATTAAATACCCAGATGAAATTTGAAATAATCGGGCTTTTGATCCGAGCCCCTATACAAAGCACAACTTTAAAAAAGAATTTATTGTCCACAATTCGCTTACAAAGAGAAGTGCCGCAATGAAATTCAGCATAAATACATTTTATGTAACCGTAAATTCGTCTTCCAAATTTTATGAGGATCGACTCATATGAAGACTTCCCCCAAGCATATTTCAGAAAAAATAGTTTTTTAACAATAAACTGCTAAAATATATCGGAGGCGAGGTATAAATTTATTATGAAAACTAAATTACATTTTACTCTCATAACTAGTGTATGGGGTTATATGGTCGGCCTTGCCCGCCTATAATTTCGTACTTGTTATTTTTATATATCCGATAGTATCTATGCCTATTTAGTATAGAAATGAAATTTGATATAAGTAAATCCCTGACGAGCCAAAACCTTTCTACCAAATTTTATGTGGATCGGTTCATAATTGACCCTACCCCATATAAGGTCCCGTTCAAAAAATTACTTTAACGCTCATTACTGGCTTAAAAATACGAGTATAGCGATGAAATTATCATAAGTAAGTCCCTGACTAGCCAAAACTTCTCTACCAAATTTTATGTGGATCGGTCCATAATTGACAATACCCCTCATATAAGGTCCCCTTTAAAAAATTACTTTAATGCTCATTACTGGCTTAGAAACGAGTATAGGGATGAAATTCGACACATATATGTTTCATACGAGTCAAAATCTCTCTACAAAGTTTTATGTGGATCGGTAAATAATTGACCCTACCCCCATATAAGATCCCCTTGAGAAAATGACTTTAACGCTAATTACTGTCTTAAAAATACGAGTATAGCAATGAAATTCGACACACACAAGTTCCATGCGAGCCAAAATCTCTCTATCAAATTTTATGTGGATCGGGCCATAATTGACCCCACCCCCATATAAGGTCCCCTTCAAAAAACGTCCTTAACTCTCATTACTTTCTTATTATTATTAATACTTGAATACGAGTAAAGCAATGAACAAGCAAAATCATCTCTAGCAAATTGTATGTGGATCGGTCCATAATTGACCCTACCCCCACATAAGGTCCCCTCCAGATAAATACTTTAACGCTCATTACTGGGTGGCATGTCATAATGTCCAATTGTGACACTTTGAAATCAGAAATGTATTGGAAAATTTGTTTAAAATTTAAGATAGGGACGCTCTTATCCCGAAAAGAATTGCTCCTAAATTTGGTAATTTTTACATTTTGCACTCCTATTAAAAAGTGTCCTGGATAGCCGGCCTTCGGCCGGGCGCAGGGGTTTCAAACTCTGGGGTATTTCGAACACCGGCTTCGCTAAATTAAGCCTTTTTTGATAAATGGACTCTTTGAAATCCATGGACTTTATGTCCCATTGCTCATGGACATTGTAACACTTTTGAAATTGTCATAACGTCCATGGACATTATGACTCAATTTAGTGCGTCATAACGTCTATGGACATTATGACATTGGACATTATGACACGCCACCTCATTACTGGCATACAAGTACGAGTGTAGAGATGAAATTTGACATAAGTAAGTTTCTTACTCGCCAAAAGCTATGAAACTTTTATAGGAACGTATAAATCTTCCTACCGGAAAGTGTCGGGAACTGATATTCGATGTAAACATGTTTTATATGAACCAAAATTGGTCTAAAAAATTATTATTATTTTTTTTTTTTTTTCATTTTAGTTATTATTTATTGAATCTTTCTTACATAGAAATTTACAATAAGTATTGAAATCTTAACCTAAACTATAACTAACGTCGTTATTGCCACTGCAATTTCAACAAAAGTTCTCGATAATTTGATTATCTGGCAAAATCCAATGTTTCCGTTCTTCTCAGTCGTCTATGACCCTCAAATGACAGCAACTCCCTGGCAAGGGGATTTGGGTGATCCATTAGTTTCGACAGGTAGGTTAAACAAGAGAGTTTGATCTCCTCGCGTATTATGGGGACATTGAGATCCCTATGAATATTACTATTGCGAATGTACCACGGGGCACCTGTTATTGACCTTAACAGTGCTGACTGCTTTCTTTGTAATTTTTCAACATTAGATGAGGAGGCTGTTCCCCACAGTTGAATGCCGTATAGCCATATCGGTTTTATAACTGTTTTGTACAAAAGCACTTTGTACTCCAAGTCTAGAGCAGACCGTGGTCCAATTAGCCAGTACAATTGAGCTGACTTTAATTTTATTTGTGTAACCTTGGCTTCAATGTGGTGAGTCCATGTTAAGCGGCGATCAAGGTGGATACCAAGATATCTCACATGGCTTTGTTCAGGAATTTTTATATTGTTTATCTGCACGGGAGGACAATTTTCCCTTCTTAAAGTAAATGTAACGTGAGTACATTTTGTAGCATTGACTTTTATTTTCCATTTGTCCAGCCATTTTTCCAATTCGCCGATGTGAAACTGGAGTTGTTCAGAAGCTATTGAAGGGTTTGCATGCATGCTTACAAAAGCGGTATCATCCGCAAATGTAGATGTGTGAGTCAGTGCGCTCGTTGGCATATCTGCAGTATATAAAATATATAGGAGCGGACCTAGAATACTCCCCTGGGGTACTCCAGCAGATATTTTTCGACGTGAAGAGATCACATCTTTAGATCTGATTTGAAAAGATCTTTCATATATGTAATTTTTAAGCAGTTTGTGAACATTCGCAGGTAGTAATGTGATAATTTTGTGTATTAGTCCATCGTGCCAGACTTTATCAAAAGCTTGAGAAATATCTATGAATAATGCAGAGCAATATTGCTTGCTCTCGAAGGCCTTCCGAATAAGAGTTGTTATTCGATGTACCTGTTCGATAGTGCTGTGCTTTCTTCTGAAACCAAACTGATGGCCAGGAATAATGCAATTATCGTTAAAGTGTACTAAAAGGCTTTCAATCAATAACTTTTCAAAAAGTTTTGAGAATAAAGACAACAGGCTTATGGGACGGTATGATGTCACTTGAGTGACATCTTTCCCCGGTTTTGGTATCATAACAATCTCGGATACTTTCCATGAGTTAGGGAAGTATCCAATACGTAGCATCGAGTTAAAGATGAACAAAATAATTCTCAGTGCTGAATTGGGCAGGTTACTTATCATCGTGGTAGTAATTTTATCTATACCAGGTGATTTTCCTGCCTTTAGACCTTTGATTGTCATCTTCACGGTAGAGAACCGGAATTTTATTGGGTGTGGAACCACATTATTTATAATGTTAGCACTAATAGAAGAATCTGTATCATTTTGAGTAAACACATTCTCCAAGTGATTGGCGAATGCTTCAATTTTTTCTGACGTATTTCTTGCCCATTGACCATTCTGAAGGCGTATAGGTGACTCATATGCAATAGGGCACTGCATATTTTTAACAGCTTTCCAGAGACTATATTCTGTTTTCTTAGTAGGGTCTAAGTTTTTGAGATAATTTCTCAGATTAGATTCCTTATTATCCTTTAAAGCGATGCGAAGTCTTCTTTGGCACTGATTAAGTTTAACCTTTATGTTTGGAGATCGTGATTGTTGCCATTGACGTCTGAGTGTTCTCTTTTCTTTAATAAGAGACTCAATGTTCCTAGGACATTTCGATTTTTTGAAGTCTCCCAAGGTGACTGGGGGTGTAGACACTTTGACAGCATCTTGTAAGATATCCGTAAATATATCGACAGCGAATTGTATTTCATGGTCATTCTTCAATGAAATGTTTTGTGGCAGGTGTGAGCTAACATACATTTTATACTTTAACCAGTTCGTTTTCTTGTTAGGGAAACAAGAACAATAGTTTTCCAATTTATTTGGGGTTTCTAATAACGTTAAAATTGTAGGCGAGTGGTCTGACGAGAGGTCCAATGAAGGGATCACTGAAATAAATTCTCGTTTTATATTTTTGATTACAGCAAAGTCAATTAGATCGGGAATCTTATTGAGGTCTGTAGGCCAATAGGTAGGTTGGCCACTAGATATGGCATCTAGTCTGTTGTTCGATATTGCTTCTAGCAATTGTCTGCCTTTGGGAGTAATGAGGCGAGAGCCCCAAAATGTATGTTTTGAGTTATAATCACCAGCTGCTATGAATCTTGGGCCAAGAGTTTTAAAGTATTCGAGAAACTGCTCTCGATTAACATTATACCTAGGAGGACAATATATTGAAGATATTGTAACTCGACTATCAGGTATATTTATAGAGGTGGCCTGGATATGGTCCTTTTTGTATTCTGGCATTGGGAAATGTCTAATATTTTTTCTCACTAAAATGGCTGTTCCACCACAGGCTCTGCCACTTGGATGTTTTGTATCGTAAGTGTAGTATCCATTAATTCTGAAACAATTCTTTAGGGTAAAGTGTGTTTCAGAGACGAGTAGTACGTCAATTTCCTGAAGTAGCAGTAATTGTTCTACTTCATTCTTGTGTTGGCTAAGGCCGTTAGCATTCCAAAAACAAATTCTTAGAGAATTCATTTTTTATTTATGTGCATATGAAAATAATGGGGCATTATTTTCATTGTTTGATTGCAAATTCTCATTATTCTTATTTGTAAGACTTCTATATTGGGCACTAGAAGTTTGATTTGCATTCATTTGGGTAACGGAACCCTCTTTTGTCGTATGGGCATACGAGTTATTCTGATTGCTTTTATTTGTGATACTTCTATATTGAGCACTAGAAGTATTAGGAAGGCTTGGGAAGTTAGAAGCTTTATATTGAGCATATAAAGGTCTTCTGGCCTTATTTGATTGTTGGATGTGTAGATATACTGGACATCCGCGATAGTTAGCAGTGGGATTTTGACCACAGTTACTGCATTTTCTTTTATTGTTATCTGTTTTTGGGTAAGGAAAATCTTGACTCTTATGGATGTCTCCGCATCTCACACAAACAGATGGTAATTTGCAGAAAGTTCTGGTGTGACCGAACTCTTGGCAATTTAGGCATTGAGGAGGACCTCTGCGCTTAATGGGTTCCTCTACAGTTATTTTGCGATTGAGAAGATATCTTAAACTGTATATTGGATGAATATCACCCTTTTTTTTCAATTGTGAAGAGTTAAAAGTAATTTCAACTCTAAACATTGGTTGGGGAATTTTGTCCTTGTTAAATATATTGTGAATGGACTTCACTTCATAACCTTCAGACTCTAGCGCCTTTTTAATGTCATCAGTTGGTACAGAGCTGTCTACACCTTTGATAACTACTGTCAAACCCTTTGCACTTTTTAGTTGATACGTGTAATAATTTCTTTTCTCAGAATCAAAACTATCAACTATTGTTCTAAAAGACTTTTCTGAATAAGTCTGTATTTTTGTTTCCTGAATATTTCCTTTCCGTAGAGAGACTACATGGAAATTTTCTTTGCCTACAAGTTGGGACAACTTATTTACCAATAGATTGGTGGTAGGTTCGCGCAAATAGAGGGGAGGTGGCTTTTGGTCTTTTAAAGTCATGGATGGTACTTTTTCACTTTCTTGGTTATCAAGCAGTGCAAAACGATTTTGACTTACGGAATTTGTTTTCGCTTGTTTTGGATTTGGTTCCAAATTTGAAGTCCTAGGGCTGGACTTACGTTTTGCATATGTGACATAACGGTCCATTCCCGTTTGGATCTTTTGCGTTTTATGCGAGCTCAATAAATTTGGAGTATTTTTTGGTATGGCACCAGTATTCTTTGACATTGGGCTTGAGTGACCCTCCTTATCATTAATGGTTTTCACAGTGTTAATATTGTTATTGGTACTATTTGTGATATTGTTCACATTAGCATTACTATTTACATCAACCATTGAATCAGTTGTTTGATTATCTATTTTTTCTTTTGCTTTGTCTTCCACACAATTGTCTTGTTTTGGCGCACTTGAGAGAGGAGATCTCTCGTTTGTTGTTGTTTTTGAATCTGTTGTTTGTTTATTTATTTTTTCTTTTGCGCTATTATCTACACAATTGTTCTGTTTTGGCGCACTTGAGAGAGGAGATCTCTCGTTTGTTGTTGTTCTTACACTTAAATAGTTTTTATGATTTTTTGGATCATAATTATTGTTGTTGTTGCATGGAGAGCTCATAACAAAGTATGCATTTTTTCCATTGCTACTGAGCCTCCTTTCACTTGTTGGAGAGTTAGAGAAACTCATGCACAATAACACACACTACACTCTATTTAAGGTTTTGTTGTTATTTTTTCTTTTTGTATACTTTTTGCTTTTTTATAAATTGTTTTGTTAATAATTGCATTAACAAAAACGACAATTTATTTAATTTAAATGTATTTTTAATATTAAAAATAAATAAGTATGTATTTAATTAGCGTCCATTCGCTGTTACTTATCTTTTTTTATATTTTTATTAAGAATTTATATTCACAATGTTATTTTCCTGTGAGAGCGATTTAAAACACGTCTATCCACTATAGATGAATATACATGAAAAATTATGAAAAATTTTATAAAAACGGTCAATAATTCACCCTACCTCTCATATTAGGTCCTATCAGTAAATTTGATGATGTTTATAGGAAAGCATTTATTTTACGGCATACGGTTTGATGGTGGGTATATTAGATTCGGCATAGCCGAATATAGCACTCTTACTTGTTTTTTTTTGATATTTCAGCTTGTAAGTTAGTAGAGTCATCTTAAGTCCAAAAACTGTTAAAATTCTCTTATTTAGTACTTTATAATGTATAAAATAGCGGAAAAATACTTAAAAATTCGGGATTTTAAAATCCCGAAATTTTCCGGGATTTCATTTTTTAAAATCCCGGTTTTCGGTACTTTCAAATCCCGAAAATCCCGGGATTTTCGGGAATCGGGAATTCCCGTTTGGCATCCCTAGTATTTACCCGACCGGCGGCAGCCGTCTTCTACGTTATGGTGAAATTTTGAGATCTAAAAAAAATTAATAACTTCCCAGCAAAAACTAGGTAATGGCTTTCAATTGTAATTACTTACCCAACTACATACTTTTCAATGACTACTACATATCGTCTGGATTACATAGAAGTAGTTTAATAAAGTCTTACTAATAATGTGTTATATAAATACTTTCTAATTCATTAGTCATCTTGCCAGTGAAGATATAGAAGCTGTATACGTTTTTTCATGCGAATTACAATGACTACTTTTTCTAATTACTTGTAATCGTTTGTGGTAAGTACTTGCCTCCAATGACATCACCGTGTTAAAATAATGACTTAAAATGCTATTGTGTAAGTAAATTTTAGCTTTTAACTCCTTACATGGTAATGAAAGTTTTTACTGGGTTGTTTTATAATTACACTGTGTATATTAACAACAAAGATTCTTTCATTCGGTATATAATTTTTATATAAATTTTTACATTTTTATGTTTATTTTTCACAAATATATTAATTTTACATAATTTTGGGTACAAACTTATGTTTTGCAAAATTAATCTGCCGGAGTAGAACTTTTCATTTGGAACAAAGATTCTTCCACTCAGGGTATATTATCTTCACAAATTTTTATATTTTTATGTGTATTTTTTTATAAAATATAAATTATTATTGTTTTTGACATCAGTGCGTACCAAATGCAAAAACAAATTACATGGAATATTTTGTTGTTGCCTATCTGCCACCACCTTATCTGAATTCGCCTTGCTATAGCCTGTGTGGTTTAGGGGGTTATTTCGCAAATCCCCCGTATTGAACGCATCACCTACACTTCACATTCAAAAGTGAACGCTTTATCAAAAAAAGTAAATTTTACAAATCACTTCGTTATTGCGTTGGGTTATCACCTTTAACGACTGAATTGTGTCATGGATATGTATGTGTATGTGTGTATGTATGTATGTATGTATGTATGTATGTATGTATGTATGTATGTATGTATGTATGTATGTATGTATGTATGTATGTATGTATGTATGTATGTATGTATGTATGTATGTATGTATGTATGTATGTATGTATGTATGTATGTATGTATGTATGTATGTATGTATGTATGTATGTATGTATGTATGTATGTATGTATGTATGTATGTATGTATGTATGTATGTATGTATGTATGTATGTATGTATGTATGTATGTATGTATGTATGTATGTATGTATGTATGTATGTATGTATGTATGTATGTATGTATGTATGTATGTATGTATGTATGTATGTATGTATGTATGTATGTATGTATGTATGTATGTATGTATGTATGTATGTATGTTTGTTTGTTTGTTTGTTTGTGCTTTATAGACGGCTGGACCGATTTTCCTGAGATTTTCACAGTTTCTTCATGTAAGTCTGGAAGGACCTATAGGCTACTTTTTATGTTGAAATTTCATGTGGGCGACGTGCCACGCCCATATCAAGAAAATATTAAATTAGTATATCTGAGATAATATAATAGTTAGAGTCTTCAAATTTTGTCGGAGCAACTTTAGTATCAATATAATTATTTAAGACAAAAAGTGGGCGGATTAGCATTAGGGGGCGTGGCACCTCCCATATAAATTAAATACAAAAATTGGTTTATCTTGGAAACTATTATAGTTAGAATATTAAAAATTTGCACGAGTAACTTTAACATCCATGTAAAAATTTTGGGAAATAAATTGGCGGACTACCCATGAGGGGAGCAGCACCTCCCATATTCATAAAATACAAAAATTGGTTTATCCGGGAAACTAATAGAACTAAATTCTTAAAATTTTGCACTAAGAACTTAAATAGTCATCTGAACATTTTGGAGAAAAAAAGAGCGGACTTTCGTCATGGGGGGCTTGGAGCCCCCATATAAATTAAATAGGAAAATTATTATATCTGAGAAACTATTAGAGCTAGAATCTTCAAATTTTAATTGAAGATCTTTGACATTCATGTGAACA
The DNA here is from genome assembly GCF_015586225.1 of Lucilia sericata. Classification (NCBI taxonomy): domain Eukaryota; kingdom Metazoa; phylum Arthropoda; class Insecta; order Diptera; family Calliphoridae; genus Lucilia; species Lucilia sericata. The sequence goes on from NW_023994045.1 coordinate 353,941, forward strand.
TTCAAAGAGTAACGGGCGGACTTTCAATGGGGAGCTTGGCACCTCACATATGAATTAAATACAAAATTTCGCTTATCTGGGAAACCAATAAAACCAGATTCTTCAAATATTGCAAGAAGAACTTTATTATACATATGAACATTTTGGAGAAAAAAAGGCCGGACTTTCATCTGGGGGCTGTGAGTTCCCATATGAATTAAATAGAAAAATTCGTATATCTGAGAAACTATTAGAGCTAGAATCTTCAAATTCTGCATGAAGATCTTTGACATTAATCTGAACATTTAGAGAATAACGGGCGGACTTTCAATGGGGTCTTGGCACCCCCTATACGAATTAAATACAAAATTTCATATATCTGGGAAAATATTAGATTTTTTTTTTTAATTTGTCATCAATTACATTAAAATCTTAACGTTCGGAAAAAACGTTAGAATCTTCAAAATTATTAAGAAGATTTTTTATTTATATTGATTTTAGGGTAGCAAAGCACACTGGGTATAGCTAGTATATTAATAAAACACATAATTTAAATGCAAATAAAACTTTTTAAAATTTTGCACAAAATTTATTTTAATTTTGTTTATTTTCTTTTGCTTTGCTGTTCTGTTTACAAAATAGCCTTATATTTGTTTTCTCTGTCTACCAAGACCATTTCAAAAAAAATTGGTTTCAGTGTTTTTGAACTGTCGAAAATGACACCTCTGAATACTTTGTGCTGATGTCATAGTTTGTTATTGTTTACATTTGTATATTTAAAAATGTCCGTTAAAACAGAGAAAAACTTCGTTGGTATTTTAAATAATTTATGCAAAAATCTAAAAATGCCAAGCATTTTGTAAACAAACCTTTTTTTATATAAATATTGAATAATTGGTACACATGTGCCGACTTAATATAACAATAATTTTTTTCTATTAAATGTTAACAAATTAGACAATATTGTTTTATATTTAATATTTACACTTTGTAGTTAACGCGTTTAACTAAAAAATTCTGTTCCGGAACATTTTATATAAAAAACCCACATGAGGTGTTTATCCGACCGGAGGCAGCTGTCTTCTACGTTATGGTCAAATTTTCAGTTCTAAAAAAATGTAATCATTTGTTTTATATTTACACTTGTATATAATATGACTAACTAACAAAATTCTGTTCCGGAACGCTTTTTATAACAAAACCCATATGAAGTATTTACCTGTCCGGCGGCAGTTGACTACAAATCTTAAAAATTACTCAGCCGGAGTAGAATTTTCCATTTACAACAAAGATTCTTCAATTCGGTATATAATTTTTCCATAAATTTTTACATTTTTATGTTTATTATTCACAAAAATATCAATTTTACATAATTTTGGGCACAAACTTAAGTTTTGCAAAATTAATCTGCCGGAGTAGAATTTTTCATTTGGAACAAACATTATTCCACTCATTATTCTTCACAAATGTAAATGTTTTTATGTGTATTTTTTAAGAAATATGTATAAAAATTTCACAAAATTAAATGAATTATTGGTTTGACATCAGGGCGTACCAAATGCAAAAACAAATTACATGGAAAATTTTGCTGTTGCCGAACTGCCACCACCTTATCTGAATTCGCCTTGGGCAATAGTATTGTTCTGAATACGGCAATTTACATGTATACAACACGATCGCATACGAAATTATTAAGAGCGTCAAAAATACAAATATTATATTTAGTTGTTTGACAAAATTCAACAAAGTAGAAGGATGTCGTTTTGTTTCAGAAATTGCAAACGCAATGTGTGAAAACAAAAACACAACTTCAAAAACAAGAGCATAAAGGTGGAAGTACACAACACGCGTTTTAAGGTGGAAGTACACAACACGCGTTGGGGCGGCAACGCGTTTAACGCTTTTCAAACTTTTCGTGCTTAATCTCTCTTTTAATGTTTTTTAAGACTATTTTAAGTTTTTGTATATTTTTTAATATTTTTCTTCCATTGTTGAAGAAATTTATTTCATTTTAGTTTATTCTTATTCTACACAAAATAAAATACAACCCTGATCAGCTGCCGACGCGTCAAAAGTTGAAAGTTGCCGAACTTTTCGCGGCAGACACGTTACAAACTACAATGTGTAACTTGTTAAATGAAAATACACTATTTCAACTTTTTTTGACAGAAGCCTATAACGCGTTGCCGCGAACAACGCGTGTTGTGTATTTCCACCTTTACGCGGCAACGCGTTATATGCTTCTGTCAAAAAAAGTTGAAATAGTGTATATTTATTTAACAAGTTACACACTATAGTTTGCAACGCGTCTGCCGCAACTTTTGACGCGTCGGCTGCTGATTAGGGTTATATTTTGTTTTGTGTAGAATAAAAATAAACTAAAATTATATTAAAATTATGTTGTGTACTTCCACCTTAACAGCTTAATTACAATTGAAACCGCTTTTGACAAACCTCACAAAAAAGCGAGCGACAAATTAAAATTAAGCGACTGAACCCTGTTTTTGCATTTATGCATGATTTTTAGCAAAATATTACAACATAAAAATAAGAGAACAATGAGAGGATCGCAATAAAAATAGAATCTATCTCAACCACAATATCGCCAACCACAAGACGATATTTTGCTCTCCATACAAAATGTATCAAAACTCATTGTCGACAGCGGTTGTGGTTCCAATTGTAATTAAGCTGTAAAGGTGAAAGTACACAACACGCGTTAAGGCAACGCTTTTCAAACTTTTCGCCCTTTATAAGCGGCAAGTTACACACCACGCGCAATTTTGATCTTTCTTTTTAAGACATTACTGTTTTAAAAATCGAAATTTTAAGTTTTTGTTTATTTTTTAATATTTTTTCTTAATTGTTGGTGAAATGTATTTAATATTAGTTTATTCTACTCAAAACAAAAGTTGAAAGTTGCTGAACTTTTCGCGGCAGACGCGACTTCAGTGTGTTACTTGTTAAATGAAAATATTGGTTTATGATCACTTGGAAAAAATTGGTTTATGATCACTCACAATCTACTCTCATATAATTGAAAACGTTTCAGTTATTATACCCTCCACCACCATGAGTGGTGATAGAGGGTATATATAACTTTGTCAATATATATCTGAGACCCAACAAAGTATATATATTCTTGGTCCTTATGAAATTCTGAGTCGATTTAGCTATATCCGTCCGTCTGTCTGTGTAAAGCACGCTCTCGTAAAAACGAAGTACATAAAATAAATTATTGAAATTTGGCTAGAAAATTCATTATTGTCCTAGTTTCGTATTGACAATGGGCAAAATCGGTTCACATCGGGAAAAGTTATGAATCAAAATTTAAAACAACAATAAGCTTTTTTAAACATTCTGGAGTAATTTTCACGAAAACTATGCAATATAATTCCATGAAAATCATCATACATTTGTTTATTCACGAGGACTTTATTCCTGTTGAAAATTGGCGGAAGCGGTCCACAATTTCCTATACCTCCCATACAAAAGTACATATTCCCGGAAAACGAGTTTATTGTTAATAACTTCCGTCAGAATGTTGATATCTTCACAAACTTTTACAAATTAAAATTATATGTCAATAGAATTCATTTAGAGAAACAATTTTCTAGATCGGTCCACAATTGGACATAGCTACCATACAAGGTCCTCTCCCGAAAATCACTTAAACGCACATAACTTACTTACTTAATTAAGATATCCATATAAAATTTGGTACAAGTATTGCCCTTATATGCAGAAATGTTATAAACAAAACACTTACAGGCACACAACTCATTACCAAATAGTGATATTCATAAAAAATTTTGTCATAAATACTATTTTTGTACACAGAAATATTATTTCAAAAATTTTTTACGATCGGTCCATAATTGGTCATATCTCCCATACTAGGTCCTGCCCCGAAAATTTTAATTTCCTTAAATCGTTCACACAATTTACTTAATATCGCTAAAGCATATCTTAAGGTGGAAGTACACAACACGCGTTGAACCGGCAACGCATTTCACACTTTTCAAACTTTTCGCGGCAGCGCGTTATCCCGTGTCTATATTAGACAAATATTTATCACGGCAATTGACAAACGTCGGCAGAAAAATTATCAGTTTTTTGTTTATGTTAATGCATAGGGTAACAAAATGCTGATTTTATCACGACAACTCACAGATAATTTTATTGAAATAATGCTATATTTTATAAAAACAATCAAAATTAAATGCAAATTTTGTAAATAAACACTAATTTCTCGAAAACTTATGTTAAACATTAATTTTAATTGCACAAAAACAAAGTTCTAAACAAATTTTACAATAAAATTACGTTTGTTATCATGACAACGTTGTCTAAACAATTGTTTAGACAACACTGTCATAACGACGTTATAACGCTAATAAATGCCGTCTGTATCTGCTAATTTTTTATCATGATAACAATTTGACGTTTAGCATAATAAATAAATGTCTAATATAGACATGGGGTTACAAACTACAATGTGTAACTTGTTAAATGAAAATAAACTATTTCAACTTTTTTTGACAGAAGCATATAACGCGTTGCCGCGTACAATGCGTGTTGTTTGCTTCCACCTTTAGAGCGCTTTAAAAATATAAAAGAAAATGGCGATTGTAATGTTCAATAAATCTTGCAATTGTAACATAATTAAGCTGTTTAAATCTTGGGGTTTTTCTATTTAAGACATGAGAAAACTTATTTCTACAAATATTTGCTCAATTAAAAAAGTACTAATATAAAAGTAGCTGTTGGAGGGTATTTGAGATTCGGCTCGGCCGAATTTAGCACTCTAACTTGTTTTCTTGTATTCTTTACAAAATAGATTTGCAAAGTAAATGAGAAAATTATTTTATTATTACAACAAATGCAATTCAATTTTTTTGGTTTTTGCAACAAAAAATATTGTATAACAAGTTAGAGTGCTATATTCGGCTATGCCGAATCTTAAATACCCTCCACCAGCAAGCTACTTTTTATTGAAACCCATTTAACTATATAATTTTTAGATAACTTGGCAAAATTTTTGTTTCCTTATTGAGGGTACTAACTAGGGTGATCGATTATTCGACATTTTCCAAAAACCGGTTTTCGAATAGTTCGAATAGTTGACATTTAAAAAAACCGGTTGATATTTTTCAAATTCAGAAAAAACCGGTTAACCGGTTTTTCATTATAAATAAAAAAATATATTTTAATTTGAAAAACTTAATGTTTATGTTTAAATTTGATTAATAAAACATGGCCCGAAATGATTTTTAACAGTTTAAAAGATTATAACTGTGGATCTAGTCGTCTGATTTACATTATTTCATTAATATAAAAAAATTAGGAAAAAAGTGGGACACTTCTGTTAAACATAAGGTACTATGAAATCCTAGCTTATTTTAAAAGCCCTGTTTAGGAAATTTGCATAGGCATTCCAACACTTCCATAAAATTTCAGCCGTAAATTAATTATTGTAATTGGAATATAATCTTAAGATTGATAAAATTTTATCAAACAGTTATCAATTTTACAAATAAATTTTTTTAATAAATTAGGAAAATCAAAAAAGTTTAACCAAAGGAGCTTTAGAAAAATATACGCTAGTTCCTCGACTCAAATATTTTTAAAATTTAGCTGTATTATTATTTACTTAAAAATTTCATTTAAATAATCTTTGAATACAAAGCAAATAAAAGTATCCGAAACCGGTTTTTAAAAAGTGAAAAAACCGGGTTATTCGATATTCGAAAAATCAACATTAAGAAAAAACCGACACTGGTAAAGCAGAAAAAACCGGTTTTAAAACCGGTTGAAAAATCGAGTCGATCACCCTACATATAGTAGCATGTAGGCGAAAGGGCTTGTCAAAGACCTAAGTCCCCTGTCAAAAACCTAACTGGTGAGAATGTATTAGAAGAAGCACAAAAATAAACACAGTTGTTCAAAATGTACTAAATTATAAATGTATTTTTGATACGTTATTTTTTGTATGTTATTATTGGGATTTCATATACTAGGGTATGAAAATATTACTTAATTAATTTTTTCAGAAGATATTTCATCTTAAAACATATTATAAACACGTCATTTTGTTATTTTTTTCTGCACTTATGGAAAGAGAAAAAAAGTATATGAAATACTTTTTAATTTTCAATACGAAAATTTACAACTTTTCTTTTTTTCAGTTTTAATTAAAATGAAATGTCAAAGAATAAAAAATATTTTTTTTTTTCGTTTGTAAAATATAAATTATTTTCGGGGTTTTAAATACAATAAAAGTGTCGCAAAAAATAATAAATATTGAGTTTAAGTGATAAGAAAAACTTTTAAGTGTTAATATCCTCGCATTTTCGCGAAGAAAATTTTAAGTTTTGTGAGTCCGTTTAGTTCTCTCAAGTGTGTTTTATTCTCTCAGAACTCGTCTGTGTGAAGAGAATAACAAATTTTGTTTGACAACCCCTTCAGGTTCGCCTATATCCCTACTATATGTTTAGTGGGGTATAAATCTATTTAGGGAGTACTGTATGAATTTTATTTAGAATTTTATAATATTGATTCTTATTCAATAAAGCTAACACTTTGTTCCATTCTAACCACTCTAAGTACGGGGACACCACCGTATACCTCTATAGAACTATTACATCTTTTCTTTTGAATCTTTTCTTTTATGAATAAAATACAGTAGGCGTATTTGGATCTGGGTAGTTATTCTTGATTTGGGTTCTAAATTTATATAAGTGTATGTATTAGCTGAAAAATATTGCTTTTGTAGACCTTAGGTGATGATAATCACCTCTATCTGTAAATATCTAAGTATTTTTCCTATACCACACGACAGTTCACTTTATATTGGTTCCAAGTAACTTAAGGTCTGTTTAGAGGTCTAAATTTAAACAGTGTTCTTCCTACTTTGGACTTTGGAGAAAATAAATGAGGAGTTTAATGGTTTTCCTTGTATATAAGCCGCTCCCCTTTGGTAGTTAAAGATTTTGAAAGACCGCTCAGTGCGTTTTTTCAAATAATTCTTTGGGTAATTTCGTCAATTACTCTATTTTATATTTTTTAATGATATTTATTAAACATCTCATAATTGTATTTCATCGATTTACACTTGTTCTAAAAATCCAAACAAATTTTTTATATTGGAATTGCCTTACTATTTTCTTTTAAACATTTTTAACGCAAATAACTTCATAGTTTCACACAATGAGGATATGTTTTTATACCCTACACCACTTTAGTGGGGAGGGTATATTGGGTTTGTGCTGATGTTTGTAACGCACAATAATATTGGTCCTATACCCACCTTAAAGTAGAATCATTTTCTGAGTCGATTTAGCTATGTCCGTCCGTCTGTCCGTCCGTCCGTCCATGTAAACCTTGTAATCAAACTACAGGTCGCAATTTTGAAGATAATTCAATGAAATTTGGTACATGATCTTCTATTGTCCCAGGAACGAAGCCTATTGAAAATGGTTAAGATCGGTCCATTATTTCACCTAGCCCCCATGCAACTGAACCCCTGAATAGGGCTTGTAAACCTTGTAATCAAACTGTAGGTCGCAATTTTGATGATAATTCAATGAAATTTGGCACATGATCTTCTATAGTACCGGAAATAAAGCCTATTGAAAATGATTAACATCGGTCCATTATTTCACCTAGCCCCCATACAACTGAACCCCTGAATAGGGCTTGTAAACATTGTAATCAAACTACAGGTCGCAATTTTGATGATAATTCAATGAAATTTGGCACGTGATCTTCTATGGAATCGGAGACAAAGCCTATTGAAAGTGGATAACATCGGTCCATTATTTCACCGGAGACAAAGCCTATTAAAAATGGTTAACATCGGTCCATTATTTCACCTAGCCCCCAACCCGACGAATAGGGCTTTTAAATTCATAATTATGTTTAATATACTCGTATCTCAACAAAAAGCTGCAAAACCAAGTGCTATACTAGCCTTGATGACTCTCATGAATTGTATAATTATAGGGTCTCATTTGACCATAGCACCTATACAAAGCCGCCTTCAAAATTTGACTTAAATGTCCACAATTTTATTCAACAATAAATGGCTTAAGTATATCTGAGGCAAGGTACAATTCAACTACAATGCTTTATTATGAAAACAAAATCACATTTCATTTTTGTAACAGTGTAGGGTATTATATGGTCGGCCTCGCCCGACTATAATTTCTGACTTGTTTGCAAATTGCAATTGAAAAATACTTAACACGGGTCCTTTTAACAATAAAACAATAAATTCCAAAAAGTAATTAAAAAATAATTTGAAAAACCCAACGAAACTAACTGGAATTCTAAAATGCAAAATACTTTATTGACCTGAATCAGTGCACCAAAATTTGTACTTTATTATTTTTTCATGGTTTTCCCATTTTACACAATCTCTATTTTTAATTGGAAAACATAAATTTACTTTTTACCTGTTTTTTGAATTTTATTTATGAACAAAAAACAAAATTCTCTTAAAACAGGTAGGCATATCTGTGCTCACGAGATATAGGTAAAGGTCCAACAATATCTAAATGTATATGTTCGAATCTTCCTTTGGGAATTTTAATTTTCACTACCGGTGTTTTAGTGTGTCTAGTTACTTTTGATTTTTGAAGATGATAACACTGAAATTTCTGCACCACTATCAATTAAAAACTTAATTTTATTATATTTATCGAAAATGAAAAGGCGACTTGAAGACTAATCAATCTTTCCACTGTTCGTCGCGGCAACACATAACCACTATTTGGTGAACGACCTCGAGAACGTGAAGTACTTCTATTATATTTTCTATCAAAAGGGCGTGAATTCCGAGTTTCTAACTCTTACTTCGAGTGTTAATTTATTAATATTCTCACATAATGAAGAAGGTAGTGTTCCATATTTGAAGTTGTCTGAACTTGTCCGACACTACAAATTTCTCTGTTGTAAATAACTTTCCACAATCTATCAGCTAGTTGAAGTAACTCATTATGGTATTGGAAGTTTACGTAACCAAAGTTTAGTTAGCATATCTGAGGTAAAATTTGAGCCAGCAAGTAAAGATAAACCCCTTTAATATTCCGATGGCTTCCTATCTCCCATATCGCTATCAGATAGTATTTTATCACTTAATGATTGACGTTCAATCAAAACTTTTTTGAGATTGAGGTATCGATCAGTTGTAGATGGATTCTGAATAATGTCCAACACTTTTATTATAACATCTTGTGGAAGAGCAGTTATAATATATTCGTATTTGGTTTGATCTGTGGTAATGCCTTTAGTTGCAAATTACATTTCGGCGTGTTAAACCATGCTTCTGGACAATTTGTCCAAAATTGAGGAAGTTTAACAGAGGATGCACATATGTCTAAATCTACTTGAGGTATTCTATCAATCGATTGATTGCCAAACGAGTTTGAATTATTATTTGTTGTAATTGAACTAGTTTGTGAATGCGTATTAGTGCGAGTTGGAGATCGTGTAGTCATTTTTGGAGAACAAGTTTACAGAAAAAATATATATATCAAAATTGACGTTAAAATTGTTATTAATTAACCCATTAGATCCCAACCATCTTAAAATTAATAAATTTAAATTATTTGTTGCAAAATTATCTTATTATGTGTTAATTTAAAATAAAATTTAAGAACAAAAAATTTTTAAATTTTGGAAATGCGATTTTTGGGCTGTACTCGGATGGGTACAACGGGACAATATGGGTATAAATACAAATAAATAAAAAAATTTAAAAGCAATTTTTATTATTATTTTTTTAATATTTTGGTACTTTAAAACATAAAAATTAGAATCAATTAATATTGAGAATTTTTCTATTAGATTTACTATGAAATGTATTGAAATTCTCTGTGAATTACCGTATTCAGTGCACTTTTTCGACACTTTATTGATATTTGTGCTAAAATAAATTAATTAAAACGCATCAAATGGGATGTATTCTTCACTGGCACTACTGTCATACAATTCCCATTCACCGAAAATGTTGTCTGCTAGATCCTCCAATAATTAACTCATTTATAAAATCCTTTTTTGTCTATTTCTTGGCAATATTTGGAAAAATAAAGAAAAAATCTAAATGTGAACTGATTTTATTATAAAGATAATCAGTAGCACCTTCAAGCCTTCTAAAATTTTTACCAAAAAGGACATAAACATCCTTAAAAGATAATTAAGATATATGAAAAAATAGGCGAGTACACCAATATTTAAGCTTATAAAAATAATCTTAAAAACAAAGTTGTAATTATTTTATAGTTTATAATATATATTTAATAATGGGCTGATCTGTTTACTTTATTTTTCAGTAAAATTCTAATCCATTCAACTCAAAATGAAAGACTTTGACATCAAGTTGCAATGAAAGGTTCAAAAAATCGAAAAATTCAAAAACTAGGTTGACAAAAAAATTATTTAAAATTTACCTTTATGTTTTTATGGCTATATAATTCGGTACATTTACTCTTTGGATCCTATAGTAAAATTCCAAAATCAAATTTTACAAAACTCAGTAATATGGATAATCTTGCATTACGAAACCGGTTCTTTTTTTGTACCTAAGCCAGAACAGTGGGAACGAATGGGTTAAAGTTAATTATTCAATATTTTAGAAATTATGTATACAACTAAGGTATATTTAAAATCTAAAAACGTAAAATACTTAATAAATGGTGACTAATATTAGGATTCATTTAGGTATAAAAACTTAAAATAGGTACTTAATTATACTGACTTATTTTCTTGTATATTTGGATTTAATTTATTTTGATTTTGAACTGAACTGAGATAGCCCTTTAGATCTTTGCTTTTCAGATGAAGAATAATAGGTATTTTTCCATGCAAAATGATAGAGTTTATGTAATTTGATAGGATTTATTTTTTATTTTGCTTTTGTACAAGATTTGTGTATGTCGCTTCTTCTTCTTCTTGATAGAGGATTAATCCAACTTGGACCGAAATCCCTAAATTAAAAATTATTGATTTTTAAAATTTGATCAATTATAAGTTCAGCGAGTGTTATATGCGGTCTCAGCGTTAACCCAGGAAAAACGGAACTAGTATTATTCACGAACAAATACAAAATTCCTCAATTCTCCCTTCCTCGTCTTAACGGCGAGGTTCTTACGCTGTCGGATAGCCCAAAATACTTAGGTGTTATTCTCGATAGAAAATTGTCTTGGAGCTTGAATATCATCTCCAGATCTTCCATAGCCATTACGGCGTTATACGTTTGTAGAAAGGCTATTGGGGTATCAACCCAGGAAATGTGAATTGGCTATATGAGGCGGTGATTAAGCCGATAATGATTTATGGTGTAATTGTCTGGTGGTATGCACTTGACAAAACATCTAACAGAAATATTCTCACAAAAGTTATGAGACAATCTGCTCTTCTTATAACAGGTGTACTAAGGACTACGCCCAGTAAAGCGTTGTTTGCCATGCTGACCTGGCTGCCTGTGGATCTTCTTGCTAAACAACTGGCAATGAATACTGCAGCCAGACTAAGTATTACAAATAGATGGAACTACGGTTCCAGAGGTCATGCAAAGATTGTAGATCTTCTACCAAACCTACATCATGCTATTGACTACCATATTCCGGAACCGTGCATTTCGAGGAACTTCCGGTATAGTTTAATCTGTGATTATAATGAATTAGCACCTGAAAGTGTTGAAAGCTTTAACGTGTATACAGATGGCTCTAAAACAACTAAAGGTGTCGGCGGTGGCATATTCATTGAAGAATTCGGGACGAAAATCTCTTTTCGACTCAACGACGAATGTACTATTTTACAGGCTGAAATCTCAGCTATAAAAAAGGCATCTAATTGGCTTAGGTACTATCGGATATCCAACAGAGATATCCGAATTTATACTGACAGTCAAGCCGCTATCAAATCCCTGATAGGTGTGTATTCTACATCAAAACTTGTCCAAGAATGCCGTGCGTCTCTAAACGAGATGGCGAGACATTCAAGAATTACCCTCGTTTGGGTCAAAGGACACGGGGATATAACTGGCAATACTACTGCTGACATTTTGGCAAAAGCCGGCACGAGGATGACCATAATGGATATAGACCAGTTCTGTGGTGTCCCCTTAGCGGTCATCAAGAAACAAATACTTGATTATTGCTTTAATTCAGCTCAGGAACGATGGTCTCAGGAGCACACTTGCTCGATCGCTAGGTTACTGTGGCCTCGTATGGATTCTCATAAAACATCTTACAGTTTAGGGCTAAATAGAATATATCTGAGCGCTCTGTTATCAGTTCTTACCGGTCATTCAAAGTTCGGAAACCATGCTAGACGTATTGGTATTCCATATAATGACTTTTGTAGGAGCTGTCAAAATGAAGAAGAGGAGGAAACAATTACTAATCTTCTGTGTAACTGCCCGGCCCTGGAATCGCTCCGTCATCAGGCGCTGGGTTCGTCTCACTTTTCTGATCTATCTGATCTGTCAGCTGTCCAACTTGGGTGCATACTAGCATTCTTGAAATTGTCGAAATGGGTGTGTAACTAAATACTAGGGTGATCGATTATTCGACATTTTCCAAAAACCGGTTTTCGAATAGTTCGAATAGTTGACATTTAAAAAAAACCGGTTGATATTTTTCAAATTCAGAAAAAACCGGTTAACCGGTTTTTCATTATAAATAAAAAAATATATTTTAATTTGAAAAACTTAATGTTTATGTTTAAATTTGATTAATAAAACATGGCCCGAAATGATTTTTAACAGTTTAAAAGATTATAACTGTAGATCTAGTCGTCTGATTTACATTATTTCATTAATATAAAAAAATTAGGAAAAAAGTGGGACACTTCTGTTAAACATAAGGTACTATGAAATCCTAGCTTATTTTAAAAGCCCTGTTTAGGAAATTTGCATAGGCATTCCAACACTTCCATAAAATTTCAGCCGTAAATTAATTATTGTAATTGGAATATAATCTTAAGATTGATAAAATTTTATCAAACAGTTATCAATTTTACAAATAAATTTTTTTAATAAATTAGGAAAATCAAAAAAGTTTAACCAAAGGAGCTTTAGAAAAATATACGCTAGTTCCTCGACTCAAATATTTTTAAAATTTAGCTGTATTATTATTTAGTTAAAAATTTCATTTAAATAATCTTTGAATACAAAGCAAATAAAAGTATCCGAAACCGGTTTTTAAAAAGTGAAAAAACCGGGTTATTCGATATTCGAAAAATCAACATTAAGAAAAAACCGACACTGGTAAAGCAGAAAAAACCGGTTGAAAAATCGAGTCGATCACCCTAGTACTAACATTTATGCATATGGCAAATTAATTTTAATTAGGTCTAGAAAAATGTATATTAATAGGCCAGTTTGATAACATTTTAATATAATGATTTATCTGTACACAGAACATACTCATTTTGAATTTTATCCGGATATAATCATTTAATTACGAATTAAGTGGTATTAAGTGATTTTCAGAAGTATACCTTATATGTGAGCTAAGACAACCTATGGACCGATCCGGAAGAAAAAATCCGTAGAATGGTTTATATATACAAAATACACATTTATGTCGAATTTTATCCCGATAATTTTGATTGTTAATGTGCATTTGAGTAATTTTCGGAAATGGTCCTTATATGGGAGTTGTGACCAATTATCAACCGATAAGGAAAAAATTTCGTATAATGATTTATATGCCAAAAAAATTCAAGTCGAATTTTACTACAATAGATTTATTAATTAATGAAATTTGTGCGTTTAGGTGATTTTCGGAAGTGGACTTTATATGTATAGGAGCTATGACCTTACACAAAACATATTTGTGTCGAATTTTATTAAGATATCTTTATTTGATAATGAAATATGTGCGTTTAAGTGATTTTTTTGAAGGAAATATTACCATATAGGGAACAATCCGGAAAAAATTTGGTAGATTGATTTATATGCTCACAAAGCATATTCAAGTCGTACTTTATCCAGATAGCTTTATTATAATATGTGCGTTTAAGTGATTTTCGTAAGTGGACCCTCTATGGAAGCCTATCCGGAAAAAATTTCGTAGAGTGATTCATATAAAGACAAAACATATTTGTGTCGAATTTTATCAATATAACTTTATTTGACAATGAAATATGTGCGTTTAAGTAATTTTCGGAAGTGGGACTTATATGACCAATAATGAACCGATCCGGGGAAAAAGTGGTAGAATGATTTATATGTACACAAAATATATTCAAGTCGAATTTTATCCTTATAGCTTTAGAATTTAATGAAAAATATTCGTTTAAGTGATTTTCGGAAGTGGACCTTATATGGGAGCTATGACCAATTATGAGCCTATCCGGAAAAAATTTCGTAGAGTGACTCATATAAAGACAAAACATGTTTGTGTTGAATTTTATCACGATAGCTTTATTTGACAATGAAATATGTGCTTTTAAGTGATTTTCGGAAGTGGGCCTTTAATGGTAGCTATGACCAATAATGGACCGATCCGTAAAAAATTTGGTGAAATGATTTGAATGTATACAAAACATATTTGTGTCGAATTTTATCCCGATAGCTTTATAATTCAATGAAATATATGCGTTTAAGTGATTTTCGGAAGGGGACTTTATATGGGAGCTATGACCAATTATGGGCCTATCCGGAAAAAATTTAGTAGAATAATTTATATTTATACGAAATATATTTATGTCGAATATTATCACGATAGCTTTATTTGATAATGAAATATATATTTTTAAGTGATTTTCGGAAGTGGGGTTATATGGGAGCTATGACCAATAATGGGCCGATCCGTAAAAAAATTTGTAAAATGATTTGTATGTATACAAAACATATTTGTGTCGAATTTTATAACGATAGCTTTATAATTCAATGAAATATATGAGTTTAAGTGATTTTCGGAAGGGGGCCTTATATGGGAGCTATGACCAAATATGGACCTATCCGGAAAAAATTTCGTAGAGTGATTTATATTTAGATTATATATATTTGTGTCAAATTTCATCAAGATAGCTTTATATGACAATGAAATATGAGCTTTTAAATGATTTTCGTAAGTGGGCCTTATATGGGAGCTATGACCAATAATGGACCGATCCGTAAAAAATTTGGTAGAATGATTTGTATGTACACAAAACATATTTAACTCGAATTTTATCACAATAGCTTTATTCATCATTGAAATATGTCCGTTTAGGTGATTTTCGGAAGTGGACCTTGTATGGGAGCTATGGCCCATTGTGGACCGACTGAGATCTACGTTAACAGTATGATTTCTGTTCATATTATATTTGCATGTACAAAATTTTGTGTTGATACCGATATATTTGATTGAGTTATTAACGATAAACTAATTTCCGGGAATATTTGTATGGGGGCTATGGGAAATATTGGATCGATTCTAAAGATTTTCAACATAATTGATCACTGATATGAAAAAATAATGTGTGACAAAATTTATCGAAACATCTTTAGTAGTTTCTGAGAAAACTTCAAAAGAATTATGAAAAAAACGTAATTTTTTTCGAGGTATTCTGAAATTTTTACTCATAACTTTTTACGTTGTGAACCGATTTTGCTGATTTTTAATACCAAACTGCTTAGGATAATAATAAATATTTTGGGTGAATTTGGTTGATTTCCTTGGCTTAGTTTTAACGTGAGCGTGTTTTACACAGACAGACAGACAAACAGACGGACGGACAGACGGACATAGCTAAATCGAATCAGAATTTCATAAGGACCCAGAATATATTTCTTGGTGTTACACACGGAACGACAAACTTATATATACCCTCTATCACCACTGATGGTTCCTTGGCTTAGTTTTAACGTGAGCGTGTTTTACACAGACAGACAGACAAACAGACGGACGGACAGACGGACATAGCTAAATCGAATCAGAATTTCATAAGGACCCAGAATATATTTCTTGGTGTTACACACGGAACGACAAACTTATATATACCCTCTATCACCACTGATGGTGGTGGAGGGTATAAAAATATGTTTTTCTTTAAATGTTTTGGAATTTACTTTTCCTTAAGGAACTTTTGGGCACCCCTGTATTAAACGTTTATTATATAAATTTAGTTTAGTTAACTTTAATGTATAATACTATGTTCACATATCAATGTTTTTAACGTATTTTTGGAAAAACTTAATGAGTTTAAAAATTAAAAGAACGTAATTTTAAAACAATAAAAAAAACACGGCTTGATGAGGTGTAATTATCAAATGCGCTTTATTAATTCAAAATTGTTTCTTATATACTAATTTACATATTGATTTATGTTTGTTAACTAAAGTCGGTTTTGCCTACTAAGCATAAGTGTGTTTTGTTTCCGTTCTTAAATTGGGTACAAAACAAACTTATGTGGATTTTTGCGATTTATTAAAAAACAATAATTTCACAATTTTAATAATTGTTGAAAAGCAATTTTAAATAAAATAATTATTAGGAAAAATGTCTGTAAATAAATTTGGTAACAAATTTATTTATAAAAATAAAATGTAATGCAAAAAATAAAAAGTTGCAATGTAAGTAGTTATTTATATTATGTTGGCTCGTGTTAGGGGAATAATGGGAGACATTATAACACCCCCACCGTTAGCTTGAGGCTCCGACGAAACATTAAATATTTGTTTTGGTCTTAACATATATATATTTATTAAGATAATAATGCATAAAATAATTATTATATCAATACTAAAACTTATAGTTTTTGTTTTCTTATCATGATACAGTATATTGTTTAGGTTTTCTTCATACTTTATTTGTTTAAGATATATTGTTTCTAGCTTCAAATCATTAATAGTTACATTTTCATTACTTCTAATTTTCGTTATAATGTTTGGAAGGATTATTTTATCTTTGATTCTTAAATTAACATTAGTAAAATTTTTGTTTTTAGTTATTATATTACAATTCTCAAATTTTATCAAAAAGGTTCCTTTTATTTGTAGTTTATTGTTGTTATTACAGTTATGGTTAACATTTTGTTCATAATTTTTAAATATTAATAATCCTGGAAGTATTTCTGTTACATCTTCGTTTTCAAAATTTTTCATTGAACAATTTGCCTCTTTAAATTCTAAAATATTCTGTATACACTTATTTTCAATTCTAATCAAATTTTTCTCCAAATTATCTTTAAAAATTGATTGATAAATATTCTTGTTATGATCAATAAGTACTGTATATGTTTCTAAAGCTAGTGTTTTATTTTTAGGATCTGGAATCGGTTCGAAAGTTATTTTACTAAGTGTGTTCTGTGAATATAATGGTATCTTAAAAATTAATAATATATTTCCATCATGTAATGCAACGGAAGTTTTTATATTAACGTAACTGTCAAAGTCTATTATAAGGTCCATTTCTTTTGGGGTCAAAATGTCTGTCGGAATAATTCCTAATTTACTTGAAAATACCACTTGTCCTATGTCGTCGATATGATTACGTAAAAGTGCTATATCATTATTAATTTGGTAAATGTGTTGCATGAACAATATTTCGTCCTCTAATGTTGCTATTTTATTTTGAAAAATGTTCTTAAATTGGTTTAAGTATTTTCCCACGTGAATTTGTTGTATGTTGATATGGTCTGTTATATTTTTGATCTGATCCGAAAAGAAGTTATTTATTTGAGTCAAGTTATGTATAGTGTTGGTTAAGAGCCCATTATTTTCATAAAGTTGTTTTAATGAATAATTTATATGTTCCTCGTCTTCGCTATCCATTGTTCCTGTTATAATTTTCAAACCTTTTCCTAACAAATTAACTAGTCCTCGCTTTCTTCTAAATTGTGGGCTTAAGTTAGCAATTTTGGCTTTAAGTATCGCAAAGTTTTTGTCAACAGTGTCCAGTAGTGTTTTTGTATCTGTCGTGGTTGTTTTAAGTATCGCTACATTGTCAGCAATTAATCTAAGGGTTTCCTCATACATGGTAACATTAATAATGTGTATTATCTTAGAATATGTTTCTATTGGTCTAATTTCATCCAGTTTGATTGGGATATATCCATTATTGTATGTCAAGTCTTGAATATCTAAGTATTGTGCATTAGTTGTCATGATTAGTGTAAGTATTATGATCCAAGTCGTCATCTGAAAATAAATTATTTTTTAGATATTATGGTTGGGTTATTTCTGTCTTGATATTTTTTTCTAGGTTTAACATGGGTTTTGTAATATTTGTGTCCAGTTTTTACAGTTTGTAAGTGGTCGTTATCTATCTTATTTGCGTTAACTTTCCTATATTTTGTGTGGTTCTTACCACCTCTTATCTCCTTAATATAATTTGTTCCGTCTTCTAATTCTATATCTTTTCTAGATTCATTCAATTTCTGTATATATTTCTCCTTTTTCTGGTTTATTAGGTCGTGAATTTCCTTATATTTGTCTTCATGTATTTTACCATTTAGGAAATCAATCGGCTTAATACCTGTAGTGCTGTGTATTGTATTATTGTAGAACCCTATTATCCTTGTCATTTTGTCTTCCATAGTTTCGTCTTTATTTCTGCTATTGTGTCTTAGTAACCGTATGTGTTCATTAATGGTATTGTGTAGTCGTTCGATATCTGCGTTTGATGTGTGATTACTGTTAGAGGTATAATGGATTTCTATGTTTTCGTCCTTTAAGAACTGTTGCATTGGTATAGCCTTGAATCCGAGTTCATTGTCTACTATAATTTTGTTTATTTTTCCGTATGTGTTAATTATTTGTAATAATTTGGATTTGAACTCTGTCCAATTCCTTCCATTTATCTGGAATGCTAGTGCGAATTTAGAAAATTTGTCAATTGCTGTCATAAAAAGTTTCTTCTCTAAAGTGTAAAATACGTCTATGTGTATAATTTCGCGAGGCTTAGATGGGGTTTCCGTAATTTTATATGGTATTTTTGGAGGTTTCCTATCATATTTTTCCAGGTTACATATTTCACAGTTGTTTATGAACTGCGTAATTCTTTCTTTCAAATGCGGGTTGTATATGCGAGTTATCAATTCTTTATATACTGCTTGAATACCTCGGTGGTTTTTATCAAGATGTTCCCTTTTTATTTTCTCCGTAAGTAGTTCTTCATTCTCCACGTCCTCTGTAAGGATGAAACATCTTATGATCCTAAAATTTTGATTATTTGCGAATAATTCGTCAAACGTTGTTTTGAAAATTGGATAAAACTCTTCTTCAATTAAAATAGCATTTAACTTTGATGGATTAAAATGATTTTTGAGTAATGTAATAGCGGTCTCACTGTCCAGTTCCTTCATATAAATATGTTTTCTTCTATTTCCAAAAATTGTTTTGTTTCTAATCCTTAGTGATCCTGATGTTGCCTTTGTTATAATAACCTGATTTTTAAATATGTTGATTGGTGATGATGTTTCCCTTATTGTTACATTACTGGATTCTAACGCATTTATGCTCACAGATTCCGGTTCAATCCTAGATAAGGCATCGGCATTGCCATTTTTAGTTCCCTTCTTGTATTTTATTTCATAGTCAAATTCCGATAATTTTAATCTCCATCTTACAAGTTTGGAGTTGGGTTCTTTTATTGAAAAAAGCCAAGTTAACGGCTTATGATCTGTTTCTATAAGAAATTTGCGTCCGAAAAGATATGGCCTAAAATATTTTGTAGCCCATACAATGGCCAATAATTCTTTTTCTATTGTGCTATAATTTATTTCATGTGTGTTGAGAGTACGACTAGCGAAACATATTGGGTGGTTGTCCTGTGAAAGAATAGCTCCTAGCGCATAGTTACTGGCATCAGTAGTGAGCGTGAATGTTTTTGTAAAGTCAGGATATGCTAGTATTGGGTCATTAATTAGTAAAGTTTTAAGGGTATTGAAGCTTTTCTCATATTCAGGGTCATTCAAGTTAAGTTTTGTGTCTTTTTTCAAATATTTCGTCATGGGTTTCGCGATTAATGAATAATCTTTGATAAATTTCCTGTAATAGCCAGTAAGGCCAAGAAATTGTTTAATTTGTTTAGTATTTTTTGGAATAGGGAAATTTTTAACGCACTCAACTTTCTTTGGGTTTGTCTTAATCCCTTCTGACGTTGTTATATGACCTAAGAAATCTGTTTCTTTCTTAAGAAATTCAGATTTATCTAATTGGATTTTCAAGTTTGCATCCTTTAAACGGTCAAAAATAAGTTTAATAGAATTCATATGCTCCTGCAGTGATGTGGAAAATATGATTATATCGTCTAAGTAAACTAGACAGATTTTATTGATGTATTCTCTAAGAACATTATTCATTAATCTTTGGAATGTTGCTGGGGCTGTCTTCAGTCCAAAAGGCATTCTCAAAAATTCATAATGTCCTCCTTCTACATTGAAGGCAGTTTTATGAATATCCTCTTCATCAATTTCTATTTGATGAAATCCTTTTGCAAGGTCTAAAGTTGTAAAATACTGGCATCTTCCCAGTTTTTCTAGAATTTCATCTATATTAGGTATTGGGTACTTATCATCGATAGTTACCTCATTTAGTTTGCGGTAATCAACGACAAGTCGCCATTTTGTTTTTCCACTTGCATCTGACTTTTTGGGTACAATCCAAATAGGTGCAGAGTAAGGAGAGTTACTGTGCCTAATTATGTTGTTGTCGAGCATTTCCTTGATATGCTTTTCTACTTCATTCTTATGAATATATGGATACCTGTATGATTTGCTAAATATAGGAACGTTGTTTGTCGTCCTGATCTTGTGTTTTATAGCGGATGTAAATGAAAGTCCATCATTTTCTTGGTAGAAAAGATCATGGTACTTATTTATCATTGCTAACAATTGTAATTTTTCTTCAGCATTTAGGTGTTCTACTCGAATCTGATCATTAATAGATCTAAAATCTGACGCAAAATTAATTTCCATTTCCAAGGTTTCCGTTTTTGTTATTTCATTTTCATTTAATTCCCTAATATAATTCTCGTCGTCCTTATTATATTGGGTTTCCTGTTCATCTTCGCTTTTAACAAGAAGAGGTAATGTGTTTCCTCCTACATTTATCGTATTTGTTTCATAACAAATTTTAGCTTTCAATGGTCTAAGTAAATCGTTTCCTATAAGTCCGTCATAATATTCATGAAATTTAGTTATATAAAATTCCATTGTGTCAATTCCTCTACCGAATTCCTTAAAAATAGGGATTTTTGCTTTTTCATTAATATTTATTTGGTGTTGCAATGTTTTTATAGGGATAGGGTGAACTTTCTGTATCCATTTAGGATGACATATATTTGGATTCAGAATTGAATTAGTTGCACCTGTATCTATAATTAGTTTGAGGTGTCCTAATTTAGTTTCCACTTTTATGTAAGGAGCTACCTTGAGGCAGAAAATCGAAAATTTTCACCTTGAGGATGATTGCGATTAATTGGTGTCTCAATGTTATTTACGTCCATGGGTTCAGGTCTAGGGAAATAGTTGTCACGTTGTATATTTTGTCTGTCCTGTTGTCTGAAAGGATTCCAGTTATTTTGTTGTTGATTTTGTCCGTTATGATTAGAGTTCCGATAGTCTCTTCTTTCCCAATTATTTGAGATATTTTGAATGTCATTCCGATAGTGATTTCGAGGGTTTGGTTGATTATATGAAAAGTGTGGTTGCGTGTTTCGATTGTTAAAAATCTTTGTATTATTAGAATTGTTGTTACCAACTTGTCGGTATGTTTGTCGATTTTTATGTCCTATTTTGTTCGGTGGTTTTCCATAGCTGGGAAATATTTCGTTTGTTGATGTGACGTACGCATAGCCAGCTTGGAATAGTATTTCCATTGCTACTTCAAGGGTCTGGGGGTTCCTACATGTTAGAATTGTACGCATAGGTTCGGGAATCTTTTCCTTAAACACATTTAAGGCAGTTTTCATGTTATTTCTGGCACATTCATTTGCCGCTGGTCCGGAACCGATTGTCATAATTGTTTTATTGTTAAGACTTATAAGTCTTTATTTTATTTCATTATAAAATTCTACACTGTTAGTTTTGAAGGTTGTACCTTTTAGTTTATCGAACAGTTCCTCAAGTCCACATCTGTCCCCGAAATTATTATGTAGTACGGTCTTTATATCTCTCCATGATTGTACTTGGCAATTGATCTCTATAACTTCTCTTGCCTTTCCAGTAAGTCTGCTTTTAATTATATCTGAGAAAAGTAATTGTGAAGGTTCGTCGTAAACAGTAAGTATGGGATAGACCCTATCTATCAAGTTAATAAAGGTTTGTAAATCACGATAATCACCGCTAAATTCCGGAATTTGGTTTAAATATTTTAATGGGTCAATCCTAACTGAAGGTTTTTGATTTTCTTCTGTCATTATGAATAAATTTTTCAAACTTTTCTAAAATGAGTCTCCTATTTACCCTTACTATATTCTTATTGGTCTTCCTGATTTTTTCTTATTCCTTAGATATTTATTCCGTGATTTTATCTCAATAAGTGTTAACTGTCTTAAGAGTCCTCTTAAACTGTCCCTATCTTTTTCATTTACAATGTACAATTCAATGAGAAATTCGATTTCCTTTTCGAATTCCTCTATCACATTCATTTAAATAATTTTCTTATATTAATTAGATATTTTAATTTCTTCTTAGGAACTAGTCTTACTTTTTAAATGGTGATAAGTTGATCCTCTTGGTTGTCTGTTTATGTTGGTTCCTTCTTTATTCCGTCTATGCAATGTTGTAAGCTGATTGTTGATTTGAGCCTTCCTTCACTATTAAGCTTTCCTTTGGGTTCTAGTTTTTTTTTTAATATTATTTAATTTCACTGTTCAATTTACTTGTTTTTTTTTCACGTTTATATATATTTCTTTTTCAGTTTTGTCAATTCTATTTAATTACATATATTTTTATACCCTCCACCACCATCAGTGGTGATAGAGGGTATATATAAGTTTGTCGTTCCGTGTGTAACACCAAGAAATATTCATCTAAGACCCAACAAAGTATATATATTCTGGGTCCTTATCAAATTCTGAGTCGATTTAGCTATGTCCGTCTGTCCGTCTGTCCGTCTGTCCGTCTGTCTGTCTGTCTGTCTGTCTGTCTGTGTAAAACACGCTCACGTTAAAACTAAGCAAAGGAAATAAACCAAATTCACCCAAAATATTTATTATTATCTTAAGCAGTTTGGTATTGAAAATGAGCAAAATCAGTTCACATCGTAAAAAGTTATGAGTAAAAGTTTCAGACTACCTCGAAAAAAATTACGTTTTTTTCATAATTCTTTTGAAGTTTTCTCAGAAACTACCAAAGATATTTCGATGAATTTTGTCGCACATTATTTTTTCAGGGTAGTGATCAATTATATTCAAAATCTTTACAATCGATCCAATATTTCCCATAGCCCCCATACAAAGTTATATATTCCCGGAAATTAGTTTATCGTTAATAACTCCCTCAAATATATCGGTATCAACACGAAATTTTGTACGTGTAAATATAATATGAACAGAAATTATACTGTCAACGCAGATCTCAGTCGGTCCACAATTGGTTATAGCTCCCATATAAGGTCCACTTCCGAAAATCACCTAAACGCATATATTTCATTGATGAATAAAGATATTGTGATAAAATTCGAGTTGGATATGTTTTGTGTACATACAAATCATTCTACCAAATTTTTTACGGATCGGTCCATTATTGGTCATAGCTCCCATATAAGGCCCACTTCCGAAAATCATTTAAAAGCTCATATTTCATTGTCAACTAAAGCTATTTTGATGAAATTCGACACAAATATGTTTAGTCGAAATATAAATCACTCTACGAAATTTTTTCCGAATATGTTCATAATTGGTCATAGCTCCCATATAAGGTTCACTTCCGAAAATCACTTAAACGCATATATTTCATTGAATTATAAAGCTATCGGGATAAAATTAGACACAAATCTGTTTTGTATACATACAAAGCATTCTACAAAATTTTTTACTGATCGGTCCATAATTGGTCATAGATCCCATATAAGGCCCACTTCCGAAAATCACTTAAAGGCACATATTTCAATGTCAAGTAAAGCTATCTTGATAAAATTCGACACAAATATGTTTTGCCTAAACATGAATCACTCTACGAAATTTTTTCTGGATAGGCCCATAATTGGTCATAGCTCCCATATAAGGTCCACTTCCGAAAATCACTTAAACGCATATATTTCATTGAATTCTAAAGCTATCTGGATAAAATTCGACTTGAATATGTTTTGTGTACGTACAAATCATTTTACAAAATTTTTTACGGATCGGTCTATTATTGGTCATAACTCCCATATAAGGTCCACTTACGAAAATCACTTAAAAGCACATACTTCATTATCAAATAAAGCTATCTTGATAAAATTCGACACAAACATGTTTTGTCCAAATATGAATTACTCTGCGAAATGTTTCCCGAATAGGCCCATAATTGGTCATAGTTCCTTTATAAGGTCCACTTCCGAAAATCACTTATACGCATATATTTCATTGAATTCTAAAGCTATAGGGGTAAAATTCGACTTGAATAAGTTTTGTGTACATATAAATCATTCTACCACTTTTTTCTCGGGTCGGTCCATTATTGGTCATAGCTTCCATATAAGGTCCACTTCTGAGAGTCACTTAAACACACATATTTCATTGTCAAATAAAGTTAATTTGAGAAAATTCAAATAGGTCTACTTCAAAAAATCCCTTAAACGCACATATTTAATTATCAAATAAAGATATCTTGATAAAATATGATTTGTGCACATATGAATCACTCTGCCCTTAATTGCTCATAGCTCCTATATAAAGTCCACTTCCTAAAGTCACCTAAACTCACATATTTCATTGATTAATAAAGCTATTGAAGTAGAATTAGATTTGATCTTTTTCTGCATAAAAATCATTATACTAAATTGTTTCTTGATCAGTCCATAATTGGTCACAACTCCCATATTCTGTGTATAGCTACATCATTCTATTAAAATGTTTTCGAACTGGCGTATTAATATACATTTTTTTGGACCTAATCAAAATTAGTTCGACAAAAATTTTGGCAAGTTATCTAAAAATTAGATAGTTAGATGGGTTTCAATAAAAAGTAGCTGGTGGAGGGTATTTAAGATTCGGCATAGCCGAATATAGCACTCTAACTTGTTTTTTTTTCAGTTCAGTTATTTTTTTTTTAATTTATTCCTGGTTGTAGTAAAAATGTTAAACCTTTTTTATCTACAAAGTCCTGAGGAAATTTTTTATTAGTTTTATAATTTTAAATTTTAATTATTTTCAATTCTATTCAATTTTTTCACATTTATAATTATCAATTTAATTTTTTACTATCTTTTTTTTTATTATTATTTATTCCTCCCGGTTGTAGCAGAAAATATTCAGTTTTCTTTTTACAAAGTCCTTGGGATTACAAAATTGTTCTTTTTCTTAAATTTCACTTAAAAATTATAGGACATAATTAAAAGTATCCAGCTTTTGAATTAGTCCTTTTTTTCGACTACTTTGTCGCTTATTCTGGAGGGTCCCGTGGGAATCGCAGAATATTTTATTTTTTTTATTGTTTTCCTTTTCGCGATTAAACGTTTAACGTATATAAGATCTTTTGTACTTATATCGCGAATCCTACCGACTGCGCCAATTAAAAGAACGTAATTTTAAAACAATAAAAAAAACACGGCTTGATGAGGTGTAATTATCAAATGCGCTTTATTAATTCAAAATTGTTTCTTATATACTAATTTACATATTGATTTATGTTTGTTAACTAAAGTCGGTTTTGCCTACTAAGCATAAGTGTGTTTTGTTTCCGTTCTTAAATTGGGTACAAAACAAACCTATGTGGATTTTTGCGATTTATTAAAAAACAATAATTTCACAATTTTAATAATTGTTGAAAAGCAATTTTAAATAAAATAATTATTAGGAAAAATGTCTGTAAATAAATTTGGTAACAAATTTATTTATAAAAATAAAATGTAATGCAAACAAGTTAGAGTGCTATATTCGGCTATGCCGAATCTTAAATACCCTCCACCAGCTACTTTTTATTGAAACCCATCTAACTATCTAATTTTTAGATAACTTGCCAAAATTTTTGTCGAACTAATTTTGATTAGGTCCAAAAAAATGTATATTAATACGCCAGTTCGAAAACATTTTAATAGAATGATGTAGCTATACACAGAATATGGGAGTTGTGACCAATTATGGACTGATCAAGAAACAATTTAGTATAATGATTTTTATGCAGAAAAAGATCAAATCTAATTCTACTTCAATAGCTTTATTAATCAATGAAATATGTGAGTTTAGGTGACTTTAGGAAGTGGACTTTATATAGGAGCTATGAGCAATTAAGGGCAGAGTGATTCATATGTGCACAAATCATATTTTATCAAGATATCTTTATTTGATAATTAAATATGTGCGTTTAAGGGATTTTTTGAAGTAGACCTATTTGAATTTTCTCAAATTAACTTTATTTGACAATGAAATATGTGTGTTTAAGTGACTCTCAGAAGTGGACCTTATATGGAAGCTATGACCAATAATGGACCGACCCGAGAAAAAAGTGGTAGAATGATTTATATGTACACAAAACTTATTCAAGTCGAATTTTACCCCTATAGCTTTAGAATTCAATGAAATATATGCGTATAAGTGATTTTCGGAAGTGGACCTTATAAAGGAACTATGACCAATTATGGGCCTATTCGGGAAACATTTCGCAGAGTAATTCATATTTGGACAAAACATGTTTGTGTCGAATTTTATCAAGATAGCTTTATTTGATAATGAAGTATGTGCTTTTAAGTGATTTTCGTAAGTGGACCTTATATGGGAGTTATGACCAATAATAGACCGATCCGTAAAAAATTTTGTAAAATGATTTGTACGTACACAAAACATATTCAAGTCGAATTTTATCCAGATAGCTTTAGAATTCAATGAAATATATGCGTTTAAGTGATTTTCGGAAGTGGACCTTATATGGGAGCTATGACCAATTATGGGCCTATCCAGAAAAAATTTCGTAGAGTGATTCATGTTTAGGCAAAACATATTTGTGTCGAATTTTATCAAGATAGCTTTACTTGACATTGAAATATGTGCCTTTAAGTGATTTTCGGAAGTGGGCCTTATATGGGATCTATGACCAATTATGGACCGATCAGTAAAAAATTTTGTAGAATGCTTTGTATGTATACAAAACAGATTTGTGTCTAATTTTATCCCGATAGCTTTATAATTCAATGAAATATATGCGTTTAAGTGATTTTCGGAAGTGAACCTTATATGGGAGCTATGACCAATTATGGACATATTCGGAAAAAATTTCGTAGAGTGATTTATATTTCGACTAAACATATTTGTGTCGAATTTCATCAAAATAGCTTTAGTTGACAATGAAATATGAGCTTTTAAATGATTTTCGGAAGTGGGCCTTATATGGGAGCTATGACCAATAATGGACCGATCCGTAAAAAATTTGGTAGAATGATTTGTATGTACACAAAACATATCCAACTCGAATTTTATCACAATATCTTTATTCATCAATGAAATATATGCGTTTAGGTGATTTTCGGAAGTGGACCTTATATGGGAGCTATAACCAATTGTGGACCGACTGAGATCTGCGTTGACAGTATAATTTCTGTTCATATTATATTTACACGTACAAAATTTCGTGTTGATACCGATATATTTGAGGGAGTTATTAACGATAAACTAATTTCCGGGAATATATAACTTTGTATGGGGGCTATGGGAAATATTGGATCGATTGTAAAGATTTTGAATATAATTGATCACTACCCTGAAAAAATAATGTGCGACAAAATTCATCGAAATATCTTTGGTAGTTTCTGAGAAAACTTCAAAAGAATTATGAAAAAAACGTAATTTTTTTCGAGGTAGTCTGAAACTTTTACTCATAACTTTTTACGATGTGAACTGATTTTGCTCATTTTTAATACCAAACTGCTTAAGATAATAATAAATATTTTGGGTGAATTTGGTTTATTTCCTTTGCTTAGTTTTAACGTGAGCGTGTTTTACACAGACAGACAGACAGACAGACAGACAGACGGACAGACGGACATAGCTAAATCGACTCAGAATTTGATAAGGACCCAGAATATATATACTTTGTTGGGTCTTAGATGAATATTTCTTGGTGTTACACACGGAACGACAAACTTATATATACCCTCTATCACCACTGATGGTGGTGGAGGGTATAAAAAGAAAAAGTTGCAATGTAAGTAGTTATTTATATTATGTTGGCTCGTGATAGGGGAATAATGGGAGACATTATAACATTTAAACACAACCGTTCACATATGAAATCATCGTGTTTTTTGCTTTGAAATGTTTTTCCGACTTAAACATTTTGTTTCAGAAATTAAGATTTTCACTTAAATTACACTAAATTTAATATTTAAACACAATTATTTATTAAATTAAAATAAATTTAAAATCTTTTCAACAACAATATTAATATTTTTTGTAATTTAAATTTTTATTTTTGACATTACTTTTTGTTCTAGCTGCGTTCATTAAACAAAAGTACGAAAAAAAATCATTCCTGTTCTAAAAACATTATGTGTTTTATAATTAAACATGTCGAATTGATATGTTTTTGAACATGAAAAATGTATTGAAAAGCGAGTCGAATTTGATCTGTTTTTTGAAAAAACATTATGGGCCTAATTTCGTAAATCCCTACGCCTTACTTCACCTATCAATTTTTAAATTTGTATTTGGTAAAACACTTCATTATGACAAGTGATTGTTTGCGTTAAAACAAGTGAACAAGCTTCGTTATTTGTGAAAAATGTATAGAAAATGATATTTTATAAAACGCATCACCTGAAAAATACACACTTGAAACTTCAAATCGAACACCTAATTTATTCAAGCTTTCGCTTTGAAATTTTATTGAATAAATTAATAAAATAAACTTTTTAAGTGGAAATGTACACTCTTATGTACATGTAACAGATATCTTTATGAAAAGTTGTGGTATTGGAGCTACTCGACCTCGTAAGGGAAAGGACGCAAATTGGTATGTATTTCTATTGATATTACAATGGAACTCGCTTCTCTGAAATTAGAGCACTTATATCCATATACGAATTTTATCCAGATTTTGTAGCTGAATGGCGAGTGGACCACATTACACAATCTTCATATATGTACATAGCTAAAGTCATTCCATTGTAATATCGATAGAACTCGGCGACGGTGCTCCAATGTATCAATAAAGATGGAATCCAGATTTCACCTAATACGCGATCGAGTAGCTCCGTATGTAGAAAAAGCTTCCTTCAGAAATGTTTTATGTCAAATCATATGTCTAACACTAATACCATCAACCACAATGTATTTTACTTGTTTCAATACAGTTTAATGCTTAAATAGCGGAAAAACTGGTCTTGTTCAATTAACCATTTTTTACATATATGTCAAAAATATATTTTTTTATTATATAAGGGTTTGTGATTATGGTAATTGGTTTGTATATGCGATTAATAATTTAAATCCAAACACAATTCAGTCGTTAAAGGTGATAACCCAACGCAATAACGAAGTGATTTGTAGAATTTACTTTTTTTGATAAAGCGTTCACTTTTGAATGTGAAGTGTAGGTGATGCGTTCAACGCAGGGGATTTACGAAATAACCCCCTATGTGTTTCAAAAAACACGAAGGTGTGAACGTAGTATAAAGCAATTTTTAAATAGTATTTCCTTTTAAATAAAATCATCACCAGTAAAAAATGTTTGTTTAAATGAGTTCAACCAGGGACGTAACGGTTATAAGAAAAATGACGAAAAGGTCTCATTTATCAATTAATAGTAATGGATTTAAAATAAGTGTTATAATTAACCATTATTTATAAGTTATATTTGATTTTGACCGTCGTAATCAATACCAGAGAGAAATATATTTTTTGGTTAAGAATAACAATTATCGTAACCAAAAATTTTTTATTGGTTATATATTTTCTAATATATTTGGCAAAGTAAATAAAACGGGCAGTTTTGCAACAAATGTGTATTCATTTTAAAAATAAAATATAATTTAAATGAATTTGCCTTTTAATTCCGTTAATATTTATATGGATCAAAAAATAAATTAAATAAATTTTGGTTATCTATAACCAAAAAAATATTGGTTGCTGAATAACAGTTATTCATAACCAAAAAAATATATTTCTCATATTAATTGGTTACGGAGACCTAAATAATATAAATCTTATAATAATGGTTAAAAAGTACTCAAATAAAATAAAGGGATTTTTTGAATAACGTTTTATTTCAAAAGAAAAAAATAACAATTATTTTCGGTCCCTGAGTTTAACAAATAATTTTTCGTTTTTGTAATGCAAGTGTCGTTTCCTTGTGAGTAAAAACGTACACATTCTGTGGTTTTTCTAACACATTTTCAAAAGTCATTAATGACAATCAGAAAAATTTAATCGTGAAGCTTTAATTCTACAACTAAATAAAAAATAAATACCTATATAAAAATATGAATTTAAACCAGGGACCGAAAATAATTGTTATTATTTTCTTTTGAAATAAAAGGTTATGCAATAAAAAATTTTTGGTTACGATATTCTTAACCAAAAATATATTTCTCTCTGGTATTGGTTACGACGGTCAAAATCAAATATAACTTATAAATAATGGTTAATTATAACACTTATTTTAAATCCATCACTATTAATTGATAAATGAGACCTTTTCGTCATTTTTCTTATAGCCGTTACGTCCCTGATTTAAACAATAAAAAGTGGTAAAATTTAATAATGTTTAACGATCTAAACTAATTTTTAGTTTAAAAAAGACAACATATGTCCAATTTCAAAAACTGGTTGACCTAATAGAAGAATTTCCACAACTTGCAACCGGCAGCCCTTTATTTGGAAGCAATAAAGTTATTGTAGAACAGACGTGGGATAATGCTGCACAAAAACTTAATACCCTTGGGCAGGAGTGGAAAAGGGTGCGGTATTTTAGCTATAACCTTGTAATTTATTATTATAAACAAAAGGTATGCATATTTTTCGTAATAGATATGGCATGACCAAAAGTGTAGTCTTAAAAGAAAAATAAGCGATAACAATAAAAGTCTTCACGGAACTGGTGGAGGATCCTGCATAGTAAACAACTTAACAGAAGTTGAACTGCAAATTGACAAAATGTGTCACCTTTCGTCAGCAGCAGCACCCAGTGGCAAAATTTTAGGTTTACCAACTGCCCAAAAACCTTTGCCTCCATCTGCAGCACCCAGTTGTAAAATTCTAGATATACCACCTGCTCAAAAACATTTTCAACTAACACCACCTCGAAGAGATGTTAAGTTGCTGTTATAATTCCAACAACTTCGAAGAAAACCACAGAACAAGAGGAACAGTACGAACTTATGATGGATATATTTACGTTAAATATTTCTGAAATAGTTACACTAGAAAACTCGCCAAGGACATTTAAACAAAACAGAAAAAGAAAAAATGAAGAAAACAAATTTGAAAAACAAACATTATTACAGCAGACACAAAGAATAAACAGTTGGAAGGATTTATAGAAAGCACTAAAGTGGCAAAAATACAGCCTGAGGCATCAACAGTTCGAGCTCAGGCTTTAAAAGAACCAGCTATTGCCCTAAAAGAAATAGCAGATTCGGTAAAAGTAATGGCCCAAGCCCTGGTAGATATAACCAAGCATCTTAAAGATGAAGATTAATAAAAACTTCATTATAAAATATCAATTTAATTAACTATTTTTATCTCTATTGAATTTTTTGTACATATTTTGTTTTTTTTTCTTTAAATAAAAAAGACAATTGTTTTTTCTTTTATTTTTTTGCTTTATATTAAATTTCAAGAAATTTCATCCCTGATAGTTTTGGCTATTTCTTCAGAGTATAAACCACTATCGTTTTCATCGTTACTGGAAGACTAAACGTTTTCACTTGGCTCCCAATTATTTTTGTAAAAAATACATACAGTGTCTCACATAAGTATTCGAATTTGGTTGTACTTTGAAAAGAAACATAATTTAATAATATTTTTGTGTGTGAAATGAATAATTAAATTTCTTATATTGTCTAGAGAGTCCTAAGGTATAATATCACACTCTTTAAAATTTGGAAAAATTACATTTACCTAAATTGATTTAAATTAAAAAAAAATCCATTAAATTAATGGTCAAATTCATATTTGACCATATTATACGAAACACAAAAATTATAATCGAGTGGTTTTTTGCTTTAAATTGTGTTAAGGGGTTACTATCAACCGAAATTATATATTTTTGGCCCATTTGTTCCACCATTTTGGAGCATTTGTACCATCTTTTCATGTAATATCATTAAAATGGCGATTTTTTTTCCTTTTTTTCAGAAATACAACCAAACTTTAATGTTGGGATTTAATAGACCCCTTGAGGTGTCTAAAAATAATAATTTTTGTTATAAGGATTTGTTCTTAAAAGTTCCAAGATGTATTTTTTGTATCGTTCTTCTGTTTCTAATTGAATTGTAAGTCCCTTTTCGTACCGCTAGGGTCGATATTTTCCGACAAAGTTGACTAGTATACATTCATGTACATATTAACACTAATATATTTTAAATGTTCAATACATTATATCGGTATACAATTCCAAAACATGCCTTTACAAAACGTCATCCTATACAGTAGATTTCGGTTTTTACTATACGTACACGCTTATGTTGCCCATTACAATAACACTGTAAGTCCAAAATTTTGGGTTTATTTTGATCATAGTAATCAATATTTAAACAGATATCGATATTTTTGAGTTAGACCATAATGATATAGTGGCATGCAGCCTGGAGGTCATTGGTATATAAAAATAATGATTCTACCATATTGAATGGTGTTTCTTTGAGGCATGTTTTGGAGTTGTACACTTCCACAATACATTGAAAACTTAAAATATATAAAAGCTGATATCTAAAAGAATATATACAAGAAAACTTTCCCCGAAAATTTGTGACCTAGTATTATGAAAATGGACTTAAGTTCCAGAATTAGCGACAGAATAATGATATAAATAATATATCTTGGATCGTTTAAATACAGATTCTTGTAACAAAAAATACTATTTTTAGATACTCCAAGGGGTCTATTAAATCCCAATATCATATTTTGGTTTTATCTCTGGGAAAAAAGAGAAAATACTACAAATATTGCCAAAATCGCCATTTTAATGATATTACATAAAAAGAGGGTACAAATCCCCAAAAATTGTGGACCAACTGGGCCAAAAATATATAATTTCGGTTGATAGTAACCCCTTAAAACAATTTAAAGCATAAAAACCATTCGATTCTAAAATTTGTGTTTCGTATAATATGATCAAATATGATTTCTTTTCATAGTTTACCTAAATTCGAATACTTATGAGAGACACTGTATATTATGCAGAGCGCAGCACACATTAATAATTTGTGATGCCTTTTTAGGGTTATAATGTAAACCTCTGGAGCCAAGATTGCACCTAAATCGGTTTTTTAATACACCATTGCACAGTGGGGCAGAATGGAATTTTTTTGGAAATAAATCTGGCATTTCTAAACGGCTGATCCGATCGGGATAAAATTTGGCGTGAGCGTAGCCAAGGAGTACTCGAGTTTAAGTTTTGAAGATGAACCCTGCAGATGCCCCAGGGACGGCTCTGTGGCGGCTCAAAGTAGGGTACCTACGACATGTAAAATTTTTAAACTCGTGCCATTTTTTTGTTTTTCACCCAAATACAAAGATTTTTATATTTTGTGAAAGCGCGAGATCTTGAAAAAACATGCTTGGACATACTACTTATCTCTTATAATATCCGAGTTATAAGCATTTAAAAATTTAGTGATACAAAATTTACCATACCTTGGTCCGCCTTATTTTGAATACCGGGCGTAATTTTGGACCAAATGGACTCACTCAACTTGTTAGTTAGACAACAAAATTTCCAATAATATACAAAAAATTTCAGATCAATATCATTTACAGATCCAAAAATATACGTTTTTTAATTTAAAAATTCAAAAAATTTTAGATTTTTGCCGTTTTTTGCCAAAAATGTGTCTTAACTCTTTTATTAATAAAATAAAATTTTCTTTAAGAACATATCACAATTTTATAGTTTTCAAAAAGGTATCTTTACGCAGAACGCTTTGGCGTAAAAAACTTGTCCTATTTTTTGAAAATGTTGCCAGTGCGTCCTTCCGAATATGACCTATTTTTTATCAAAACTTCAACTTTGGCCGACATGTTCTAAAATCCCAAAGCTGGGATCAGAAAACTGAAAGCAGTTTTGGAAACCTCAATATGTTTTCTATTTACTCCAAAAGTATTTTCCCAGCCCTGAAAGAAATGTGGACCCTATGGGCAAAAATGTAAAAAATCCCATTTTTGGGATTTTCATTCCTATTTTTGGGAATTACGGGATGCCCTTTGACCTTTTCAATTTTTTTTTTTGCATTTTCTTATTTGAAAAGACAAATTTAACAAGCGCTGAAAATTTAATTGAGTTTTGTTCATAAATAAAGATTTTGTCATATATTACATATTTGTTTAATTTCTAAAACTATTTTGGAAATTCTCGACCCTTTACAAAAAATTTCAAGCCAATATCTCAATTACATTCAAAAATATGTTCATTTAAACCTGTGTCCTTTAATTTCATTTTTTTCATATTTTAGTATTAAGTATGACAGAACATACATTTGGTGTTGAATAAAATATTTGGACAATTTTTAAAAATTATTTAGTTAATTATTTTATTAAAGACTATAACATTGTATATACAATAAAAAAATTATAATTTTATTATGAGCCACGCACAACAACACCTAAATCACCCCACACAAACCACCTTTCCCGCCCACCGAAATATAAAACACAATTTAATACAATATCATCAGTTAGTATAATAGCTATTTTTATTTGAACTGTTTATCGTAAACATAATACAATTAATTCTTACAACCTACTTATATAGTTAATTCCTAACACTACTTATTTTCTATAAAATAATCTGTCATATCGGTATACATATCCAGAAGGTAATATAAGTCCTTTAAATCTTCCTTGTTTTGAGATGATAGAGTTTCATAACAAATCCATCTTTTTCGCATAGTTGAAAGAACAGGATCAGAAGATAGAAGTAAACTATTAAAAATATCTTCATTCTGTGATTGCCTGGAGCATTTTCTTGAGCTGAATAGTTGAACATGCTTAAAATCTCGATTCCTCGCTTCCTGGGCTTCTTCTGTTAACTCTCCAAGTGGAAGAATATTCGATTCAATTATTGTTTGACCATGACACAATACATTGTGTACTGTTGGTGTTAGTTCCCTCCATGGATACAGAGATACAAGTAATTTAGAAATTTTAGATGTATATTCCCCAAATCGATTTCCATTAATTTTATGTTTACTATTCAGTGCCATTAACATAGTGTTAACTCTTCGAAGCAACTCCTTGTCGATTCCAGTTATTTTTGAAGTAATTTCAAAAGCACGCAAAAACCTTCTCGCCGTATTACCGTCATTTGTACTACCGCAACTTGGAAGTGGTTTGTCGATGTTTAATCCCATCTGAACTTTAAATTCTTCTTGGATTCTGCTTTTTTCCGCAGCTCTCAGTTCTTTCAATTCTTCATTATTTTTTGTTGATTTAGTAAGATTCTCTGGCACACTTCTATATTTGAGGTCGTATGCTATGTGTAAAAAGTAATCCAAAAATCGTATTCTGGCATGAAGTGGTGAAATTCCGAAAGACAGGACTTCTTCATTAATACTTCTGCTTTTGTTTATATTTGAGAATTGCGACTTTTTCTCATTACATATTGAGCATCTCCAGAAGGAAGAAGTGTGTTATGGCATTGCTGACCTTTCCATCAATCATTGTTAAGCTTAGCTGATATGATACGTTAATAGAGAATTCCTTTATTTGTATGCAAATGGGCTCCAGTGCATTTATTTCATCTTTTAAATATTCCACTAAATCTTTTGTTGTTTTCTTTGACTCCTTTATATATTCAAATCCATTGGGTCTACAAAAATTTTTTGAACCCGGAGTTGTATTGATCCATATATCTTCAAATGAATTTCCGATGCTTGACGATGATGGATTAAGGGAATATGAACGAATTCATAATGGCACTAATGATGACATAAATACACTTTTGTAGTCTGCTAATGTCCGACTTCCACAAGCTTGTTTGTATTCTGGAAGTGCTGATAAACCGTCACATCCTCACTTACACATTAAGACAACATCACAGTTATGAATTTTCCTTAGTTGGTCTTCTGAAAAGTCTGACACAATTCTTGATGCTGTGTTTTCGAGCAAAGATGATATATCAATACAAGCTTCCACATCAT
The DNA here is from genome assembly GCF_015586225.1 of Lucilia sericata. Lineage (NCBI taxonomy): Eukaryota > Metazoa > Arthropoda > Insecta > Diptera > Calliphoridae > Lucilia > Lucilia sericata. The sequence continues at coordinate 390,356 of NW_023994045.1, forward strand.
TAACAGCAATAGGTGATGGTAGGATAGTTTGTTTTTTTTTCCTGGATCGCCTTGTATGATGGTAATATATTGTGTCCTTTTTCATGCAGAGCTTTCCTTAATATTTGGTACTTATTTCGACTGAGACCCAGTTCCAACATAAGCGCTATTGCTTCCTCTTCAGCAAAATTTGATTGTGATGTTGGAGTTGGTATACTTTCCACAATTCGCTTAAGTCGTTTTGGTGATGCATTAGGAAGAATAGTTGCAATATGTACGGCATCCATAGGTTGGTTTTCCTTTTTCAGCATTTCGTTAAATGTATCAGCAATTTCCTCATTTGAGATTGAAAAAAGTTTTTGTGTGACCCTCTTTTTTTTGACCTTGAACATAAGTCTTCATATGACTTGCAAGGCGCTCCTGTTGATGTGTTGTAAGTTGAGATTTCCGTAGTAGTTTCCATCCAACTACAAAATTTTAATCGAAATTTCTTTTGATTTCCATCCACAGACTTACTTTTTACATCAAAAAGTTTTCAATTTTTGATAAGCCTGTTTTCTACTATATGTAGTTTTTATATAATTTGAAATGTCTTCAATTCTTTCTGGCCCTTTTGAAGATACACTCCATAAAACGGAACACAACTCTTCATACTTTAATGTAATCTTCATTGTAGATTTATTAAATATGGTACTTAAAATCTGAGAAGTTTACTTATATACGAATTCTTGTCATTTCCGATACAGGTATTCCAAAGTAAAATATTACGAATTGTCTACCTATTAACATTTAGGACTATATTACTATAACCTGTAATTCAGTCATTGATATTTCTTATTAGTGAATGAATCGAAATTATAATTGCCTCTATATTTTTACCTACATGATCATAAACGAAACAGAACGAAATGATCTGTCGAAAAAATTTAGGTAAAAAATAGTTATAATTTTTTTAAAATTTAAGCATAATAGGACCTTTCAATTATAAGGATAAGCAAACAAATTGAAAATAGGTAAATATAAGATTTAAATATGTTCTGTCATACTTAATACTAAAATATGAAAAAGATGAAATTAAAGGACACAGGTTTAAATGAACATATTTTTGAATGTAATTGAGATATTGGCTTGAAATTTTTTGTAAAGGGTCGAGAATTTCCAAAATAGTTTTAGAAATTAAACAAATATGTAATATATGACAAAATCTTTATTTATGAACAAAACTCAATGAAATTTTCAACGCTTGTTAAATTTGTCATTTCAAATAAGAAAATGCAAAAAAAAATTGAAAAGGTCAAAGGGCATCCCGCAATTCCCAAAAATAGGAATGAAAATCCCAAAAATGGGATTTTTTACTTTTTTGCCCATAGGGTCCACATTTCTTTCAGGGCTGGGAAAATACTTTTGGAGTAAATAGAAAACATATTGAGGTTTCCAAAACTGCTTTCAGTTTTCTGATCCCAGCTTTGGGATTTTAGAACATGTCGCCCAAAGTTGAAGTTTTGATAAAAAATAGGTCATATTCGGAAGGACGCAGTGGCAACATTTTCAAAAAAATAGGACAAGTTTTTTACGCCAAAGCGTTCTGCGTAAAGATACCTTTTAGAAAACTATAAAATTGTGATATGTTCTTAAAGAAAATTATATTTTATTAATAAAAGAGTTAAGACACATTTTTGGCAAAAACGGCAAAAATCTAAAATTTTTTGAATTTTTAAATTAAACAACGTATATTTTTGGATCTGTAAATGATATTGATCTGAAATTTTTTGTATATTATTGGAAATTTTGTTGTCTAACTAATAAGTTGAGTGAGTCCTTTTGGTCCAAAATTACGCCCGGTATTCAAAAAAGGCGGACCAAGGTATGGTAAATTTTGTATCACTAAATTTTTAAATGCCTATAACTCGGATATTATAAGAGATAAGTAGTATGTCCAAGCATGTTTTTTCAAGATCTCGTCGAGCGCTTTCAAAATAAAAAAATCTTTGTATTTTGGTGAAAAACAAAAAAATGGCACGAGTTTAAAAATTTTACATGTCGTAGGTACCCTACTTTGAGCCGCCACAGCGCCGTCCGTGGGGCATCTGCAGGGTTCATCTTCAAAACTTAAACTCGAATACGCTTGGCTACGCTCACGCCAAATTTTATCCCGATCGGATCAGCCGTTTAGAAATGCCAGATTTATTTCCAAAAAATTTCCATTCTGCCCCACTGTGCATTGCACCTTTCGATTATATTTCTAATCTTGCAATGTCTTTCATTAAACTTTTTCTTAAGATTTTCCGTTGGACTTCTGTATGGTGTCATTAAATATGGCTGCAACTTATATATGGAATCACCTACATAAATATTTAGAAACACAAAAGAAAAATTAGTGATTGTCACATTTTTTTACAATGCACAGTGGTATAGGAAAAAAAAAAGAGGGAAATAATTCGGTAACTTCTAAACGGTTAATCCGATTTTAATGAAATTTGGTATGCACAAAGAGGAGGTGTTGTCGAGTTTAGGTTTTGAATTTGGACCTTATAGGCCAACCAGGGGCCCGGCGGGGGGTCCTCAAATTAGGACACCTCGGCTATGTTAAATTTTTAAAACGATCCTATTTCTTCATTTGAGTTCCGATTTAAAAAAAATTTCGTATATAGAATCTCCTCATCGAGCACTATAAAAAATGTCGTCATAGCAGTAAATTATCTCTTATAGTTTAGGAGATATTCGCATTTGAAAATTAAAATTTTAAAATTTTTACCGTTCTTACTTTAGTTTTTTGATAATAGCGGGTCCAAATATTCCCGATTTTCGCCATTTCTTTTTTTATTCGCTTAACAAAAGTTTATATATCAAGCAGTGAAAGAATTATGTAAAAATCATGACTGAGTCCAAAGTTATAGGCATTTTAATTTAAAAAATTAAAAAAAGGCGATTTTTTGCCATTTTTTTGGGAAAAAAGTATCTTTTTCTTTTTAAGTTATCTAAAAAGTTTCTAAGAAGATGTATATAGAATTTATACTTTTTGAAAAGCTGACTTTACATAAAATACGATAAATGAAACAAAACCTAAAAATTTTTGATACCGAGGGGACCAGATCCATCCAAAAAAACCCTATTTTTTATATAAAATTCAATTTTGAGCAAAAATTCTCAAATCGCATAGTCGATATCAAATTATAGTGACCTGTTTTATATGACCCAATATGTTCTTAATCATTTTGTAACGGGTTTCGATAACCCCGCCCCTGGTATGGATATAATAGGCAAAAAACCAAAAAATCCCATTTTTGGGATTTTTTAAAACTTTTTTGGGAATTCCGGGATTTCTAATAAGAAAATTCGAAATTTTTATTTAATTTTGGATTTTGAGTAAAAAAATCTACCTAACTGTAAAATTTCATCAAAAAATATTCATAAATAAAAACTGAATAAAAAACATTTTTTAATTTTTTTTAAAAAAGTATTCCGCGAATTTTTTAATTTTCAAAAATTATATACAGTTTTGAAAAATAGACAAAATTACCTTTCCATTGATATATAACATGCCTACCTAATGTTTTTTAAGTGACAAATTAATTAGGGAAAACTCAACATCTTTTAGAGAATTTACCTAGTACTATTATTTTCATCCATACATTTGTTAGGCATGTTTTACTACCTAAATTTTTATGAATTTTTACAGCCACTTTTTACGATTAATCTTTTATTCTTTATCCCTAAAAAAAATTAACAAGTATTTATTTTATATAAAAATAGTCTTTATTTATTTTTTTTTTATAAATTAATATAATTTTGTAAAATAATCGGTATCACAGTAGTCCATATCTAAAAGATAAAGTAAATCTTTAAATTCATAAATATTTTCAAATGCTAACGTTTTGTAGCAAATCCAACGTTTCCTTATAGTAGATAAAACAGGATCAGAAGATAGAATCAGATTATTAAAAATATCTTCATTTTGAGACTGCCTAGAACACTTCCTTGAGCTAAACTGATGAATATGCTTAAAGTCTCTATTCCTCGATTCTTGGGGTTCTTCTGTAAGCTCTCCTAAAGGCAGAATATTATGTTCTATGATGACCTTTCCATGACATAATATCTTGTGAACTGTAGGTGTCATTTCTTTCCAGGGATATAATTCCAAAAGTAATTTAGAAACTTTTGTAGAATACTCTCCAAATTTTGTTGCGTTCACTTTATGCTTGCTATTTATCGCCATTAGAATAATATTGACCTTTTGCAGTAAATCCATACTAATTCCGGTTATTTCGGAAGTAGTTTCAAAATGTTTAAAAAAACGTCTAGCGGTATTACCATCGTTTGTGCTTCCATATCCTGTGAGTGGTTTATCAATATTTAATCCCATCCGCTTTTTAAATTCCTCTTGAATTCTTCGTTTCTCACTGGCTCTCATTTCCATTAACTCCTTATTGTTATTTGCACTTTTGTTTGCATTTTCCGGTATGCTTCTGTACTTTAAATCATATGCTAAATGTAGAAAATGTTCCAGAAATCGTATGCGAGCATGTAGGGGGGATATTCCAAATTGTAATGTTTCCTCATTTATTGATCTTTGCTTGGAAATATTCGAAAATTCTGATTTTTTATCACCACATATGTAGCAGTACCAAGTAGATGATGTTCCTGTAATGGCATTTCCAACTTTCCCATCAATCATTGTAAGTTTTAAATCATAGGACATGTTAAACGAATAATTTTCTATTTCGATTGTTATAGGTTCCAAGTTTTTAATTTCTGCTTCAATACGATTTATCAAATCTTGCGTTGTTGTTTTTTCGAATTTTTTAATTTTCAAAAATTATATACAGTTTTGAAAAATAGACAAAATTACCTTTCCATTGATATATAACATGCCTACCTAATGTTTTTTAAGTGACAAATTAATTAGGGAAAACTCAACATCTTTTAGAGAATTTACCTAGTACTATTATTTTCATCCATACATTTGTTAGGCATGTTTTACTACCTAAATTTTTATGAATTTTTACAGCCACTTTTTACGATTAATCTTTTATTCTTTATCCCTAAAAAAAATTAACAAGTATTTATTTTATATAAAAATAGTCTTTATTTATTTTTTTTTTTATAAATTAATATAATTTTGTAAAATAATCGGTATCACAGTAGTCCATATCTAAAAGATAAAGTAAATCTTTAAATTCATGAATATTTTCAAATGCTAACGTTTTGTAGCAAATCCAACGTTTCCTTATAGTAGATAAAACAGGATCAGAAGATAGAATCAGATTATTAAAAATATCTTCATTTTGAGACTGCCTAGAACACTTCCTTGAGCTAAACTGATGAATATGCTTAAAGTCTCTATTCCTCGATTCTTGGGGTTCTTCTGTAAGCTCTCCTAAAGGCAGAATATTATGTTCTATGATGACCTTTCCATGACATAATATCTTGTGAACTGTAGGTGTCATTTCTTTCCAGGGATATAATTCCAAAAGTAATTTAGAAACTTTTGTAGAATACTCTCCAAATTTTGTTGCGTTCACTTTATGCTTGCTATTTATCGCCATTAGAATAATATTGACCTTTTGCAGTAAATCCATACTAATTCCGGTTATTTCGGAAGTAGTTTCAAAATGTTTAAAAAAACGTCTAGCGGTATTACCATCGTTTGTGCTTCCATATCCTGTGAGTGGTTTATCAATATTTAATCCCATCCGCTTTTTAAATTCCTCTTGAATTCTTCGTTTCTCACTGGCTCTCATTTCCATTAACTCCTTATTGTTATTTGCACTTTTGTTTGCATTTTCCGGTATGCTTCTGTACTTTAAATCATATGCTAAATGTAGAAAATGTTCCAGAAATCGTATGCGAGCATGTAGGGGGGATATTCCAAATTGTAATGTTTCCTCATTTATTGATCTTTGCTTGGAAATATTCGAAAATTCTGATTTTTTATCACCACATATGTAGCAGTACCAAGTAGATGATGTTCCTGTAATGGCATTTCCAACTTTCCCATCAATCATTGTAAGTTTTAAATCATAGGACATGTTAAACGAATAATTTTCTATTTCGATTGTTATAGGTTCCAAGTTTTTAATTTCTGCTTCAATACGATTTATCAAATCTTGCGTTGTTGTTTTGGATTCCTTTATATACTCAAAGCTTATTGGCCTACAAAAAGCTTTGGATCCTGGAGTCGAATTCTTCCAAATATCATCGAAACTGGTTGATGGAGAATCGCTGTCAGCATACTTTCGAATTCTTAATGGAACTAGCGATGCCATAAATACACTTTTATACTCGGAAGATGATTCACTTGTGTTGATTTGTTTATATTCCGAGAGTGCTGATAATCCATCACATCCTCACTTACAAATGAGTTGAAGATCACAAGAATTTATTTTTTTTAGTTGGTCTGAAGAAAAGTCAGAAGCAATCCTTAAAGCAGTATTTTCGAGTAGAGCGCCGAGTCCAATAACAGCCTTCCGATCAGTTATTTCAATAGGAGGTGGTATAATGCTTTTCTTCTTTTCATTTATTTTGTCATATGATGGTAAAACATCCACTCCTTTTTCAGATAGCGCCTTTCTTAACGTTATGTAGTTATCACGACTTAATCCCAGCTGCAACATAAGCGCAATAGCTTCTTCCTCAGTGAACGTTGTATCAGATGATGGTGTGGGTATACTCTTTACAATTCTTTTCAGTCGTCTTGGTGATGCGGTTGGAAGAATATTTGCAATTTTTATGGCATCCAAAGGCTGTTTTTCTTTTCTTAACATTGCTTTAGATAAGGTTTCTAGTGAAGTTGATAACCTTTTCCTCTTAGATTTTGAGCTCAAATCCTCATACTGCTTACAGGGAGCACCAACAGTTGATACGCAAATAGCAACTTCTACACATTCATCCAGCCAATCAGAAAATTTCGATCGAAATTTAGCAATGGAATACCGAACACTCTTCAGTTTTATATCAACTGATTTTATAAAATTTTCAATTTTACATATATCAGTTTTATCCACTTTATTTTTATGTGCAGTTTCAATATATTTCAATAAGAAGTTCACTTTATCTTGAAAAGGAGCTGAAGAGTGTTCAAATAAAATGGAGCACAAATCATTTTTTTTAGTACGATCGCCATGGTTAGAAAATTACAAATAATTACAAACAGATATAAACCTGTCTTATATATTAATTACAGGTACTTAAATTAAATTATTTTTTAAAGGGTTATGATATTCTACCTAATATGTCTAACGTATCCTTATGTAATGAATTTTTCCTCAATAGGTCACTTTAATAAGCTACCTATTAAAGTGACCTATAGGGGTAAAAATCATTACAGTTTAAAAAATAATACCTGAAAATTTTTTAATATATGTAACAAATTTAAGAGTTAACGTTATGGATGAAAATAATAGTGCTAGGTAAATTTTCTAAAAGATGTTGAGTTTTCCCTAATTAATTTGTCACTTAAAAAACATTAGGTAGGCATGTTATATATCAATGGAAAGGTAATTTTGTCTATTTTTCAAAACTGTATATAATTTTTGAAAATTAAAAAATTCGCGGAATACTTTTTTTAAAAAAATTAAAAAATGTTTTTTATTCAGTTTTTGCGAAGATACAAATTTTTCAAATTGCAATAAAATTTTATTTATGAATATTTTTTGATGAAATTTTACAGTTAGGTAGATTTTTTTACTCAAAATCTAAAATTAAATAAAAAGTTCGAATTTTCTTATTAGAAATCCCGGAATTCCCAAAAAAGTTTTAAAAAATCCCAAAAATGGGATTTTTTGGTTTTTTGCCTATTATATCCATACCAGGGGCGGGGTTATCGAAACCCGTTACAAAATGATTAAGAACATATTGGGTCATATAAAACAGGTCACTATAATTTGATATCGACTATGCGATTTGAGAATTTATGCTCAAAATTGAATTTTCTATAAAAAAATAGGGTTTTTTGGATGGACCTGGTCCCCTCGGTATCAAAAATTTTTAGGTTTTGTTTCATTTATCGTATTTTATGTAAAGTCAGCTTTTCAAAAAGTATAAATTCTATATACATCTTCTTAGAAACTTTTTAGATAACTTAAAAAGAAAAAGATACTTTTTTCCCAAAAAAATGGCAAAAAATCGCCTTTTTTTTAATTTTTTAAATTAAAATGCCTATAACTTTGGACTCAGTCATGATTTTTACATAATTCTTTCACTGCTTGATATAAAAAAAGAAATGGCGAAAATCGGGAATATTTGGACCCGCTATTATCAAAAAACTAAAGTAAGAACGGTAAAAATTTTAAAATTTTAATTTTCAAATGCGAATATCTCCTAAACTATAAGAGATAATTTACTGCTATGACGACATTTTTTATAGTGCTCGATGAGGAGATTCTATATACGAAATTTTTTTTAAATCGGAACTCAAATGAAGAAATAGGATCGTTTTAAAAATTTAACATAGCCGAGGTGTCCTAATTTGAGGACCCCCCGCCGGGCCCCTGGTTGGCCTATAAGGTCCAAATTCTAAACCTAAACTCGACAACACCTCCTCTTTGTGCATACCAAATTTCATTAAAATCGGATTAACCGTTTAGAAGTTACCGAATTATTTCCCTCTTTTTTTTTCCTATACCACTGTGCAATGTTTAAACATACATATACATATGGAAGTGAAGTCCAATAATTGCATTTCATAGAATTCCGAACTTATATTTACATATCCCGCATCTATGCATCAATATTTTTCAAAATCGCTTAAAAACTTTAATATGAGCACTGCACAGTGGGGCAGAATCAACCATTTTTGAAATAAATCAGTAACATCTAAAATTTGGTATATGCGTACAGAGGAGTGTATAAGATTAAATTTGGGAAGGGGAGTTATTGCGCTTGTTTTTGACATTAAAGGCTTCTCTGTGAAGATACCTTTCAGAAAAGTATACAATTTATATATGTTGCTAAAGAAAATTTTATTTTAGAGAAAGAAGAGTGTAGATACCTTTTCAGCGTTTATTTTTGGACTCGGTAAAGATATCGACTTCAAATTTCGTTTATTTAATAGATCATTTTGTTCTTCAATTAGTTAAAGAAACTAATAAAATCGGTCGGAAATACTAGGATATACATATATGAAAAAACTGCACCAAGAACATGCTAAATTATAAATAAATTCAAACGCAAATAACTCGAAAAATATAAGAGATAAATAGGACATGATTTTTATAGGTCTTATCAGGGCCTACAACAATATATAAAAATATTTGAAATCGGACTTTCTTATATTTGATCAGACTTTCGTACGAAATGTCGAAAGAATGTCGGACATGATATCAGACATTTGTCCGACTTCAATCAGATTTGTCGAAAATTCCTTCAGAATTTCCCCAGCAATTTACATCAGATTTGGTACCGAATTCTGACCGACAACAAAATTCGTTACGAATTCATACCGACAGTCTGCACTCTTTGTCTGAGGAAATTCGGAAAAATGTGCAGAGTTGTCGGTCAGAATTCGGTACGAAATCTGATGTAAATTCCTGGGGAAATTCTGAAAGAATTTTCGACAAATCTGATTGAAGTCGGACAAATGTCTGATACCATGTCCGACATTCTTTCGACATTTCGTACGAAAGTCTGATCAAATATAAGAAAGTCTGATAGATGTCGGATAAGGCGGTTATTTCGTAAATCCTCTGCGTTGAACGCATCACCTACACTTCACATTCAAAAGTGAACGCTTTATCAAAAAAAGTAAGTTTTACAAATCACTTCGTTATTGCGTTGGGTTATCACCTTTAACGTCTGAATTGTGTCTTGGATTTAAATTATTAATCGCTTATACAAACCAATTATCAGAATCACAAACCCTTATATAATATAAAAATACATTTTTGGCATCTATTTTAGTCCAAATGACTGGAAAAAATTGTTAATTTGAACAAGACCAGTTTCTCCGCTATTGAAGCATTATACTGTATTGGAACAATTAAAATACATTGTGGTTGATGGTATTAGTGTTAGACATATGATTTAACATAAAATATTTCTAAAGGAAGCTTTTTCTACATACGGAGCTACTCGATCGCGTATTAGGTGAAATCTGGATTCCATCTTTATTGATACATTGGAGCACCGTCGCCGAGTTCTATCGATATTACAATGGAATGACTTTAGCTATGTATGTATATGAAGATTGTGTAATGTGGTCCACTCGCCATTCAGTTATCTGGATAATATTCGTATATGGATATAAGTGCACTAATTTCAGAGAAGCGAGTTCCATTGTAATATCAATAGAAATACATACCAATTTGCGTCTATTCCCGTGCGAGGTCGAGTAGCTCCAATACCACAACTTTTCCATAAAGATAGCTGTTACATGTACATAAGAGTGAACATTTCCACGTAAAAAATTATTTTATTAATTTATTCAATAAAATTTTAAAGCGAACGCCTGAATAAATTAGGTGTTCGATTTGAAGTTTCAAGTGTGTATTTTTCAGGTGATGCGTTTTATAAAATATCATTTTCTATACATTTTCCACAAATAACGAAGCTTCTTCACTTGTTTCAACGCAAACAATCACCTGTCATAATGAAGTGTTTTACAAAATACAAATTTAAAAATTGATAGGTGAAGTGGGGCGTAGGGATTTACGAAATTAGGCCCTAAATGTCTGATAAAATGTCCGACAGTTCGTACAAAAGTCTGATCAAGTATAAGAAAATGGCCTGACTATTCTGATCAATGTCTGATGAAAACTATTTTCATATATATAATTTATTATAGTTTAATTTTAATAATAATTTTAATAATAAGCTTGCATTATTCATGACTTCTTAAAGGTGCATAAATAAATAATAGAAACTTATAGATTATTTTTATACCCACCATCAAAAAAGATGGGCGGTATATTGATTTTGTCATTCCGTTTGTAACACATCGTAATATTGGTCATAGACCCACAAAAGTATATATATTCTGGGTCCTCATTAAATTCTAAGACGATCTAGCCATGTCTGTCCGTCCGTCTGTCTGTCTGTTGAAAGCACGATAGAGTCCGAATGGAAAGAGCTAGAGGGTTGAAATTTCACATAAATATTTCTTATAGGTAAGGCTTGTTTGGTATTGAAAATGGGCAATATCGGTTCACGTTTTCGGATAGCCCCCATACAAGTGGCCCCTCGAAAAGCAGCTTTAACAGCCATAACTTGTTTAAAAATACGAATATAGCGATGAAATTCGACATAAGTAAGTTTCTTGTGATCCAAAATCACTATGCTATGAGGATCGGTCCATAATTGACCCTACCCCCCATATAAGGTCCCCTTCAGAAAATGACTTTAACGCTCATTACTGGCTTAAAAATACTAGTATATAGATGAAATTCGACATAAGTAAGTTTCATACGAGTCAAAATCTATCTAAAAAATGTTATGTTGATCGGTCCATGATTGACCCTATCCCTCATATAAGGTCTCCTTCAGAAAATGACTGCAACGCCCATTAATGGCTTAAAAATACGAGTGTAGCGATGAAATTCGACACAAATAAATTTAATACGAACCAAATTCTGTCGACATAAGTAAGTTTCATTCGAGTCAAACGAGGTTTGATGGTGGGTATATAAGATTCGGCATAGCCGAATATAACACTCTTACTTATTAAAATTAATAAAATTAAACCATACTACTTACATATTATATATTATTTTTGCTAATTTTTTTGTATTAACAAAGTTTAAATAAATTTATGCAATAATCATCACATATGCAGATGTTGTTTACTTGATTTCCAAAGACCAACTGAGAAAATAAAAATTTAATTCGCTTTTAAGGTGCAGTCGACGAATTTCAAAATATAAATAGGTTTGTGCATGATTTTTATAAAAAAAAAAAATAGAATTTCCTTCAGATAATGTGCAGAGTTGTCGCAAAGTTTTCTTACAAAAGTACTGAAAATGGGAACAAAATGACGGAGCATAAAATATAAGAAAATGTGCAGACTATTCTGTTAAATATCTAAAGGAAATTTATATTATTCGCTTAGGGCCAATCTTTAGGTGAAAGATTAGCGATTAAATTAAAATTAATTCTCGAAATATATTTTTGAGCACTCAGTTAATTTTGTTTGCAAGTTTAAGCGCCCAATGGAGGTGGTTTAAACTTAAGCACGAAATTCAAAAGTGTAAACAGCTGATGTAAAAAAATTAATACAATTTTTATAAATATGAACATTAAAATGTTCTATTTATTGATTAGTATAAATAATGGACACTTCAAAATATTTTTTTTGTTTTTAATTTAAGTTTTCATTTAATTTTCATATTAAATTTATAATTGTCTTCTTCTTTTTTATAAAATATGCATTGTTTTGATAACAAACAGTGACGTTTTCTGTTGTTTTGTATGGCAACACTGCGAAGTTTAACCTTATACTTAAAAACATCAACGGGGATTAACATAAGATTAAATTTATTTTTAGATTAACTAATCTGATTATTAATTGGCATTTGATTGCCATCTCAAAAACCCGCTCTTAATTGTCTGACGAAGTTACAAAAACAATTCTCTACAGATTATGTGCAAATTTATCGGATATAATTCTTAAGCCATTTTATATTTTACTTCAGAAAATGTACAGACTATTCTCTAGGGATGCCAATCGGGACTGATTTTTAGAAATCCCGGGATTCGGGATTTTTAAATAAATCCCCATAATGCAGAAATATTGGGATCCCGGTATTTTCTGGATTTCGAAATCCCGAAAAATATAAAAAATTCAAAAAATCTTAATAATTTACCGACAAAAATAACATTTTCTATTTCATATTGCAATATGAATACACTTAGTGGGCGTTTACTTTCAAAGTACTTAGAATAAAAATCTTTCCATCCCAGGTACTGAATAGTAGAATAAAAACCTACTTCTGAACAAAAGCTTCTTATATCATATAAATATAAAATAATACCCATGATATCCAAATTTACAATGGTTTCCAAATTTACAATTTGATAAAACCTAATATTTAGATAGTATGTGTAATGAGGATCCATACGAAGCTACATAGAGCACCTGTACTGCACTTATTATGAGACCATCCGTCATGAGCTGAACATCGGTAATACTACAGAACTGGTTTCTATCAATTATAGCCATAGTAATTCCAGCTTTTGCCAAGGTACTGGCAATATTATTTTTTGCCCTTTTTATACCCTACACCACCTTAGTGGGGATGGTATATTGGCCTCGCCCGCCTATTATTTCTTACTTGTTATTTTTATATCCACCATCAAAAAAGATGGGGGTATATTGTTTTTGTCATTCCGTTTGTAAAACATTGAAATATTCGTCTAAGACCCATAAAGTATATATATTCTGGGTCCTTATTAAATTTTATTACGATCTAGCCATGTCCGTCCGTCTGTGTATCCGTCTGTCTGCTGAAAACATGATAGAGTTCAAATGGAAGTAGATAGCGAGCTGAAATTTTGCATGATTACTTTTAGTTGATGCAGTTTGTTTGGTATTGAAAATGGGCAAAATCGGTCTACGATTTCGCCTAGCCCCCCATATAAGGCCCCCTTCAGAAAATGGCTTTATCGCTAATAACTGGCTAAAAGAAGCATCTATAACGGTGAAATTCGGCACAAACATGTTTTATGGGAACTTAAATCTCTTTGTAAAATTTTATATGAATAGGCACTATCCCCCATATAAGGGCCCCTTCAGTAAATGACTTTAATGCTCATATCTGACCTTAAGAAGCATATATAGCAATAAAATACCACATAAAGAAGGTTTATATTAACTAAAATAATTTTTCTTAAATTTTATGAGGATGGGTCCATAATTGACCCTACCCCCGTATAAGGGCGCCTTTAATGCTCATTACTGGCATTAAGATATGACTAGATATATGAAATTCAACACAAACAAGTTTTATAGGAACTAAAATCTTCCAACCGACTTTGATGAAGATGGATTGATAAATTACCACTTCAGAAAATTACTTTAACTCTCATTATTACTGAAAATTACATAATTTATGCACAAAAGTTTATGAAGATCTTATATAAGTAAATGACCCTTACATAAGATTTACTCCAGAAAATTACTTTAACGCTTTTCCATGGCTCCAAATTACGGTAGTTTTATAGGAACTAAAATGTTTCAACTGAATTTGGTTAGGATCGGTCGATAACTGATCCAACCCCCCATTATCGGTTTCCTTCAGAAATTTACTTTAAACCTCATGACTGAATTAAATATACGAGTACAGAGATGAAATTCGTTACAAATAATTATTGTATAAACCGATGAAGATAGGTCCATAATTGACTCTACCCTCCATATAACCACTCTTACAAAAAACAGTTGGTTATAAAAATTGGACCAAAAAAATTAATATTTTAATTCGGAAGAGCACGGTCCATACTTAAGCTCTTATTAAAGGCACTCTTCCAAATATTAGCCTGATATTCATATTAATATTGACATATGATGATAAAATTCAATATAGATCTAATAAATGAGGAAATTGCTTCGATAAAGTTTATTAATAAGGATGATTTGATGGTGGGTATATAAGATTCGGCATGACCGAATATAACACTCTTACTTGTTATATATATCCGATAGTATTTTTGATATTTCAGCTTGTAAGTTAGTAGAGTCATCTTAAGTCCAAAAACTTTTATAATGTATAAAATAGCGTATAAAATAGCGGAAAAACACTTAAAAATTCGGGATTTTAAAATTTCGAAATTCCCTGGGATTTCATTTTTGAAAACCCCGGTTTTCGGTGCTTTCAAATCCCGGGATTACCGGGAATTCCCGTTTGGCATCCCTACTATTCTCCTTTATAGCCTAGTACTCTGCTCAAATTTGAAAAATTTGATGTGCAGCAAATGTAGTCTATCTCGCGATTTTGGAAAGTTTGCCGCTTTTATTGCTTGAAAGTATGCATCACTGCTTTAAATACGTAAACAAAAACCATATGTTTTTTGAAAGAAAGAAAGAAATAAAATAAAACTTAATAATATAAACTATTAAGTGTTTTTATACCCACCATCAAAAAAGATGGGGGGTATATTGATTTTGTCATTCCGTTTGTAACACATCCAAATATTGGTCATAGACCCACAAAAGTATATATATTCTGGGTCCTCATTAAATTCTAAGACGATCTAGCCATGTCTGTCCGTCTGTCTGTCTGTCTGTCTGTCTGTCTGTTGAAAGCACGATAGAGTCCGAATGGAAAGAGCTAGAGGATTGAAATTTCACATAAATATTTCTTATAGGTTAGGTTTGTTTGGTGTTGAAAATGGGTAATATCGGTCCACGTTTTCGGATAGCCCCCATACAAGTGGCCCCTCGAAAAGCAGCTTTAACAGCCATAACTTATTTAAAAATACGAATATAGCGATGAAATTCGATATAAGTAAGTTTCTTGTGATCCAAAATCACTATGCAAAATTTTATGAGGATCGGTCCATAATTGACCCTACCCCCCATATAAGGTCCCCTTCAGAAAATGACTTTAACGCTCATTACTGGCTTAAAAATACTAGTATATAGATGAAATTCGACATAAGTAAGTTTCAAAATCTATCTAAAAAATTTTATGTTGATCGGTCCATGATTGATCCTACCCCCCATATAAGGTCCCCTTCAGAAAATGACTGCAACGCTCATTAATGGCTTAAAAATACGAGTGTAGCGATGAAATTCGACACAAATAAATTTAATACGAACCAAATTCTGTCTACCAAATTTTATGAGGATCGACCCATAATTGACCCAACCCCCCATATAAGGTCCCCTTCAGAAAATTACTTTAACGCTTATAACTGGCCTAAAAATACGAGTATATAGTAGGGTGATCGACTCGATTTTTCAACCGGTTTTAAAACCGGTTTTTTCTGCTTTACCAGTATCGGTTTTTTCTAAATGTTGATTTTTCGAATATCGAATAACCCGGTTTTTTCACTTTTTAAAAACCGGTTTCGAATACTTTTATTTGCTTTGTATTCAAAGATTATTTAAATGAAATTTTGAAGTAAATAATACAGCCCGTTTAAATTTTAAAAATAGTCGAGTCCAGGAACTAGGATACATTTTTCTAAAGCACCATTGGTTAAACTTTTTTGATTTTCCTAACTAATTAAAACATTTTATTTGTAAAATTGATAACTGTTAACTGAATAAGCTAGGATTACATAGTACCTTATATTTAACAGAAGTGTCCACTTTTTTCCTAATTTTTTTTATATTAAAGAAATAATGTAAATCAGACGACTAGATCTAAAGTTATAATCTGTTAAACTGTTAATAATCATTTCGGGCCATGTTTTATTAATCAAATTTAAACATAAACATTAATTTCTTCAAATTAACATATATTTTTTATTTATTATGAAAAACCGGTTAACCGGTTTTTTCTGAATTTGAAAAATATCAACCGGTTTTTTTGAAATGTCAACTATTCGAACTATTTGAAAACCGGTTTTTGAAAAATGTCGAATAATCGATCACCCTAGTATATAAATGAAGTTCGACATAAGTTTCATTCGAGTCAAACGAGGTTTGATGGTGGGTATATAAGATTCGGCATTGCCGAATATAACACTCTTACTTGTTTTATTTAAAATGAATGAAAATATATTATTGACCGCTTGTGCGGTAAATTTATTCTTTTGTTTTTCGACAAATAATAATTTTAGGAAAAATATAAAAATGTGATCAGCTGTTTGCTTTAATTTCGTGCGAAAGAAGTGCTGCTTATGTTATTTCGTAAATTGGAAAACAAGGTTGCCAGATAAATTTCACAATGTTTTTCACAATAAGAACAGAGTACTGCTTTTGCGAAATTATTTCGCAAATATTTCATACCAAATATTTTATATGTAGTTTGACAGCATTTCGCAAGAAATTTTGAACATAGTACCTAGCTTCTGTCTAAAAAAATAATATAGGAATAAAAAAACAAATTGTCCTTCGGCAATGTGCAGATTAGTCTCATAATTGTCGTAACACTGAAATTCCCTTTCGACAATGTGCAGACAAGCCTGATGTTAATCGTTTAATACTTTAGAAAATGAGCAGAAAAGTCTAACAAACAGTTTGCGATTATTCTGTAAAATGTCTAAAGGAAATTTAGAAATTCGTTAAAAATTCTCATAGAGTATAAGAATTATTTCAGAAAATTTCTGACATCAGACATGTCTGAAAAAATTGTTTACTGGGTATATTCAGTAAAAGACACAAGCTTGCACACACATTTTTATACCCACCATCAAAAAAGATGGGGGTATATTGATTTTGTCATTCATTGGTCACTGACTTCATAAAGTATATCTATTCTGGGACCTCGTAAGATTCTAAGACGATCTAGCTATGTCCGTCCGTCTGTCTGTTGTTGGCACGATAGCGTCCACAAAAAAAGAGATATTGAGATGAAATTTTCCCAAAATATTTTTTATTAATCAGAAATGTTTGGTATTGAAAATGTGCAAAATCGGTCAACGATTTCACATAGCCCCCATACAAATGTATCCCCCGGAATATTGTGTAAAAAGCTTCAAACAATCACAAATTCGTTGTTTTTGAAGCAAATGCCACAAAATTTCGCTTAAGGTCCCCTCCATAAAATTACTTTAACGCTCTTTACTGGCTTAAAAATGCGAGTATAGCGATGAAATTTCAAAGAAGTAAGTCTTATGTGAGCCAAAATCTTTCTACCAAATTTTATGTGGATCGGTCTATAACTGGCCCTACCCCCGATATAAGGTCCCCTTTTGAAAATTACTATAATGCTGATTACTGGCTTAAACATACGAATATAGCGATGATATTTGACACACATAGGTTTCATGCAAGCCAATATCTCCCCACCAAATTTTATGTGGATCGGTCCATAATTGACCCTACCCCCATATAAGGTCCCCTTCAGAAAATGACTTTAACGCTCATTATTGGCGTAAAAATACGAGTATATCGATAAAATTCGACATAAGTAAGTTTTATACGAGTACAAATCTCTCCACCAAATTTTATGTGGATCGGTCCATAATTGACCCTACCACCCATATAAGGTCCCCCCATAAAATTACTTTAACGTTCATTACTGGCTTAAAAATACGAGTATAGCGATGAAATTTTAGAGAAGTAAGTAAGGATCCGTCCATAATTGGCCCTACCCGCCCATATAAGGTCCCCTTCAGAAAATGATTTTATCGCTTATTATTGGCGTAAAAATACGAGTATTGAGAAGAAATTTGAAATAAGTAAGTATCTTGGAGCCAAAACCTTTCCAGCAAATTTTATGTGAATCGGTCCATAATTGACCCTACCCCCCATATAAGGTCCCCTTAAGAAAATGATTTTAACGCTCATTATTTGCATAAAATACCACTATAGCGATGAAATTTGATACGAGTGCAAATGTCTCCACCAAATTTCTTGTGGATTGGTCCATAATTGATCCTAGTCTCTATATAAGGCCCCCTCCATAAAATTACTATGACGCTCATTCCTGGCTTAAAAATACGAGTATAGCGATTCACAGGAGTAAATTTTATACGAGCCAAAATCTCTCTACCAAATTTTATGTGGATCGGTCCATAATTGGCCCTACCCGCCCATATAAAGTCCCCTTTAGAAAATGTCTTTAACGCTCATTATTGGAGTAAAAATACGAGTATAGCGAAGAAATTTGACATAAATAAGTATCTTTCACACCAAATTGTATGTGGAACGGACCAACAGAAAATTCGATATAGTTTTGTATGAGCTAACATCTCTCTAGAAAATTTTATGGGGGTCGGTCATAATTGACCCTACCCTTCATTTAAGGTCCCCATCAGAAAGTCACTTAAACGTCACCCATTAATGGACCTCTTTCAAATATTACCCTGATGTTCTCATTAATATCGATATATAATAATAAAATATTCAAAATATCAAAGTTTATTTATATGGCAGTGATTTGATGGTGGGTATATAAGATTCGGCATAGCCGAATATAACACTCTTACTTGTTGTTTTCACGAACTCACCAGTGTTGCCAATTTAGCACTTTTAGTACTAGATTTAGCACTTTAGCACTCATTTAGCACCAAAAAATGTAATCTAGCACCCAAGGCGAATTCAGATAAGGTGGTGTTATTCAATCAGCTGATTATTTATACCCTCCACCACCATCAGTGGTGATAGAGGGTATATATAAGTTTGTCGTTCCGTGTGTAACACCAAGAAATATTCATCTAGACCCAACAAAGTATATATATTATGGGTCCTTATGAAATTCTGAGTCGATTTAGCTATGTCCGTCTGCCCGTCTGTCTGTCTGTCTGTCTGTGTAAAACACGCTCACGTTAAAACTAAGCAATGGAAATCAACCAAATTCACCCAAAATATTTATTATTATCCTAAGCAGTTTGGTATTGAAAATCAGCAAAATCGGTTAACAACGTAAAAAGTTATGAGTAAAAATTTCAGACTACCTCGAAAAAAATTACGTTTTTTCATAATTCTTTTGAAGTTTTCTCAGAAACTACTAAAGATGTTTCGATAAATTTTGTCACACATTATTTTTTTCATAGCAGTGATCAATTATGTTGAAAATCTTTAGAATCGATCCAATATTTCCCATAGCCCCCATACAAAGGTATATATTCCCGGAAATTAGATTATCGTTAATAACTCCCTCAAATATATCGGTATCAACACAAAATTTTGTACATGCAAATATAATATGAACAGAAATCATACTGTTAACGTAGATCTCAGTCGGTCCACAATGGGCCATACAAGGTCCACTTCCGAAAATCACCTAAACGGACATATTTCAATGATGAATAAAGCTATTGTGATAAAATTCGAGTTAAATATGTTTTGTGTACATACAAATCATTCTACCAAATTTTTTACGGATCGGTCCATTATTGGTCATAGCTCCAATAGGTCGATATTTGGTCATAGCTCCCATATAAAGTCCCCTTCCGAAAATCACTTAAACGCATATATTTCATTGAATTATAAAGCTATCGTGATAAAATTTTTTTACGGATCGGTCCATTATTGGTCATAGCTCCCATATAACCCCACTTCCGAAAATCACTTAAAAATACATATTTCATTGCCAAATAAAGCTATCGTGATAAAATTCGACATTAATATATTTCGTATAAATATAAATTATTCTACTAAATTTTTTCCGGATAGGCCCATAATTGGTCATAGCTCCCATATAAAGTCCCCTTCCGAAAATCACTTAAACGCATATATTTCATTGAATTATAAAGCTATCGGGATAAAATTCGACACAAATATGTTTTGTATACATTCAAATCATTTCACAAAATTTTTTTACGGATCGGTCCATTATTGGTCATAGCTACCATATAAGGCCCACTTCCGAAAATCACTTAAAAGCACATATTTCATTGTCAAATAAAGCTATCGTGATAAAATTCAACACAAATATGTTTTGTCTTTATATGAGTCACTGTACGAAATTTTTTCCGGATAGGCTCATAATTGGTCATAGCTCCCATATAAGGTCCACTTCCGAAAATCACTTAAACGAATATTTTTCATTAAATTCTAAAGCTATAAGGATAAAATTCGACTTGAATATGTTTTGTGTACATATAAATCATTCTACCACTTTTTCCCCGGATCTGTTCATTATTGGTCATAGCTCCCATATAAGTCCCACTTCCGAAAATTACTTAAACGCACATATTTCATTGTCAAATAAGTTTCATACGAGTAAAAATCTCTCCACAAAATTTCATGTGGAACGGTCCATAATTGCCCCTACTCCCCATATAAGGTCCCCTCCATAAAATTACTTTAACGCTCATTACTGGTTTAAAAATACGAATATAGCGATGAAATTTTACAGAAGTAAGTTTTATATGAGCCAAAATCTCTTTACCAAATTTTATGTGGATCGGTCCATAATTGGCCCTACCCCCCATATAAGGTCCTCTTTGGAAAATGACTATAATGCTGATTACTGGCTTAAACATACGAATATAGCGATGAAATTTGACACACGTAAGTTTCATGCAAGCCAATATCTCTCCACCAAACTATATGTGTATCGGTCCGTAATTGATCCTACCCCCCATATAAGGTCCCCTCCATAAAATTGCTTTAACGCTCATTACTGGCATAAAAATACGAGTATAGCGATGAAATTTCACAGAAGTAAGTTTTATATGACTTCTCTCTACCAAATTTTATGTGGATCGGTCCATAATTGCCCCTATCCGCCAATATAAGGTCCCCTTCTGAAAATGTCTTTAACGCTCATTATTGGCGTAAAAATACGAGTATAGCGAAGAAATTTGACAGAAATAAGTATCCTAGGAGCCAAAACCTTTATGTGGATCGGGCCTTAAATGACCCTATCCCGCATATAAGGTCCCTAACAGAAAATTACTTTAACGCTCATTACTGGCCCTAAAAAGCGAGTAAGGCTATGAAATTCGATATAGTTTTGTATGAGCTAACATCTCTCTACAAAATTTTGTGGGGATCGGTCCATAATTGACTCTACCTTTCATTTAAGGTCCCCATCAGAAAATAACTTAAACGCTCATTACTGGCGTAAATGAAATTCGATGCAATTCGACATAAACTAATTTTTAGCTAAAATCTCTCTACCATATTTTATGAGGATCGGTCCATAATTAACCTTAACTCCGTATAAGGTCCCTTTAAGAAAATGACTTTATTGCTCATTACTGGCTAAAAAATACAAGTAGATCTATGAAATTTGAAATAAATAAACTGAAATCTTCCTACCGACTTTTGTGAGAATTGGTCCATATGTGTATATATAACCCTACTCCCTATATAAATTAACATATTTAATTCGAAAGAGCACTGTCAATAGTTAAACCCCCATTAATGGACCTCTTTCAAACATTACAATGATGTTCTCATTAATATCGATACATAATAATAAAATATTCAAAATATCAAAGTTTATTTATATGACAGTGATTTGATGGTGGGTATATAAGATTCGGCATAGCCGAATATAACACTCTTACTTGTTTTTAAACTGTACTCATTAAAATTTAATAAGAAATTTTTAAATTTCTTGTATTCACCCTGTTTTACACATTTTTCGACAGATTTTCTCGATGCGAGAATTACAGAATAAACTTTGATATTTTGAATATTTTATTATTATGTATCGATATTAATGAAAACATCATTGTAATATTTGAAAGAGGTCCATTAATGGGGGTTTAACTATTGACAGTGCTCTTTCGAATTAAATATGTTAATTTATATAGGGAGTAGGGTTATATAGGAAGATTTCAGTTTATTTATTTCAAATTTCATAGATCTACTTGTATTTTTTAGCCAGTAATGAGCATTAAAGTCATTTTCTTAAAGGGACTTTATACGGGGTTAAGGTTAATTATGGACCGATCCTCATAAAATATGGTAGAGAGATTTTAGCTAAAAATTAGTTTATGTCGAATTGCATCGAATTTCATTTACGCCAGTAATGAGCGTTTAAGTTATTTTCTGATGGGGACCTTAAATGAAAGGTAGAGTCAATTATGGACCGATCCCCATAAAATTTTGTAGAGAGATGTTAGCTCATACAAAACTATATCGAATTTCATCGCCTTACTCGCTTTTTTAGGCCTCTAATGAGCGTTAAACTAATTTTCTGTTAGGGACCTTATATGCGGGATAGAGTCATTTAAGGCCCGATCCACATAAAGATTTTGGCTCCTAAGATACTTATTTCTGTCAAATTTCTTCGCTATACTCGTATTTTTACGCCAATAATGAGCGTAAAAGACATTTTCAGAAGGGGACCTTATATGGGCGGATAGGGGCAATTATGGACCGATCCACATAAAATTTGGTAGAGAGAAGTCATATAAAACTTACTTCTGTGAAATTTCATCGCTATACTCGTATTTTTATGCCAGTAATGAGCGTTAAAGTAATTTTATGGAGGGGACCTTATATGGGGGGTAGGATCAATTACGGACCGATACACATATAGTTTGGTGGAGAGATATTGGCTTGCATGAAACTTACGTGTGTCAAATTTCATCGCTATATTCGTATGTTTAAGCCAGTAATCAGCATTATAGTCATTTTCCAAAGAGGACCTTATATGGGGGGTAGGGCCAATTATGGACCGATCCACATAAAATTTGGTAAAGAGATTTTGGCTCATATAAAACTTACTTCTGTGAAATTTCATCGCTATATTCGTATTTTTAAGCCAGTAATGAGCGTTAAAGTAATTTTATGGAGGGGACCTTATATGGGGGGTAGGGGCAATTATGGACCGATCCACATGAAATTTTGTGGAGAGATTTTTACTCGTATGAAACTTACTTATGTCAAATTTCATCGCTATACTCGTATTTTTACGCCAATAATGAGCGTTAAAGTCATTTTCTTAAGGGAACCTTATATGGGGGGTAGGGCCAATTATGAACCGATCCACATAAAATTTGGTAGAGAGATTTTGGCTCATATAAAACTTACTTGTGTCAAATTTCATCGCTATACTCGTATTTTTACGCCAATAATGACCGTTAATGTCATTTTCTGAAGGGGACCTTATATGGGGGGTAGGGTCAATTATGGACCGATCCACATATAGTTTGGTGGAGAGATATTGGCTTGCAAGAAACCCATGTTTAGCAAATTTCGTCGCTATATTCGTTTGTTTAAGCCAGTAATCAGAATTATAGTAATTTTCAAAAGGGGACCTAATTCAGAATTTTATTTCGGAGGTCAAAAAACTGACTTATGCTAAATTTTGTGCCATTTGCTTCATAAACAACGAATTTGTGAATGTTTGAAGCTTTTTACACAATATTCCGGGGGTACATTGGTATGGGGGCTATGTGAAATCGTTGACCTATTTTGCCCATTTTAAATACCAAACATTTCTGATCAATAAAAAATATTTTGGGAAAATTTCATCTCAATATCTCTTTTTTTGTGGACGCTATCGTGCCAACAACAGACAGACGGACGGACATAGCTAGATCGTCTTAGAATCTTACGAGGTCCCAGAATATATATACTTTATGGGGTCTGTGAACAATATTTCGATGTGTTACACACGGAATGACAAAATCAATATACCCCCCATCTTTTTTGATGGTGGGTATAAAAAAACAAAATACACAACGCAATGAAACCAACAGACATCCAAACATACGAAACTGAAAGTTAACGACAGCGCTGATATTGTCAATAAGTTAAGTTTGGCAGAATCAGCATTAAATTAAGTTGAACTAACTTTCTGTTCAACTAACTCCCAAATATTTATCCAATCTAATTTCACAATAGAGCAATAAATCGATATTGCTGTGCAAGCACACACATGCTGGTGCAACGTGACGATCGGAGCTCTGCTGGTGGTAAAGCTGATTGGGTGAAGTTAGTCTTAACTGCGATTCGAGGCCTTACGTTTCGGTATTAAATAGATTAAATATTGGTCAAAATATATAAATCCTTTTATAGTGAATAAAGTAATTATATAGTTAATATAAAATTAATCTTTGTTTAAATTATTGCTGTCGGTCGGGCCCTAAAATTTATTTTTTTGATAAAAAAGGTTGGAAATTCTTAACTGGCGCCCGAGCAGGAACCGCAGGATTTTTTTTAAAGTGTGGTGTCCTCAATTATAAAAAACGGATTCTGAGATTCCTACGGGACCCTCCAGAATCACGTATAATTAAATATATAAAAAAGTTTTTGCGTTTCCTACGGGACCCTCCAAAAACAAAAAATTATTATAATATAAAAAATAAATGAATAAAAAATCCCTCTTCACCAAATTGGTATTCCTGGTGATCCAGATCATCACAGAAGATTACCAAAGTGAACGTGAAGTCACCCGTACCATGAGTAGGTATCTGTGAGCATAAAAGCGGACTACCAAAAGGGACAAATACGGAACTTCCGAGGGGCTAAAAGAATTTCCAATATATTCGCGGAGCAATAGAATTAAGAAAGAAAAATAAAAAATACAGAGTTTTAAATAATAAAGATATATAAAAAATCAAAACTTGAAATAAGTTACAATTTGAAAAATAAAAAAAATATAAAAAAACCGTAAACGGTATTAAAAAATCCATCGAAAGATTAAAAAATAAAAAAGCTAAAAAAGAAATGTTACAAGTTGGAAAATTAAATAAATTGAAGAATGTATAAAAAAGATAAAATCCAGAAAAGGATTAAAAAAGGCAAAAATAAAGTGTGTAAAAATTACATAAATCCAAAAGTATCTAGAAGTGTCCGAAAGTTTCTTTGATTTTCTTTCTTAAAAATTGCATCTTTAATTTAAACAGGTGAGTCTTTTTACCACTTAATTTATTTTGTGAAAGGGAAGAACTGCAGACAACCTTGATCGCCCATACCGGAGCGGTCAATAGACTGTTAGAACAGGCGAAAATTGTAGACAACAGGTTAAATAGGATCGAACAAACGAATTACTTGACTGCATTGAAAGGACGATTAGATAGGATTGAAAGGGTAAGGCAAAGTGATTCGGTAGATGCTGAAGAAGATGTCGTAGCGTTACAGGTTCCGCAGATAGAAGAGGACCTACGGACTATAAGTAGACTGCCAGACAGCGTTAAGAACGTTTGATGGAAATCCTTTACAATATGTTTCGTGGGTACATTCTGTAGAAGCGGTGTTGAAAGACTTTGAAATAGTAAAAAATAAACCAATACATCGCTCCATAATTCAGAGTATTCGGCAGAAAGTGATTGGAGAAGCGGATGCATTACTCGTTTCATATAATATTTTCGACAGCGATTGGAAGGATATGAAGAAAATACTTTCCCTTCAAGAGGGATATTCAAACTCTTGAACATCAATTGAATCAACTGTCTCAAGGTCCGTCAAAGCTAGACGAATTTTATTCGACAATCAATCACCAACTGTCCTTGATAATCAATAAACTCAAAACCGGCTCGTACAGTGAGGAAACGGTGAATGCCCTAATAGAGACGCATAGGAACAGAGCTTTAGATATTTTTACACGTGGTCTTAATACTGAGCTTTCCAGGATGGTAATAATCCAAAGACCAAGTAATCTTCCAGAGGCATACTCCGCCTGTCTCGAGCTTCAAAACTTAGCAATGAGAAATAATATTCTTCACCCGAATATATCACTTAAAACTCCTGTTCATGCATCTGTTCAACAGGTTGTTACTATCCCACCTAGACCACCTAAACCTCACTTCAATAACAATTTAAACAAGTAAGAGTATTATATTCGGCCATGCCGAATCTTATATACCCACCATCAAATCATCCTTATAAATAAACTTTGATATTATCGATCTATGTTGAATCATATGTCGATATTATTATGAACATCAGGGAAATATTTGGAAGAGGGAATTTAATAAGGGCTTAAGCATGGATCGTGCTCTTCCGAATTAAAAATATTAATTTTGTTTGATCCAATATTTATAACAATAAACTGTTTTTTGTAAGAGTGGTTATATGGAGGGTAAATTCAATTATGGACCTATCCTTGTCCGTTAATACAATAATTATTTGTATCTAATGTAGCTGTACTTGTATCTTTAATTCAGTCATGGGGTTTAAAGTAATTATCTGAAGGAAACCGAAAATGGGTGTTTGATTAGTTATCGACCGATCCTCATCAAATTCGGTTGAAAAATTCCAGTTCCTATAAAACTACCGTAATTTGGAAGAACTTTTGAGCCATACATGAGCGTTAAAGTGATTCTCTGGAGTGAATCTTATATAAGGGTCAATTATAGACCGATGTTTATAAACTTTCGTACATAAATTATGTTCGTAAGTCGTAATTTTAAGCAACTATTGAGAGTTCAGTAATTTTACTGAAGTGGTCATTTATCGAACCATCTTCATCAATGTTGGTAGGAAGATTTCAGTTCCCATAACACTTATGTTGAATTGTATATATCTACCCGTATTTTTATGCCAGTAATGAGCGTTAAAGGCGCCGCTATACGCTCACCCCGCATAAGTCAATTATTGATCGATACTTCTAAAATTTAGAACGATTTTTGTACATACAAATATTGTTTATGTCGCATTTTTGAGCCAGTAAGGGACTCATACAAAACTTGTTTATGTGAAATTTAGCCAGATATGGGCGATAAAGTCATTTTCTGAAGGGGACTTTATATGGGGGGTAGGGTCAATTATGGACCGATCCTTATAAAATTCTACGAAGATATTAATGTTTCCATAAAACATGTTTGTGCCGAATTTTACCGCTATTGGTTCTTCCATTAGCAAGTTATGGGCGATAAAGTCATTTTCTGAAGGGGATATTATATGGGGGGTAGGGTCAATTATGGACCGATCCTTATAAAATTCTACGAGGAGATTTAAGTTTCCATAAAACATGTTTGTGCCGAATTTCACCGCTATTGATACTTCTCTTAGCCAGTTATGGGCGATAAAGTCATTTTCTGAAGGGGAATTTATATGGGGGGTAGGGTCAATTATGAACCGATCCTTATAAAATTCTACGAGGAGATTTATGTTCCCATAAGACATGTTTGTGCAAAATTTCACCGCTATGGGTTCTTCCCTTAGCAAGTTATGAGCGATAAAGTCATTTTCTGAAGGGGCCTTACATGGGGGCTAGGCGAAATTGTGGACCGATATTGCCCATTTTCAATACCAAACAAACTGCATCAACTAAAAGTATCTGTGCAAAATTTCAGCTCGCTAGCTATTGGACTCTATCGTGTTTTCAACAGACAGACAGACGGACAGACGGACGGACATGGCTAGATCGTCTTAGAATCTAATAAGGACCCAGAATATATATACTTTTATGGGTCTTAGGCGAATATTTCAATGTGTTACAAACGGAATGACAAAAACAATATACCCCCCATCTTTTTTGATGGTGGGTATAAAAAAGTTGTCAAAATAGAAATAATCGTTTTCGGCATAATAACTTCGATACGGGATACCAACTAGGACCTAACACTAGAAACTTCAATGTGAAGCCTGAACCCATGGAGCTGGACCGTACTATTCAAACACGTAGGATGGACTATATGAATCGTCCAAGACCGACAGACAAGAGAAGTGCTACGTAGATATATAGAAAAGACAAACAACCGCTCCTTTCCACATAGATACAGAATACAATTTTGATGAAATAACTCCTTACGGAGAGGAAGTGACAACCCAATATACAACATCTGGGCAAAATTTTATGAAACTTTTGAATTTTTGATCGACACCGGCTCGGACAAAAATTTTTGCAGCCCAGAGCTGTCTGCCGGTAGCGTACATTTGTCTAATCCTCTTATAGTTAAAACAGCAGGTGGAGAAATTAAGATAACGGAACAAATAATAGGTAAAATTTTTGCCAGATTTGGAATATTGGATCCTATCACATTTTAGGTATTACCGGGATTAAAGACCGTTGATGGAATTATAGGTAATGATAGTCTTAAGAAACTTGGGGCAGTAGTTGATAGGAAGATAGATGTTCTCTTTATTAAAGACACGGTTAGAATACCTCTCAAAGCTAAAATTTCTAACAGTTTAAATTATGTGTTTAGTGACTCTGTGCCAATTGAAATTAAAAGTAAAATTAGCGCTACCATAAACAGATATCAAAATTTATTTGGTCCTTTGAATGACAGTCGGGCTATAACAACAAATGTCCGAGCAGAAATAAAAACGACTACGTCAGAACCAATTTATACCAAAAGTTATCCATATCCTGCTGCAATGAGAGAAGAAGTGGACAGACAGATTATTGAATTATTGTCAGAAGGAATAATACGCCTTTCCAAAAGCCCTTACAATTTACCCATTTGGGTCGTTCCGAAAAAACCTAAACCTAATGCCGAGAAACAATTAAACGGTATTAATTTCAAACGCATAAATGCTGTAACAATACCAGCGAATGATTGATGAACTTCTAAAAGAATTCATTGGAAAAATATGTTATGTCTATATAGATGACATAATTGTATTTGGAAACGATGAAGACGCACTCCTTAATGATGTAGACATAATTTTCAAAAGGCTCGAAGAAGCAAATTTAAAAGTTAATATTGAAAAAAAAAAAAACAAATTTTTAGGATATCTGGTCAGTGCTGAGGGTATAAAGCCGGATCCAAAAGAAGTAAAAGCTATAGAAAATCTCTTACCTCCCTGTAACCTAAAAGAACTGAAAGGATTTTTGGGAATGACATCATACTATAGACGATTCATTAGGGATTAGCAAAGATAGCGAAGCTACTTACATCTGACAAGAGGCGAAAACGCGCAAGTCAAAGCAAACCAGTCAAGAAAACTGCCGATACAATTGCAAAGATAAGAACTATGTGCGTTCCAGAAATTAAAAACCCTTCCTACCACGGCGGAAATTTTTACATTTCCTAATTTTAACAAACCATTTAACCTTACAACTGATGCCTCAAACTATGCCATTGGCGCAGTACTCTCTCAAGACGAGATTGGTAAAGATAAGCCAATTGCATACATATCCCGGTCACTAAATAAAATAGAGGAAGGCTATGCAACAAATGAAAAAGAAATACTAGCCATCGTGTGGGCACTAGATAACTTGAGAAATTATCTTTACGGTGCAAAAAAGATAAAAGTCTACACCGACCATCAACCCCTTACTTACGCGTTAGGAAACCGGAATTTCAATGCTAAATTGAAACGATGGAAAGCACGTATAGAAGAGTACAATCACGAGTTGATCTACAAGCCAGGTAAATCAAACTTTGTTGCAGATGCTCTCTCTAGACTAAAAACTAGTGTCAACCACTTAAGCGATATTTCCACTATAACAACCAGTGAGGGTGACTCGCAAATGACAATAACAGCTTCAGAAGCAGGTGATAACGATTCGCAAATTACAAGAACAGCGTCGGAAACTAGGGACGATGATGATGTATCAACAGGTTCAACCGTTCATAGTGCAAGCCAGGACGCTTCAGACCTTATTCCCCACATGGATGTCCCAATTAATGTTTTTAAAAATCAAATAATAATTAAAATTGGTCCAGATCTTCAGTCAAATAAAGTACCACATAGAGGCTTCCTGCGCCATTATGGAATGCGGAGAAATTAGTGGACATTCTCAAAAAAACCTTACATCCCAATATAATAAATGTAATTAAAGTTCCTGAATGTTATTTGGCAATTGTGCAAGATCTCTACTTGGCACATTTTTCAGGATATAACATCAGGATTACTCAAAAAGTGGTAAGGGATGTCAGCTCGGAAAACCTCCAATTTGAAATAATCCAAAATGAACATCGGAGAGCACATAGGAATGCGAAAGAAAATAGAAAACAGATATTTGTTGAATACTATTTTCCTCGTATGTACCCACTCATCAGGAAATATGTAACGAATTGCGAAATATGTAACACTAACAAATATGACAGAAACCCCATTAGACCCGAATTTTAAGAGACACCTAAATCGATGATGCCATGTGAAATTTTATATATGGACATATTTGAAATACAAAATCAAAAATTCATGTCCGTACTTGACAAATTCTCAAATAAACTTTGATATTTTGAATATTTTATTATTATATATCGATATTAATGAGAACATCAGGGTAATATTTGAAAGAGGTCCATTAATGGGTGACGTTTAAGTGACTTTCTGATGGGGACCTTAAATGAAGGGTAGGGTCAATTATGACCGATCCCCACAAAATTTTGTAGGGAGATGTTAGCTCATACAAAACTATATCGAATTTTCTGTTGGGGACCTTATATGGGGGATAGGGTCATTTAAGGCCCGATCCACATACAACTTGGTGTGAAAGATACTTATTTATGTCAAATTTCTTCGCTATACTCGTATTTTTACTCCAATAATGAGCGTTAAAGACATTTTCAGAAGGGGACTTTATATGGGCGGGTAGGGCCAATTATTTGGTAGAGAGATTTTGGCTCATATAAAACTTACTCCTGTGAATCGCTATACTAGTATTTTTAAACCAGTAATGAGCGTTAAAGTAATTTTACGGAGGGGACCTTATATAGAGACTAGGATCAATTATGGACCGATCCACAAGAAATTTGGTGGAGAGATTTGCACTCGTATCAAATTTCATCGCTATAGTATTATTTTTATGCAAATAATGAGCGTTAAAGTCACTTTCTTAAGGGGACCTTATATGGGGGGTAGGGTCAATTATGGACCGATTCACATAAAATTTGCTGGAAAGGTTTTGGCTCCTAAGATACTTACTTATGTCAAATTTCTTCTCAATACTCGTATTTTTACGCCAATAATAAGCGATAAAGTCATTTCTGATCAATAAACAAGTTAGAGTGCTATATTCGGCTATGCCGAATCTTAAATACCCTCCACCAGCAAGCTACTTTTTATTGAAACCCATTTAACTATATAATTTTTAGATAACTTGGCAAAATTTTTGTTTCCTTATTGAGGGTACTAACATTTATGCATATGTCAAATTAATTTTAATTAGGTCTAGAAGAATGTATATTAATAGGCCAGTTTGATAACATTTTAATATAATGATTTATCTGTACACAGAACATACTCATTTTGAATTTTATCCGGATATAATCATTTAATTACGAATTAAGTGATATTAAGTGATTTTCAGAAGTATACCTTATATGTGAGCTAAGACAACCTATGGACCGATCCGGAAGAAAAAATCCGTAGAATGATTTATATATACAAAATACACATTTATGTCGAATTTTATCCCGATAATTTTGATTGTTAATGTGCATTTGAGTAATTTTCGGAAATGGTCTTATATGGGAGTTGTGACCAACTATCAACCGATAAGGAAAAAATTTCGTATAATGATTTATATGCCAAAAAAAATTCAAGTCGAATTTTACTACAATAGATTTATTAATTAATGAAATTTGTGCGTTTAGGTGATTTTCGGAAGTGGACTTTATATGTATAGGAGCTATGACCTTACACAAAACATATTTGTGTCGAATTTTATTAAGATATCTTTATTTGATAATGAAATATGTGCGTTTAAGTGATTTTTTTGAAGGAAATATTACCATATATGGAACAATCCGGAAAAAATTTGGTAGATTGATTTATATGCTCACAAAGCATATTCAAGTCGTACTTTATCCAGATAGCTTTATTATAATATGTGCGTTTAAGTGATTTTCGTAAGTGGACCCTTTATGGGAGCCTATCCGGAAAAAATTTCGTAGAGTGATTCATATAAAGACAAAACATATTTGTGTCGAATTTTATCAAGATAACTTTATTTGACAATGAAATATGTGCGTTTAAGTAATTTTCGGAAGTGGGACTTATATGGAAGCTATGACCAATAATGAACCGATCCGGGGAAAAAGTGGTAGAATGATTTATATGTACACAAAACATATTCAAGTCGTTCCACGCCCAATAAAATTCCGGTTCTCTACCGTGAAGACGACAATCAAAGGTCTAAAAGCAGGAAAATCACCTGGTATAGATAAAATTACTACCACGATGATAAGTAACCTGTTATCTTTAACTCGATGCTACGTATTGGATATTTCCCTACCTCATGGAAAGCATCCGAAATTGTTATGATACCAAGACCGGGAGAAGATGTCACTCAAGTGACATCATACCGTCCCATTAGCCTGTTGTCTATATTCCTAAAACTTTTTGAAAAGTTATTGCATGAAAGCCTTGCTTGCGAATGTTCACAAACTGCTTAAAAATTACATATATGAAAGATCTTTTCAAATCAGATCTAAAGATGTGATCTCTTCACGTCGAAAAATATCTGCTGGAGTAACCCAGGGGAGTATTCTAGGTCCGCTCCTATATATTTTATATACTGCAGATATGCCAAAGAGCGCACTGACTCACACATCTACATTTGCGGATGATACCGCTTTTGTAAGCATACATGATAACCCTTCAATAGCTTGTGAACAACTCCAGTCTCACATCGGGGAACTAGAAAAGTGGTTGGACAAATGGAAAATAAAGGTCAATGCAACAAAATGTACTCACGTTACATTTACTTTAAGACGAGAAAATTGTCAATATACAATATAAAAATTCCATGTGAGATATCTTGGTATCCACCTTGATCGCCGCTTAACATGGACTCACCACATTGAAGCCAAGGTTACACAAATAAAATTACAGTCAGCTCAAATGTACTGGCTAATTGGACCACGGTCAGCTCTAGACTTGGAGTACAAAGTGCTTTTGTACAAAACAGTTATAAAACCGATATGGCTATATGGCGTTCAACTGTGCGGAACAGCCTCCTCATATAATATTGAAAAATTACAAAGAAAGCAGTCAGCACTGTTAAGGTCAATAACAGGTGCCCCGTGGTACATTCGCAATAGTAATATTCATAGGGATCTCAATGTCCTCATAATACGCGAGGAGATCAAATTCTCTTGTTTAACCTACTTGTCGAAACTAATGGATCACCCAAATCCCCTTGCCAGGGAGTTGCTGTCATTTGAGGGTCATAGACGACTGAGAAGAACCGCAACATTGGATATATCCAGATAATCAAATTATCGAGAACTTTGGTTGAAATTGCATCGGCAATAACAACGTTAGTTATAATTTAGGTTAAGATTTTAATACTTATTGTAAATTCTATATAAGAAAGATTCAATAAAGAATAAATAAAATGAAAAAAAGCAAGTAAGAGTGTTATATTCGGTCATGCCGAATCTTATATACCCACCATCAAATCATCCTTATTAATAAACTTTATCGAAGCAATTTCCTCGTTTATTAGATCTATGTTGAATTTTATCTTCATATGTCAATATTAATATGAATATCAGGCTAATATTTGGAAGAGTGCCTTTAATAAGAGCTTAAGTATGGACCGTGCTCTTCCGAGTTAAAATATTAATTTTTTTGGTCCAATTTTTATAACCATAAACTGTTTTTTGTAAGAGTGGTTATATGGAGGGTAGAGTCAATTATGGACCTATCTTCATCGGTTTATACAATAATTATTTGTAACGAATTTCATCTCTGTACTCGTATATTTAATTCAGTCATGAGGTTTAAAGTAAATTTCTGAAGGAAACCGATAATGGGGGGTTGGATCAGTTATTGACCGATCCTCACCAAATTCAGTTGCAACATTTTAGTTCCTATAAAACTACCGTAATTTGGAGCCATGGAAAAGCGTTAAAGTAATTTTCTGGAGTAAATCTTATATAAGGGTCAATTACTTTTATAAGACCTTCATAAACTTTTGTGCATAAATTATGTAATTTTCAGTAATAATGATAGTTAAAGTAATTTTCTGAAGTGGTAATTTATCAATCCATCTTCATCATAGTCGGTTGGAAGATTTTAGTTCCCATAAAACTTGGTTGTGTTGAATTTCATATATCTGGTCATATTTTAATGCCAGTAATGAGCGTTAAAGGCGCCCTTATACGGGGGGTGGGGTCAATTATGAACCGATCCTTCTAAAATGTAGAACTATTTTTGTTCATACAGTAATGAGCCAGTAATGAGCATTAAAGTAATTTTCTAAAGGGGACCTTATATGGGAGGTAGGTTCAATTATACCGATACTCATAAATATCTGATACTCATAATTATCTGATGAGGACATTTTTGCTCATACAAAACTTGTTTATGTGATATTTCATCGCTGTAGTCATATTTGAGTGTTACAGCCAGTAATGAGCTTTACCGTAATTTTCTGAAGGCGACCTTATACGGGGGATGGGTCAATTAAGGGTCATAAATATCTGATACTCATAATTATCTGAAGAGGACATTTTTGCTCATACAAAATTTGTTTATGTGAAATTTCATCGCTGTAGTCATATTTGAGCGTTACAGCCAGTAATGAGCTTTACCGTAATTTTCTGAAGGCGACCTTATACGGGGGAAGAGTCAGTTAAGGGTAGATCCTTATAAAATTTGATAGAGAGCTTTTGGCTGGCACAAAACTTTTTTATGTAGAATTTCACCGCTGTACTCGCATTTTTGAGTCAGTAATGAGCGTTAAAATCATTTTTAAAGGGGTCCCAATATGGTGGGTAGGGTCAATTATGGACCCATCCTCATAAAATTTAAGAAAATGATTTTAGTTAGGTAAATTTTAGGCCTATCCTTATAAAATTTTACAAACAGATCCCATAAAACATGTTTGTGCCGAATTTCACCGCTATAGATGCTTCGTTTAGCCAGTTATTAGCGATAAAGTCATTTTTGAACCTTATATGCGGGGTAGGGTCAATTATGGACCCATCCTCATAAAATTTAAGAAAATGATTTTAGTTAATATAAACCTTTTTTATGTCGAAATTTCAGCACGCTATCGTGTTTTCAACAGACAGACGGACGGACATGGCTAGATCGTAATAGAATTTAATAAGGACCCAGAATATATATACTTTTATGGGTCTTAGAAGAATATTTCAATGTGTTACAAACGGAAAGACAAAAATAATATACCCCCCATAATTTTTGATTGTGGATATAAAAATAATATTACCAATCTTCAAAAGAAAGTCGAAAATGGATGGTGACAGTGTAGATGCTAGGATTCTAGAGTGCCGCTTAGAAATTCTGAATTCATACTTTAAGCAATTAAGTCACATCCAAGGTAAAATCGAACAACTATATCCGGGCGATACTACAAAAATTATAACGAGGATCTCTTCATCAACACAAAAGCAATATTCTAGGCATTCTCAAGTCTCATCGTGGCTCTATATCAATGGACGTCAGCCACTTTAGTACACCCATTGCTGGTACAACCAACTCTTCACGTCTTCCCTCATTAAAGCTGCCGAAACTTGATGGCAAATATGCAGAATATGAGCGTTTTATCACCACCTTTAATAATATGGTACACGAAAATTCCACGATTTCCAGTGGCGATAAATTTAATTATCTGCTGAACTGTTTGTCTGGCCAAGCTTTAGCTGTCGTGGAATCATATCATGTAACGGAGGACAATTATCCAAAGGCTTTAAAAAGAAAAGGTACGAGAATAAATATGCCATATTTTTGGAACATATAAGTGCTTTGTTTAGTATTCCTAATATGGCGAAAAGTGATTGTGACTCACTGTGAAAAATAATAGACACTATTTTGGCTATTCGCGGATCAGTGTTGTCTATTGGTTCAGAAATGGAAGTTCTTAATGGGGTTCTTATTCACATCGTATTATCCAAATTGGATTCCGACACTAAAATTAGCTACGACGAAAAACAAGATTTTAAATCTTTGACAACTTGGGATTCGTTTTATGATATTTTAAGCAACCGCAGTCAATTCTTACAGAGCCATGCAAAAAAGATGGAAACACCAGATAAATCAAAGGGTGCTAAACCGAAGTCAAATTTTAATCGTATTTCGCATACTTTTGTTCATTCTAGTTTAAATTGTTCATACTGTAGTTCATCGGAACACAGTATTACATCTTGCCCATCGTTTGGAGCACATATGGTTTCAGAACTTTTTAAATATGTTAAGCATTGCTTTAATTGATTCTATAAAGGTCATGGAGCTACGAAATGTACTACACCGACTCGGTACAAGGTATGTAAGTTCTCACATCATAGCCTGTTAGACTTTTACAATAGTCCCGATTATGGTATTGCATCAACAAATAACCATAATCAACGAAGCCAAAATTCGGACTCGTAATAATATTAATCCTTCTGTATTAGGTACAAGAGCTGTAAAGAGGGCTCTCATTCCAACTGCTGTGGTGTTGATCAGAGATTGCTTTGGCGCATTTCAACCGGTTAGAGCTCTCCTGGATTCGTGTTCGAAAATCAATTTTATAACTGAGGAGACCGCTAAGAGGCTCAAGTTAAAATTCCAGCCATATACTCAAGAAGTTTCTGGTATCGGCGAAATGTCACGTCACAACAACCAGGTGAGTACATTGAAATATATCAATGTGAAATTTTGAAGACGTTACAGCTGGCGTATAGATTTGCTTATCAGCATAGAAGTATTCTTGAATTTATTAGTTGAAGGTTCGAATTTCATTAGGAGACGGAAAGCCTACATTAAAAAACACTGTTTTTGGTTGGATAGTAGGCGGAAATTTGGAAAATCCAACGAATCACTTAAAAAAATTTTGGGAGGTAGAAGATTTTGTCAACAAGCCTTCTAAATTCATTTTATTGATAATGTTATTGTAAAACCCAACGGCAAAATTCAAGTTCGTTTACCTTTCAAGGGTTCACCTGATTCATTCGAAATTGCTCGAAAGCGTTTTTTGTCAGTGGAAAGGCGTTTAAATTACGACCCAGCCCTAAAATCGATGTACGTTCAGTTTATGGAAGAATACTCATCACTTGGACAAATGTCGCTGTATAACCTCCATTAGTTGGTTCGCATTGTGTTATTCCACAAAACTCCGCGTCGTCTTTGATGGTTCTGCCCGAAGTTCGTCGAACGTTTCTTACCGATATTTTAATGGTTGGACCAACCATCCAACAGGACCTAATCACGACGCTTTTTTCATTTCGGCTTAATAAATTCGCTTTTACAGCTGATATCTAAAAGATGTATCGGCAATTTGAAATTGATGAACGTGACAAATATCAACTGATTTTGTGTAGAAGCAACAGAGAAGAGACACCAAAAGTATTTTAACTTAACACTGTTACATACGGTTTGTCATCGTCTCCATTTTTAGCTATTCGTAGTTTATTTTTCATTGCATATAAATATAGCTCCATCTAAAAACCCTTTGGTTTCAGATTAAAGAAAATCTTTTTATAAAAGATATCGAAGTACCTCGATATGTGTTTACATCACTAGAAGAGCGCGGTGAAATACACGGATTCGCCTATGCGTATGAATGCTGCATTTACTTTCGAATATTGGTCGATGGCAGGTACAAAACTAATTTATTAATTGCGAAGTCTAAGGTTGCGCCAATAAAAGCCCAATCTCTACCACGTCTTGAGTTATGTGCTGCTGTATTGCTCAGTAAAATCTGGAATAAAACAAAATTAAAAATGGAAAAATTTGTGTCGTCAGCTTGGTTTTGGACTGATTCTAAAATTCTTCTTCAGTGGCTGAAACTGCACTCGTCGACATTAAACTGTTTCGTCGCTAACCGCATCTCCGATCTGCAAGATAACACACGAGATATCTATTGGAAACATGTACCAAGTGGTTTGTCCTGCAGACATTGTATCACGCGGCTGTAACGCGTGATTTAGATTTACCTACAACAATGTGGTTCAACGGCCCCAGTTTTCTTCAGCAACATCATTAAACATGGCCCCAAACTGATGACCAAATTCAAACAGAAGTTTTGGAAAGAAGAAAAGTAGCAGTGTTTAAAAGTACTGACGTTATACCATCAATATTAGAAGAGATAATTGAGAAAAATTCATCTCATTATAAAATAATACGTATAATATCTTATATTTTTCGCATATTTAACAGATGTCCAGTGAAACATACTTTAAAAGCCAATGATGTATTTCAGATTGATTCAATTGAGTTGGGTCATACCTTCTGGCGTATAATTGCAGATATTCAAGCAATACACGTTAATGATGACATCAATGCCTTGTCTAAAGGAAGAAGTATAAATCCGTAATTGCAGAAATTAACCCCATTTCTACATACCACCAATTTGAGTAGAACCTCTGTTACAATACTTCGCGTTGGCGGACGATTATCAAAGGCTTCTATACCCTATGACGCCAGGTTTCCCGCATTGGTTCCCAAAAATCATCGTTTCGTATTGCTGTATATTGAATACTTGCATCGCATTCATTTACATGCTGGACCCAAGGTTCTATTAGGAATAATACGCCACAATATATGGATTATAAACGCGAGAGATGTGGTACGAAAAGTCGTCCGTAGTTGCATACACTGCTTTCGTTATAAGCCCAAGTGAATGGAACGATTTGCCATCTGATCGACTGCGCGCTTCACGACCATTTTTGACAACAGGTGTAGATTTTTAACTACACATCGCACCAGTAGTAAGATACCCTACAAGACCTATATTGCAGTCTTTGTATGTTTCAGCTCAAATGCAACACACCTGGAGTTGATATCCGATCTCTCCACAAACAATTTTCTATTATGCTTGAAACGATTTGTTGGTCGAAGAGGAATACCTCAAAAAATTTATTGTGAGAACGCTACAAATTTCGTTGGAGCTCGAAATAATCTTGCTGATCTTAAAGAACTCGTTTATTGAAGAAACCACTGTACATGACATCAAAATGTTTTCCACACAAAAGGGATTCCAATTTTGTTTTATACCACCAAGAGCGCACCATTTCGGGGGATTATGGGAGGCAGCTGTAAAGTCAGCCAAGACGTTACTTCTAAAAAATTTCATAATTATCTGAAGAAGACATTTTTGTTCATAAAAAACTTGTTTATGTGAAATTTCATCACTGTAGTCAATTTGAGCGTTACAGCCAGTAATGAGCTTTACCGTCATTTTCTGAAGGCGACCTTGTATGGGGGAAGGGTCAATTAAGGGTAGATCCTTATAAAATTTGATAGAGAGCTTTTGGCTCGCACAAAACTTATTTATGTAGAATTTCACCGCTGTACTCGCATTTTTGAGTCAGTAATGAGCGTTAAAGTCATTTTTCGAAGGGGACCTAATATGGTGGGTAGGGTCAATTATGGACCCATCCTCATAAAACTTAACAAAATGATTTTAGTTGATATAAAACTTTTCTATGTCGAATTTTATTGCTATATATGCTTCTTAAGGTCAGATATGAGCATTAAAGTAATTTTCTGAAGGGGACCTTATATGGGGTATATGGTCAATTATGGGCCTATCCTTATAAAATTTTACAAATAGATTTAAGTTCCCATAAAACATGTTTGTGCCGAATTTCACCGCTATAGATGCTTCTTTTAGCCAGTTATTAGCGATAAAGTCATTTTTGATGGGGACCTTATATGCGGGGTAGGGTCAATTATGGACCCATCCTCATAAAATTTAAGAAAATGATTTTAGTTAATATAAACCTTTTTTATGTCGAATTTTATTGCTATATATGCTTCTTAAGGTCAGATATTAGCATTGAAGTAATTTTCTGAAGGGGACCTTATATGGGGGATAGGGTCAATTATGGGCCTATCCTTATAAAATTTTACAAATGGATTTAAGTTCCCATAAAACATGTTTGTGCCGAATTTCACCGCTATAGATGCTTCTTTTAGCCAGTTATTAGCGATAAAGTCATTTTCTGAAGGGGGCCTTATATGGGGGCTAGGCGAAATCGTGGACCGATTTTGCCCATTTTCAATACCAAACAAACTGCAACTAAAAGAATTTTGCAAAATTTCAGTTCGCTATCTACTTCCATTTAGACTCTATCGTGTTTTCAACAGACAGACGGACACACTGACGGACGGACATGGCTAGATCGTAATAGAATTTAATAAGGACCCAGAATATATATACTTTTATGGGTCTTAGACGAATATTTCAATGTGTTACAAACGGAATGACAAAAACATCTTTTTTTATGGTTGTATAAAAACTATGAGAAACTACATTATTATTTGTTCTTGGTTGGTTAAAAAGTTCACGCACCAAATGTATGTCCGTCTGCTTTTTAAAATCAGTATTTTGAAGGCTCCATATGTCTTCAGAATCCAAATCTTAGATAATTAATTTAGACATACTTTTAAGAATTTATTTGTTTAAAACCAGTAAAATCCGTGCATAAGATTTAGAGATATGGTCAAAACAAACATGATCAACAAATAATTTTTATGGACTTTTTGATTTAGGGATGTAAAATATATAGTATATTTGCGAAAAATCAAAAAGTCCTGAGATATAGGCAGTGATAAGTCGCAATGTGACAATGTGACCGTGATCACAGTCACTGTTTTAAATCACTAGATCGCTCATCTCTAATACCTATAGAGAGAGGTCCGGCTTACATTTTTCCATATCTAGTTAATAAGTTTTTGGCGAATTCACTCATTTTGTTGTTGAACACTAAAGGTCCAATTTTTGCTTTGTGCCGAAAATCGAATAATGGGAACCTATAGAGGGAGGTCCGGCCTACATTTCCAAATATTTAGTTTTCAAGTTTTAAGATAGTCCTCCGAACAAAATTTTCAAAAATCTATTTTTGACAAAATCACTCAATTTGTATTTGGACCATCAGGGTTCAATATTTTCTTTGTGCAAGAAATCGAAATATGGGAACCTATAGTGGGAGGTCCGGCCTACATATTTAGTTATTATATTTAGTAATCAAGTTTACAGATTTTACTGTTTTTTTATAAAATCACTCATTTTTTTGGTCCCTAAGTACCCCTCTCCATAGGTTTCCCTAATTACGGAAACCTATAGAGAGAAGTCCTGCCTAAATTAGTTTTCAAGTTTACCAATAGGCCTCCGAACAAAATTTTCAAAAACTCTTTTTTGACAAATTCACTCAATTTGTTTTTGACCAGGGGTTCAATCTTTACATTGTACCAAAAATCGAGATAAGCCTCCGAACAAAATTTTCAAAAAATAGTTTTGCCAAAATCACTCAATTTGTTTTTGGACCCTTATGGACCTTATGGTCCAAAAACAAATTGAGTGCCAAAGATCGAAATACTGGGAACCTATAAAGGGATGTCCGGCCTGCATTTCATAATACAGTGGTTTCCCGGTTTAACGAATGATATAATGTCAGGCCTATTCGTAAAATCGAAAAATTCGTTAAATAGGGTAATTTTTTTTAATCAACGTAGGAAGACATTATACGTTTTATTTTGTAGCAAAATTAAGTTTTATTTATTTATTTGAAAGAAAATAACAAAACTATACATATTTCATTTCATCTTATCTTATAAAAACAAGAAAAAAAAAATAAATTCATAAATATCTATATAAAACTAAAAAATCTATTTAAAAATTATTTAAAATAATTTTTTATACTTGTTTGCTTTTGCGGCAATTTAAGAGAGCGTTGAATAGCCTCCTCCTGGATCTCTCTAAGTACTATTTTCTTTGAAACTTCAATATTATTCTGTTCCCCCCATTTAATGCATTCCTCCAAATGTTTAATTACATCTGTATGTTTAATTTTTATGTCGACCACGAAAGGATTATCATTTTCTTCATTTTCCTCACATTCACTGGTTTCATTCTCATCAAAATCTGTATCAGCATCATTAATCCATTGGTTTAAATCATCCGCTGTTAAAATAAACTTAACATTGCCATAATTATTCTTACATTTGGAAAAATTTGGTTCAATAGTTGTATCCCACTTGAAAGTGACACTACTTCTTCATCAGTCTGTAACAATCTTTGTAAGGGAATTTCGTCCTCTTCATCAAAATGCTGTACACTTGGAATAAAAATCTTATTCCAACATTTTTTGAGGCTATTTTCATTAACCGATTTAAAAGATTGAGCTACCATTGTAGCAACATCGTACAAATTTAATCTTTTCAAAACTTCCAAAATGTTTTCTTGATCACAAGCTATAATTTTGGACAAAAGGCTATTTTTGTAGTGAAGTTTAAGCAACCTTATGGCATTTTGATCCATTGGTTGAATTAATGCGGTCACATTTGGGGCATATATAATGCCCAAATTTTGCCATCGCACGTTTCTTTCACCAATTCATCTTCTGGTGGATGACAAGGAGCGTTATCCAGAATTAATACCGACTTTTGTGGTAAGTTTTTCTTTTTTAAAAATGACTCCACCTGAAATTTTAAAAATTTAATAAAATTTAAATAAACAGTTATAAATTGTTTCATGTAAACTTACTTCTGGAACAAAAATTTTGAAAAACTAATTTTTAAAGATTGATGATGTCATCCATGCATTTTTAGAATGATCATATTTTATTGGCAACGTTTTATTTCGAAAAGCTCTTGGGTTCGCAGATTTTCCAATCATTAATGGAGTTATCTTTTTTGTTCCACTGGAATTTGCACACAGCAACACAGTAACTCTCTCTTTCGACATTTTTCTTCCCGGAGCATTTTTTTCAATTGAGTGGACATAGGTTTTGTCCGGTAACATTTTCCACAAAAGCCCGGTTTCATCTGCGTTAAATATAGCATCTTTAGAAATGCTGTGCTGTGCAAGTAAGTCCTTAAAATGTAAAAGAAAAGGCTCGACTAATTCTGCTTTTGATGATAGCTTCTCACCACTTTCTTTCATTAAACGAATACCGTAGCGTTTTTTAAATCGAGAAAACCAGCCGTGGCTAGTGTTAAATTGACCACTGTAAAACTTTTTGTGAATTTTCAATGCCTTAGTTTGTAAAACAGGGCCACTTATTGGCACGTTCATTTTTCGCTTGTCTTGAAACCATTTAAACAATTCTGTTTCCATTTTTGGAAATTCTCCCTCTTTCATTGCTCTTCTGTGTTTTGATCCGAAATTTGTTTTTTCCATGTCTTTTAACAGTTTTGTTTTTGATTTTATTATGGTGCATAACGATGACTTTGGCAATCCATATTTAAATGATAAATCAACTAAACAATCACCTTTTTCATGTTCTTCTATTATTTTTAATTTATCTTTAAGTAATAGTCGCTTTCTTTTAGGCATTTTGATGTTCACGTTTCAAAAAATTAACAAAAATGACACAGCATAAAATAAAAAACCAAAATGTTGTTTATACAACAAAAATGTTACTGTTATTGTAACGTATTTTGGTTTTGCGTTGTTTACAGACTTTATGAATGAAAAAAT
This sequence comes from Lucilia sericata, assembly GCF_015586225.1. NCBI lineage: Eukaryota > Metazoa > Arthropoda > Insecta > Diptera > Calliphoridae > Lucilia > Lucilia sericata. Next base: position 434,062 of record NW_023994045.1, read on the forward strand.
TTTAATACATATGTACCCTGTAGGAAATGTCAATATTAAAAATGTGCTGAATCGCTATTGACTTTGTCAACAGTACTAGTTTCGAATTATACCCCATACAAGGCTTAGTGCTATAGACATTTAACATGTGCGTGTCATTGAAAATCCTCTAGTAACACTATGACTATTGACTTCCTATTGACTAGGTACTTCTCATGTATCCATATGGTGACATTAGAACCAGGATTTTCCTAGTGCATTTCTATAAATTATGGAACTTTTCTGTAAGCAATGTCAATATTGAATAGGTGGTGTCATATTAGCGACATTGTCACCATTTTTTTTTTTACTTTTTTTAATAGTACAAATAAATAAAATCAATCGTACGCTATGTTTTAATGAGAAGTTTATTTAATAAAAATAAAGTAAATAAACTAATTCACAGCTCAAATTACATATAAATATTTATATTACATACTATATAAGTTAAAAAATGTAGCACACTTTTTCAGGGCAGGCTAACCCTTGAATGAGAAGTTTTGTTTAACAAAAATGGAGATAAAAACTAAAACTATAAAATATTAGTTAAAAAATTAAAAATTGAACACATTTTTCAGGGCATAGCCCTTTTGAATACTTAAATATACTAACTACAACTCTAAATTAGTTAAAAATATATGAGATCATTTGATGACTAGCTTAGTTACAATTAAGAAAAAAGGTTTCTTCTACAAAAGCCAGGCTGGTTTCTACATTTTCATTTTCTTTTGCCTTATTTTCTTTGATTTTTTCTCGACTGCTTTGCTTGAAAAACTTTTTCTTCTGTCTTTGAAAAGCTGTTCTTAAAGTTTTTTCCGGCGAATCGTTGTTCGTTGATATTATATCTATTTATTAAAAAAAATTACATATTAATAAAAATATTTGAAAAATCGTATAACAAAACTGTTACCTATTAATGTATTGAATACGTTGCTGTAATCTCGCAGTCTTTCTTTGCCAAAAATTCCGTCGACATTAAAATTTAAAATTATACCTTTTCCGAAAACATAATGCATAATGCATAATGCGCTCTACATTTCCAGCAATCAGAGTTCTAATCTGCTGTTTCTACGAAGAAAAAAAAAAGTATATTTTGATTTCTTTTTAAATTCTTGTTTTCTGAAAAGCAAAATACTTACATATGGATCAGAATGTGAGCCTAAAAGAGAATCCAGTTCTTTTAATTTGTCCACCGTGTTTACGGGAAATATTTGGATGATGTTGTCGATGACTGCATTTTGGGAAACCAATCTATCCAGCAAAACTTTATACTCCGCTAAAATTTCAAGTAAGCTATTTTGTTGTTTTTCTATTGTTTCAAGCCGTTTTGAGACCTCTTGGCAGCAACCGCATTTTGAATTAGCTAAGAAAAACAGAAATACAAATGAGTAAAAAATAATAGTATCACTAATAAGCTTTGTAAAACTTACCTTGTGGTGGAAAATATTTCAATTTTTCTGGAATGCAGGTGTGCAAGATTGGAATTATTAAAAAATTTGAATTTAGTGGTAGACATACAAATTTAAACTCGAAGTCTTTTATAGAAAACTTTTCTATTTCACCAAAAGCTAAATTTGTTTTAAATATTCCTAACTCGCGGGAATCGACAGGTCCCTCAAAAAAACTTTCTAAATTCAATAATCTACGACCTTCAATAAATATATCATCGTCCTTAATAATTTTTTCAATTTTTATTGGAATACAGGGTCGGATGCTGCAAATATTATTTGGCTCTCTTGAAGAAATGAAACAATCATTCATCAAAACTCCGATAATACAACCTTTTCTATACTTAATCCCTTCATTATTTATTTTAACGCATGTTGAGTGTTTCTCCCGTTTTACAATTTGTTGAAGGATAGAGGAAGGTTTCCTAACGTGCTTTTTTAAAATTTGAAGTTTATTTTCAAATTCGTATGCCGAAAATTAAAATAGGGGACCATATGTTTTAGCGCATGAAGCTAAATGAAGCAAATTATGTATATTGAAAGAAATGCTGTTTGACCCAAATACAACGGAGAAATTCTCAACAAATAATTGTAGAAGTTCATGAGCTTGATCAATATTAGCCTCAACTTGGCGTGGACTACAAAGTAGCCTATAAGCACAATGCAGAAGTAAAAATTCATAAAAAATATCTTCGTGCACGTAGCTATTCAGTACAACTATGCCTGAATAAGCCAAGAACTGGTGGAACTCAGTCGCTTTCCAGTGATGTAAATCGTCCAACGATCTTGGTTTTCTCGGAAATTCTTTTGGAAAGCATTTTTTTAAATTTATCAGGCCAGAAGATATTGCTGATATATTTTGTTTCGATGTTTTTTCTTCTGTTTTATTTTGAACAATTCGAATCAAAATTTTTCTCATAACTCCCAGGTCGACAAGGTGCATGCTATCCAATGGAGTTTGTGTTATCATATTAAAGCCCAATACTTCCAGTGGCGTTTTCTCTTTCTTAAAGATATTGGAGTGATGGTTTGGATATTTCCTCAAAGCAAAATCGACATCGGAAATAAGAGTGCCAGCAAAGCTACTATACGTGAGTACATTATCAATTTTTTTAGCTACTTGCGTGCACTTTGTACATCCATCCGCTGAAGTATGCCCAGGTACACCACAAACAAATGCTTTTGCTGGCGCATCACATATTAAAGAACGAAGCTTAATGGTGATATTTTTTTTCATTTAAAACAAATCCGTCTTTAAGCAAATGCACTTCATTGACAAAATCTTTTAAAAAGTCTTTGACGCATCCTGGTTTTTTATTGCCTATATACAGCCCAACAGCATACGGCAAAATGTTTTCCTTTGTATTTGTGATCCTGCAGAGAATTGGCCACAACTGAATTCGAGAACTTTTAAACAGTGGAATTCCATCAATGTTTATATCAAGCTCCAAATCATCATAATTTTGTAGAACACTTCCAATTTTTCTTAGTTGTGTTTCTATACCCATGTGACAATAGCTTCCTGGTGATACATTTCTAACCACAATTTGTTTGTTTTTATCCAATAAAGTTTCGGCAGAAAGTGGAACCTCCAGGCCTTCATATTTTAAAATGCGTAAAAGCTTTTCCAAGCAATTTCTTGATGGAGCCGTTTCGATGTACCATTTCTTTAATTTCTCGCACAAAGTCAATTTTGGGACAGCGGGCACATCAATATTTAAATTTTCTACTTCCTCTGTAGCTTCACTGAACACTGTTTCACTTTTTTCACTCAAATTTTTTTCACTATTTACACTCCTATTTTTATATAATATGATTTGTTTTTTAATCTGTCTTTTATAATTTCTTTTACTCATGTTAAACCGTTTATTTTTTATAATTCTAAACAAAATAATATAACTTTTTTAATCCTTACACAAAAATTTTCTAAATATTAATAAAACCACGCACACGCTGTTTTTAAGTCAACCGGCTTTACAATACTGAAAAACAGAATGCTATTGCGCAGTAGAATTTTTTCGCATAAATAAACAAACATAAATGTCAACAGCAGAGACATTGTATGGGGTACAATTAGTCGTCAATACTGTTGACCAAGTCAAGCGCGAGTCAATACAGTTTAACTATAGACATTTTCTTAAGGAATATTGACAAGTTTGTTGACAATGTCTCTAGATATACACCACATATTTTGTCTCCGTATTTTTTATATTGACACAGAAATGAAAGATTGGAGACATTTGAACTAGTACTGTTGACAAAAAGACATATGGACCCAGTCTGACTGCAGGGTATGTACATATTGAGAAAAACACTCTTAACAAGAATAATACTCTTTAAAAGTGTTAAAAAATGTTCTTGATTTTATTTTCACATATCTTAATTTCTCTTTATAGTTTTTTATGTCTGTTTTTATAAAATTCGTTATATCGAGTACTAAATTATTTGTTTTGTTCGTAATATAAGGTACTCAATGAGAAAAATATGACCGTTCGTTAAATCGCGAATTCGTTAAACTGAGTATTCGTTAAACCGGGAAACCAGTGTATTTAGTTTTCAAGATAGGCCTCCGAACAAAATTTTCAAAAAACTATTTTTTGACAAAATCACTCAATTTGTTTTTGAACCATAAGGGTCAATTTATTTACGTTGTGCCAAAAATCTAAAAACTTGGAATCTACAAAGGGATGCCCGGCCAACATTTCATAATATTTAGTTTTCAAGTTTACAGCTAGGCCACAAAGTATACAGAGGTGTCAAATTTGACAGTTCAAAAACACTAAAATCATCTTTTTTTTAAATGGTCTCGGTAGACAGAGAAAACTAAATTTTGGGTTTAATACACACAGTGCGTTAAAACAAGCAACACTATTTAAAGCTATTTTGTAAACAGAATAACAAAGCAAAAGAAAATAAACAAAATAAAAATAAATTATGTGCAAAATTTTGAAAAGTTTTAACTGCATATAAATTATGTGTTTTATTAATATATATACATATTATGATGTTTTATTTTATATTTTTTACAGCAATTAACTAATAATTTACTTACATATAATAAGAAAATTGAAAAGAAACCCAAAATATAAGACCAAAACAAAACAAGTTGAAATGGTATCGTGCGAGAGAGACAAATATATTTTTTTGCCGTGACGCCTCTGTATACTTTGTGGCTAGGCCTCCAAACAAAATTTTCAAAAAATTCTTTTTTGACAAACTCACTCAATTGGTTTTTGGCAAATTTACTAATTTTGTTTTTGAAAAAATCACTCATTTTGATTTTGATAAAATCACTCATTTTGTTTTTGACAAAATCACTCAATTCCTTTTTGGACAATAAGGGTCCAATTTTTCTTTGTCCCAAAAATCAAAATGTGGAACCTATAGTGGAAGGTCCGGCCTACATTTTTTCGTATCTAGTTATCATGTTGGCTAAATTACTCATTTTGTTTTTGAACCCTAAGGGTCCAATTTTGTGCCAAAATCTAAATATTGTGACCTATAGAGGAAGGTCCTGCCAACATTCCCTCATATATAGTTATCAAGTTTACAGATATGGCTCCGAACAAAATTTTCAAAAAGCTGTTCTCTGATAAAATCACTTATTTTGTTTTTGGTCCCTATGGGTCCAATTTTTACTCTGTGGCAAAAATCGAGATATAGGAAGTTATGGAAGGTGGTCATGCCTACATTTCCTCATATTTAGTTTTAAAGTTTACAGTTAGGCCTCCGAACAAAATTTTCAAAAAACAGTTTTTTGACAAAATCACTCAATTTGTTTTTGGACCATAAGTGTACAATTTTTATTTTGTGCCGAAAATCGAATAATGGGAATCTATAGAGGGAGGTCCGGCCAACATTTCCTAATAATTAGTTTTCCAGTTTTCAGATAAAAATTTTCAAAAATCCATTTTTTGACAAAATCACTCAATCGAAATACTTGGAATCTATAAAGGGATGCCCGGCCTACATTTTATAATATTTAGTTTTCAAGTTTACAGACAAAATTTTCAAAAAACTCTTTTTTGACAAAATCACTCAATTGATTATTGGCAAAATTACTAATTTTTTTTGATAAAATCACTCATTTTGATTTTGATAAAATCACTCCTTTTGTTTTTGACAAAATCACTCAATTTCTTTTTGAACCATAAGGGTCTAATTTTTACTTTGTGCCAAAAATCAAAATATGGAACGTATAGTGGGAGGTCCGGCCTACATTTCTTCATATCAAGATATCTAGTTATCATGTTTTTGGATAAATTACTCATTTTGTTTATGGACCCTAAGGGTCCAATTTTGTGCCAAAAGTCGAGATATGGGAATCTATAGAGGGAGGTCCGGCCTACATTTTCTAATATTTAGTTTTAAAGTTTACAGGTAGGCCTCCGAACAAAATTTTCCATAACAAGTTTTTGGCAAAATAACTCATTTTGTTTTTGGACCATAAGGGTATTTTACTTTGAGCCAAAAAACGCAATATTGTGACCTATAGAGGAAGGTCCGGCCAACATTTTCTCATATATAGTTAACAAGTTTACAAATAGGGCTCCGAACAAAATTTTCAAAATTTTTTAAATTTTGGATAAAATTTGATAAAATCACTCATTTTGTGTTTGGTCGCTGCGGGTCCAATTTTGTACTTTGTGCCAAAGATCGAAATATGGGAACCCATAGTGGGAGGTCCGGCCTACATGTTCCTATATTCAGTTTTGAAGTTTACGGATAGGTCTTCGAACAAAATTTTCAAAAAACTTTTTTTTTACAAAATCACTCAATTTGTTTTTGGACTGAAATACTGTGACCTATAGAGGAAGGTCCGGCCCACATATCCTCATATTTAGTTATCAAGTTTACAGATTTTACTGTTTTTTGATAAAATCTCTAATTTTTTTTGTTCCTAAGGGTCCAATTTTTACATTGTGCCAAAAATCAAAATATGGTAACCTATAGAGGGTGGTTATGCCTACATTTCTTCATATTCAGTCTTCAAGTTAACATATATGCCTCCGATCAATATTTTCGAAAAACAGTTTAGGCAAAATCACTCAATTTGTTTTTGGACCAATTTTTACTTTGTGCCGAAAAACGAAATATGTGAACCTGTAGAGAGAGGTCCGGCCTACACTTCCTAATATTTAGTTTTCCAGTTTACAGATAGGCCTCCGAACAAAATTTAAAAAAAACTCTTTTTTGACAAAATCGCTTAATTTGTATTTGGACCATCAGGGTTCAATATTTTCTTTGTGAAAAAACTTGAAATATGGAAACCTATAGTGGAAGGTCCGGCCTACATATTCAGTTATCATATTTAGTTATTAAGTTTACATATTTTACTGTTTTTTTTTTTTATAAAATCACTAAATTTTTTGGTCCCTCTTTTTTGACAAAATCACAATTCGTTTTTGAACCATAAAGGTCAAATTTTTTACTTTGCGCCAAAAAATCGAAATACTTGGAATGTATAAAGGGATGCTCGGTAAACATTTCCTCATATTTAGTTTTAAAGTTTACAGATATGCCTCCGAACAAAATTTTCAAAAAACTGTTTTTTGACAAAATCATTCAATTAGTTTTTGGACCATTAGGGTCCAATTTTTTCTTTGTGCCGAAAATCGAAATATATTAACCAATAGTGGGAGGTCCGGACCATATTCAATTTTCAAGTTAACATATAGGCCTCCGATCAACATTTTCAAAAAACAGTTAAGGCAAAATCACCAATTTGTTTTTGGACCATAAGGGTCCAATTTTTTACTTTGTGAAAAAAATCGAAATACTTGGAATCTATAAAGGGATGCTCGGTATACATTTCCTCATATTTAGTTTTAAAGTTTACAGATATGCCTCCGAACAAAATTTTCAAAAAACTGTTTTTTGACAAAATCATTCAATTAGTTTCTGGACCATTAGGCAAAATCACTCAATTTGTTTTTGGACCATAAGGGTCCAATTTTTTACTTTGTGAAAAAAATCGAAATACTGTGACCTATAGAGGAAGGCGCGGCCTACATATCCTCATATTTAGATATCAAGTTTACAGATTTTACAGTTTTTTGATAAAATCACTCATTTTTTCCAATTTTTACATTGTGCCAAAAATCAAAATATGGGAACCTATAGAGGGTGGTCATGCCTACATTTCCTCATATTCAGTTTAAAGTTTACAGATAATTCTCCGAACAAAATTTTATACCCTCCACCACCATCAGTGGTGATAGAGGATATATATAAGTTTGTCGTTCCGTGTGTAACACCAAGAAATATTCATCTAAGACCCAACAAAGTATATATATTCTGGGTCCTTATGAAATTCTGAGTCGATTTAGCTATGTCCGTCTGTCCGTATGTCTGTCTGTCTGTCTGTCTGTGTAAAACACGCTCACGTTAAAACTAAGCAAAGGAAATCAACCAAATTCACCCAAAATATTTATTATTATCCTAAGCAGTTTGGTATTGAAAATCAGCAAAATCGGTTCACAACGTAAAAAGTTATAAGTAAAAATTTCAGACTACCACGAAAAAAATTACGTTTTTTTCATAATTCTTTTGAAGTTTTCTCAGAAACTACTAAAGAAATTTTTTACGGATCGGTCAATTATTGGTCATAGCTCCCATATAAGGCCCACTTCCGAAAATCATTTAAAAGCTCATATTTCATTGTCATATAAAGCTATCTTGATGAAATTTGACACAAATATGTATAGTCTAAATATAAATCACTCTACGAAATTTTTTCCGGATAGGTCCATATTTGGTCATAGCTCCCATATAAGGTCCCCTTCCGAAAATCACTTAAACGCATATTTTTCATTAAATTCTAAAGCTATAAGGATAAAATTCGACTTGAATATGTTTTGTGTACATATAAATCATTCTACCACTTTTTCCCCGGATCGGTTCATTATTGGTCATAGCTCCCATATAAGTCCCACTTCCGAAAATTACTTAAACGCACATATTTCATTGTCAAATAAAGTTATCTTGATAAAATTCGACACAAATATGTTTTGTCTTTATGTGAATCACTCTACGAAATTTTTTCCGGATAGGCTCCCATAGAGGGTCCACTTACGAAAATCACTTAAACACACATATTATAATAAAGCTATCTGTATAAAGTACGACTTGAATATGCGTTGTGAGCATATAAATCAATCTACCAAATTTTTTCCGGATTGTTCCATATATGGTAATATTTCCTTCAAAAATATCACTTAAACGCACATATTTCATTATCAAATAAAGATATCTTAATAAAATTCGACACAAATATGTTTTGTGTAAGGTCATAGCTCCTATACATATAAAGTCCACTTCCGAAAATCACCTAAACGCACAAATTTCATTAATTAATAAATCTATTGTAGTAAAATTCTACGGATTTTTTCTTCCGGATCGGTCCATATAAGGTATACTTCTACATATAAGGTATACTTCTGAAAATCACTTAATACCACTTAATTCGTAATTAAATGATTATATCCGGATAAAGTTCAAAATGAGTATGTTCTGTGTACAGATAAATCATTATATTAAAATGTTATCAAACTGGCCTATTAATATATATTTTTCTAGACCTAATTAAAATTAATTTGACATATGCATAAATGTTCGTACCCTCAATAAGGAAACAAAAATTTTGCCAAGTTATCTAAAAATTATATAGTTAAATGGGTTTCAATAAAAAGTAGCTTGCTGGTGGAGGGTATTTAAGATTCGGCATAGCCGAATATAGCACTCTAACTTGTTAGTTATCTAGTTTACAGATTTTACTGTTTGTTGATAAAATCACTCATTTTTTGTTCCCTAAGGGTCCAATTTTTACTTTGTGCCAAAATCTAATTACGGCACCCTATAGAGAGAGGACCGGCCTACATTTCTTTTAATTCAGTTTTCAAATTTACCGATAGGCCTCCAAACAAAATTTTCAAAAAACTGTTTTTTGACAAAATCACTCAAATTGTTTTTAGACCATAAAGGTTAAATTTTTTTCTTTGTGCAAAAATCGAAATACTGGAAATCATTAAATTTGTTTTTGGACCATAAAAGCTAAATTTTTTACTTTTGTTTTTCAATTTCTTTTTAAATTTAAATTTTTTTATTTATTATGCCAATAATCAAATTACGGATACCTATATAGAGAGGGCCGTCCTACATTTTTCCATATCTAGTTAATAAGTTTTTGGCGAAATCACTCATTTTGTTTTTGAACACTAAAGGTCCAATTTTTGCTTTGTGCCAAAAATCGAAATATGGAAACAACCTATAGAGGAAGGCCCGTCCTACATTTCTCTTATTTAGTTTTTAAGTTTACAGATAGGCCTCCGAACAAAATTTTCAAAAAACAGTTTTGGCAAAATCACTCAATTTGTTTTTGGACCATAAGTGTCCAATTTTTACTTTGTGCCGAAAATCGAATAATGGGAACCTATAGAGGCAGGTCCTGCCTACATTTCCTAATATTTAGTTTTTAAGTTTACAATTAGGCCTCCGAACAAAATTTTCAAAAATCTCTTTTTTGACAAAATCACTCAATTCGTATTTAGACCATAGGGTTTAATTTGTGCCAAAATCGGTTGATTGGAGGATGTATACTACATCAAATCCGAAGAAATACACCTAGGCCACTATCGGGCCTGTTGTGCGCTCCTTATCATGAAAAAAAAAGGGAACTGAAAGAATTATTTTTCAGTGTTCAGAAACTCAGTTTCCAACATAATTCCTAAGAATCTTCCAATCAGTGTTAGTCAGGAATGTTATTTCCGGAATAACATCACTTCCAAGATACTTGGATCTAACTTCGACGAATGCCTGGCAGTGGCAAAGAAAGTGCTCCAGAGTTTCACTGTCCTCTCCACATACTCTACATTCGTCTGAATCCACTCAGAATACGTACCATCATACTACCTTCAGACTTGCTCATTTTAAGGAGATTTTTCGTCTTGCTCTCATCAGGGTCACCCCATGGGATCTTCGTGGTTTCATCCACTGTTTCATTATTCCAAGAGGCCTTATGGGATTCTCTCACCCAGGGAGCTCCCTTCCCTTTAAAGCTATTACATTTGCCCTTTCGTTACCGACTACTCCCGAGTGGGAGGGTACCCATATGATGTGAACCTTACCTCTGGGAGAATATTCAGTTAAAGCTTTCTTACAATCCAATACGGTTTTAGATTTAGTTCTATCGCCTGATATCGCCCTAATTGCCTTCTGGCTGTCGGTAAACATATTAAGCGCTGTGGGCGCCATATTTATTCTAATCCAATTTACGCATTCCGTTATTGCTCGTACTTCTGCCTGGAAGCTTGTGTTATGATTAGGTAAACGGAGGTATATTTCTGTTTCTGGGTCTTCAATATAGAACCCCAGGCCCACTTTGTTCCCCAATTTAGAGCCATCCGTGTAACAACGGATTCCTAATGGTATCTGCTCTAATGTTCCGCTTGACCAAGACATTCTATCTGGGATAAGCGTTTCAAAGTTTCTGACATATTCTGTATCTGGTATACGATCAGACACGTCCGATGATTGTGTGTAACCTTCCAATGTGTCCAGTATACATTGATGAAGTGTCCTATAACCGTTTTTGGCCAGTTCGCCTAAAGTAAAGAGCCGTTCGGCTGTAAGCGCCGAATGGTTGAAGTAGTACACATGGCACCACTTATACCCAAGCAACATGTACGCTGAACTCCCTGTAGTAGTTTGATATTGCACTTTTTGTCCAAAGCAGTCTACCAGATTATTGAAGCAAAAGCTAGAATTGGTCTAATTACACTTTTATAAAGCCAATTTGTCATAGTAGGACGAAGACCCTATTTCATGCCTATATTTCTCCTACATATCGCCCACCACCGATGTGCCTTGTTCATCCTATCCTCTATGTGGTGTCTCCATTTTAATTTCCGGTCGAGGATTACACCTAAGTACTTAACTTTGTCTGTCACTGGTATCTTCTTGCCCAGGAAGCAAGGTTCAGTATACGTAGAAATTTTTCTCTTTCTTGTAAAAAGACAGATTTCCGTTTTTGCCGCGTTAACATTGAGGCCTCTCGGTTGAGCCCAGCTTAAGGCCGTATTCAGAGACTCTGAATAGCTAGGTTCCCCTGGTTTAGGTATAAATATTACCCTTGCATCCTGCCATTTAATGGGGGTATATGTGAACTTCAAGCATGCAGTGAATATCTGAGACAGATGTACGGAAACCAGTCCCGCCTCTATCTGTAAGAGTGCTGGGAAAATGCCATCCGGCCCTGCAGATTTATAGGGAGCGAAGCTCTTGATTGCTCTTTTAAACATATCAGATGTAGTTACAATTTCCGTGTTAGCCTCCCCTTCCTCCAATATAGGTTCATCAATGTTATTCGACATCCCGGGTAGAAATTGAGAGTCCATTAGGAGTTTCATTGTCTCCTCCATATCCTCCAGCCTCGTGCCCGTATCCGGTTCCGGATCTCCCCGGTTACCCATGGTTTCTCCTGGGCAGATTTCCGCTCTCGCAGAGGGAAGCTGTCCTCGAACGATTCAACCAAGGCACTTGTGAGCATTTCTTATTTGGCGTCTATGTCCTCTTTATTTCGACATTGAAAAGTGTTCTGACATAAACGGTTCTTTAGTAAGGAACCGAACATTGTCCAATTAGTTTTAGACTTATTCCGAAACTTTATCGGCTTTGGTGGCGGCCGTAGTATTTTGAATCTTATGTACCGATGGTCAGAAAAGGAGTGCTCGTCCGAAACACTCCATCCTGAATTTCGTTTATAAGCTCTTCTGAACATATATATAATACTTCTTCTGTGATTCTATTGACGAAAGTAGCTTTATTACCTAAGTTCGATGTGATCAAGTCTTTAGTATTAAAGAAATCCATAAGGGCTTGTCCCCTGCGATTGGCATCACAACCTATTACAATTTTCATATTTTGCCTTTGTGCCTCTTCGACCAGTTTCATCAGCACCGACGTTGGTGGTAGTGTCGGAGAATCGAAAGGCATGTAAACAGATGCAAGGTATATGTTGCCACGATATTGCTTCAGTACCGTTGCATCCGATGTGGATAATCCTGTTGAGAGGAGAAAACATAAATTCTTGTGACATTAGATACATGTTCTCGGTCGAGACCCTGTATCAGCGTAGAAAAATTGGAAATTTACGTGATTTAATCCAGAAACCATGTTGCGAATCGTCCAAGGTTCCTGGATTAAAGCTATAAGTATCTTACCTGTGTTAATTTTAGCCATCAGAGCATTGGTAGCCGTCTCGCTCCGATGGAGGTTTATTTGGATAACCTCAATCATTGTCATCCATTTAAACTGTCTTCCAGCGAGCTAGTGATCACATCCCCGCTCATTGGATTTGACTCCTCCGGGTAACCTGAAGTGGCTATTGACGCAGTGGGTACCATTGGGTACCCACTGGCTACCATTGATGGCACTGTGGTGTCCTTATCAGGCATGGGAAGAGCAGTCTTTTTAATCGACACTTTCCCAATTTTGGACAGCACTGCTGTTCTGTCTTCTGGCGAGTGAGTGATTTCCTTCTCGCTTTTAGGATTTGACTCCTCAAAATTACCAGTACTTGCTAATTCTTGGCAAGACTAGCCATAGATTTCTGGTCGATACCTATTACAAATAAAGTTCACTCAGGTTCTTCTTTCCTGTAAAAGCATGCCACTTTTCCATGGCCATACGTTCATTAGCCAGTTTACTGCCCCATCCTTTTATGTAGACAGTGGACTTTAAGAGCACCGGAAACTCGCTCTTCTTTGCCAGTCCCAGCTTAGCGCCGTCCCAGGAGGGAGGGATACTTTCCACCAAGTTCCTTAGGGTGCTAACACATTGGTGAGATGCCAACCTCATCAACATCACGCCCATTCTGAACTCGCAGTTCACGCTCTCTATTGTTGTTTGCCCTTTGAAGCGATTGCGTGGTCCACTATCTTATTGTTCACCAGATCTTCTACCTTACTCTGTCGGTCTATTGGAATTTTGCCTGTCGGATTACCGGCATCGTAAACTACATAGCAGAGATCGTCCCGGTGTCTTCTTTTGGCAACTTTGGCGTAAGATGGAGGCCCTTTTCCTTTTCCACTGTAGAGCCTATCTTTCCTCGCTTTTCGGGGCTTATTTTGAGATACCCGTACCTCCGAGATTGTTTTCGCCGACGTGGTCGTCGGGATATCTATCTTGGCGCTGTCACCCTCACTCTCAGGACTCTAACTTCTTAGGTTCATTCTCAGTTGTCAACTCTTCGGGAGACCTGATCCTCTTTGCCTCAGATCTTGTGAGAGAGTCCTTTGGAGTGTTGTTGGATTGACTAACTATGATTTCCTGAAGCATCTTTCTCAACTTCCTCCTCTGTGCTGCAGATAGTCTTTTCTTAGTAATAGGTTGTTTAGTTATCTATCACTCACCTGTTTCACCATTTTCTCTACTTCATCCTTTTTGGGATTTGCTATAATGGTGTTGTTATTATCTTCTGAGGATTCAGAGTCGGAACCCTCACCTACATTTAAAGGCTGGGGTAGCTTAGAGCTCTCTCCGAGTACATCCTTCTCTTTCACCTCTATGTTATGCTGTACTCTTGACGCATTGTCCCCCACGGAGGCCAAGGTACCCACCTCCGTAGTAGTAATTTGCTCACGATTGCAGGATGACGACGACACGTGACTCGCGAGTGGATCAACACTTGCCGCCGGTACTGGGTTATTTAGGTCCTGTACCGTAACTTTCATCTTTTTATTTTTATTTTCCATGTTTTTTTTGCCACTTTTTGGTTCGCGGGAAATATAATATTCCCAGGTGGTGGACAATCTGCCCTCCCTCAGCTTGAGTCAAACTAAAACTGGGGGAGGACAGATGGTCCATCACCACCCCCTATCCGCCACCCGGGACGCGCTCGGTAGGAAAAACGGGAAAACTCTCCCTGGACCATAAGGGTTCAATTTTTACTTTGTGCCAAAGATCGAAATATGGGAACCTGAAGGTCCCGCCTTCATTTCCTCATATGCAGTTTTAAAGTTTATAGATAACCCTCTGAACAAAATTTTCAAAAAACTGTTTTTGGCAAAATCACACAATTTGTTTTTGGACCATAAGGGTCCAATTTTTTTATATAATCAAATTACGTATACCTATCGAGAGAGGTCCGGCCTACATTTTTCCATATCTATTTAATAAGTTTTTGGCGAAATCACTCAATTTGTTTTTGAACAATAAAGGTCCAATTTTTGCTTTGTGCCAAAAATATAAACATGGAAAAATATAGAGGAAGGTCTACATTTCTCTTATTTACCTACATTTCTCTTATTTAGTTTTCAAGTTTAGAGTTAGGCCTCCGAACAAAATATTCAAAAAACAGTTTTGGCAAAATCACTCAATTTGTTTTTGGACCATAAGGGTCCAATTTTTACTTATACTCAAATTACGGAAACCTATAGAGAGGGGTCCTGCCAACATTTCCTCTTATTTAGTTTTCAGGTTTGCCGATAGGCCTCCTCCACTTTTTTGACATAATTACTCAATTTGTTTTTGAACCATAAGGGTCAAATTTTTTACTTTGTGCCAAAAATCGAAGTACTTGGAATCTATAAAGGGATGCCCGGCCTACATTTCATAATATTAACTTTTCAAGTTTACAGATAGGCCTCCGAACAAAATATTCAAAAATTTTTTTTTTTTTAAAAAATTACTCAATTGATTTTGTCAAAATTACTAATTTTGTTTTTGCTAAAATCACTCATTTTGTTTTTGATAAAATCACTCATTTTGTTTTTGGTCCCTAAGGATCCAATTTTTTCTTTGTGCCAAAAATCGAAATATGGGAACCTATAGAGCGAGGTCCTACATTTCCTCATATTCAGTTTTAAAGTTTCAGATATGCATCCGAACAAAATTTTCAAAAAACTCTTTTTTGACAAACTCACTCAAAAGGTCCGGCCTCCATTTCTCTTATTTAGTTTTATAGTTTACAGATAGGCTTCCGAGGTCCGGCCTAAATATCCCCATATTCAGTTTTCAAGTTAACATATATGCCTCCGATCAACATTTTCAAAAAACAGTTTAGGCAAAATCACCCAATTTTTTTTTTGGACCATGAGGGTCCAATTTTTACTTTGTATCAAAAATCGAGATATAGAAAGTTATAGAAGGTGGTCATGCTTACATTTCCTCATATTAATGTATAGTTTCCAGATAACGTGCGAGTAGTTTGAGTAAAATTTTTAAATGTATTTTGTTTTTGTTACAATAACAAAATACAAATGAAATTTTAACTCAAAATGCTCGCATGCTATCTAGAAACAGCACCTAAGTTTTCAAGTTTTTGGATAGGTCTTCGAACAAAATTTTCAAAAAACTTTTTTTTTACAAAATCACTCAATTTGTTTTTGGACCATAAGGGTCCAATTTTTTACTTTGTGCCAAAAATCAATATACTGTGACGTATAGAAGAAGGGCCGGCCTATATATCCTCATATTTAGTTATCAAGTTTACAGATTTTACTGCTTTTTGAAAAATCACTCATTTTTTTTTGGTTCCTAAAGGTCCACTTTCCAAAAATCAAAATATGGGAACCTACAGAGGGAGGTGCGGCCTACATTTCCTCATATTCAGTTTTCAAGTTAACATATAGGCCTCCGAACAACATTTTCAAAAAACAGTTTAGGCAAAATCACTCAATTGGTTTTTGGACCATAATGGTCCAATTTTTACTTTGTGCCGAAAATCGAAATATGGAAACCAATAGAGGGAGGTCCGGCCTTCATTTCCTAATATTTAGTTTTCAAGTTTACAGATCGGCCTCCGAACAAATTTTTCAAAAAACAGTTTTTTGACAAAATCACTCAATGTGTATTTGGACCATAGGGTCCAATCATAACCTTGTGCCAAAAATCGAAATATGGGAGCCTATAGTGTGAGGTCCGTCCTACATATCCTCATATTTAGTTATCAAGTTTACAGATTTTACTGTTTTTTGATA
Organism: Lucilia sericata; assembly: GCF_015586225.1. Classification (NCBI taxonomy): domain Eukaryota; kingdom Metazoa; phylum Arthropoda; class Insecta; order Diptera; family Calliphoridae; genus Lucilia; species Lucilia sericata. The sequence goes on from NW_023994045.1 coordinate 450,506, forward strand.
AAATCACTCTTTTTTTTGGTCCCTAAGGGTCCAATTTTTACTTTGTGCCAATAATCAAATTACGGAAACCTATAGAGAGAGGTCCGGCCTACATTTCTTTTTATTTAGTTTTCAAGTTTACCGATAGGCCTCCGAACAAAATTTTCAAAAAACAGTTTTTGGCAAAATCACTCAATTTGTTTTTGTACCATAAGGGTCCAATTTTTACTTTGTGCCAAAAATAGAAATACTGTGACCTATAGAGGACGGTCCGGCCTGCATATCCTTATATTTAGTTATCAAGTTTACAGATTTTACTGTTTTTTGGTAAAATCACTCCGAACAAAATTTTCCAAAAATTATTTTTTCAAAATCAGTCCGAACAAAATTTTCAAAAAACTCATTTTTGACAAAATCACTCAATTGGTTTTTGCCAAAATTACTAATTTCGTTTTTGATAAAATCACTCATTTCGTTTTTGGACCCTAAGGGTCCAATTTTGTGCAAAAAGTCGAAACATGGGAACCTATAGAGGGAGGTCGGGCCTATATTTCCTCCTATTTAGTTTTCAAGTTTACAGGTAGGCTTCCGAACAAAATTTTCGAAAAAAAGTTTTTGGCAAAATTACACAATTTGTTTTTGGGCCCAAATTTTGTGCCAAAAGTCGAAATATGGGAACCTATATATGTGTCAAAAATCGAAATACTGTGACCTATAGAAGAAGGTCCTGCCTACATATCCTCGTATTCAGTTTTAAAGTTTACAGATACGCCTCCGATCAACATTTTCAAAAAACAGTTAAGACAAAATCACTCAATTTGTTTTTGGACTTTCAAAATTTTCAAAAAACTCATTTTTGAAAAAATCAGTCAATTAGTTTTTGGCAAAATTACTAATTTTGATTTTGATAAAATCACTCATTTTGTTTTTGACAAAGTCACACAATTTCTTTTTGGACCACAAGGGTCCAACTTTTACTTTGTGCCAAAAATCAAAATATGGAACCTGTAGTGGGAGGTCTGGGAGGTTCTTCATATCTAGTTATCATGTTTTTGGCTAAATTACTAATTTTGTTTTTGGACCCTAAGGGTCCAAGAAGTCGAAATATGGGAACCTATATAGGGAGGTCCGGCCTACATTTCCTCATATTCAGTTTTCAAGTTTACAGGTAGGCCTCCGAACAAAATTTTCAAAAAACAGTTTTTACAGACTTAATTTTTCAAAAAACAGTTTTTTGACAAAATCATTCAATTTGTGCCGAAAATCGAAATATGGAAACCTATAGTGGGAGATCCGCCCTACACATCCCCATATGCAGTTTTCAAGTTTACAGGTAGGCCTCCGAACAAAATTTGCAAAAAACAGATTTTGGCAAAATCACTCAATTTGTTTTTGTACCATAAGGGTCCAATTTTTACTTTGTGCCAAAAATAGAAATACTGTGACCTATAGAGGACGGTCCGGCCTGCATATATTTTAGCATATATATTTAGTTATCAAGTTTACAGATTTTACTGTTTTTTGGTAAAATCACTCATTTATTTTGATCCCTGAGCGTCCAATTTTTACATTGTGCCAAAAATCAAAATATGGAAACCTATAGAGGTTGGTCCGGCCTACATTTCCTAATATTTAGTTTTCAAGTTTACAGATAGGCCTCCGAACAAAATTTTCAAAAAACTCTTTTTTGACAAAATCACTCAATTGGTTTTTGGCAAAATTACTAATTTTGTTTTTGATAAAATCACTCATTTTGTTTTTGACAAAATCACTCAATTTCTTTTTGGTCCATAAGGGTCCAATTTTTACTTTGTGCCAAAAATCAAAATATGGAACCTATAGTGGGAGGTCCGACCTACATTTCTTCATATCTAGTTATCATGTTTTTTGCTAAACTACTCATTTTGTTTTTGGACCCTAAGGGTCCAATTTTATGCCAAAAGTCGAAATATGGGAACCTATACGTTACCTACGTTTCCTCATATTCAGTTTTAAAGCTGACAGGTAGGCCTCTGAACAAAATTTTCAAAAAACAGTTTTTGGCAAAATCACTCATTTTGTTTTTGGGCATCCGCATTGAATTGGGCCATTTAAATATGTTATTTCCAACATCGGTTAACACCAATAAGCCTCCCAATGAGAGTTTTCTCGTTGGACAATAGGAGGATGATTCAATATAAACACAAAATTAAATACAAGCAACTATTATTTTTATACCCACCATCAAAAAGATGGGGGTATATTGTTTTTGTCTTTCCGTTTGTAACACATTGAAATATTCGTCTAAGACCCATAAAAGTATATATATTCTGGGTCCTTATTAAATTCTATTACGATCTAGCCATGTCCGTCCGTCTGTCTGTATGATTACTTTTAGTTGATGCAGCTTGTTTAGTATTGAAAATGGGCAAAATCGGTCCACGATTTCGCCTAGCCCCCATATAAGGCCCCCTTCAGAAAGTGACTTTATCGCGAATAACTGGCTAAAAGAAGCATCAATAGCGGTGAAATTCGGCACAAACATGTTTTATGGGAACTTAAATCTCTTTGTAAAATTTTATATGGATAGGCACATTATTGACCCTATCCCCCATATAAGGGCCCCTTCAGTAAATGACTTTAATGCTCATTTCTGACCTTAAGAAGCATATGTAGCAATAAAATTCTACATAAAAAAGGTTTATATTAACTAAAATCATTTTCTTAAATTTTATGAGGATGAGTCCATAATTGACCCTACCCACCATATTAGATTCGCTTCAAAAAATTACTTTAACGCTCATTACTGACTCAAAAATGCGGTGAAATTCTACATAAATAAGTTTTGAGCGAGCCAAAAGCTCTCTATCAAATTTTATAAGGATCTACCCTTAATTGACCCTTCCCCCATATAAGGTCGCCTTCAGAAAATGACGGCTCATTACTGGCTGTAACGCTCAAATATGACTACAGCGATGAAATTTCACATAAACAAGTTTTGTATGAGCAAAAATGTCCTCTTCAGATAATTATGAGTATCAGTATCGGTATAATTGACCCTACCTCCCATATAAGGTCCCCTTTAGAAAATTACTTTAACGCTCATTACTGGCTCAAAAATGCGACATAAGCAATATTTTTATGAACAAAAATAGTTCTACATTTTAGAAGGATCGGTTCATAATTGACCCCACCCACCGTATAAGGGCGCCTTTAATGCTCATTACTGGCATTAAAATATGACTAGATATATGAAAAAATCTTCCAACCTACTTTGATGAAGATGGATTGATAAATTACCACTTCAGAAAATTACTTTAACTCTCATTATTACTGAAAATTGCATAATTTATGCACAACATTTTATGAAGATCTTATAAAAGTAATTGACCCATAAGATTTACTCCAGAAAATTACTTTAACGCTTTTCCATGGCTCCAAATTACGGTAGTTTTATAGGAACTAAAATGTTTCAACCGAATTTGGTGAGGATCGTTCGATAACTGATCCAACCCCCCATTATCGGTTTCCTTCAGAAATTTACTTTAAACCTCATGACTGAATTAAATATACGAGTACAGAGATGAAATTCGTTACAAATAATTATTGTATAAACCGATGAAGATAGGTCCATAATTGACTCTACCCTCCATATAACCACTCTTACAAAAAACAGTTTATGGTTATAAAAATTGGACCAAAAAAATTAATATTTTAACTCGGAAGAGCACGGTCCATACTTAAGACCTTATTAAAGGCACTCTTCCAAATATTAGCCTGATATTCATATTAATATTGACTTATGATGATAAAATTCAACATAAATCTAAAAAATGAGGAAATTGCTTCGATAAAGTTTATTAATAAGAATGATTTGTGGTGGGTATATAAGATTCGGCACGACCGAATATAACACTCTTACTTGTTTATATTTTTATATCTCAAAACTTTATACTATTTATACCCTACACCACTATAGTGGGGAGGGTATTATACGTTTATACTGATGTTTGTAACGCACAAAAATATTGGTCCTACACCCACCTTAAAGTATACCGATCGACTCAGAATCAGAGTCGATTAAGCCATGTCCGTCAGTCCGTCCGGCTGTTTGGCTGGCTGTCCATGTATATACTATATATATATATTTGGAATCTATAAAGAGATGCCCGGCCTACTTTACATAATATTTAGTTTTCAAGTTTACAGATAGGCCTCCGAACAAAATTTTCAAAAAACTATTTTTTTTAAAAAATCGCTCAATTGGTTTTTGGCAAAATTACTAATTTTGTTTTTGATAAAATCACTTATTTTGTTTTTGGTCCCTAAGGGTCCAATTTTTTCTTTGTGCTAAAAATCGAAATATGGGAACCTAAAGAGGGAGGGCCTACATTTCCTCATATTCAGTTTTAAAGTTTTAGATTTGCCTCAGAACAAAATTTAAAAAAAATTTCTTTTGGTTTTGGCAAAATCACTCATTTTGTTTTTGACAAAATCACTCAATTTGTTTTTGGACCATAAGGGTCCAATTTTTACTTTGTGCCAAAAATCAAAATATGGAACTTATAGTGGGAGGTCCGGCCTACATATCTTCATATCTAGTTATCATGTTTTTGGCTAAATTACTCATTTTGTTTTTGGACCATAAGGGTCCAATTTTGTGCAAAAAGTCGAAATATGGGAACCTATAGAGGGAGGTTGGGCCTACATTTCCTCATATTCAGTTTTCAAATTTACAGGTAGGCTTCCGAACAAAATTTTCAAAAAACAATTTTTGGCAAAATCACAAAATTTGTTTTTGGACCCTAAGGGACCAATTTTGTGCCAAAAGTCGAAATATGGGAACCTATAGAGGGAGGTCCGGCCTATATTTCCTCATATTTAGTTTTCAAGTTTACGGATAGGTCTTCGAACAAAATTCTCAAAAATTTTTTTTACAAAATCACTCAATTTGTTTTTGGATCATAAGGGTTCAATTTTTTTTTTTTGTGCCAAAAATCGAAATACTGTGATCTATAGAAGAAGGTCCGGCCTACATATCCTCATACTCAGTTTTTATGTTAACCTATAAGCCTCCGATCAACATTTTCAAAAAACAGTTTAGGCAAAATCACTCAATTTGTTTTTGGACCATAAGGGTCCAATTTTTACTTTGTGCCGAAAATCTTAATATGGAAACTTATAGAGGGTGGTCCGACCTACATTTCTCTTATTTAGTTTTCAAGTTTACACATAGGCCTCCGAAAAAATTTTCAAAAATCTCTTTTTGATAAAGTCACTCAATTTATATTTGTATACTATTTATACCCTACACCACTATAGTGGGGAGGGTATTATACGTTTATACTGATGTTTGTAACGCACAAAAATATTGGTCCTACACCCACCTTAAAGTATACCGATCGACTCAGAATCAGAGTCGATTAAGCCATGTCCGTCAGTCCGTCCGGCTGTTTGGCTGGCTGTCCATGTATATACTATATATATATATTTGGAATCTATAAAGAGATGCCCGGCCTACTTTACATAATATTTAGTTTTCAAGTTTACAGATAGGCCTCCGAACAAAATTTTCAAAAAACTATTTTTTTTAAAAAATCGCTCAATTGGTTTTTGGCAAAATTACTAATTTTGTTTTTGATAAAATCACTTATTTTGTTTTTGGTCCCTAAGGGTCCAATTTTTTCTTTGTGCTAAAAATCGAAATATGGGAACCTAAAGAGGGAGGGCCTACATTTCCTCATATTCAGTTTTAAAGTTTTAGATTTGCCTCAGAACAAAATTTAAAAAAAATTTCTTTTGGTTTTGGCAAAATCACTCATTTTGTTTTTGACAAAATCACTCAATTTGTTTTTGGACCATAAGGGTCCAATTTTTACTTTGTGCCAAAAATCAAAATATGGAACTTATAGTGGGAGGTCCGGCCTACATATCTTCATATCTAGTTATCATGTTTTTGGCTAAATTACTCATTTTGTTTTTGGACCATAAGGGTCCAATTTTGTGCAAAAAGTCGAAATATGGGAACCTATAGAGGGAGGTTGGGCCTACATTTCCTCATATTCAGTTTTCAAATTTACAGGTAGGCTTCCGAACAAAATTTTCAAAAAACAATTTTTGGCAAAATCACAAAATTTGTTTTTGGACCCTAAGGGACCAATTTTGTGCCAAAAGTCGAAATATGGGAACCTATAGAGGGAGGTCCGGCCTATATTTCCTCATATTTAGTTTTCAAGTTTACGGATAGGTCTTCGAACAAAATTCTCAAAAATTTTTTTTACAAAATCACTCAATTTGTTTTTGGATCATAAGGGTTCAATTTTTTTTTTTTGTGCCAAAAATCGAAATACTGTGATCTATAGAAGAAGGTCCGGCCTACATATCCTCATACTCAGTTTTTATGTTAACCTATAAGCCTCCGATCAACATTTTCAAAAAACAGTTTAGGCAAAATCACTCAATTTGTTTTTGGACCATAAGGGTCCAATTTTTACTTTGTGCCGAAAATCTTAATATGGAAACTTATAGAGGGTGGTCCGACCTACATTTCTCTTATTTAGTTTTCAAGTTTACACATAGGCCTCCGAAAAAATTTTCAAAAATCTCTTTTTGATAAAGTCACTCAATTTATATTTGTACCATAGGGTTCAATCTTTACTTTGTGCCAAAAATCGAAATATTAGAATTTGTAGTGTGTGAGGTCTCTTTTTTTTTGGTCCCTAAGGGTCCAATTTTTACTTTGTGATAATAATCAAATTACGGAAACCTATATAGAGAGGTCCGGACTACACTTCCCCTTATTCAGTTTTCAAGTTTACCTATAGTCCTCCGAACAAATTTTTCAAAAACTCTTTTTTGACAAAATCACTCAATTTGTAAAATTTTTTACTTTGTGCCAAAAATCGAAATATTTGGAATCTATAAAGGTATGCCAGGCCTACATTTCATAATATTTAGTTTTCAAGTTTACAGATAGGCCTCCGAACAAAATTTTCAAAAAACTCTTTTTTGACAAAATCACTCAATTGGTTTTTGGCAAAATTACTAATTTTGTTTTTGATAAAATCACTAATTTTGTTTTTGATAAAATCACTAATTTTGTTTTTGGACCATAAGGGTCCAATTTTTACTTTGTGCCAAAAATCAAAATATGGAACCTATAGTGGGAGGTCCGACGTACATTTCTTCATATCTAGTTATCATGTTTTTTGCTAAACTACTCATTTTGCTTTTGGACCCTAAGGGTCCTTATTTTCAGTAAAAGAAATCCAAGCTATTTAATTCATTTACTGGTATTTTCATTAAAGCTAAAATCTAGATAAGAAATTTAAAATTAACAATATATTTTATTTTGGTTCATAGATTTACTCACACTTGTGTTTTCTCAAATTTTAGTTTTAGAATTTTTTATCATAAAATGAAGTTACACGGCCAGCAACCAAAAAGGAAAGGAAAGAATCAAAATCAAAGCAACAACAAATAATTAATTGACAGCTGAACAATAACTGTTCACTGTTGCATTTTTTGGCAATAAACAGTATGCATGTCAGGGTTTGATATTGACGCGTTTTAGCTGGTTAACATTCATGCCTTTAAGCGGAGTTTACTTCATTTACATCAAGTCGAGCCAACTTAACTACAGGACGAGTGCAGATTCCATTAAGATTTTTAACGACCGCACTCCGTATTTGTCCGTCTTTAGCGCGTATTACGTCAATAGCTCTTCCTTTAACCCACGTATTTCTTTTAGAGTTGTCATCGACTATAATAACAAAATCGTTAACAGATATTGGTCTTGCAGGGCTTTGGAACCACTTAGCGCGTCTTGTTAGGCATGGCAAACATTCTCGAACCCATCGTTTCCAAAAAGTATCCGCCAATTTACCAGCTATTCTAAAGTTTTTTTTTGCAAGAGTTGTACCAGAACATGTGGCCTACGGTAGGTTAGTGGTTAGTGTTCTAGTCTGGTAGACCGGAGGTGGTGGGTTCGATTCCCACCTGAGGCACTGGTTAAGGAGCGCACAACAGGCCCGATAGAGGCCTAGGTGTATTTCTTCGGATTTGATGTATATACATCATCCTTTCAAACTAACTAACTAACTGTACCAGAACATTCACTTTCAGCTTTTTCTCGTATACCGCTAGAACTTCCGAGAAGGAAGTGATTTGATGTTAACGCCTCGCTTTCATTTGACTCTAAAGGAATATATGTCAATGGCCTCATATTAATGATACTTTCAATGTCTGCTAACGTGGCTCTTAAAATCTCTTCCTTAATTCTTTCTGGTGGTAAAATGTCAAATAAAATGGACTTTACCGAACGTATCATTCTTTCCCATGCCCCGCCCATATGGGGTGAAGCAGGAGGAATGAAAAACCACTCAATTTCAGGATGTTTTCGTTCTATGTCATCGTATGATATCTTTTGAGTAGATTCGATGTGGTACTCCGCGTCGCGAAACAAATTGCTTTAGCACTAAAAGAAATGAATCCATTGATAGAGAGGGACATATCTCAATATGTATAGCTCTTATCGTCATACATGTGAACAAAACACCCCAGCGTTTTTCTCGGCGTCTTCCAACAACTACTTCTAGAGGACCAAAGTAATCCACACCTGTAAATGTAAATGGCCTTGTAAATGTAGCTAACCGATCTTGTGGTAGGTTACTCATTTCGGGTGGTGTTGGTGTTGCTCGACGATTACGGCAGTACTGACAATTTCGAGCAACTTCGCGAACTAAAGCTCTCATTCCACGTATACAAAATCTCTGCCTCATTTCCTTTACTACTATTTCGTTATGATGAACCTTCTGTGGTAGAAATCTATAATTAGATGTGTTATGGTGTTATTACGAGGTAGAATTATAGGGCGTTTAGTATCAAATGGTATGTTAACTGCTTCATCAATTCTGCCTTTCACTCTCAGGATGCCATATTCGTCTATATATGGAGAAAATGGAGGGTCGCTTAATTGTGATATTTCTTCACAAAATGCTTCATGTTGACAATGTCGTATGAGAACTATTTCTGCACCCTGAATCGCAGACGTATTAAGAACCTTACATAATTGATGGTTTAACACCGACTGTTTTGTTAACATGCGCAAAAAACGTAAAATATATATTTGAGACCTGCGTAACCGTTCCCATGTACTGAATATGGATGGATCTGGGGATATTTGCCAGTTATGAACTTCTAATGAGACCTCTATATGGTTAAACGTTTCTTCTATGTGACTTGAGAAATGAGATGAGGGCCAGTTATCTTCAGGTAGGTATAAAAATCTTGGACCAGTGAACCACCTTAAGTTTTAATGTATATGTGGATCGTTGTTAAATTTCGTACCATCGTCTGCAACGTTGTCAATGGTAAGAACCCCAATTCGTACCGCAACAAATTGTTAAAATTTTCTGGCGTCAGACCGAATCCAATAAAGTACATCTTTCGAATCAGTCCAAAAATACCGACGCTTTATATGGACAGAAACTTCTGTTTGTAGAAACTTTGCTCATCTTAACCCCAAAATCGCCGTCATAAGTTCCATTCTTGGAACGGATATTGGTTTCAAAGGTGCCACTCGTGTTTTTGAGGCAATAAGGCTACAACAAATTTCATCTCCAACGCTAGCTTTTATATATGCTAGTGCAGCGTATGCTTGGGTGCTGGCATCTACGAAAATATGCAACTCATTTCTATCGCTTAGACTCACCAGTGGAAGACATCTCGGTATTTTAATTCTGTTGATATTTTTTATTTTTTTGGATCCACAACCACCACGAATTTCGTTCATTGTCATGTATAGGTTCATTCCACGATGTACCAGAACGCCACACATCTTGGAGAATAATTTTAGCTTCTACAATAAGAAAACCAAGTAAACCTAGCGGATCGATCATCATCATCAAAATTCTCAATATTTGACGTTTTGTTGGGTATGTTAATCTGTCAAATACTTCATCTTTAAATTTGTGTACAAAAGTAAGTTCATCACTTTCAGGAAGCCACCATAAACCTAGTACCTTTTCATATTGAGAGTCCGGATCACTAATGCATTTGTTTGACGGTAATAAATTACTATTTAGGGAATTTAAGACCCTTTTAGAGTTGGAAATCCAGTTTCTCATTTCGAAACCACCTTCAGCGTGTATACGTTTTACATTTTGTGACAGTTGCATCATCCCTAGCTCTGTGTCTACACTTTGCAGCCAATCATCGATAAACGTGTTTTGTTTTATGGCACTCACTGCCTGTGGGTTGTCAGCTTCATAACGTCCTGCATTTTTATTTTTAACATAATTCGCTAAGGATGGGGAACAACATGCACCGAACGTCATAACTGTCATAGCATAAACATCTGGTTCACGAGATACTTCACAATTACGCCATAAAAACTTTTGTGCCACTATGTCTTCTTTAATTATACGCACTTGGTGGTACATTTCTCGTATATCTCCACATAAAGCAATAGGTCTCTAACGAAACCTTTAAGTAGAACATCATTTTAAGCAACGTTTTGGACCTTTGCCGCTGCGTCCCATACTATTCTCATTTTGTTTTTGTTTAAATTTTTCACCACAAACATAGGGATGTACCATGACTTGTCATTAGGCAGTATTTCATTAGGTTGTAACATTTTTATATAACCTTTGTGTAGTAATCAGTTATTTTATTATTCATAAACTGCATTAGCTCGAGATTGATCTTCATTTTCCTTTCTAGACATTCTAAACGCTTTAGAGCCATTGCAAATGAGTTTGGTCGTACCTCCATAACAAACCAGTCTCCCATCTTTTCTCTGACTCCAAGTACTTCGTTGTAGACTTCATTATTTTTAATGATCGTTCATCTTCTTTAGATATTAGGGGCTTAACAGTTGGACTAGTGCCCACCGACTCTATGGAGAAATAGTAACGCATCATCTCGTCTAAACGTGTATCTTTACTGCAGTCACATTGATGCATTACTCTTTCGGGGGCCACCAAGCCAGAATAATCCTTACCATAAACGGACCATCCTAGGCGACATCGAGTTGCTATTAAGCCATCGTTCTCTTCTTCTCGAACCTCTAATGGTGTAACTAATTTTGCATTATCTAGCCCGATCAAAATGAGAGCCTTTGAAGGGCCATATTGCTGTATAGGAAGTGACTTTAGATATGGGTGATCCGTTAGAGTATTAATATCAAGCGACTGTTTAGGCAAATCTAAATTGGTTATAGTGCGAACTCTGGAAAGTTTATAAACCACCGAATTTGGTTGTTGTGATGATACATTTAAACTTACGTATTTAGAATTTTGTTCGCTCTTGGTTATTTCGCCAGTCCACTTCATACAAAGTTCTTCAGAGGGCCCATCTAAACGTAACTTATCCGCAAGTGTGGTGTCGATAAGTGAAATGGACGATCCTTCATCCACAAGGGCTAATGTTTTTATAGATATGCCATTTCCATATAACGTCACTGGTATGTATCTGAACAGTATATTTCTTCGGTCTTTTACGTGAAAAAGAACATTTGAATTTTGCCCTGTATCGGGATTCGAACTAGTCGTGCTCGGTGAACTAGCGTTAGACTTGACTTCGGCTGTATAAGACTTTTGCGAATGGAGAAGTGGATTGTGAGCCATTTTGCAATCATCCACACCACAAGTTTTGTTAGAGTTACAACGACGAATCCAATGATTTTTAAAACATCGAATACAGAGTCTATTATCTTTAATAAATTTCCAACGATCTTGGCGATTAAGATTTATAAATTCTGAACATTCTTGTAAACGATGACGACCACTGCATTTTACACAAGAGATTTCGTTTGTAGCCGTCTCAGCTTCATTTAAAAGCACTCTTTCTTTATATTTTTTACGACCGGGTTTTTCTTCTGCGTTAGACACCAACATTGAGTTTAAAGGTGTTACCTGGCTTGCACATGTTGCCAGATTATAAAGCCATTCGTCGAAAATAATGATGTCAACACGGGCAACTTCTATACGTCGACGGCCCCAATCAAGTTTCATTTCACCTGGAAGTTTACCTAACAAATCATTAAGAAGCATTGGATCATTAAGATAGTCGTTGAGGCCAATTGCCTGCATCGTTGCTCTATAATTTTGTACTGCTAGGGCAAAGTTTATTAACGTTTCCAATTGATCTGTTCGCACAGGAGCTAACTGTCTAAGTTTTCGTTGAAGTGATTCGTGTATAACATCCGGATGCCCGAATAACATTCTAAGAGTTTCTATAGCGAAAGGAACTGTACATGGCATCATCAGTTTTCCGCGTACTTCTTCTAAAGCTGCCCCTTTGAGACATTTCTGCAACCTTATCAAGTTTTCTTGATTTGAAAATCCACAGCGTTCAGTAGATTGCTCGTAATTAGTAATAAATAACGGCCACTCTTCAGGATTGCCCGAAAAATAAGGCAAATCTTTTGTAATTACCTGACGGGAAGCCACCTGTGAGGGTACAGATTCAAATAATAAATTATTAGTAAACGGATTATTTGTTTCTACGCCCTCGTTGTTTGTTGTAGGAATTGGTGGTGGTGGTATAGTTGAGGGTGGCTGGTTATTATGCAACCCGTTTTGTCGACAGTTTTGACCATAAATGCACAAGTTAGGCGTTGTACCTAAATATGGTCGTACTTGTGGATACCACCGGGAAGTATTTGGGACCGAGAAGGCTGTTGTGTTATTATTAACTCCATAAGAGGGCATGTTACCAAATAGTGTACTTGTTAATACGGGTGCAGTATTTAATGAAATAAATGGTTGCCCGTATGCGGCTGTCGATGTATTTACATACGTCTGCAAAGTGTGAGGAAATTGCATTGGAGTTGTCCCCGTGTGAGTAAAAGGAACACCAATTGGGTATACACCGGTGCCCTCTAAACCTGTTTCATGAGATAAAGGAGTATTGGCAGTAGCATTTGTCACTGTATGTGCGGTAGCAGCGCTGGTGGCAGTTGTTGTCCCTTCAAGGTCATTTACATCTGCATTTATTGGTGCGGTTGCACTTATTGTGATGACTTCAATGGTTGATGTTTCACTAGAGGTTGATGGTTGTGGTTTCCAAACATTGCTAGATTCCTCCATTATGTTTTAAACTTGAAATTATTTCAACAAGTATTTTAGATTATTGGCCGACCAGGCTCGTAAAAGTAAAACACTTATTTTCAGCAAAAGAAATCCAAACTATTTAATTCATTTATTGGTATTTTCATTAAAGCTAAAATCTAGATAAGAAATTTAAAATTAACAATATATTTTATTTTGGTTCATAGATTTACTCACACTTGTGTTTTCTCAAATTTTAGTTTTAGAATAATATTTTTTATCATAAAATAAAGTTACACGGCCGGCAACCAAAAAGGAAAGGAAAGAATCAAAATCAAAGCAACAACAAATAATTAATTGACAGCTGAACAATAACTGTTCACTGTTGCATTTTTTGGCAATAAACAGTATGCATGTCAGGGTTTGATATTGACTCGTTTTAGCTGGTTAACAGGTCCAATTTTGTGCCAAAAGTCCAAATATGGGAACCTATAGAGGGAGGTCCGGCCTACGTTTCCTCATATTCAGTTTTAAAGCTGACAGGTAGGCCACCGAACAAAATTTTCAAAAAACAGTTTTTGGGAAAATCACTCATTTTGTTTTTGGGCATCCGCATTGATGAATTGGGCCATTTAAATATGTTATTTCCAACATCGGTTAACACCAATAAGCCTTCTAGTGAGAGTTTTCTCGTTGGACAACAGGAAGATGATTCAATATAAACACAAACTATTATTTTCATACCCACCATCAAAAAAGATATTGTTTTTGTCTTTCCGTTTGTAACACATTGAAATATTCGTCTAAGACGCATAAAAGTATATATATTTTGGGTCCTTATTAAATTCTATTACGATCTAGCCATGTCCGTCCGTCTGTCTGTTGAAAACACGATAGAGTCCAAATGGAAGTAGATAGCGAGCTGAAATTTTGCATGATTACTTTTAGTTGATGCAGTTTGTTTAGTATTGAAAATGGGCAAAATCGGTTCACGATTTCGCCTAGCCCCCATATAAGGCCCCCTTCAGAAAGTGACTTTATCGCTAATAACTGGCTAAAAGAAGCATCTATAGCTCATTACTGGCATTAAAATATGACTAGATATATGAAATTCAACACAAACAAGTTTTATGGGAACTAAAATCTTCCAACCGACTTTGATGAAGATGGATTGATAAATTACCACTTCAGAAAATTACTTTAACTCTCATTATTACTGAAAATTACATAATTTATGCACAAAAGTTTATGAAGATCTTATAAATTGACCCTTATATAAGATTTACTCCAGAAAATTACTTTAACGCTTTTCCATGGCTCCAAATTACGGTAGTTTTATAGGAACTAAAATGTTTCAACTGAATTTGGTGAGGATCGTTCGATAACTGATAACCCCCCATTATCGGTTTCCTTCAGAAATTTACTTTAAACCTCATGACTGAATTAAATATACAAGTACAGAGATGAAATTCGTTACAAATAATTATTGTATAAACCGATGAAGATAGGTCCATAATTGACTCTACCCTCATATAACCACTCTTACAAAAAACAGTTTATGGTTATAAAAATTGGACCAAAAAAATTAATATTTTAATTCGGAAGAGCACGGTCCATACTTAAGACCTTATTAAAGGCACTCTTCCAAATATTAGCCTGATATTCATATTAATATTGACTTATGATGATAAAATTCAACATAGATCTAATAAATGAGGAAATTGCTTCGATAAAGTTTATTAATAAGGATGATTTGATGGTGGGTATATAAGATTCGGCATGACCGAATATAACACTCTTACTTGTTTATATTTTTATATCTCAAAACTCTATACTATTTATACCTTACACCACTATAGTGGGGAGGGTATTATACGTTTATACTGATGTTTGTAACGCACAAAATATTGGTCCTACACCCACCTTAAAGTATACCGATCGACTCAGAATCAGATTAAGCCATGTCCGTCCGGCTGGCTGGCTGTCTATGTAAACCTTGTGATCAAGGTACAGGTCGCAATTTTCAAGATTTTGGATGAAATTTTGACCATACGTGTTTTTCGCCCAACGACGAAGGCTATTGAAAATTGTTGAAATCGATCCACTATTTCACCTAGCCTCCATACAACCCTACCCCCCGGAAAGGGCTTTTGAGTTCATAATTACGTTAAATAAAATTTAAATTTTAAAATTTTGTGATATATATATATATATATATATATATATATATATATATATATATATATATATATATATATATATATATAGAATATACATCTTAATAATACTACCAATTTTCATAATTATCGGACTTTATTTGACCCTAGCCCCCATACAAAGTCCCCTTTAAAAAATGACTTGAAGGTCAATAATTCATTAATAAACACTAGTATCACGATAAAATCCAGCATACATGACTCTAATATAAACGTAAAGCCATGTAGCAAAATTTATAAGAATAGGCCCATATTTACCCTTGCCTCCATATAACCTCTCTTTTAGAAAATCACTTTTTTCAACAAATTGTTAAAATATTTCGGAATTAAGGTAAACAACTTAAATGCTTTGTTATTAAATATAATCCACATTTTTAACATACTCAGTAGTGTAGGGTATCAAATGGATGATCTGGAACAATTGTATTTACCGTATGAAGACGTTGTCATCCTTGGAGACTTTAACTCTAATTTATTGACGGATTTTCAACTCGCTAATTGCATGAAAACGTTTGGACTCACATGATGTCCAAATTTATATCAGTTTAAAATCAACATCTCTGAATAAATATATATCAAAGCTAAATGAAGATTTGCATCGAATATGGGCTACAGCAAATGGTCTTAGTATAAATCCAAATAAATCGAATTGCATAGTCATTGCGAAAAGATCAATAATAACATCCTCGCCCCAAATTATATTAAATAACCAACACATTAAGATTGTCAAATCTACTAAAAATCTTGGTATCATCTTTAATAACAACCTAAACTGGAAGGACCATATTGCATATGCGTGCGGTCGTACATACTCTATGCTTCGAACTCTTTGGAAAACACAACACTACACACCCACTAAAATAAGATTGCTTCTCGCCAAAACATACATTATCCCAACATTGTTATATGGGTGTGAACTCTTTGCTAATTGTGATTCTGTTAGCTCCACAAAACTAAAAGTAATGTTTAACAATATCACCCGTTATATCTTTAACTTAAAAGGTCGAAATAATGTATCCTCGTTTTCCAGCCAAATTTTTGGTATATCATTTCAAAATCTAATGAAATCTAAAGTATTATTGATGTTACACTGAATAATATATAACCAGCAATATCAATGCTACCCGCCATTGGAACACTCTACCTAATAGCGTACAAACAACTAGCAATGTTAAGACCTATAAAAAGTTAATTATTAAATATTTTTCAAATTAGTTCACTTTTGTTTGTTATTTTGTAATGTTGCCAATTTGATTGTAATAATTTTGTAACATTTTCTAATATCTTTGTCATTAAAATTTTTATTTGATAACTAATTCTTATTCTGTAATATAAGACTACAAGTCATGTGCATAGGATTTCAATTTCCTCATATTCAGTTTTCAAGTTAACATATAGGCCTCCGATCAACATTTTCAAAAAACAGTTTGGGCAAAATCACTCAATTTGTTCTCAATTTTACTTTATACCAAAAATCGAGATATAGGAAGTTATAGAAGGTGGTCATGCCTACATTTCCTCATATTCAGTTTTCAAGTTTACGGATATGTCTTCGAACAAAATTTTCAAAAAGTCTTTTTTGACAAAATCACTCAATTTGTCTTTGAACCATAAGGGTAAAATTTTTTACCTTGTGCCAAAAATCGAAATACTGGGAACCTATAAAGGGAGGCCCGCCCTGCATTTCATAATATTTAGTTTTCAAGATTACAGATAGGCCTCCGAACAAAATTTTCAAAAAACTATTTTTTGACAAAATCACTCAATTGGGTTTTGGCAAAATCACAAATTTTGTTTTTGATAAAATCACTCATTTTGGTCCCTAAGGATTCAATTTTTACTCACTCATTTTTAATCACTCATTTTGTTTTTGGTCCCTAAGGGTTCAATTTTTATTTTTATGCCAATAATCAAATTACGGATACCTATAGAGACAGGTTCGGCCTACATTTTTCCACTCTTTTGTTTTTGAACACTAAAGGTCCAATTTTTGCTTTGTGCCAAAAATCGAAATATGAAAACCTATAGAGGAAGGTCAGGCCTACATTTCTCTTATTTAGTTTCCAAGTTTGCAGATAGGCCTCCGAACAAAATTTTCAGAAAACAGTTTTGGCAAAATCACTCAATTTGTTTTTGGACCATAAGGGTCCAATTTTTACTTTGTGCCGGAAATCGAATAATGGGAACCTATAGTACGGCCTACATTTCCTTATATTTAGCTTTCAGATAGTCCTCCGAACAAAATTTTAAAAAATCTCTTTTTTGACAAAATCATTCAATTTGTATTTGGACCATCAGGGTTCAATATTTTCTTTGTGCCAAAAATCGAAATATGGGAACCTATAGTGGGAGGTCCGGCCTACATATTTAGTTATCATATTTGGTTATCAAGTTTACAGATTTTACTGTTTTTTTTTTATAAAATCACTCATTTTTTGGTCCCTAAGGGTCCAATTTTTACGTGCCAATAATCAAATTACGCAAACCTATAGAGAGAGGTCCTGCCTACATTTCCTCTTATTTAGTTTTCAAGTTTACAGATAGGCCTCCGAACAAAATTTTCAAAAACTCTTTTTTGACAAAATCACTCAATTTGTTTTTGAAATACTTGGAATCTACAAAGGGATGCCCGGCCTACATTTCATAATATTTAGTTTTCAAGTTTACAGGTAGGCCTCCGAACAAAATTTTCAAAAAACTTTGACAAAATCACTCAATTGGTTTTTGGCAAAATTACTAATCTTGTTCTTGATAAAATCACTCATTTTGTTTTTAGTCCCTAAGGTTCCAACTTTTTCTTTGTGCTAAAAATCGAATGGTGGGAACCTATAGTACGGCCTACATTTCCTTATAGTCAGTTTTGAAGTTTCAGATATGCCTCCGAAAAATTTTTCAAAACACAATTTTTTGTCAAAATTACTAATTTTGTTTTTGATAAAATCACTTATTTTAAGTTTGCTAAAATCACTCATTATGTTTTTTGGACAAAATCACTCAAATTGTTTTTGGACCATAAGAGTCCAACATTTACATTGTGCCAAAAATCAAAATATAGAACTTATAGTGGGAGGTCCGACCTACATTTCTTCATATATAGTTGTCATGTGTTTGGCTAAATTACTCGTTTTGTTTTTGGACCCTAAGGGTCCGATTTTGTGCCAAAAGTCAAAATATGGGAACCTATAGAGGGAGGCCCGGCCTACATTTCCTCATATTCAGTTTTCAAGTTTACAGATGGCCTCCGAACAAAATTTTCAAAAAACAGTTTTTGGCAAAATCACTCATTTTGTTTTCGGACCATAAAGGTTTTTTACTTTGTTAAAAGTCGCAATATTGTGACCTATAGTGGAAGGTCCAGCCAACATTTTCTCATATATAGTTATGAAGTTTACAGATCGGGCTCCAAACAATATGTTCACGGAACTGTTCTTTGATGAAATCACTCAATTTGTTTTTGATCCCTAAGGGTCCAATTTTTACTTTGTGCCAAAAATCGAGATATAGGAAGTTATAGAAGGTGGTCATGCCTACATTTCCTCATATTTAATTTTAAAGTTTACATATAGGCCTCCGAACAAAATTTTCCAAAAACTGATTTTTGACAAAATCACTCAATTTGTTTTTGGACCATAAAGGTCCAATTTATTCTTTGTGCCGAAAATCGAAATATGGGAACCTATTTTTCGGCCTACATTTCTCTTATTTAGCTTTCAAGTTTACAGATAGGCCTCCGAACAAAATTTTCAAAAAACTGTTTTGGCAAAATCACTCAATTTGTTTTTGGACCATAAGGGTCCAATTTTTACTTTGTGCCGAAAATCGAATATTGGGAACCTATAGAGGGAGGTCCGACCTACATTTCCTAATATTTAGTTATCAGATAATCCTCCGAACAAAATTTTCAAATTTTTTTTTGGCAAAATCACTCAATTTGTATTTGGACCATCAGGGTTCAATATTTTCTTTGTACCAAAAATCGAAATATGGGAACCTATAGTGGGAGGTCCGGCCTACATATTTAGTAATCACATGTAGTTACCAAGTTTACAGATTTTACTGTTTTTTTATAACTCTTTTTTGACAAACTCACTCAATTGGTTTTTGGCAAAATTACTAATTTTGTTTTTGGTCCCTAAGGTTCCAACTTTTTCTTTGTGCTAAAAATCGAAATGTGGGAATCTATAGAAGGAGGTCCTACATTTCCTCATATTAATTTTGTTTTTGATAAAATCACTCATTTTGAGTTTGCTAAAATCACTCATTATGTTTTTGACAAAATCACTCAATTTCTTTTTGGACCATAAGGGTGTAATTTTTACTTTGTGCCAAAAATCAAAATATGGAACATATAGTGGGAGGTCCGACCTACATTTCTTCATATCTAGTTATCATGTGTTTGGCTAAATTACTCATTTTGTTTTTGGACCCTAAGGGTCGAATTTTGTGCCAAAAGTCGAAATATGGGAACCTATAGAGGGAGGCCCGGCCTACATTTCCTCATATTCAGTTCTCAAGTTACAGATAGGCCTGCAAACAAAATTTTCAAAAAACGGTTTTTGCCAAAAACACACATTTTGTTTTCAGACCATAACTGTATTTTACTTTGTGCAAAAATCGCAATATTGAGACCTATAGAGGAAGGTCCGGCCAACATTTCCTCATATATAGTTATCAAGTTTACAGATAGGGCTCCAATCAAAATTTTCAAAAAGCTGTTCCTTGATAATTGGTCCCTACGGGTCCAATTTTTACTTTGGGCCAATGATCGAAATATGGGAACCTATAGAGGGAGGACCCGCCGTAATTTCTTCATATTCATTTCTAAAGTTTACAAATAAGCCTCCGAACAAAATTTTCAAAAAACAGTTTTTGGCAAAATCACACAATTTGTTTTTGGACTATAAGGGTCCAATTTTTTTACTTTGTGCAAAAATCGCAATATTGTGACCTATAGGAGAAGGTCCAGCCAACAATTTCCCATATATAGTTATGGAGTTTACAGATAGGGCTCCGAACAATATTTTCAAAAAACTTTTCCCAAAAATCGAGATATAGGAAGTTATAGAAGGTGGTCATGCCTACATTTCCTCGTATTTAGTTTTAAAGTTTACAGATAGGCCTCCGAACAAAGTTTTCAAAAAACTGTTTTTTGACAAAATCACTCAATTTGTTTTTGGACCATAGGGTCCAATTTTTTCATTGTGGCGAAAATCGAAATATGAGAACCTGTAGTGGGAGGTCCGGCCTACATATCCCTATATTCAGTTTTCAAGTTTACGGATAAGTATTCGAACAAAATATTCAAAAACTTTTTTTTACAAAATCACTTAATTTGTTTTTGTACCATTAGGGTCCAATTTTTTACTTTGTGCCAAAAATCGAAATACTGTGGCCTATAGAGGAAGGTCCGGCCTACATATCCTCATATTTAGTTATCAAGTTTACAGATTTTACTGTTTTTTGATAAAATCACTCACTGGTTTTGGTCCCTAATTGTCCAATTTTTACATTGTGCCAAAAACCAAAATATGGGAACCTATAGAGGGAGGTCCGGCCTACATTTTCTAATATTTAGTTATCAAGTTTACAGATAGGGATCCGAACAAAATTTTCAAAAAGCTGTTCTTTGATAATTGGTCCCTACGGGTCCAATTTTTACTTTAGGCCAATGATCGAAATATGGGAACTTATAGAGGGAGGTCCCTCCTTCATTTCTTCATATTCATTTTTAAAGTTTACAAATAAGCCTCCGATCAACATTTTCAAAAAACAGTTTAGGCAAAATCACTCAATTTGCTTTTGGACCATAAGGGTCCAATTTTTACTTTGTGCCGAAAATCGAAATATGGGGCGGTCCGGCCTACATTTTCTAATATTTAGTTTTCAAGTTTACAGATAGGCCTCCGAACAAAATTTTCAAAAAGCTATTTTTTGACAAAATCACTCAATTCGGTTTTGGCAAAATCGCAAATTTTGTTTTTTGATAAAATCACTTATTTCGTTTTTGGTCCCTAAGGTTTAAATTTTTACTTTATGCCAATAGTTAATAAGTTTTTGGCGAAATCACTCATTTTGTTTTTGAACACTAAATAAGTGCCTTAAAATTTTTTTGCTGGAGTGCAGAGTGGAGGGTTCAATCTTTACTTTGTGCCAAAAATCTAAATATTAGAACCTATAGTGTGAGGTCCGGCATACATATCCTCATATTTAGTTATCAAGTTTACAGATTTTACTGTTTTTTTTAAAAATCACTCTTTTTTTGGTCCAATTTTTACTTTGTGTCAATAATCAAATTACGGAAACCTATAGAGAGAGGTCCGGCCTACATTTATTTTTATTTAGTTTTCAAGTTTACCGAGAGGCCTCCGAACAAAATTTAAAAAAAACAGTTTTTTTTGGCAAAATCACTGAATTTGTTTTTGGACCATAAGGTTTACATTTTTTACTTTGTGCCGAAAATCGAATAATGGGAACCTATAGACGGAGGTTGGCCTACATTTCTCTTATTTAGTTTTAAAGTTTACAGATAGGCCTCCGAACAAAATTATCAAAAAACTCTTTTTTGACAAAATCTCTCAATTGGTTTTTGGCAAAATTACTAATTTTGTTTTTGATAAAATCACTCATTTTGTTTTTGATAAAATCACAATTTTTTTGGGTACAATTTTTTCTTTCTGCTAAAAATCGAAATATGGGAACCTATATATATAGTTATGAAGTTTAGAGATAGGGCTCCGAACAATATTTTCACAAAACTGTTCTTTGATGAAATCACTCAATTTGTTTTTGATCCCTAAGGGTCCAATTTTTACTTTGTGCCAAAAATCGAGATATAGAAAGTTATAGACGGTGGTCATGCCTACATTTCCTCATATTTAATTTTAAAGTTTACTTATAGGCCTCCGAACAAAATTTTCAAAAAACTGTTTTGGCAAAATCACTCAATTTGTTTTTGGACCATAAGGGTCCAATTTTTACTTTGTGCCGAAAATCGAATATTGGGAACCTATAGAGGGAGGTCCGACCTACATTTCCTAATATTTAGTTATCAGATAGTTCTCCGAACACAATTTTCAAAATTTTTTTTTTTTGGCAAAATCACTCAATTTGTATTTGGTTCATCAGGGTTCAATATTTTCTTTGTACCAAAAATCGAAATATGGGAACCTATAGTGGGAGGTCCGGCCTACATATTTAGTTATCACATGTAGTTACCAAGTTTACAGATTTTACTGTTTTTTTATAACTCTTTTTTGACAAACTCACTCAATTGGTTTTTGGCAAAATTACTAATTTTGTTTTTGGTCCCTAAGGTTCCAACTTTTTCTTTGTGCTAAAAATCGAAATGTGGGAATCTATAGAAGGAGGTCCTACATTTCCTCATATTAATTTTGTTTTTGATAAAATCACTCATTTTGAGTTTGCTAAAATCACTCATTATGTTTTTGACAAAATCACTCAATTTCTTTTTGGACCATAAGGGTGCAATTTTTACTTTGTGCCAAAAGTCGAAATATGGGAACCTATAGAGGGAGGCCCGGCCTACATTTCCTCATATTCAGTTTTCAAGCTACAGATAGGCCTGCGAACAAAATTTTCAAAAAACAGTTTTTGCAAAAAACACACATTTTGTTTTCGGACCATAACTGTATTTTACTTTGTGCAAAAAATCGCAATATTATGACCTATAGAGGAAGGTCCGGCCAACATTTCCTCATATATAGTTATCAAGTTTACAGATAGGGCTCCGAACAAAATTTTCAAAAAGCTGTTCTTTGATAATTGGTCCCTACGGGTCCAATTTTTACTTTGGGCCAATGATCGAAATATGGGAACCTATAGAAGGAGGTCCCGCCGTAATTTCTTCATATTTATTTTTAAAGTTTACAAATAAGCCTCCGAACAAAATTTTCAAAAAACAGTTTTTGGCAAAATCACACAATTTGTTTTTGGACTATAAGGGTCCAATTTTTTTACTTTGTGCAAAAATCGCAATATTGTGACCTATAGGAGAAGGTCCAGCCAACAATTTCTCATATATAGTTATGGAGTTTACAGATAGGGCTCCGAACAATATTTTCAAAAAACTTTTCCCAAAAATCGAGATATAGGAAGTTATAGAAGGTGGTCATGCCTACATTTCCTCGTATTTAGTTTTAAAGTTTACAGATAGGCCTCCGAACAAAGTTTTCAAAAAACTGTTTTTTGACAAAATCACTCAATTTGTTTTTGGACCATAAGGGTCCAATTTTTTCTTTGTGCCGAAAATCGAAATATGGGAACCTGTAGTGGGAGGTCCGGCCTACATATCCCTATATTCAGTTTTCAAGTTTACGGATAAGTATTCGAACAAAATATTCAAAAACTTTTTTTACAAAATCACTTAATTTGTTTTTGTACCATTAGGGTCCAATTTTTACTTTGTGCCAAAAATCGAAATACTGTGGCCTATAGAGGAAGGTCCGGCCTACATATCCTCATATTTAGTTATCAAGTTTACAGATTTTACTGTTTTTTGATAAATCACTCACTGGTTTGGTCCCTAATTGTCCAATTTTTACATTGTTTATTATATTTATTATTTATTAATAGTCTACAGAACAATGATCCTTACAGACTAATTAAATATAAAACTATTATATTTTAGTTTTACAAAAAATTATATATATATATATATATATAATATATATATACATATATAATATATATATATATATATATAGATATTGGCTTATTATCAGTAAAATATTAATTCAAATTTTGTATTAACAAATTTTTAAAATTAGTTTTGATGCATTAAATTCCAAAGAATATATATCATTTAAAGTATTTAAGTATTTAATGATCTATTTAAAGGACTATTAATGTATAGTTTCTGCGATGTAGACCCGATATAAAACAGATTTCCCTATTTATATATATATTTAGATATAATATAATATATATAATAGATATATTAATATTATAAGTATAATATATATATATATCTTATATAATATATATATATATATATAAATATATATATCTTATATCTATATATATATATATATATATATTGGCTATTATCAGTAAAATATTAATTCAAATTTTGTATTAACAAATTTTTAAAATTAGTTTTTGATGCATTAAATTCCAAAGAATATATATCATTTAAAGTATTTAAGTAATTTAATGATCTATTTAAAGGACTATTTAATGTATAGTTTCTGCGATGTAGACCGATATAAAACAGATTTCTATGACGAAGAGATAATCTGCCTGGCACATAAAATGGTATTTTTTCCAAAAGTTCTGGGCAATCAATATATCCATTAATTAAGTCAAAAACCAGCACCATCGACTGTATTTTACGTCTCTTTTCTAAAGTTATCATACCTAAATGTAAGCAACGGGATTCACAAGATGGATGCGGATAGATATAATTTAGATGTGGCAAAGCATAACGAATAAATTTTCTTTGAATGTTTTCTATGCGAGTAATATGATTTTTGCATAATGGACTCCAAATGATCGCACCATATTCTAATTTAGATCGTACAAATGGCGAGAATAATAATTTAAATGTATATGGGTCTAAAAATTCTGTACAATTTCGCTTAAGAAACGCAAGTATGGAATATGCTTTAGGTATTAAATAATCTAAGTGAGGTTTGAAAGTCAATTTGGAATCAAATAATATGCCCAAATCCATAATTTCATTTTCCTTTTTTATATTATAAGTACCCAATTTATATGAGGCATTAAATATATAACGAGAACGAGAATAAGAAATGTGAATACATTTATTCAGATTAAATTTTAAGTGATTATTATTACACCAGAAAATTAAATTATCAAGATCACTTTGTAATCTTAGTATATCAAAAGAATATTCAATTTTGGAGAAAACCTTCAGATCATCAGCATATAGTAAAAAATTAGAATGTTTGAAGCATTGAAATATGTCGTTGACAAAAAGATTAAAGAGAAGAGGACCCAAAATACTTCCCTGGGGAACCCCTGATATTTGCTTATATGGAAAGGATTTATGGACGTCAATTTGAACAAAACAAATTCTATTTCCAAGATATGATGACAGCCACATATGAAAAGATGAATGTATTTCTAAATAGTAAAGCTTTCTTAATAGAATAGAATGAGAAATTTTGTCAAAGGCTTTTGAAAAATCTGTTTATATAGCATCTATTTGTAAACCCAATTCAAATATGATAGGCTATAATCTGTAAAAACAGCAAGATTAGAAATCGTAGATTTATTATTTCGAAAACCATGTTGTTGAGGAATTATAAGAGATTTTGTAGCAAAGTATAAGATTTCATAAATAGCATATTCGAAAATTTTGGATATAGTCGTCAATTTAGAAATAGACCTATAATTAGAAACATCACATCGGTTTCCAGATTTATGAATCGGAGTTATTAGAGTTAATTTCCATCGATCAGCAAACAAACCCTCAGATAACGATTTATTAAAAATTTGTAAAATTGGAAACACTATCGATTCAGTACACTTCTTGATTAAGAAGGCACTCAATCCATCTGCATCGGATTGGAATGAATTTTTTAGACGAGAGATAGCCACTAAAATATCATCCTTACATAGTATAATCTGACCCAGGTTTAAATTAGAAGTTATATATTCATTAAAATTAGAATTAGAAGTAGAAGAATCGAAATTTGACTTGAAGAAATTAGCAAAAAGATTTACAATAACTTCAGGGTTATCCGTAGCCTTATTCTCATAAATCATAGATGAAGGAATTTCTGTAGATTTCTTTTTGGAGCGGATGAATGACCAAAAATAATTAGGGGTGGATTTTATATTATTCTCAATGTTAATTATATATTGTTTGTAGAGAAATTTATTAAGAAAATTAAATACTTTAACACATTGTTTATATTGTCGAAGCATTTCCTCCGAACCCGAAGATAAATAGCGTTTATGTAATTTATTTCTTTTATTTTTTAATATTCGTAAACCTTTGGTGTACCAGCGACGACTAGACGAGAAATATGTTTTATATGGAATATACTGATCACATATATTCAGAAATGTATTCAAAAAAATATCATACGATATATTAGTAGATTTTTGATAAAATAAATTTATCCAATCTACATTAAGCAAAGCAGAATTTAAGGCATCAAAATTACAGTTTTTATAATCATATGTTTTAGTAAGAAAAGATTTTGTACATTTTATGAATTTCATAGCATTTAATTCTAAAATTATGGCATTATGATGAGCGTTAGAAGGAGAAAATGGGATTAAACATTCATAAATGTTTATTTTAAAAGATGATTGAACAAAAATTAGATCTAAAATTTTTTTTGATTTATTAAAGATGTTATTGATTTGAATAAGATCCATATCAAAAAAGGAATCAATTAGATTAATTTCATAATCTTTATTCACATTACATGGTGTTAATTCATTATTTAAATTAACCCAAACTAAGTTACTTACCTAACTTAGTTTGGGTTAATTTTAAAGTCTCCAAAAATTAAAAATCTAGTATTTATATTTATAATATTTTCTCATGGAGATACAATATTATTTACATGAGATGCATATAAATCATAAGAACTAGTCGGCGGAATATAAGAACAGCTGAGGCAAATTAAACCATCTAGAGAAGGAATACATATAAAAAGCTGATCTATTAAATCATCAATAATAATATCAGTACATTTATAAGATTTTAGTTCTTTCTTACCGCTATCAAAATTCCACCGCCTCTTTCAAAACCAGTTATTTCGTAACATCTATCTTTACGGTAAACATTATACAAATCAAGTGACAAATTAATTAGGGAAAACTAAACATCTTTTAGAAAATTTACCTAGCACTATTATTTTCATCCATATATGTAACAAATTTAAGAGTTAACCTTATGGATGAAAATAATAGTGCTATGTAAATTTTCTAAAAGATGTTGAGTTTTCCCTAATTAATTTGTCACTTAAAAAACATTAGGTAGACATGTTATCAATGGAAAGGTAATTTTGTCTGTTTTTCAAAACTGTATATAATTTTTGAAAATTAAAAAATTCGCGGAATACTTTTTTTAAAAAAAATTAAAAAATGTTTTTTATTCAGTTTTTGCGAAGATACAATTTTTTCAAATTGCAATAAAAATTTTATTTATGAATATTTTTTGATGAAATTTTACAGTTAGGTAGATTTTTTTACTTAAAATCCAAAATTAAATAAAAATTTCGAATTTTCTTATTAGAAATCCCGGAATTCCCAAAAAAGTTTTAAAAAATCCCAAAAATGGGATTTTTTGGTTTTTTGCCTATTATATCCATACCAGGGGCGGGGTTATCGAAACCCGTTACAAAATGATTAAGAACATATTGGGTCATATAAAACAGGTCACTATAATTTGATATCGACTATGCGATTTGAGAATTTTTGCTCAAAATTGAATTTTCCATAAAAAATAGGGTTTTTTTGGATGGACCTGGTCCCCTCGGTATCAAAAATTTTTAGGTTTTGTTTCATTTATCGTACTTTATGTAAAGTCAGCTTTCCAAAAAGTATAAATTCTATATACATCTTCTTAGAAACTTTTTAGATAACTTAAAAAGAAAAAGATACTTTTTTCCCAAAAAAATGACAAAAAATCGCCTTTTTTTATTTTTTAAATTAAAATGCTTATAACTTTGGACTCAGTCATGATTTTTACATAATTATTTCACTGCTTGATATATAAACTTGTTAAGCGAATAAAAAAAAAATGGCGAAAATCGGGAATATTTGGACCCGCTATTATCAAAAAAACTAAAGTAAGGACGGTAAAAATTTTAAAATTTTAATTTTCAAATGCGAATATCTCCTAAACTATAAGAGATAATTTACTGCTACGACGACATTTTTTATAGTGCTCGATGAGGAGATTCTATATACTTTCTATATACTATATATATTTTTTAAATCGGAACTCAAATGAAGAAATAGGATCGTTTTAAAAATTTAACATAGCCGAGGTGTCCTAATTTGAGGACCCCCCGCCGGGCCCCTGGTTGGCCTATAAGGTCCAAATTCAAAACCTAAACTCGACAACACCTCCTCTTTGTGCATACCAAATTTCATTAAAATCGGATTAACCGTTTAGAAGTTACCGAATTATTTCCCTCTTTTTTTTCCTATACCACTGTGCAACAGCAATAATACGATTTTTTCGTCTGCGCCTATGAACATTAATCCATTCATTTTGTTGACAATCTGCATCATACATGTTTGACCTTAAATCTGAAGCCACGGTTGGGTGTGAAGTTATAGAAGAAGCATCATCATCATTACCTATTGTACACTGCATGTTTTTGTTTTTTAAAGAGCCAGCAATAACTTCTGTGTGTGACCATTGAACAGCATTGTTTTTATTTACAACATCATTATTAGCAATTGGTTTATTTATGTTATATTTGTTTTGATGTATTTTTGCATTTTCAAGGTTTTTTGAAAGTTTATTGAACTCTGCTTTTATATCATTAATATCATCACTAATTTTTGAGATTATTGGATTTTTTAATTCTCTTAACTCTTTAGATAATGAAGAAATAAGAGAAAGCATTTCTGCTCATGTACTTAGGCAGTCATTACAATTAAACACAATGTTTATATTATCATTTAATAAATTAATATGTTTATCGTTTATTTTTGCACAAATAAAATGCAATTTTGCTTTACAGATATGGCAAGCAATATAATTAGAAGATAACGACTTAAAACACTTCGCACACAAAGTTTTCGGTGGAGCATCCATACCTAGAACGTCTTAACACTTTGAATATCAAATGCTGACTGATATTTAGTTATCAAGTTTACAGATAGGAATCCGAACAAAATTTTCAAAAAGCTGTTCTTTGATAATTGGTCCCTACGGGTCCCATTTTTTCTTTGGGCCAATGATCGAAATATGGAAACCTATAGAGGGAGGTCCCTCTTCATTTCTTCATATTCATTTTTAAAGTTTACAAATAAGCCTCCGATCAACATTTTCAAAAAACAGTTTAGGCAAAATCACTCAATTTGCTTTTGGACCATAAGGTTCCAATTTTTACTTTGTGCCGAAAATCGAAATATGGGAACCTATAGAGGGAGGTCCGGCCTACATTTTCTAATATTTAATTTTCAAGTTTACAGATAGACCTCCGAACAAAATTTTCAAAAAGCTATTTTTGACAAAATCACTCAATTCGGTTTTGGCAAAATCGCAAATTTTGTTTTTGATAAAATCACTTATTTCGTTTTTGGTCCCTAAGGTTTAAATTTTTACTCACTAATTTTTTAATCACTCATTTCGTTTTTGGTCCCTAAGGTTTCAATTTTTACTTTATGCCAATAGTTAATAAGAGCCTTAAAATTTTTTTGCTGGAGTGCAGAGTGGAGGGTTCGATCTTTACTTTGTGCCAAAAATCTAAATATTAGAACCTATAGTGTGAGGTCCGGCATACATATCCTCATATTTAGTTATCAAGTTTACAGATTTTACTGTTTTTTGAAAAATCACTCTTTTTTTGGTCCAATTTTTACTTTGTGTCAATAATTAAATTACGGAAACCTATAGAGAGGGGTCCGGCCTACATTTATTTTTTTTTTAGTTTTCAAGTTTACCGAGAGGCCTCCGAACAAAATTTAAAAAAAAAATGTTTTTTTGGCAAAATCACTGAATTTGTTTTTGGACCATAAGGTTTACATTTTTTACTTTGTGCCGAAAATCGAATAATGGGAACCTATAGACGGAGGTTGGCCTACATTTCTCTTATTTAGTTTTAAAGTTTACAGATAGTCCTCCGATTAAAATTTTCAAAAAACAGTTTTGGCAAAATTACTCAATTTGTTTTTGATAAAATCACTCATTTTGTTTTTGATAAAATCACAATTTTTTTGGGTCCAATTTTTTCTTTGTGCTAAAAATCGAAATATGGGAACCTATAGATGGAGGTCCTACATATCCTCATATTCAGTCTTAAAGTTTCAGATATGCCTTCGAACAAAATTTTCAAATTACAGTTTTTGACAAAATCACTCAATTGGTTTTTGAACCATAAAGGTCCAATTTTTCTTTGTGCCGAAAATCGAAATATAGTGGGATGTCCGGCCTACATTTCCTGATATTCAGTTTTCAAGTTAACGTATTGGCCTCCGATCAACATTTTCAAATAACAGTTTAGGCAAAATCACTCAATTTGTTTTTGGACCTCCAATTTTTACTTTGTGCCGAAAATCGAAATATGGGAACCTATAGAGAGAGGCCCGGCCTACATTTTCTAATGTTTAGTTTTCAAGTCTCGGGGGAGTTTTCCCGTTTTTCCTACCGGGCGCGTCCCTGGGTGGCGGATAGGGGGTGATGATGGACCTTCTGTCCTCCTCCAGTTTTAGTTTGACTCAAGCTGACGGAGGGCAGATTGTCCACCACCTGGGAATATTATATTCCCCGCGGACCAAAAAACTGGAAAAAACAACATGGAAAATAAAAATAAAAAGCTGAAAGTTACGGTGCAGGGCCTAAATAACCCAGTACCGGAGGAGATTTCTCGTCTTGCTCTCATCAGGGTCACCCCATAGAATCTGGTTTTGCGTTTGTCAGGTTAACTACATCAAGCTCCCTTCCCTTTAAAGCTATTACATTCGCCCTTTCGTTGCCGACTACTCCCGAGTGGCCTAGTTCCCATATGATGTGAACCTTACCTCTGGGAGAGTATTCAGTTAAAGCTTTCTTACAATCCAATACGGTCTTAGATTTAATTCTATCACCTGATATCGCCCTAATTGCCTTCTGGCTGTCGGTAAATATATTAAGCCCTGTGGGCGCCATATTTATTCTAATCCAATTTACACATTCCGTTATTGCTCGTACTTCTGCCTGGAAGCTTGTGTTATGATTAGGTAAACGGTGGTATATTTCTGTTTCTGGGTCTTCAATATAGAACCCCAGGCCCACTTTGTCCCCTAATTTAGATCCATCCGTGTAGCAACGGAATCCTACTGGTATTTGCTCTAATGTTCCGGTTGACCAAGACATTCTATCTGGGATTAGCGTTTCAAAGCTTCCGACATATTCTGTGTCTAGTATGCGATCAGGCACATCCGATGAATGTGTATAAAATTCCAATGTGTCCAGTATACATTGATGAAGTGTCCTATAACCGTTTTTGGCCAGTTCGCCTAAAGTAAAGAGCCGTTCGGCTGTAAACGCCGAATGGTTGAAGTAGTACACATGGCACCACTTATACCCAAGCAGCATGTACGCTGAACTCCCTGTATTAGTTTGATATTACACTTTTTGTCCAAAGCTGTCCACCAGATTATTGAAGCATAAGCTAGAATTACACTTTTATAAAGCCACTTTGTCATAGTAGGACTAAGACCCCATTTCATGCCTATAGTTCTCCTACATATCGCCCAGTACCGATGTGCCTTGTTGATCCTATCCTCTATGTGGTGTCTCCATTTTAATTTCCGGTCAAGTATTACACCTAAGTACTTAACTTTGTCTGTCACCGGTATCTTCTTGCCCAGGAAGCCAGGTTCAGTATATGTAGAAATTTTTGTCTTTCTTGTGAAAAGACAAATTTCTGTCTTCGCCGGGTTAACATTGAGGCCTCTCGATTGAGCCCAGCTCAAGGCCGTATTCAGAGCCTCCTCAGCTCTTCTACACAAGTAATTTGGATCCTTTCCCTTTAAAAGTATTACGACATCGTCTGCATAGCAGACAGGTTAGGGTCCTTAGGAGGCTATTAATCGTGGTAACCCAGAGTAAAGGTGACAAAATGCCACCCTGTAGTATACCGCGAAATACCGTTTTCCTGATAGTTATATCGTACATCTCGCAGCTTACCCATCTGTTCCTTAGCATGTAGTTGATCCAGTTACGGAGCACCCGGTCAACATAAAACTGGTCTAGGGATTGGATAAGGGTATCAGTGTGCACGTTATTGAAAGCGCCTTCGATGTCAATGCATACCGCCAGTGTATACAGTTTGCTATCGAAAGATTCACCTATGTAATGGACGACTTCGTTTAAAGCGGTTTCCACCGATCGTCCCTTTATATAAGCATGCTGCTTATATTTAAGGTCTTTGTATGGTATACTGCTTTTAACCATGCTATCGACTATCCGTTCCAAGGTTTTAAGTAGGAAGGACGTAAGACTTATCGGTCGATAGGACTTAGGTGTCGCATAGCTAGGTTTCCCTAGTATGGTATACTGCTTTTAACCATGCTATCGACTATCCGTTCCAAGGTTTTAAGTAGGAAGGACGTAAGACTTATCGGTCGATAGGACTTATGTGTCGCATAGCTAGGTTTCCCTGGTTTGGGTATAAATATTACCCTTGCATCTTGCCATTTAACTGGGGTATATTCCAATTTTAAGCATGCAGTGAATATCTGTGACAGATGTACGGAAACCAGTCCCGCCTCCATCTGCAAAAGTGCCGGGAAAATTCCATCCGGCCCTGTAGCTTTATAGGTAGCAAAGCTCTTGATTGCCCTTTTAACCATGTCAGTTGTAATAACTATTTCCGTGTTACCCTTCCCTTCCTCCAATATCGGTTCATCTATGTTATTCGATAATTCCGATAGATTCCGGTTGGACATGAGTTTTGGATAGGAATTTTTTATCTTCGATACGTCATTTACGCTATCTACCTGGTCACAGAAAAGTTTCCAGGAGTCTCGTTTGGCTTTTCGAACGATTTTCTTATATTATTACGATACTCATCTCAGTATACTGCGGTCTTTTTACTTTAGTTATCAAGTTTACAGATTTTGACAAAATCACTCAATTTCTGTTTGGACCATAAGAGTCCAATTTTTACTTTGTACCAAAAATAAAAATATGAAACCTATTGGGGTTCATATCTAGTTATCATGTTTTTGGCTAAATTACTCATTTTGTTTTGGAACCTATATCTTCAAAAAACAATTTTTGGGAAAATCACTCATTTTGTTTTTGGACTACAAGGGTATTTTACTTTGTGCCAAAAATCGCAATATTGTGACCTATAGAGGAAGGTCCGGCCAACGTTTCCTCAGATATAGTTATCAAGTTTACAGATAGGGCTCCGAACAAAATTTTCAAAAAGCTGTTCTTTGATAAAATCACTCATTTCGTTTTTGGTCTCTAAGGGTCCAATTTTTTTTTGTGTCAAAGATCGAAATATGGGAACCTATAGAGGGAGGTCCCGCCTTCATTTCTTCATATTCAGTTTTAAAGTTTACAGATAAGCCTCCGAACAAAATTTTCAAAAAACTGTTTTTGACAAAATCACTCAATTGGTTTTTGGAACATAAGGGTCCAATTTTTTACTTTGTGTCGAAAATTGAAATACTGTGACCTATAGAGGAAGGTTCGGGCTACAGATCCTCATATTTAGTTATCAAGTTTACAGACTTTACTGTTTTTTGATAAAATCATTAATTTTTTTTTGATCCCTAAAGCTTATATTCCTTTCTTTTTCATACCAATATAATTTTAAATTTGACTATCTCGTTTTAATCAACTCTAGAGTCAAAAAATTTCAACACCAGAGTGTAGATTATTTTCACTTTGGAGTTAACATAAAAATGTTAATGCTAACATGACAAATTTTATTTAAAAAACAAAAATTTTTTCAAAAAAATATATATATTTTAATAAATAAGCACATTTGAACGTGTTCGTATGATTGTTGATGATTCTTATTTTGCAGGAAAGGGGTTTGGTTGAACCAAAGGTACTTCGTACATACAGAAGACATGGTAGGTTGAACATTGTTTACGATAGATATGTTTCAAAGGATTAGTGCTGGACAGGTTCGACATGGTTTACATAAGCTGTTTATGAAGGGGTATTTGTTTGTTTGCTGGAGGAATTGGCACACGCAGAGAAAAAACATGGTTGTGGTAACCATGTTCCAAGAGCAACATATTATGGTTAAAATTATGATTGTAGTCTTAACATAATATCGTTATTGTAACAAATTTAAAATATCATATTATGATTAAATACCGTTAAAATTATTTCATCATAATATTTTTCTATTTATCATAATAATATTGTAATACATGATCATATTATGATCCAATGTGTTCAAAATTTCGTTCAAAACTATGTATCGAAATCAAAATAAATTTTATTGAAGCAGTAAAATTACAGTTTCTAAAAAAAGTAAAAAATATATATATATATATATATATATATATATATATATATATATATATATATATATATATATATATATATATATATATATATATATATATAAAGATTACATACTTACAATACTTAGCACACTTCGCAAATTTCAATTTGATTCACAAAAACATAACTACATTAAATACTTATACATTTAATGCTATAAACCAAATGAGAATTATTCATTTTATTGTCGCGTAAAAAACACACATGAAAAAGTAATCTCTGTGAGCAAAAGTTGTTTTGTTGTTGTATTAATTTGTTGATGTATCAGCAGACATATAACAACATAACATATAATGGTTTTTTATAACAACATAACATACAATGGTTATATAACATAACATATTATGGTTATTTGCAAGTTTAAATGGTTGTTAATAACAGAATATGTTTTCCTTGTTATCAGTATTTAGTTGTTGTAAAAATAATTATGATTCAGTGAATTATACTCAAATTTATAATTGCCTGGAACATGAAAATGTTTACAGTAACTTAAATATTGTTAAAATCTAATTAAAATAACAATTATATGTTTTTGAAAACAATATATTGTTACAGTAAACATGGGATAGTTGCAGTAACCATTTTGAACCATGTTTTTTCTCTGCGTGCAGATTGTAAACATAGGTCTTAGTTCGAAACTGGGTGGTATTTAAAAAAAACTTGAGGTAGAGTGAGAATAAATCAAAAGTTGAAGAACTCAAATGGTACTAAGGAAAATAGGTTACAAATTTTAAGAACTTGTGGTATTTTAAACGAGTTGTTCCGTCAGTAACCTGCAATCGGCATGGGAAGTTGGAAAACGGTTATTTAAACCAATTTGAGGGAAATTGTTATTTGCATCTGAAAGTATAGATTTTCTCCACAAATAAGTAGCAAATGCACATAAAATTTACTGCCATGATGCAAAAATTGTACTATAAATGTTAAGGATCATTTTTGGATCGAAAGTAAATTTGAATGAAAATTTATTATTTTTAATATTTTGTTTATTTTTATTGTTTTGACTAATGTATATTATTTAACAAATTATATAGAAATTTTTCCACTCTATATTTTGAACACTTATGCCCGAATTCAGAAAGAAGAAAAGAAAACAATTTTTAAAATTTTGTATGAAAACTACTCAGTTTTTGTTAGTGTTTTTCATATAAAATTTTAAATATTGTTTACATTCTTCTTTCTGAATAAGGGCCTTAAAATTTTTTTGCTGGAGTGCAGAGTGGAGTACTCCATCATTGTGAGCGTAGCTTAAGGGTCCAATTTTTACTTTGTGTTAAAAATCAAAATATGGCAACCTATAGAGGGAGGTCCGGCCTACATTTCCTCATATTCAGTTTTCAAGTTAACATATAGGCATCCGATCAACATTTTCAAAAAACAGTTTAGGCAAAATCACTCAATTTGTTTTTGCACCTCCAATTTTTACTTTGTGCCGAAAATCGAAATATGGGAACCTATAGAGGGAGGCCCGGCCTACATTTCCTAATATTTAGTTTTCAAGTCTCGGGGGAGTTTTCCCGTTTTTCCTACCGGTCGCATCTCTGGGTGGCGGATAGGGGGTGATGATGTACCTTCTGTCCTCCCCCAGTTTTAGTTCGACTCAAGCTGTGGGAGGGCAGATTGTCCACCACCTGGGAATATTATATTCCCCGCGGACCAAAAAACTGGATAAAACAACATGGAAAATAAAAATAAAAAGCTGAAAGTTACGGTGCAGGGCCTAAATAACCCAGTACCGGCGGCAAGTGTTGATCCACCCGCGAGTCACGCAATCGTGAGGAAAATACTACTACGGAGTGGGTACCTTGGCCTCCTTGGCGTACAAATCAAGTGTACAGCATGCCATTGGCAAAAACATAGGGGTGAAAGAGAAGGATGTACTCGGAGAGAGCTCTAAAGTACATCAGCCTTTAAATATAGGTGAGGGTTCCGATTCTGAATCCTTTATAGCAAATCCCAAAAAGGATGAAGTAGAGAAAATGGTGAAACAGGTGAGTGATAGTATAGCTAAACTACCTATTACTAAGAAAATACTATTTGGTGTACAGATGAGGAACTTGAAAAAGATGCTTCAGGAAATCATAGTTAGTCAATCCAACGACACTCCAAAGGAAAAATCGGACTCTCTCACAAGATCTGAGGCAAAGAGGATCAGGTCTCCCGATGAGTTGACAACTGAGAATAAATCTAAGAAGAAAAGGAGCTACCCGTCTTCTAATACACAGTCAAAACTTCACTGTTGAGCTTCACTCAAAGGAACCTCAAGTCAGAGTCCTGAGAGTAAGGATGACAACGCCAAGATATTTATTCCGAAGATGACCACGAAGATAGACAGTGGAAGAGGAAAAGAGCCGCCTTCTTACGCCAAAGTTGCCAAAAGAAGACACCGGGACGATCTCTGCTATGTAGTTTACGATGCCGTTAATCCGACAGGCGAAATTCCAATAGACCAACAGGTAAGGTGAACAATAAGATTGTGGACCACGCAATCGCTTCAAAGGGCAAACAACCAATAGAGAGCGTGAGCTGCGAGTTCAGCATGGACGTGATGTTGATGAGGTTGGGACGGTGCTAAGGTGGGACTTGCAAAGAAGACTACTGATAACGTTAAGGAGTCAAATCCTAAAACACTAAATCACCTAAGATGGTACCCAAAGCATCATTAGCAAGTACTGGTAATTTTGAAGAGTCAAATCCTAAAAGCGAGGAGGAAATCACTCACTCGCCAGAGAAGACAGCAGTGCTGTCCAAAATTGGGAAAGTTTTTTTTTACGTTTTATTATTGAAGTTGCCTCTATTTTTACAGGCCTCACAATAAGTAATTAAGTCTTATAACTAAAATAATTGTTTATCTCTTATTTGAGAATCACATTGGCAAATTGTCCTTAAATCAAATTAGGGGGAACTCAGCTCTAAGTAGCCTTGATCGATGTTGAGTTGCGGTGAGTGACCTAGCAATGGGAATATACTTCACGCATTTTATTAAATTCTTCCTTGACCAGTGGTACATCTAAGTCTCTGTGGTTGTTCTCATTTCTTATATACCATGGAGCTCCCGTCATGGTTCTAAGAATTTTTGATTGAACCCTCTGTATAAGATCTACACTAGTATTGCTTGCCGTTCTACATAATTGGATGCCATATGTCCAAATTGGTTTTAGTACTGTCTTATACAGGATGACTTTGCAGTCAAGGCTTAATTTTGAATGCTGGTTTATTAGCCAGTGTCATTTAGAAGCTTTTAGTTTCATGTGGAGCCGCTTGGCTTCTATGTGTCGACGCCAAGTGAGACGTCTATCCAGATGAATACCAAGGTATGTAACGTGATCAGACTGTGGGATGTTTACATTGTTTAATGTCAAAGAAGGGCAGTTACCTCTTCTAAGTGAAAACGTTATGTGTTTACTTTTGAGTTCATTTACTTGAATTCTCCAATTTTTCAACCACGTCTCCACACGTCTGAGATAAGTAGCTAGGTTTATATCATTTTTCCCAACCCTGTATAGTTTTGGTCGTGATTATAATTTGTGCTCCGATTTTGTTAAATTTTTAATAGTTAAATCGTTAATAAAATTTGAGTTTTTGATTACCTGTCTTAAAGATAAGTATTTCTTCATTAACTGTGAATAAGTGAATATTCAAGTTGCGCTGTTTTATTTCTAATTAAAACATCTTTTCATTTTATACCCTAAAATAACAACAACAATATAAAACATTGTAAATTTTATTATCCCACACAATTTGTTTTTGTATTTTTATACCCTTCACCTTCGTGAGAAGGGTATATATAAGTTTGTCATTCCGTTTGTAATTTCCAAGATATAATTTTCCGACCCTATAAAGTATATATATATTCTGTATCCTAATAGATAGCGGATTCGATTAAGCCATGTCTGTCTGTCTGTCTGTTGAAATCAGTTTTCTGAAGACCCTAGATATCTTCGGGATACAAATCTTCAATAATTCTATCAGATATGCTTTCGAGAAGTTTCCTATTTAAAATCAGCAAAATCCGTCCATAAACAACGGAGATATAAGCAAAAATCCGAGACAACCTCTGAAAATTTCATAAAAAATAAGCAACAACAACACTGCACAGTGGGGCAGAATCGGAATTTTTTGGAAATAAATCTGGCATTTCTAAACGGCTGATCCGATCGGGATAAAATTTGGCGTGAGCGTAGCCAAGGAGTATTCGAATTTAAGTTTTGAAGATGAACCCTGCAGATGCCCCAGGGACGGCGCTGTGGCGGCTCAAAATAGGGTAAATACGACATGTAAAATTTTTAAACTCGTGCCATTTTTTGTTTTTTACCCAAATACAAAGGTTTTTATATTTTCTGAAAGCGCTCGACGAGATCTTGAAAAAACATGCTACTTATCTCTTATAATATCCGAGTTATAGGCATTTAAAAATTTTGTGATACAAAATTTACCATACCTTGGTCCGCCTTTTTTTTGAATACCGGGCGTAATTTTGGACCAAATGGACTCAATTTCCAAATATATACAAAAAATTTCAGATCAATATCATTTACACATCCAAAAATATACGTTTTTTAATTTAAAAATTCAAAAAAATTTAGATTTTTGCCGTTTTTTTTGCAAAAAATGTGTCTTAACTCTTTTATTAATAAAATAAAATTTTCTTTAAGAACATATAACAATTTTATAATTTTCTAAAAGGTATCTTTACGTAGAACGCTTTGGCGTAAAAAACTTGTCCTATTTTTTGAAAATGTTGCCACTGCGTCCTTCCGAATATGACCTATTTTTTATCAAAACTTCAACTTTGGGCGACATGTTCTAAAATCCCAAAGCTGGGATCAGAAAACTGAAAGCAGTTTTGGAAACCTCAATATGTTTTCTATTTACTCCAAAAGTATTTTCCCAGCCCTGAAAGAAATGTGGACCCTATGGGCAAAAATGTAAAAAATCCCATTTTTGGGATTTTCATTCCTATTTTTGGGAATTGCGGGATGCCCTTTGATATTTTCATTTTTTTTTTTGCATTTTCTTATTTGAAATGACAAATTTAACAAGCGTTGAAAATTTCATTGAGTTTTGTTCATAAATAAAGATTTTGTCATATATTACACATTTGTTTAATTTCTAAAACTATGATTTATATCAAAAGTTTAATAGGGTCGCAGATAGCTACAACAATTTAGTCCATATTTATCCCTTAATATCATTTTTTAGTTAGATATGGAAATTCTCGACCCTTTACAAAAAATTTGAAGCCAATATCTCAATTACATTCAAAAATATGTTCATTATTTATATGTTCATATTTTAGCATTACATATGACAGAACATATTTAAATCTTATATTTACCTATTTTCTATTTGTTTGCTTATCCTTATAATTGAAAGGTCCTATTATGCTTAAATTTTAAAAAATTTATAACTATTTTTTACCTAAATTTTTTCGACAGATCATTTCGATCTGTTTCGTTTATGTATGTAGGTAAAAATATACAGGTAATGATAACTTCGATTCATTCACTAATAAGAAATATCAATGACTGAATTACAGGTTATAGTAATATAGTCCTAAATGTTAATAGGTAGACAATTCGTAATTTTTTACTTTGGATCCACCTACGATCCAGGAAAAAAACAAACTGTCCTACCATCACCTATTGCTGTTAATGATGTGGAAGCTTGTATTGATATATCATCTTTGCTCGAAAACACAGCATCAAGAATTGTGTCAGACTTTTCAGAAGACCAACTAAGGAAAATTCATAACTGTGATGTTGTCTTAATGTGTAAGAATACAAACAAGCTTGTGGAAGTCGGACATTAGCAGACTACAAAAGTGTATTTATGTCATCATTAGTGCCATTACGAATTCGTTCATATTCCCTTAATCCATCATCGTCAAGCATCGGAAATTCATTTGAAGATATATGGATCAATACAACTCCGGGTTCAAAAAATTTTTGTAGACCCATTGGATTTGAATATATAAAGGAGTCAAAGAAAACAACAAAAGATTTAGTGGAATATTTAAAAGATGAAATAAATGCACTTTAGCCCATTTGCATACAAATAAAGGAATTCTCTATTAACGTATCATATCAGCTAAGCTTAACAATGATTGATGGAAAGGTCAGCAATGCCATAACAGAAACTTCTTCTTTCTGGAGATGCTCAATATGTAATGAGAAAAAGTCGCAATTCTCAAATATAAACAAAAGCAGAAGTATTAATGAAGAAGTCCTGTCTTTCGGAATTTCACCACTTCATGCCAGAATACGATTTTTGGATTACTTTTTACACATAGCATACGACCTCAAATATAGAAGTGTGCCAGAGAATCTTACTAAATCAACAAAAAATAATGAAGAATTGAAA
This sequence comes from Lucilia sericata, assembly GCF_015586225.1. NCBI lineage: Eukaryota > Metazoa > Arthropoda > Insecta > Diptera > Calliphoridae > Lucilia > Lucilia sericata. The sequence continues at coordinate 491,290 of NW_023994045.1, forward strand.
GAACTGAGAGCTGTGGAAAAAAGCAGAATCCAAGAAGAATTTAAAGTTCAGATGGGATTAAACATCGACAAACCACTTCCAAGTTGCGGTAGTACAAATGACGGTAATACGGCGAGAAGGTTTTTTCGTGCTTTTGAAATTACTTCAAAAATAACTGGAATCGACAAGGAGTTGCTTCGAAGAGTTAACACTATTTTAATGGCACTGAATAGTAAACATAAAATTAATGGAAATCGAAATTACTTGTATCTCTGTATGGAGGGAACTAACACCAACAGTACACAAAGTATTGTGTCATGGTCAAATAATAATTGAATCGAATATTCTTCCACTTGGAGAGTTAACAGAAGAAGCCCAGCAAGCGAGGAATCGAGATTTTAAGCATGTTCAACTATTCAGCTCAAGAAAATGCTCCAGGCAATCACAGAATGAAGATATTTTTAATAGTTTACTTCTATCTTCTGATCCTGTTCTTTCAACTATGCGAAAAAGATGGATTTCTTATGAAACTCTATCATCTCAAAACAAGGAAGATTTAAAGGACTTATATTACCTTCTGGATATGTATACCGATATGACAGATTATTTTATAGAAAATAAGTAGTGTTAGGAATTAACTATATAAGTAGGTTGTAAGAATTAATTGTATTATGTTTAAGATAAACAGTTCAAATAAAAAAAGCTATTATACTAACTGATGATGTTGTATTAAATTGTGTTTTATATTTCGGTGGGCGGGAAAGGTGGTTTGTGTGGGTTGATTTAGGTGTTGTGGTGCGTGGCTCATAATAAAATTATAATTTTTTTATTGTATATACAATGTTATAGTCTTTAATAAAATAATTAACTAAATAATTTTTAAAAATTGTCCAAATATTTTATTCAACACCAAATGTATGTTCTGTCATACTTAATACTAAAATATGAAAATGATGAAATTAAAGGACACAGGTTTAAATGAACATATTTTTGAATGTAATTGAGATATTGGCTTGAAATTTTTTGTAAAGGGTCGAGAATTTCCATAGCTAACTAAAAAATGATATTAAGGGATAAATATGGACTAAATTGTTGTAGCTATCTGCGACCCTATTAAAATATAAATCATAGTTTTAGAAATTAAACAAATATGTAATATATGACAAAATCTTTATTTATGAACAAAACTCAATGAAATTTTCAACGCTTGTTAAATTTGTCATTTAAAATATGAAAATGAAAAAAAAAATTGAAAAGGTCAAAGGGCATCCCGTAATTCCCAAAAATAGGAATGAAAATCCCAAAAATGGGATTTTTTACATTTTTGCCCATAGGGTCCACATTTCTTTCAGGGCTGGGAAAATACTTTTGGAGTAAATAGAAAACATATTGAGGTTTCCAAAACTGCTTTCAGTTTTCTGATCCCAGCTTTGCGATTTTAGAACATGTCGCCCAATCTTGAAGTTTTGATAAAAAATAGGTCATATTCGGAAGGACGCAGTGGCAACATTTTCAAAAAATAGGACAAGTTTTTTACGCCGTTCTGCGTAAAGATACCTTTTAGAAAACTATGAAATTGTTATATGTTCTTAAAAAAAATTTAATTTTATTAATAAAAGAGTTAAGACACATTTTTTGCAAAAAAAAACGGCAAGAATCTAAAATTTTTTGAATTTTTAAATTAAAAAACGTATATTTTTGGATCTGTAAATGATATTGATCTGAAATTTGTATATTATTGGAAATTTTGTTGTCTAACTAACAAGAAAAAATTGAGTCCATTTGGTCCAAAATTACGCCCGGTATTCAAAAAAGGCGGACCAAGGTATGATAAATTTTGTATCACTAAATTTTTAAATGCCTATAACTCGGATATTATAAGAGATAAGTAGCACGTTTTTTCAAGATCTCGTCGAGCGCTTTCAGAAAATATAAAAATCTTTGTATTTGGGTGAAAAACAAAAAAATGGCACGAGTTTAAAAATTTTACATGTCGTAGGTACCCTATTTTGAGACCCCACAGCGCCGTCCCTGGGGCATCTGCAGGGTTCATCTTCAAAAATTAAACTCGAATACTCCTTGGCTACGCTCACGCCAAATTTTATCCCGATCGGATCAGCCCTTTAGAAATGCCAGATTTATTTCCAAAAAATTCCGATTCTGCCCCACTGTGCTCTGCTTATTAATTGCGTTGTGTATTTTGTTTTTGTATTTTTGATTATTTCATTTGTTTGAATGGCTGTGTGTTTCATTGCCATGTGTATGTTGTTTTTGTTTCTTGGTGTATTCAGTTTCGTATGTTTGGATGTCTGTTGATTTCATTTTGTTGTATATTTTGTTTTTTTGTGTATTTCGTTTAGTACGTTTGGATGTCAGTTGGTTTTACTGCCTTGTTTTTTGTGTTTTGTTTTTTGTATGTTTATTTCGTTTAGCGTTGTTGTTGTTTATTTGGTTTTGCTATTGCTATAATAATAGTATAATCGGGAAAATTAAATAAATTTTAATTTTATAAAATTGATATTTTTTACACTATGGTGAAGGGTATTTAAGATTCGGCACAGCCGAATATAGCACTCTTACTTCATTTACATTTTGTTCCTTTTATTCCAAATTGTCAATCTTATAAAGTTACCAGTGTGCTTTATTGTCTGATTCCTTTTTTTCTTGATATTGCCACTGTGTTCTAATTGCTTTTTCCTTGATATTGCCACTGTGTTCTAACTACTTTTTAGAACAAAATCTGGGTTCGTGTCCTTACTAGTTATCCTCAATATTGCCAATACCCTTTATCTTAAGGAATTGTGGTGTGTGAATTGAAAAAAATTTGATATGGACTGTATAAACAGAAACTGTAGTAATTCTGGTGATGAACGTATGGTTTTCTGTTGGCTGTGCTTAGGAAACTACCACTTAAAATGTAGTGGACTTAAAGCTCGTGATGCAGATGCACTATCTGATAAAACAAAAAATATTCAATGCACCTGTCCAAGTTGAATTTTACAATTTCTTCAAAAGTTATAAAACTGAGTTTGAAGAAATTAGGAATGATTTTTCAACATTATAAGGAAAATTGACTAAATATGGTGAACTTTTCTCTAAATTCACTAATTTAGACTATTTTGCGTCTTCTCCGAAACCTAAACGCAATCGGACTGTTAAGGCATCAACAACTTCTCCTAAAGATTCAAATGTTGCTGCCCCTAATCAGCTTGCCGTTACACAACCCTCAAATCTAAACCATACTCCAAATTTTGGTCAAAATCAAATTCCAACTATAGATTTTCCAAATCAAATCAATGTTACTCCATTACCGTCCTCGAATATTGCAAATTACGCTAACGTTGTATCTGATCTCCTTCGAAATGCTCGTCAATGAATAAAATTCCATCTAATGATCAAATTCATAATATTCAACATCCTGAACTAACTCCTTTACCATGTAATTCCTTTAATGTTGCAACAAGCATGAATGTTAACAACCAGGCATCGAATACATTGAATGTCGTAGCTACTCCAAAGCCTCTAAAAGTTATTCCACCCAGAAAAACGATATTTGCAACCCGTTTTGTTCAAGATATAACGGTCAACGATATCGATTTCTACATTAGAAATAACCTTGGTAAGGAAGTATATAATGATATGCAAATATATAAGATAAATGCCCATAACAGAGCATCTTTCAAGATTATTGTTGCTGAAACAATATTTGACCAATTAGTACATCCAAATTTTTGGCCAAAAAATACAATTGTCCGTCAATTTATTTATCGGGAAGATAATAACGTTACGCTCCCTAAAGCAGCTGATTATGCTCCAAAAAACTAAATCCTTCAAATCATAAATCACGTTTGAAACAATAGCTTGATTTTTCAGTAGTTTCAATCGGTTATCAGAATGTTCGTGGCATGAATACTAAATTGAAGTCATTTTTCCTACAAAGCTTTGATATTGAGCAAAACCTCAGAAGAAAATCCATAATTCTGAAATAATGTGCAGTAAATTCCAAATTTATAGACGTGACAGAGTTGGAAAGGAAGGTGGCGGAGTTTTGATTGCAGTATCAACACTTTTTCCTTCTGAAGAAATAATCCTTAATGAAGTCCAAGATATCGAATTCATTGCAACGTGTGTTAAAACTAAATTTAGGACTATCTTTATCACTTGCTCATACATTCCTCCTGCTTCAAGTATCGACATATATGAACGTCACTCTACTGCGATAAAACTCGTTGTAAAACTATCTAAACCTGACGACATGATTATTGTTTTAGGAGACTTTAATATCCCAAACATAATTTGGTCCAAAAGTCCTGATTCAAATTTTTTAATTCCATCGATAAACTCGGAATCAAATTTAGATCTACTAGATTCCATTGCAGAATTGGCGCTTTTTCAAATAAATGACATACCAAATTTATATGGTAAAATCCTACATTTAGTATTCGTTGATCGTCCAGACGAATTTAATATACAACGCATAACTCCTCTATCGACTCCAGAAGATGTTATCACCCTACTCTAGAAATCTGGCGATGCAGAATCCTCAAATCATTCAGAGATTTGTGACATGTTTGTTGATTTCTTTTCTTCTTCTTATTCAAATAAGGCACCAACTTTATTATCAAATTATCCATATCCAATATTAGAGACGACTCAAATCCACTGTCCAGCATTACATACATCAACTGTTATGTTAGCTATACGAAAATTAAAATCTTCGGATAAATATGGGCCTGATGGTGTACCAAGTTGTGTTCTTCTAAACTGTATATATCCTCTTATTTTGCCATTAACATATCTTTTTAACATATCTCCTTCCAATGGATATTTTCCTGAATTTTGGAAAAAAACATATATTATTCCTTTGTTCAAATCCGGAAGCAGATCTAGTATATCACATTATAGAGGTATTGCCAAATTAAGTGTCATTCCTAAACTTTTTGAGCAGATAATCACAGAAACACTAGCTCACCAAGTTTCAACACTTCTGTCACCATTCCAGCACGGTTTTAGAAAATGACGTTCAACTATCACTAATTTATTAGAGTTTACATCTTCCGTGATAACATCTTTTAATTCCGGTTTCCAAACTGAAACTATTTATACAGATTTCAGTAAAGCATTTGATAAGGTGAATCATGACCTACTAATTTACAAATTAGATAAACTTGGAGTTCCTCCCATATTCCTCAATTGGATTTCCTCTTATGTTAAAAACAGATTTCAATGTGTATTGTTTAGAGGAAAAACATCGAAAACTATTCCAGTTATATCCCGGGTCCCTCAAGGTAGTCATTTGGGTCCAATATTATTCCTAATATTCATTAATGATTTGCCATCTTGCATCGAGAATTCCAGAATATTAATGTATGCCGATGATGAAAAGCTCTTCCTTAATGTGAATCAGTCCAACCATAGTTCGTTACTCCAGTCTAATCTAAACAATTTTAGTCGATGGTGTAACGAGAATTTAATGTGCTAAATTTGAAAAAAATGTAAACAAAGACATTCTACAGACGAAGTCCAGTACTCTGTAGTTTTTCGATAAGTGAGTATCAACTTGATAAAGTTGATGTGTTCCTTGATCTTGGCGTACTACTTGATAACAAATTGTGTTTTGATTCCCACATATCCCAAACTATTAATAAAACTAAAGGCGTATTAGGATTCATCAAACGCTGGGGAAAAGAATTTGATGATCCTTATGTCACAAGGCAATTGTTCGCGTCACTTGTAAGATCGATCTTAGAGTATGCTTCAGTTGTCTAGGATACACAATATGAAATCCATATTAACAAAATTGAATCCGTCCAAAAACAATTCCTTTTATTTTGTCTCCGTAATCTCCCTTGGAATCCTAACACAAATCTTCCATCATATGAAAGCCGTTTAGCGCTCATTAAACTTCCTTCCCTACAAAGTACATGAACATATCGCTTATAATTAATATAATAAATGGTGTGGTTGACACAGAATTCCTACTTGGCAAAATCGAGTACATTTAGTATTCGTTGATCGTCCAGACGAATTTAATATACAACGCATAACTCCTCTATCGACTCCAGAAGATGTTATCACCCTACTCTAGAAATCTGGCGATGCAGAATCCTCAAATCATTCAGAGATTTGTGACATGTTTGTTGATTTCTTTTCTTCTTCTTATTCAAATAAGGCACCAACTTTATTATCAAATTATCCATATCCAATATTAGAGACGACTCAAATCCACTGTCCAGCATTACATACATCAACTGTTATGTTAGCTATACGAAAATTAAAATCTTCGGATAAATATGGGCCTGATGGTGTACCAAGTTGTGTTCTTCTAAACTGTATATATCCTCTTATTTTGCCATTAACATATCTTTTTAACATATCTCCTTCCAATGGATATTTTCCTGAATTTTGGAAAAAAACATATATTATTCCTTTGTTCAAATCCGGAAGCAGATCTAGTATATCACATTATAGAGGTATTGCCAAATTAAGTGTCATTCCTAAACTTTTTGAGCAGATAATCACAGAAACACTAGCTCACCAAGTTTCAACACTTCTGTCACCATTCCAGCACGGTTTTAGAAAATGACGTTCAACTATCACTAATTTATTAGAGTTTACATCTTCCGTGATAACATCTTTTAATTCCGGTTTCCAAACTGAAACTATTTATACAGATTTCAGTAAAGCATTTGATAAGGTGAATCATGACCTACTAATTTACAAATTAGATAAACTTGGAGTTCCTCCCATATTCCTCAATTGGATTTCCTCTTATGTTAAAAACAGATTTCAATGTGTATTGTTTAGAGGAAAAACATCGAAAACTATTCCAGTTATATCCCGGGTCCCTCAAGGTAGTCATTTGGGTCCAATATTATTCCTAATATTCATTAATGATTTGCCATCTTGCATCGAGAATTCCAGAATATTAATGTATGCCGATGATGAAAAGCTCTTCCTTAATGTGAATCAGTCCAACCATAGTTCGTTACTCCAGTCTAATCTAAACAATTTTAGTCGATGGTGTAACGAGAATTTAATGTGCTAAATTTGAAAAAAATGTAAACAAAGACATTCTACAGACGAAGTCCAGTACTCTGTAGTTTTTCGATAAGTGAGTATCAACTTGATAAAGTTGATGTGTTCCTTGATCTTGGCGTACTACTTGATAACAAATTGTGTTTTGATTCCCACATATCCCAAACTATTAATAAAACTAAAGGCGTATTAGGATTCATCAAACGCTGGGGAAAAGAATTTGATGATCCTTATGTCACAAGGCAATTGTTCGCGTCACTTGTAAGATCGATCTTAGAGTATGCTTCAGTTGTCTAGGATACACAATATGAAATCCATATTAACAAAATTGAATCCGTCCAAAAACAATTCCTTTTATTTTGTCTCCGTAATCTCCCTTGGAATCCTAACACAAATCTTCCATCATATGAAAGCCGTTTAGCGCTCATTAAACTTCCTTCCCTACAAAGTACATGAACATATCGCTTATAATTAATATAATAAATGGTGTGGTTGACACAGAATTCCTACTTGGCAAAATCGAGTTCGCCGCATTTGATCCTAAAAAATCGGTCTGATAGGTAAGACTCCAATATTTTATGTGTATTAGAAGGCAGTATTAGTCCTCTGTGCCAAACCTTGTCAAAAGCCTGGGGAATGTCCAAAAATATTGCCGAACAGTACATTTTTTGTTCAAAAAATTTTCGTATCTCTCCAGTCAAACGGTTTACTTGTTCTATTGTTCCGTGATGTTCGCGGAATCCGAATAGGTGATCTGGGATAATGTTTTGACTATTTAAGAATGTTATAATTTTTCGTTGAAAAACTTTCTTAAATAGTTTTGACAGACAAGGTAATAAGCAGATCGGTCTATAAGAGGATGCCAACATTAAATCCTTTCCTGGCTTCAGTACCATAAGTTTAAGATTATGTTTTATGGTTTCCTGAACATCTTCTAAACTAATGTTGATTAGTTCAGAGTCTGTTTCTGGTTGAACAGGTAACACCCCTAATACAAAGTTATTTGTGGGGGGATTCGGTTGGAATACATTGCTTAAATGTTCGGCGAATACTATGGCCTTATCCTTTGGACTTCGTGCCCATGTGCCATCAGATTTTCCTAACAGACTTTGTCCCTCTACCGGTGGCTTAATATTTTTAGCTGCCTTGGTCCATATTTGCCCCTAGCCCATATAAAGCTTCTTTCAGAAAATTAGTTTTTCATCCATAAATTGCTTATATGTATCGGAACAAGGTAATAGAAGATAAATGCTTTATTATAAAAAATAAATCACATTTAATATTCATAACTGATGTAGGGTATCATATGGTCGGTCACGTCCGACTATACTTTCTTACTTGTTTTTAAAATAGAATCGATGAGAATCTACAAAAATGATACAAAAATTGTGTAATATTCAATTTCTGCGGCTTTTCATAAAATCTGAGTGATAACGGTAAAGGTAAATTAAATTGTTCTGAATGTAGATAACATGTTCCAAAGAAAAGGTTCATTTATGATCTAAATTGATATTCGAAGGATTGAACGTTATATTTATTATAACCTACACCACTACAGGGTATTATACGTTCGTGCTGATGTTTGTAACGCATAAATTTCGTTTGGCTCTACACTGGACTCTATACCTTTGATGACCACTATCAAGCTTTTACTACTTTTCAGCTGATATGTGTTAAAGTTTTTTTTGTTATCATTGAGATATTGAGAGATTTTTCTGTAATTATCCTCAGTATATAACTATTTTAGTTTCTTCCACTCCTCCCTTTCTAATGGGAACAATGTGGAAATTATTTTTTCAATTTTATCAATAAGTGATTTAACTAGAGTATTTGAACAAGGTTCGCGAATAGGAGGATGTATACTACATCAAATCCGAAGAAATACACCTAGGCCACTATCGGTCCTGTTGTGCGCTCCTTATCATGAAAAAGAAGGGAACTGAATGAATTATTTTTCAGTGTTCAGAAACTTAATTCCAAAGAATCTTCCAATCAGTGTTAGCCAGGAATATTATTTCCGGAATAAAATCACTTCCAAGATACTTGGATCTAACTTCGACGAATGACTGGCAGTGGCAAAGAAAGTGCTCCAGAGTTTCATTGTCCTCTGAATCCGCACGTCCAATTTTGCATAGATGTGCTCGTAATCCTGTGTGTCCACTCAGAATACGTACCATAATACCAACTTCAGACTTGCTCATTTTAAGGAGATTTTTCGTCTTGCTCTCATCAGGGTTACTCCATAGGATCTTCAAGGTTCTACCCACTGTTTCATTATTCCAAGAGGACTTGTGGGATTCTCTCACCCATATTTTTAGTTCAGCTTTTGTTGCGTCGAATGGTTTCGCGTTTGTCAGGTTGACTGCCTCGAGCTCCCTACCTTTTAAAGCTATTACATTCGCCCTTTCGTTACCGACTACTCCCGAGTGGGCTGGTCCCATATGATGTGAACCTTACCTCTGGGAGAGTATTCAGTTAAAGCTTTCTTACAATCCAATACGGTATTAGATTTAGTTCTATCGCCTTATATCGCCCTAATTGCCTTCTAGCTATCGGTAAATATATTAAGCGCTGTGGGCGCCATATATATTCTAATCCAATTTACGTATTCCGTTATTGCTCGTACTTCTGCCTGGAAGCCTGTGTTATGATTTGGTAAACGGTGGTATATTTCTGTTTCTTCAATATAGAACCCCAGCCCCACTTTGTCCCCCACTTTAGAGCCATCCGTGTAACAACGGATTTCTAATGGTATTTGCTCTAATGTTCCGCTTGACCAAGACATTCTATCTGGGATCAGCGTTTCAAAGTTTCCGATATATTCTGTGCTGGTATACGATCAGGCACGTCCGATGATTGTGTATAACCTTCCAATGTGTCCAGTATACATTGATGACGTGTCCTATAACCGCTTTTGGCCAGTTCGCCTAAAGTAAAGAGCCGTTCGGCTGTAAGCGCCGCCTCATATCTTAAATATGTATCAATGGGTGGAATATCTATCAACTAGAGTTCTGTAAAGCTGTCTGCCTTTGGGATTAATTAATCTGGAACCCCAGTATGTGTGCTTAGCGTTGTAGTCGCCGCATGCCAGGAAACGATCTCCTAGGGTATTAAAATACTCTTCAAACATTTCCTTAGTCACGGAAAATTTTGGAGGGCAATATACTGAGCTTAGGGTTAAACCACCAACTCCGCATTCCAATCGAATGGATGTTGCCTGCAAATAATTTTTGGAGAATTTATCTAGGGTATAGTGTTTTATTCTATTTCTAATTAGAATGCCAGTACCACCATGTGCCTTACCATCAGGATGATTAGTGAAGTGAAACGTGTAACCTGAAATATAAAAATTGTATCTATTTGTTAAATGAGTCTCCGAAATTAATAATACATCTATTCTGTTGACGTGGATTTCGTTTGGCTCTACACTGGATCTATACCTTTGATGACCACTATCAAGCCTTTACTACTTTTCAGCTGATATGTGTAAAAGTTGTATATTTCTGTTTCTGGGTCTTCAATATAGAACCCCAGCCCCACTTTGTCCCCCAATTTAGAGCCACCCGTGTAACAACGGATTCGTCCGATGATTGTGTATAACCTTCCAGTGTCCAGTATACATTGATGACGTGTCCTATAACCGATGTCTTAAATATGTTTCAATGGGTGGAATATCTAGCAACGTTTCCAGAGCCTTGGTTGAAGTAGTACACATGGCACCACTTATACCCAAGCAGCATGTACGCTGAACTCCCTGTAGTAGTTTGATATTGCACTTTTTGTCTAAAGCAGTCCACCAGATTATTGAAGCATAAGCTTGAAATGGTCTAATTACACTTTTATAAAGCCAATTTGTCATAGTAGAACTAAGACCCTATTTCATGCCTATAGTTCTCCTACATATCGCCCAGCACCGATGTGCCTTGTTGATCCTATCCTCCATGTGGTGTCTCCATTTTAATTTCAGATCGAGGATTACACCTACATAAGTACTTAACTTTGTCTGTCACTGGTATCTTGTTGCCCAGGGAGCAAGGTTCAGTATACGTATAAATGTTTGTCTTTCTTGTGAAAAGACAGATTTCCGTTTTTGCCGGGTTAACATTGAGGCCTCTCGGTTGAGCCCAACTCAAGGCCGTATTATGAGCCTCCTCAGCTCTTCTACACAAGTAATTTGAATCCTTTCCCTTTAAAAGTATTACGACATCGTCTGCATAGCAGACAGGTCTAAGTCCTTTCTCGGTTAGGGTCCTTAGGAGTCTATTAATCGTGGTAACCCAGAGTAAAGGCGACAAAATGCCATCTCGCAGCTTATATATCTGTTTCTTAGCATGTGGTCTTTTTACGCCGTGCATGGTTAAATAGTTTGCGAAGTGTCTTACCAAGGTTCCGGATCTCCCCGGTTACCCAGGGTTTCTCCTGGGCTGATCTCCGCTCTCGCAGAGGGCAGCTGTCCTCGAACGATTCAACCAAGGCACTTGTGAGCATTTCTACTTTGACGTCTATGTCTTCTTTATTTCGATATTGAAAAGTGTCCTGACATAAACGGTTCTTTAGTAAGGAACCGAACATTGTCCAATTAGTTTTAGACTTATTCCGAAACTTTAAGGAAATCCATAAGGGCTTGTACCCTGCGATTTCTTTTATTTATATTAAAATATCTCAGCATACCTGGCGTTTTTGTATTACCCTTCTCATTTACAGCTTTTGGGATGCCACCATTTGATGTATCATTATTGTTACTTACAGATACTGCAGGGTTACACTCTTTTAAGCTCTCATCAGATTTGTTTACTTATTTGTTTACAGCTTGTGTGTGATGAATTGTTGGTGTTGTTTTAGGTATGGGCATTGTTGTTGTTTAAAATGCAGTTTTACTTGTGTTTTCTTTTATTTTATTTTCTTCACAATTTTTAGTTGGTGTTGTTGGCTGAGTATTATTATTATTATTTGATGGTAGAGCGGGGGAACAAGAGCGAGATCTCTCAATTGGTTTGGCGGATAAATAGTCTTTATTAAAATTTGGGTCTCTTATATTTGGTTGCATACCCTCCCCGCTGAGAAATATATAGGCATTTCTACCGTTTAAACTGAGCCTTGTCTCATTTTGAGAACTCATAAGCTCTTTTTAAATATTATTGATTATAACACAATAATTTTAATGGTAATTAAGACACTTGTTATTGATTTGTTTATAGTTTTATTCCATTATATGTGAAATATTTTGTTATTTTTTACACTAATAAAAAATAATATTTATTTTTTGCTATTTAAAGCGTCCATGCACAATTTTTTTTATACATAAATCATTTTTTTCTCGAAATAAACGGAGCGGATTAAAAATACGTCTGTCTCTCACGAAATTAAAACTGAAATTGGGAAAGTGTCGATTAAAAAGACTGCTCTTCCTATGCCTAATAAGGACACCGCAGTGCCATCAATGGTACCCAGTGCAACAATAGCCACTCCAGGTTACCCGGAGGAGTCAAATCCAACGAGCGGGGAGGTGATCACTAACTCGCTGGAAGACAGTTTAAATGGATGATAATGATTGAGGTTATCCAAATAAACCTCCATCGGAGCGAGACGGCTACCAACGTTCTGATGGCTAAAATTCGCAACGAGGTTTCTGTATTAAATCACCTAAATTTCCAACTTTTCTACGCTGATACAGGGTCTCGACCGAGAACATGTATCTTATGTCACAAGAACTTATGTTTTCTCCTTTCAACAGGATTATCCACATCGGATGCAACGGTGCTGAAGCAAGGTCGTGGCAACATATACCTTGCTTCTGTTTACATGCCTTTCAATTCTCCGACACTACCACCAAAGTCGGAGTGATGAAACTGGTGGAAGAGGCACAAAGGCAAAATAAGAAAATTGTAATAGGTTGTGATGCCAACTCCCACCATGTAGCTTGGGGTAGTATAAACACTAATCGCAGGGGACAAGCCCTTATGGATTTCCTTAATACTAAAGACTTGATCACATCGAACTTAGGTAATAAAGCTACCTGTAGAATCAGAGAAGTATTAGATATAACTATGTGTTCAGAAGAGCTTATAAACGAAATTCAGGATTGGAGAGTTTCGGAGGAGCACTCCTTTTATGACCATTGGACAATGTTCGGTTCCTTGCTAAAGAACCGTTTATGTCAGAACACTTTTCAATCTCGAAATAAAGAAGACATAGACGCCAAAGTAGATATGCTCACAAGTGCCTTGTGATACTCATCCAGTATACTGGGATGAGTATCGTAGTAAACTTGGTGAATATAAGAAAATTGTTCGTAAAGCCAAACGAGACTCCTGGAAACTTTTCTGTGAACAGGTAGACAGCGTAAATGACGTATCGAAGAAAAAAAATTCCTATCCAAAACTCATGTCCAACCGGAATCTATGGCCGATGATACGGGCAGGAGGCTGGAGGATATGGATGAGGCAATGAAGGGCAATCAAGAACTTCGCTCTCTATAAAGCTGCAGGGCCGGATTTTCCCAGCACTCTTACAGATGGAGGCAGGACTGGTTTTTGGGTGTAAAATCAAATTTTGAGGAAAAAATCGTCAAAATCGTCTGATTTTTCGAAATCGTCATCACTGTTTTTTTTTATCAATTTCGATAGATTTTAGTTTTGTTTGTTTATTTGTTTTGTACTTTAAGTTTCCTTAGCTGCATCTGCAGCTAAGACTTCTCGGCCGAATCTTAAGGTTATAACGCCAACACCAATTATTCCAGTACGACTGGACAGAACGTCAAATTGAATTTTTTGGTTCTGCACCATAATCAAAATTAAAACTTAGGTTAAGTTTACACGAATGCCAGCATGCATTTCAAAAAAACGTAACACGGTACAGTTATTCGACGTCACACATTTGACTAATGCGGTTTGAAACGTAAAACTCTCGAAGGCAGAGCAAAAATGACGGCCTGATTCCCCTTAAGCAAGGACGCGCGACGATCTTCCTACACCTAGAGCTGATTTACGAATGCATTTGTTTATTATCTGTTTAATTTAGCAAATATGATTTAAAATACTTTACATTGAGTTCTTGCAAACTAAATTGGTATGATCTCTAGTAAATGTATGTATATTAGGTGATTAAATTTTTCGTATGCATAACAAATTTCCTCCTTTAAATGAAATGTTCAAAAACACTAATTCCTCTATCCTTCTTCCCACTACCAATTATTCTAGATCCAATAAACCCTAAGTGCTGGCCCAAAAAAGATAAATTCTCAAAAAATTTTGAGTTCGTTATTTCGTAAATCATTTGATCAATGGACTCTAAACTCTAAAACATTATAATGTTTAATTTTATTGCCATTTTCATTTGATAGTCTAAATACTTCGATTTTCTTTAAAATTATAGATAGAAAAATGATAAAATGAAAAAAAATTAGTACAAAAATCCTATTTTAAAAAATCGTCAAATTTAGAGTTAAAGTCGTTAACAGGTCATTTTTGACAGTGAAAATCGTCAAAATGACGATAAATCGTCAAATCTGGCAACAGTGCCTACAATTTAAGCAGCATGCTTATGTAAAGGGACGATCGGTGGAAACCGCTTTAAACGAAGTTGTCCACTACATAGGTGCGTCCTTTGATAGCAAACTATATACACTGGCGGTATGCATTGACATCGAAGGCGTCTTTAATAACGTGCACACTGATACTCTTATTCAATCCCTAGACCAGTTTTATGTTGACCGGGTGCTCCGTAACTGGATCAACCACATGCTAAGGAACAGATGGATAAGCGAGATGTACGATATAACTATCAGAAAAAAAGGTATTTCGCGGTATACCACAGGGTGGCATTTTGTCTCCTTTACTCTGGGTTACCACGATTAATAGCCTCTAAGTACACTGACTGAGAAAGGACTTAGACCTGTCTGCTATGCAGACGATGTCCTAATACTTTTAAAGGGAAAGGATCCAAATTACTTGTGTAGAAGAGCTGAGGATGCTCTGAATATGGCCTTGAGCTAAATGTTAACCGGGCAAAAACGGAAATCTGTCTTTTCACAAGAAAGACAAACATTTATACGTATACTGAACCTTGCTTCCTGGGCAACAAGATACCAGTGACAGACAAAGTTAAGTACTTATGTAGGTGTAATCCTCGATCTGAAATTAAAATGGAGACACCATATAGAGGATAGGATGAACAAGGCACATCGGTGCTGGGCGATATGTAGGAGAACTATAGGCATGAA
Organism: Lucilia sericata; assembly: GCF_015586225.1. Classification (NCBI taxonomy): domain Eukaryota; kingdom Metazoa; phylum Arthropoda; class Insecta; order Diptera; family Calliphoridae; genus Lucilia; species Lucilia sericata. The sequence continues at coordinate 506,528 of NW_023994045.1, forward strand.
ATAGGGTCTTAGTCATACTATGACAAAGTGGCTTTATTAAAGTGTAATTAGACCAATTCTAGCTTATGCTTCAATAATTTGGTGGACTGCTTTAGACAAAAAGTGCAATATCAAACTTCTACAGGGAGTTTAGCGTACATGCTGCTTGGGTATAAGTGGTGCCATGTGTACTACTTCAACCAAGGCTCTGGAAACGTTGCTAGATATTCCACCCATTGAAACATATTTAAGACATCGGTTATAGGACACGTCATCAATGTATTCTGGACACATTGGAAGATTATACACAATCATCGGACGTGCCTGATCGTATACCAGACACAGAATATATCGGAAACTTTGAAACGCTATTCCCAGATAGAATGTCTTGGTCAAGCGGAAAAAACAGCAAATACCATTAGAAATCCGTTGTTACACGGATGGCTCTAAATTGGGGGAAAAAGTGGGGCTGAGGTTCTATATTGAAGACCCAGAAACAGAAATATACCACCTTTTACCAAATCATAACACAAGCTTCCAGGCAGAAGTACGAGCAATAACGGAATGCGCAAATTGGATTAGAATAAATATGGCAACCACAGCGCTTAATATATTTACCGATAGCCAGAAGGCAATTAGGGCGATATAAGGTAAGGTTCACATCATATGGGTACCAGCCCACTCGGGAGTAGTCGGTAACGAAAGGGCGAATGTAATAGCTTTAAAGGGAAGGGAGCTCGAGGCAGTTAACCTGACAAACGCAAAACCATTCGACGCAACAAAAGCTGAACTAAAAATATGGGTGAGAGAATCCCATAAGGCCTCTTGGAATAATGAAACAGAGGGAGCACTTTCTTTGCCACTGCCAGGCATTCGTCGAAGTTAGATCCAAGTATCTTGGAAGTGATGTTATTCCGGAAATAACATTCCTGACTAACACTGATTGGAAGATTCTTTGGAATTACGCTCAGGAAAATGAGTTTCTGAACACTGCAAAATAATTCTTTCAGTTCCCCTTTTTTATGATAAGGCGCGCACAGCAGGCCCGATAGTGGCCTAGGTGTATTTCTTCGGATTTGATGTAGTATACATCCTCCTATCAACCTACCTACCTACCTAGTTTTCAAGTTTACCGATAGGCCTCCGAACAAAATTTTCAAAAACTCCTCTGACAAAATCACTCAATATGTTTTTGAACCATAAGGGTCAAATTTTTTACTTTGTGCCAAAAATCGAAATACTTGGAATCTATAAAGGGATGTCCTCCATACATTTCATAATATTTAGGTTTCAAGTTTACAGATAGTCCTCCGAACAAAATTTTCAAAAATCTCTTCTTTGACAAAATCACTCAATTGGTTTTTGGCAAAATTACTATTTTTGTTTTTGATAAAATCACTCATTTTGTGTTTGGTCCCTTAGGGTCCAATTTTTTCTTTGTGCTATAAATCGAAATATGGGAACATATAGAGGGAGGTCCTACATTTCCTCATATCCAGTTTTAAAGTTTCAGATATGCCTCCGAACAAAATTTTCAAAAAACTCTTTTTTGACAAACTCACTCAATTGGTTTTTGGCAAAATTACTAATTTTGTTTTTGATAAAATCACTCTTTATGATATTGAAGAATCACTCATTTTGTTTTTGTCAAAATCACTCAATTTCTTTTTGGACCATAGGTCCAATTTTTACTTTGTGCCAAAAATCAAAATATGGAACCTATAGTGGGGGGTCTGGCCTACATTTCTTCATATCTAGTTATCTAGTTATCATGTTTTTGGCTAAATTATTCATTTTGTTTTTGGAACTTGTTTAGTATGAACACAGTTTTATGGTACACCCTTTAAAGCATTAACGGACCTCTTTATATTACTCTCATTTATTTGTTATTTATTTATTTGCTATTCCCTATTCTTTTTTGTACTAAAAATAACTTCTTATTTGCATAGTCAAATCTTGTAAGATCTGACACTTACATTAAACAAAAATTGTGACCCTTTAAACAAATAAAATTATTAGTAAACAAAACAAAATAATATAAATTAAAGAACAAAAATAAAGAAACAGTTGTAAAATACACAAACAAAATACAAGAAACAAAACATTGTAAATCAAACAAACAGAAAACAATGAATTGATAATAAAAACAAACATTAAACTGAAAGAATTAAAACTAAACATCAAAAATACAAAAAAGTGTTTTATTTAAAATAACAGAACCTAAAAGAACCAGCCGACCTAACTCCAACAACAAACATTTGGCCACTACAAACCGAATAAAAAGCCGGATGTAGTAAAGTGCATAAAGTGAAGTGTGTGTATTTTACAAAAACAAAAAATTATTAAAATTTGCAAAAATTCAAAAATAGCCAAAAATTCCTAACGGCATAAACTGGTTTTGTCTACAACAAAAGTGCAGTGGCTGACAAAAAGAGACCCAAAGAACAAGAGAGACCCAATCGACAAGAAAACAACAAGAAACCCAAATGTGAAAACAGCGACTCAAAAAAAAAGGTCCAACAACAACGAGTAAGTACAAAAAATCAAATACAATAAAGAGAAACACAAACCCTTTAGTGTGTTGGTTCGCTCTTAGATTTTTTTGTCGCTGTAAATAAGAAGTAGGAAAACAAATAGGGTTACCACCCATACTTCTTTTAATAAATTACTGGGGAAACAAAATACCCTACAATTAGTAATAAATATTGAAATTAGTTATACTCTTGTTGTAAAATCACTAGCAGGGACTTTTTTGACTCAATGTTGACCCTTATTTTTATCGGATTGCATTTTAAACCATAAAAACAATGGCACTCGATAAATTTTTAAATTGTACAAATGACCTTTTCACTCCCTTGGGGTACTTCGGGTCGAACTTGATTCTCTATGGTCTCAAGTCAAAAGGGGGTATGAAGAGTGTAGGGACACAAAAGAAGATTCTACAGAAAAATCCATCGATAAAAATAAGCTTCGCGAACGTTACAAAAAAGTTTTTTCTGCATACAAAACATTCTTAGGGTCAATCAACGCAGAAATTTAAGCAATATCAAACCCAAGCAAAGAAGAGCGGATTTCTGCTGTTGGAAAGCAATCAATAGAAAATAATGACATTTCTTTTGTGCGGCTACCACCTTGTGACACGGACACATTTTATGGAGATTTTGTGACATGGCCTACTTTTCGCGACCTTTTCACCGCGTTATATATAAACAATTCTAGACTTAGCAAAATTGAGAAACTTTTTCATCTGATTCAAAAGATTGGAGGACATGCTAGAAAAATAGTTTCAAATGCCCCATTGACCAATGAAGGTTTCGACATAGCCTGGAAATCTTGTAGCTCAATACGAGAACAATCGGATCCAAGTCAACGAACAATAGAAAATTTTATTTGACCTTCCGAAGGTTGCCAAAGACTCAGGCTCTTCAATTCAAAAACCGCAACGAACAGTTAATAGTTGTATTCAGGCATTAAATGCGTTAGGTGTAGAAACCAGCACATGGGACCCTTTTCTGGTATAGCTTTGCTCAACAAAGCTACCTCGGACCCTTCTAAAGGAATTCGAAAACTCTCTTCAAGAAATTACAAAAGTTCTGACTTGGGAACAATTCAACACATTCTTGACCCATAATTCTAAGACTCTAGAATCTGTAGCGGCCATCACACAATCAAATACAAAATCCGATCAATCTAGGAAAGATAATTAAAAATCTAAGCCAAACGAGTTCACACTTTTCAAATAAACACGACCGAAAATGAAACTGGGTCGAAAAATAAAAAAATCATTAAACACAAATAGGGCACAGAAAAATGACAGCATTGTAAGAAGTGTCACCATTTGTGGTCTTGTCCCAAGTTCTTAGAAAAAAATGTTAATGACAGAATTCACATTGTAAGAGTCACAAATTCAACTGGTTCTCTATTGATCACAGTGTCAAGGACTGAAAAAGTAAATGCAGTAGCAGATTATGTAAGCAAAGAGATCAGAAACGCAGACCTCAGTTCAGAGGTCTGGGTTTCAATCCATCCAAGCATGCATCGCAGCACAAAACCCCAACATACAGTCCACATCAGCATCAAACGTTTCAATCCAAAATATCACTTCCTTGACCCTACAAGAGAGCACAAATTTGAATCAATTTCCCAACGAGAGAGAGACCTTGTTATTTACTGCAATAGTACAGATCGAAACTAGAGGCGAAAGATATCAGGCTAGAGCAATCATCGACCCTGGTTCACAATCAACTTTTATGTCAGAAAAGTTGAAAAATAAACAAGCGAAATTTTGTTAATGTAACAGGCTTAAGTCAAACAGTTTCGGAGACCTCAACCAAAGCTTGTTTATTCAATATTTGTTCTAAGGTGGACTCACAGTTTAAATTAGAAGTCTGGGCACCAGTCCTGAAGACACTTCCATCTAATTTACCACCTCAGACTTTAGACTTGCAACACTTCAATGAGACTGCTAAATTAGAACTTTCAGATCCCCAATTCCATCAAAGCAGACCCATCGACTTGCTTATAGGCCTCGACCTGGACCCCTCAATATATTGCATGGACACTCCGATGCGGTCTATTGGCACAAAAAACAGTATTTGGTTAGATTGTGGGGGGACCAATATCAACAACGACACAACCTAGAACAACATTGACACTTCTCTCTTGAGAATGGAGCGCATGCTTAGCCAGAAACCCAAACTCAACAAACAATTGTTGAGTACCTCGAGTTATTACCTGCCGCATTATGCAGTAATAAAACCTGAAAGGCTGATAACGAAATTTAGACTAGTTTTCAACGCCTCGAGTCCGTTTTCAAACAATAAGAGTTTGAACAACATTTTGCATCCAGGACCCATACTACAACAGTACTTAGTGCTTCTGATACTGAAGTGGATATTCTTCCGTTTTGTATAAAACGCAGACATTACAAAAATGTATCGACAGATACTCATTGACCCGACTCAAACCAAATATCAAAGGATATTATTTCGTCAAACAGCAAGCGATCCTATTGAGGATTACGAAGTCCTGACAGTGACATTCCGAGTCAACTGCTCCCCGTTTCTGGCCATTAGAACCCTACTTCAACTAGCTGAAGATGTAAAATCAACTCACCCACTCGCGTCAAAAACTCTGCAACAAAACATGTACGTGGATGATGTTTTAGCAGGTGGACACACATTAATCGACGCCATCAAATCAAGAAAGGAACTTAAAACAATTTTAAAATCCGCTGGATTTGCCCTGATGAAATGGACCTCAAATGACCCACGAGTTATACAAGACCTACCAAATGAGACCCTACTACCTCTCGATTGGTTAAATTCGTCCGAAAACACCGGAACTAAGACTCTTGGAATCAAATGGAACATTTCTTCAGACTCATTTACATTTGTCGAATTAAAAGAAAACTACACCAAAAGAGAAGTTTTATCTACAATTGCCAAATTCTTTGACCCTTGTGGATGGATAGCCCCAATAATAGTAGACGCAAAACTAATTATGCAACAGATTTGGTTAGACAAAGTCGATTGGGATAACATAATAAAACTTTTGACTTGTCTAAAGTGGCAAAAATTCATAAAAAACTGCCCCACAATAAATACATTGAAAATTCCCCGTTGAATCCAATTTAGCCCGAATTGCAATGTAGAAATTCACGGTTTCAGTGATGCTTCAGAAAAGGCCTATTCAGCGACCCTTTATGTTCGGAATACTCAGTATTCACGTTTCTTCTGGCTTCAAAGACCCGTGTAGCTCCCATTAAGCAAATATCGTTGCCCCGCTTAGAACTGTGTGGATCCGAATTATTGGCAAACCTTGCATGTGGACTTATACCAAATCTTCAAATTCAAAATGTCAATACATATTATTGGACCGACTCAACAATCGTGCTGTCCTGGTTAAAGAAACCTCCTTACTTATGGAACACTTTTGTAGGAAATCGTGTCTCAGAAATCCTAGACAAGGTTGGAAATCAAAATTGGCAACATATCGACTCAAAAGATAACCCAGCATACATATGTAGCCAGTCGAGGATGTACTCACCAAGAACTGGAAAACCACAACTTATGGTGGTTTGGACCCTCCTGGTTAAAATTACCTAAAAATCAATGGCCGATACCAGCACAAACAACTGACACCAACTTAGAATCTAAAACTGTAAAACCATTTACAAGCACAACACGCGAAGACCCATTAAATCGCTTCTCAGACCTATCACGCGCTTATCGAGTACTCGCGTATGTCATGCGATTCTGGAGAAATACAGGAACCAACAGAACACATCTTCGCATATCTTCAGCAGAAATCACACGAGAAGAAATATAATTCATCAAAAATCGACTCATCATAAGGACTCAACAAAATCATTTCCCAGATGAGCACAAGCATTTGAGACTCAAACAGAAAATCTCCCCAAACAGCAGTCTTTTGACCTTAAACCCATTCATGGATCGCAATGGCATTATCAGAGCCAATGGTCGACTCGCTCAATCACCAGCATTGACCTATAATGAACGCTACCCAATATTGCTGCCTCATAGTTCAAGGCTGTCACGATTACTAGTTGAATTCACACACAAAATTACACTTCATGGAGAAAATCAACTAATGACTCGAGTCCTACGCACAGAATATTGGATATTCAGATTGAAACCCTTGGACAAAAGCGTAATTCACAACTGTAAATCTTATGTTTTTTACAAAACACAGACACAAAATCAAATCATGGCTTCATTACCTCCAGAACGCACAACTCTATCCAGACCTTTTGCAACAACAGGAGTAGACTACGCAGGACCTTTTGACATCAAAAATTACACAGGCTGAGCGTGTCTTATCACAAATGGTTACATTTGCATATTTGTATGCTTCGCCACAAAAGCCGCACATCTTGAAGCAGCAAGTGACCTATCGACACAATCGTTACTGGCCGCATTTTCCCGCTTCATAGGATGTCGTGGATGTCCCTCACTCATTTACTCAGACAATGGAAAAAATATTGTCGGAGCAGCAGAAGTCCTCAGAAAATACCGTCTAGACTTTATAGAGTATCTTCAAAACCACGTGACCCATCATTTTAGCCATCAAAATATCGACTGGAAGTTTATTCCCCCAGGATCTTCACACATGGGCGGCCTTTGGGAAGCCTGTGTAAAGTCATTCAAAACCACCTCAAAAAGATGGTACCAAACATGAAATTCACTTTTGAATTGAATTCTAGACCCTTAAGTCCTGCTAGCAATGACCCAATTGACCTTAATCCATTGACCACTGGACACTTCCTTATTGGTAGTGCATTATTGACCAGGCTGAACCCGATGTAAGCAGTGAAAATCTAACTCTCATCAACCGTTGCAAAAGCTTAAGGGTCATCTACACTCATTTTGCCAAAGATGGAAGTCCGAGTACCTAGTTGAACTCCATCGCAGATACAAATGGAAGACTCAGAGGGACAACGTTAAAGTCAACGATCTGGTTGTCATCAAAAACAACAACTTGCCGCCCAACGAATGGCAGATGGGCCTAATCATCAAAACCTACCTTGGACCTGACCAGAACTGTAGAGTTTTCGACATCAAGACCAAAAATGGAGTCATCAAAAGGTCAATTACAAAAATTGTGGTTTTGTTTGCAAATTAATATACCCCCTAGTTATTTACATACATTAATATTGTTCTAACATTTATACTTACAGTTATGGCATTCAAACAATCAAACAACCCAAACATTGGCATAATTTATATGGCGTCTGGATGCCATATCTGTCAAAGTCACCACAACATTCTAATCTTATTTGCATAGCCAAATCTGGTAAGATCACTCTAGTTTGATCAGTACAAGTGAATGCATTAAAACATAAAGTAAAAAGAATTAATTGTAAAGCAACAACAAATAAAGTAAATTTGTATGACGCTTACATTAAACAAAAATTTTGACCCTTCAAACAAACAAAATTAGTAAACAAAACAAAACAAAAATAACTTAAAGAACAAAAATAAAGAAACAGTTGTAAAATACACAAAAAAATAAAAGAAACAAAACATTGTAAATCAAACAAACAGAAAACAGTGAATTAAAAATAAAAACAGATATTAACCGTTATGTCAATACCCACATACCCGGGTATGTTTTTCATTTTTGAAGTGATATATCTCGAGATCTATATATCGTATTTATGATTTATGACCGATTTTCTATTTTTACCTCGTGTATCAATACCCAACATACCCCGGTATGTATACAAATTATATGTCAGTTTTCGGACAAAAATTAAGTTTCATTATAAATTTTATGTTCAATTATTAGAATTATATATATTATTGTATCTTATGAAAACAATTTAACTAAACAACAAATTTAGTTTCAAATACAGAGTCATGTGTCTTTATTCATAAATTTGAATGTGATATATTTGTGGACCCTGTAACATTAACAATTATGGGCCGATATTGATGAAATAATCTTTTTTTAATGTATATGACTTAGTAAAGTAAAATTATGCTCATTATAATAATTTTATTTTCATATAAACAAAAATATTTAAGTTTAAATTTTCAAATTTTAATTTTTGACAATGACTTTGCAATCTTTTTTTGGATAAAAGTTCCCTACTTACGAAAGCAAAAACAATTTCTTTAATGCTAATCGATTTTATACACTTTAATAAATAATATATAAAAAGTTCAATTATTGTTCAATTATCTTTCCTGATCACTGAGTAATAGCTTCTTGAAGTCAAAATTTTACAAAGTCAAATTCTGCATAATGTACATTATACGTTATTAAGGCGTTTTTCTTTAGGTTTTTTGCATATGATATTTTTGTTAATAGGAAAACAATAAGAAAACTTAAAAAAAATTGCTAAAATTTAATGGTTTGTGATCAAAAACTATTTAATTTATATATACAGACGTTTTATTAAATTAGTTTTTATAATTATCTGAATTATACACTAGAAATGTATAAAAAGATAAAATATCCATACAAATTGTATGACATACCCGGGTATGTTGGGTATTGATGTACGTAATTTTGCTCGGGTATAGACAAGACGGTTAAACTGAAATAATTAACACCAGAAATCAAAAATACAAAAAAGAACCAGCGGAATTAACTCCACCAACAAACAGACCCTAAGGGTCCAATTTTGCGCCAAAAGTCGAAATATGGGAACCTATAGAGGGAGGTCCGGCCTACATATCCTCATATTCAGTTTTCAAGTTTACAGGTAGGCCTCCGAACAAATTTTTCAAAAAACAGTTTTTGGAAAAATCACTCATTTTGTTTTTGGACCTTAAGGGTATTTTACTTTGTGCCAAAAATCGCAATATTGTGACCTATAGAGGAAGTTCCGGACAAAATTTCCTCATATATAGTTATCAAGTTTACAGATAGGGCACCGAACAAAATTTTCAAAAAGCTGTTCTTTGATAAAATCACTCATTTTGTTTTTGGTCCCTACGGGTCCAATTTTTACTTTGTGCCAAAGATCGAAATATTGGAACCTATAGAGGGAGGTCCCGCCTTCATTTCCTCATATTCAATTTTAAAGTTTACAGATAAGCCTCTGAACAATTTTTTCAAAAAACAGTTTTTGGCAAAATCACACAATTTGTTTTTGGACCATAAGGTTCCAATTTTTTTACTTTGTGTAAAATATCGCAATATTGTGACTTATAGGGGAAGGTCCAGCCAACATTTTCTCATATATAGTTATGAAGTTTACAGATAGGGCTCCAAACAAAATTTTCAAAAAACTGTTCTTTGACGAAATCACTCAATTTATTTTTGTTCCCTAAAGGTCCAATTTTTACTTTGCGTCAAAAATCGAAATAAAGGAAGTTATAGAAGGTGGTCATGCATACATTTCCTCATATTTAGTTTTAAAGTTTACAGATAGGCCTCCGAACAAAATATAAAAAAACAGTTTTTTGACAAAATCACTGAATTTGTTTTTGGACCATAAGGGTCCAATTTTAACATTGTGCCAAAAATCAAACTATGAGAACCTATAGAGGGAGGTCCGGCCTACATTTCCTCATATTCTGTTCTCAAATTAACATATAGGCCTCCCATCAACATTTTCAAAAAACAGTTTAGGCAAAATCACTCAATTTGTTTTTGGACCATAAGGATTAAATTATTTACTTTGTGGCAAAATATTTAGTTTTCAAGTTTACAAATAGGCCTCAGAACAAAATTTTCAAAAAACTATTTTTTGACAAAATCATTCAATTGGGTTTTTGCAAAATCACAAATTTTGTTTTTCATAAAATCACTCATTTTGTCTTTGGTATCTAAGGGATCAATTTTTACTCACCCATTTTTTATCACTCATTTAGTTTTTGGTCCCTAAGAGTCCGGCCTACATTTCTTCATATCTAGTTATGTAATTATCATGTTTTTGGCTAAATTACTCATTTTGTTTTTGGACCATAAGGGTGCAATTTTGTGCCAAAAGTCGAAATATGGGAACCTATAGACGGAAGCCCGGCCTACATTTACTCATATTCGGTTTTCAAGTTTACAGGTAGGCCTCTGAAAAAAATTTTCAAAACACAGTTTTTGGCAAAATCACACTATTTGTTTTTGGATCATAAGGGTCCAATTCTTTTACTTTGTGCAAAAAATCGCAATATTGTTGGCTGGACCTTCCCAGCCAACATTTTCATATATATAGTTTTGAAGTTTACAGATAGGGCTCCGAACAAAATTTTCAAAAAACTGTTCTTTGATGAAATGTATTTTTGACCTATAAGGGTCCAATTTTTACTTTGTGCCAAAAATCGAGATATAGGAAGCTAGAGAAGGCGGTCATGCCTACATTTCCTAATATTTAGTTTCAAAGTTTACAGAAGTTTGACAAAAGCACTCAATTTGCTTTTAGACCATAAGGGTCCAGTTTTTTACTTTGTGCCAAAAATCAAAATACTATGACCTATAGAGGAAGGTCCGGAGGTATTTAGTTATCAAGTTTACAGATTTTACTGTTTTTTGATAAAATCAGTAATTTTTTTTTGGTCCCTAAGGGTCCAATTTTTACATTGTGCCAAAAATCAATCTATGGGAATCTATAGAGGGAGGTCCGGCCTTCATTTCCTTATATTCAGTTTTCAAGTTAACATATAGGCCTCCGATCAACATTTTCAAAAAACAGTTTAGGCAAAATCACTCAATTTGTTTTTGTACCAAAGGGGCCAATTTTTACTTTGTGCCGAAAATCGAAATATGGGAACCTATAGAGGGATGTCCGGCCTACATTTCCTATTATTTAGTTTTCAAGTTTACAGATAGGCCTCCGAACAAAATTTTCAAAAATCTCTTTCTTGAGAAAATCACTCAATTTGTATTTGGACATAGGGTTCAACCTTTATTTTGTGCCAAAAATCGAATTATTAGAACCTATAGTGTGAGGTCCGGCTTACATATCCTCATATTTAGTTATCAAGTTTACATATTTTACTGTTTTTTGATAAAATCACTCTTTTTATGCTCCCGAAGGGTCCAATTTTTGCTTTGTGCCAATAATCAAATTACGGAAACCTAAATATAGAGAGAGGTCCGGCCTACATTTCTTTTTATTTAGTTTTCAAGTTTACAGATAGGCCTCTGAACAAAATTAAAAAAAAACTGTTTTTTGACAAAATCACTCAATTTGTTTTTGGACCATAAGGGTCCAATTTTTACTTTGTGCCAAAAATCGAAATACTAGGAACATATAAAGGGAGGCCCGGCCTGCATTTCATAATATTTAGTTTTCAGGTTTACAGGTAGGCCTCCGAACAAATTTTTCAAAAAACAGTTTTTGGAAAAATCACTCATTTTGTTTTTGGACCTTAAGGGTATTTTAATTTGTGCCAAAAATCGCAATATTGTGACCTATAGAGGAAGTTCCGGATAAAATTTCCTCATATATAGTTATCAAGTTTACAGATAGGGCTCCGAACAAAATTTTCAAAAAGCTGTTCTTTGATAAAATCACTCATTTTGTTTTTGGTCCCTACGGGTCCAATTTTTACTTTGTGCCAAAGATCGAAATATTGGAACCTATAGAGGGAGGTCCCGCCTTCATTTCCTCATATTCAATTTTAAAGTTTACAGATAAGCCTCTGAACAAATTTTTCAAAAAACAGTTTTTGGCAAAATCACACAATTTGTTTTTGGACCATAAGGTTCCAATTTTTTTACTTTGTGTAAAATATCGCAATATTGTGACTTATAGGGGAAGGTCCAGCCAACATTTTCTCATATATAGTTATGAAGTTTACAGATAGGGCTCCAAACAAAATTTTCAAAAAACTGTTCTTTGACGAAATCACTCAATTTATTTTTGTTCCCTAAAGGTCCAATTTTTACTTTGCGTCAAAAATCGAAATAAAGGAAGTTATAGAAGGTGGTCATGCATACATTTCCTCATATTTAGTTTTAAAGTTTACAGATAGGCCTCCGAACAAAATATAAAAAAACAGTTTTTTGACAAAATCACTGAATTTGTTTTTGGACCATAAGGGTCCAATTTTAACATTGTGCCAAAAATCAAACTATGAGAACCTATAGAGGGAGGTCCGGCCTACATTTCCTCATATTCTGTTCTCAAATTAACATATAGGCCTCCCATCAACATTTTCAAAAAACAGTTTAGGCAAAATCACACAATTTGTTTTTGGACCATAAGGATTAAATTATTTACTTTGTGGCAAAATATTTAGTTTTCAAGTTTACAAATAGGCCTCAGAACAAAATTTTCAAAAAACTATTTTTTGACAAAATCATTCAATTGGGTTTTTGCAAAATCACAAATTTTGTTTTTGATAAAATCACTCATTTTGTCTTTGGTATCTAAGGGATCAATTTTTACTCACTCATTTTTAATCACTCATTTAGTTTTTGGTCCCTAAGAGTCCGGCCTACATTTCTTCATATCTAGTTATGTAATTATCATGTTTTTGGCTAAATTACTCATTTTGTTTTTGGACCATAAGGGTGCAATTTTGTGCCAAAAGTCGAAATATGGGAACCTATAGACTGAAGCCCGGCCTACATTTACTCATATTCGGTTTTCAAGTTTACAGGTAGGCCTCTGAACAAAATTTTCAAAAAACAGTTTTTGGCAAAATCACACTATTTGTTTTTGGATCATAAGGGTCCAATTCTTTTACTTTGTGCAAAAAATAGCAATATTGTTGGCTGGACCTTCCCAGCCAACATTTTCTTATATATAGTTATGAAGTTTACAGATAGGGCTCCGAACAAAATTTTTAAAAACTGTTCTTTGATGAAATGTATTTTTGACCTATAAGGGTCCAATTTTTACTTTGTGCCAAAAATCGAGATATAGGAAGCTAGAGAAGGCGGCCATGCCTACATTTCCTAATATTTAGTTTCAAAGTTTACAGAAGTTTGACAAAAGCACTCAATTTGCTTTTAGACCATAAGGGTCCAGTTTTTTACTTTGTGCCAAAAATCAAAATACTATGACCTATAGAGGAAGGTCCGGAGGTATTTAGTTATCAAGTTTACAGATTTTACTGTTTTTTGATAAAATCAGTAATTTTTTTTGGTCCCTAAGGGTCCAATTTTTACATTGTGCCAAAAATCAATCTATGGGAATCTATAGAGGGAGGTCCGGCCTTCATTTCCTTATATTCAGTTTTCAAGTTAACATATAGGCCTCCGATCAACATTTTCAAAAAACAGTTTAGGCAAAATCACTCAATTTGTTTTTGTACCAAAGGGGCCAATTTTTACTTTGTGCCGAAAATCGAAATATGGGAACCTATAGAGGGATGTCCGGCCTATATTTCCTATTATTTACAAAATTTTCAAAAATCTCTTTCTTGAGAAAATCACTCAATTTGTATTTGGACATAGGGTTCAACCTTTATTTTGTGCCAAAAATCGAATTATTAGAACCTATAGTGTGAGGTCCGGCTTACACATCCTCATATTTAGTTATCAAGTTTACATATTTTACTGTTTTTTGATAAAATCACTCTTTTTATGCTCCCGAAGGGTCCAATTTTTGCTTTGTGCCAATAATCAAATTACGGAAACCTAAATATAGAGAGAGGTCCGGCCTACATTTCTTTTTATTTAGTTTTCAAGTTTACAGATAGGCCTCTGAACAAAATTAAAAAAAAACTGTTTTTTGACAAAATCACTCAATTTGTTTTTGGACCATAAGGGTCCAATTTTTACTTTGTGCCAAAAATCGAAATACTAGGAACATATAAAGGAGGCCCGGCCTGCATTTCATAATATTTAGTTATCAAGTTTACAGGTAGGCCTCCGAACAAATTTTTCAAAAAACAGTTTTTGGAAAAATCACTCATTTTGTTTTTGGACCTTAAGGGTATTTTAATTTGCGCCAAAAATCGCAATATTGTGACCTATAGAGGAAGTTCCGGACAAAATTTCCTCATATATAGTTATCAAGTTTACAGATAGGGCTCCGAACAAAATTTTCAAAAAGCTGTTCTTTGATAAAATCACTCATTTTGCTTTTGGTCCCTACGGGTCCAATTTTTACTTTGTGCCAAAAATCGAAATATTGGAACCTATAGAGGGAGGTCCCGCCTTCATTTCCTCATATTCTATTTTAAAGTTTACAGATAAGCCTCTGAACAAATTTTTCAAAAAACAGTTTTTGGCAAAATCACACAATTTGTTTTTGGACCATAAGGTTCCAATTTTTTTACTTTGTGTAAAATATCGCAATATTGTGACTTATAGGGGAAGGTCCAGCCAACATTTTCTCATATATAGTTATGAAGTTTACAGATAGGGCTCCAAACAAAATTTTCAAAAAACTGTTCTTTGACGAAATCACTCAATTTATTTTTGTTCCCTAAAGTTCCAATTTTTACTTTGCGTCAAAAATCGAAATAAAGGAAGTTATAGAAGGTGGTCATGCATACATTTCCTCATATTTAGTTTTAAAGTTTACAGATAGGCCTCCGAACAAAATATAAAAAAACAGTTTTTTGACAAAATCACTGAATTTGTTTTTGGACCATAAGGGTCCAATTTTAACATTGTGCCAAAAATCAAACTATGAGAACCTATAGAGGGAGGTCCGGCCTACATTTCCTCATATTCTGTTCTCAAATTAACATATAGGCCTCCCATCAACATTTTCAAAAAACAGTTTAGGCAAAATCACTCAATTTGTTTTTGGACCATAAGGATTAAATTATTTACTTTGTGGCAAAATATTTAGTTTTCAAGTTTACAAATAGGCCTCAGAACAAAATTTTCAAAAAACTATTTTTTGACAAAATCATTCAATTGGGTTTTTGCAAAATCACAAATTTTGTTTTTCATAAAATCACTCATTTTGTCTTTGGTATCTAAGGGATC
This sequence comes from Lucilia sericata, assembly GCF_015586225.1. NCBI lineage: Eukaryota > Metazoa > Arthropoda > Insecta > Diptera > Calliphoridae > Lucilia > Lucilia sericata. The sequence continues at coordinate 521,870 of NW_023994045.1, forward strand.
AATTTTTACTCACTCATTTTTAATCACTCATTTAGTTTTTGGTCCCTAAGAGTCCGGCCTACATTTCTTCATATCTAGTTATGTAATTATCATGTTTTTGGCTAAATTACTCATTTTGTTTTTGGACCATAAGGGTGCAATTTTGTGCCAAAAGTCGAAATATGGGAACCTATAGACGGACGCCCGGCCTACATTTACTCATATTCGGTTTTCAAGTTTACAGGTAGGCCTCTGAACAAAATTTTCAAAAAACAGTTTTTGGCAAAATCACACTATTTGTTTTTGGATCATAAGGGTCCAATTCTTTTACTTTGTGCAAAAAATCGCAATATTGTTGGCTGGACCTTCCCAGCCAACATTTTCTTATATATAGTTATGAAGTTTACAGATAGGGCTCCGAACAAAATTTTCAAAAAACTGTTCTTTGATGAAATGTATTTTTGACCTATAAGGGTCCAATTTTTACTTTGTGCCAAAAATCGAAATATGGGAACCTATAGAGGGATGTCCGGCCTACATTTCCTATTATTTAGTTTTCAAGTTTACAGATAGGCCTCCGAACAAAATTTTCAAAAATCTCTTTCTTGAGAAAATCACTCAATTTGTATTTGGACATAGGGTTCAACCTTTATTTTGTGCCAAAAATCGAATTATTAGAACCTATAGTGTGAGGTCCGGCTTACATATCCTCATATTTAGTTATCAAGTTTACATATTTTACTGTTTTTTGATAAAATCACTCTTTTTATGCTCCCGAAGGGTCCAATTTTTGCTTTGTGCCAATAATCAAATTACGGAAACCTAAATATAGAGAGAGGTCCGGCCTACATTTCTTTTTATTTAGTTTTCAAGTTTACAGATAGGCCTCTGAACAAAATTTAAAAAAAAACTGTTTTTTGACAAAATCACTCATTTTTACTTTGTGCCAAAAATCGAAATACTAGGAAAATATAAAGGGAGGCCCGGCCTGCATTTCATAATATTTAGTTTTCAAGTTTACATTTCCTACATTTCCGAGCAAAATTTTCAAAAAACTATTTTTTGACAAAATCACTCAATTGCGTTTTGGCAAAATCACAAATTTTGTTTTTGATAAAATTACTCATTTCGTTTTTGGTCCCTAAGGGTTCAATTGTTACTCACTCATTTTTAATCACTCATTTCGTTTTTGGTCCCTCAGGGTTCAATTTTTACTTTATGCCAATAATCAAATTACGGTTACCTATTAGGGTGATCGACTCGATTTTTCAACCGGTTTTTTCTGCTTTACCAGTGTCGGTTTTATCTAAATGTCGATGTTTCGAATATCGAATAACCCGGTTTTTTCACTTTTTAAAAACCGGTTTCGAATACTTTTATTTGCTTTGTATTCAAAGATTATTTAAATGAAATTTTGAAGTAAATAATACAGCCCGTTTAAATTATAAAAATATTCGAGTCCAGGAACTAGGATATATTTTTCTAAAGCACCATTGGTTAAACTTTTTTGATTTTCCTAATTAATTAAAAAATTTTATTTGTAAAATTGATAACTGTTTAATAAAATTTTATTAATCTTAAGATTATATTCCAACTACAATAATTAATTTACCGCTGAAATATTATGGAAGTGTTGGAATGCCTATGAAAATTTCCTAAAAGGACCTTAGAATAAGCTAGGATTACATAGTACCTTATGTTTAACAGAAGTGTCCACTTTTTTCCTATTTTTTTTTATATTAAAGAAATAATGTAAATCAGACGACTAGATCTAAAGTTATAATCTGTTAAACTGTTAAAAATCATTTCGGGCCATGTTTTATTAATCAAATTTAAACATAAACATTAATTTCTTCAAATTAACATATATTTTTTTATTTATTATGAAAAACCGGTTAACCGGTTTTTTCTGAATTTGAAAAATATCAACCGGTTTTTTTGAAACGTCAACTATTCGAACTATTCGAAAACCGGTTTTTGGAAAATGTCGAATAATCGATCACCCTATTACCTATAGAGAGATGTCCGGCTTACATTTTTCAATATCTAGTTAACAAGTTTTTGGCGAAATCACTTATTTTGTTTTTGAAGACTAAAGGACTACCTGGAAACCTATAGAGGAAGGTCCGGCCTACATTTCTCTTATTTAGTTTTCAAGTTTACAAATAGGCCTCCGAACAAAATTTTCAAAAATCATTTTTGCAAAATCACTCAATTTGTTTTTGGACCATAAGGGTCCAATTTTTACTTTATGCCAAAAATCGAAATATGGGAACCTATAGTGGGAGGTCCGGCCTATATATTTAGTTATCAAGTTTACAGATTTTACTGTTTTTTTTATAAAATCACTCATATTTTTTGGTCCCTAAGGGTCCAATTTTTACTTGTGCCAAAAATAGAAATACTTGGAATCTATAAAGGAATGCCCGGCCTACGTTTCCTAATAATTAGTTTTCAAGTTTACAGATAGGCCTCCGAACAAAATTTTCAAAAACTCTTTTTCGACAAAATCACTCAATTTGTTTTTGAACCATAAGGATAAAATTTTTTACTTTGTGCCAAAAATCGAAATACTAGGAATCTATAAAGGGATGCCCGGCCCACATTTTCTCATATTCAGTTTTCAAGTTTACTTGTAGACTTCCGAACAAAATTTTCAAAAAACAGTTTTTGGCAAAATCACTCATTTTGTTTTTGAACCATAAGGGTATTATACTTTGTGCCAAAAATCGACATTTCCAACATTTCCTCATATATAGTTATCAAGTTTACAGATAGGGCTCCGAACAAAATTGTCAAAAAGCTGATCTTTGATAAAATCACTCATTTTGTTTTTGGTCCCTAAGGTCCATTTTTTACTTTGTACCAAAGATCGAAATATGGGAACCTATAGAGGGAGGCCTCGCCTTCATTTCCTCATATTCAGTTTTAAAGTTTACAGATAAGCCTCCGAACAAAATTTTCAAAAAACAATTTTGGCAATATTGTGACCTATAGGGGAAGGTCCAGCCAACATTTTTTCATATGTAGTTATGAAGTTTACAGATAGGGCTTCGAACAAAATTTAAAAAAAAAAACTGTTCTTTGATGAAATCACTCCATTTGTTTTTGATCACTAAGGGTTAAATTTTTACTTTGTGCCAAAAATATAGAAATAGGAAGTTATAGAAGGTGGTCATGCCTACATTTCCTCATATTTAGTTTTAAAGTTTACAGATAGGCCTCCGAACAAAATTTACAAAAAACTGTTTTTTGACAAAATCACTCAATTTGTTTTTGGACCACAAGTGTCCAATTTTTTCTTTGTGCCGAAAATCGAAATATGGGAACCGATAGAGGGAGGTCCGGCCTACATATCCTCATATTTAATTATCAAGATTACAGATTTTACTGTTTTTTGATAAAATCACTCGTTTTTTTTGGTCCCTACGGGTCCAATTTTGACATTGAGCCAAAAATTAAAAAATGGGAACCTATAGAGGGAGGTCCGGCCTACATTTCCTAATATTAAGTTTTCAAGTTTGCAGATAGGCCTCCGAATCTTTACTTTGTGCCAAAAATCGAAATATTAGAACGTTTACAGATTTTACTGTTTTTTGATAAAAATCACTCTTTTTTTTGTAACTAAGGGTCCAATTTTTACTTTGTGCCAATAATCAAATTACGGAAACCTATATACATATTAAAAAAACTGTTTTTTGACAAAATCACTCAATTTGTTTTTGGACCATAAGGATTAGATTTTTTACTTTGTGCCAAAAATCGAAAATCTGTGAACCTATAAAGGTAGGCCCGGCATGCATTTCATAATATTAAGGTCTCAGGTTTACAGATAGGCCTCCGAACAAAATTTTCAAAAAACTATTTTTTGACAAAACCACTCAATTGGGTTTTGGCAAAATCACAAATTTTGTTTTTGGTAAAATCACTCATTTCGTTTTTGGTCCCGAAGAGCTCAATTTTTATTCACTCATTTTTAAACTCATTTCGTTTTTGGTCCCTAAGGGTGCAATTTTTACTTTATGTCAGTAATCAAATTACGGATACCTATTGTCGGATAAGATCGTATCATAAACAAAAACTACTTAAACCACTAACATTTTCTGAATATTTACATTTTGATCATATTTCACTTTCTTTGAATCAAATTTTTATTATCACTCTAATGTGAACAAAACAAAGTAAAAAATTCTAGGTACCTGCTTATAATCATGTAAGTACAATGTACATACATATTTGCGAATATAAAAAAACAAATAAGATCAATAAATAAGATTCTACGATTCTAGAGTGTCGCTTAGAAATTCTATAATCATACTTTAAGCAATTAAGTCACATCCAAGGTAAAATCGAACAACTATATCCGGTCAATACTACAAGAAGTGATAACGTAAATCTCCACATCTACACAAAAGCAACATTCTAGGCATTCTCAAGTCTCATCGTGGCTCTATATCAATGGACGTCAGCCACATTAGTACACCCATTGCTGGTACAACCAACTTTTCCTTCATTAAAGCTGCCAAAATTTGATGGCAAATATGCAGAATATGAGCGTTTTATCACCACCTTTAATAATATGGTACACGAAAATTCCACGATTTCCAGTGTCGAATTTAATTATCTGCTGAACTGTTTGTCTGGCCAAGTTTTAGCTGTCGTGGAATCATATCAAGTAACGGAGGACAATTATCCAAATGCTATAAAAGATTAAAAGAAAGATAAGATAATAAAGTATTAATATATATATATATATATATATATATATATATATATATATATCTATATATATATATATATATATATATATATATATATATATATATATATATATATATATATATATATATATATATCTATATATATATATATATATATCTATATATATATATATATATATTTTTGGAACTTATAAGTGCTTTGTTTAGTATTCCTAATATGGCGAAAAGTGATTGTGACTCGTTGCGAAAAATAATAGACATTGTTTCGGCTATTCGCGTATCATTGTTGACTATTGGTGCAGAAATGGAAGTTCTTAATGGGGTTCTTATTCACATCGTATTATCCAAATTGGATTCCGACACTAAAATTAGCTACGACGAAAACCAAGATTTTAAATCTTTGCCAACTTGGGATTCGTTTTATGATATTTTAAGCTACCGCAGTCAATTCTTACAGAGCCATGCAAAAAAGATGGTAACACCAGACAAATCAAAGGGTGCTAAACCGAAGTCAAATTTTAATCGTACTTCGCATACTTTTGTTCATTCTAGTTTAAATTGTTCATACTGTAGTTCATCGGAGCACTTATGGTTTCAGAACGCTTTAAATATGTTAAAAGCAATAAGCATTGCTTTAATTGTCTCTATAAAGGTCATGGAACTACGAAATCTCCTACACCGAGTCGGCCCAAGGTATGCAAGTTATCACATCATACCCTGTTACTCTTTTACAATAGTCCCGATTATGGTCTTGCATCAACAAATAGTATTAATCCTTCTGTATTACTTACAAGAGCTGTAAAGAGGGCTCTCATTCCAACTGCTGTTGTGTTGATCAGAGATTATAACTGAGGAGAACGCTAAGAGGCCCAAGTTAAAATTCCAGCCATATACTCAAGAAGTTTCTGGTATCGGCGAAGTGTGCACTAAAATTAAATCTTTCGTTGAAACTATAATAAAATCTCGTCTCAAATCGTTTGAATGGTCATCAATTTACGCAGTTACTAAGTCAATCTCGTCCCAACAACCTGGTGAGTACAATGAAACATGTCAATGGGAAATTTTGAAGACATTGCAGCTGGCCGATCCATTATTTTATAAACCACAGCGTATAGATTTGCTTATCAGCATAGAAGTATTCTTGAATTTATTAGTTGAAGGTCGAATTTTATTATGAGATGGAAAGCTTACATTAAAAAACACTGTTTTTGGTTGGATAGTAGGCGGCTCCACTCACTTGCAATTTAGCCATTGAAAAATCCAACGACTCGCTTGACTCGACATTAAAAAAATTTTGGGAGGTAGAAGATTTTGTCAACAAGCCTTCTAAGTTCACCGATGAAGAGGAAGCCTCCGAACAACATTTTATTGATAATGTTATTGTAAAACCCAACGGCAAAATTCAAGTTCGTTTACCTTTCAAGGGTTCACCAAGGGTTCTTGAAAGCGTTTTTTTGTCATTGGAAAGGCGTTTAGATCGCGACCCAGACCTAAAATCGATGCACATTCAGTTTATGGAATACTCACGTTCAGTTTATGGAATACTCATCACTTGGACAAATGTCGCTGTATAACCGTCCATTAGTTGGTTCGCATTTTTATTATTCCCCATCATTGCGTGCTTCGACCGCAAATCACCACCACAAAACTCCGCGTCGTCTTTGATGGTTCTGTCCGAAGTTCGTCGAACGTTTCTTTAAACGATATTTTAATGGTTGGATCAACCATCCAACAGGATCTAATCACGACGCTTTTTTCATTTCAGCTTAATAAATTCGATCTTACAGCTGATATCTCCAAGATGTATCGGCAATTTGAAATTGATGAACGTGATCGCAAATATCAACTGATTTTGTGGAGAATCAACAGAGAAACGTATTTCAACTTAACACTTTAACATACGTCGTCGTCTCCATTTTTAGCTATTGGCAGTTTATTTTTCATTGCAGATAAATATAGCTCCTTATTTCCTCTCAGTTCTAAAGCTTTACGAGAAGATCTTTATGTAGATGACATACTTACTGGAGCAAATGATGTTAAAACCTTACTAGCAAAGAAGTTCGAGTTAATACAAATACTAAAATTTCACGGACTCGGGTTGGCTAAATGGAGTAGCAATCGTGCAGAGATTACTTCAAATAGTGAGAACGAAGTTGAGATTAAGAGTTCAGAAGACGACGTTAGAAAAACGTTAGGTATGTCTTGAAAAACAAAGCAGGATATATTTTGCTATCACTTTCCGTTGCCCGATATCACAGAACCTACAAAAAGGTCAGTTTTATCTGTTGTTTCCAAAATCTATGACTTACTTGGAATTTTAAGCCCAGTTGTAATCTGATGCAAAATTATACTCCAAGAAATATGGTTGCAGAATTTCGACTGGGTCGACGTCATAAATGACCATCTAAAATCCCTTTTTTTTTTTATAAAATCACTCACTTTTTGGTCCCATAGGTTCCAATTTTTACATTGTGCTAAAAATCAAAATATGGGAACCTATAGAACTTATATTCCTCCGATCAACATTTTCAAAAAACAGTTTAGGCAAAATCACTCAATTTGTGGTCCAAACATAAGGGTCCAATTTTTCTTTGTGCCGAAAATCGAATAATATGGTCCTATGGTGTGAGGTCCGGCCTACATTTCCTCATATTCAGCTTTTAAGTTTTCAGATAATCCTCCGAACAAAATTTACAAAAAATCTCTTTTTGACAAAATCACTCAATTTGTATTTGGACTATTAGGGTTCAATATTTTCTATTTGCGAAAAATCGAAATATGGGAACCTATAGTGGGAGTTCCGGCCTACCTATTTAGTTATCAAGTTTACAGATTTTACTGTTTTTTTATAAAATCAATAATTTTGTTGGTCACTAAGGGTCCAATTTTTACTTTGTGCCAACTATCAAATTATGGAAACCTATAGAGAGGGGTTCTGCCTACCTTCCCCTAATTTAGATTTTAAATTTACCGATAGGCCTCCAAACAAAATTTTCAAAAACTTTTTTTTACAAAATCACCCTCAGGGTTCAATTTTTACTTTATGCCAATAATCAAATTACGGATACCTATAGAGAGATGTCCGGCTTACATTTTTCAATATCTAGTTAACAAGTTTTTGGCGAAATCACTTATTTTGTTTTTGAAGACTAAGGGACTACCTGGAAACCTATAGAGGAAGGTCCGGCCTACATTTCTCTTATTTAGTTTTCAAGTTTACAAATAGGCCTCCGAACAAAATTTTCAAAAAACATTTTTGCAAAATCACTCAATTGTTTTTGGACCATAAGGGTCCAATTTTTACTTTATGCCAAAAATCGAAATATGGGAACCTATAGTGGGAGGTCCGGCCTATATATTTAGTTATCAAGTTTACAGATTTTACTGTTTTTTTTTATAAAATCACTCATATTTTTTGGTCCCTAAGGGTCCAATTTTTACTTGTGCCAAAAATAGAAATACTTGGAATCTATAAAGGAATGCCCGGCCTACGTTTCCTAATAATTAGTTTTCAAGTTTACAGATAGGCCTCCGAACAAAATTTTCAAAAACTCTTTTTCGACAATTTGTTTTTGAACCATAAGGATAAAATTTTTTACTTTGTGCCAAAAATCGAAATACTAGGAATCTATAAAGGGATGCCCGGCCCACATTTCCTCATATTTAGTTTTAAAGTTTACAGATAGGCCTCTGAACAAAATTTACAAAAAACTGTTTTTTTGACAAAATCACTCAATTTGTTTTTTGGACCACAAGTGTCCAATTTTTCTTTGTGCCGAAAATCGAAATATGGGAACCGATAGAGGGAGGTCCGGCCTACATATCCTCATATTTAATTATCAAGATTACAGATTTTACTGTTTTTTGATAAAATCACTCGTTTTTTTGGTCCCTACGGGTCCAATTTTGACATTGAGCCAAAAATTAAAAAATGGGAACCTATAGAGGGAGGTTCCGGCCTACATTTCCTAATATTAAGTTTTCAAGTTTGCAGATAGGCCTCCGAATCTTTACTTTGTGCCAAAAATCGAAATATTAGAAAGTTTACAGATTTTACTGTTTTTTGATAAAAATCACTCTTTTTTTTTGCAACTAAGGGTCCAATTTTTTACGGAAACCTATATACATATTAAAAAAACTGTTTTTGACAAAATCACCTCAATTTGTTTTGGGACCATTTTTTACTTGTGCCAAAAATCGAAAATCTGTGAACCTATAAAGGTAGGCCCGGCATGCATTTCATAATTTAAGGTCTCAGGTTTACAGATAGGCCTCCGAACAAATTTTCAAAAAACTATTTTTTGACAAAACCACTCAATTGGGTTTTGGCAAAAATCACAAATTTTTGTTTTTGGTAAAATCACTCATTTCGTTTTGGTCCCGAAGAGCTCAATTTTTATTCACTCATTTTTAAACTCATTTCGTTTTGGGTCCCTAAGGGTGCAATTTTTACTTTATGTCAGTAATCAAATACGGATACCTATTGTCGGATAAGATCGTATCATAAACAAAAACTACTTAAAACCACTAACATTTTCTGAATATTTACATTTTGATCATATTTCACTTTCTTTGAATCAAATTTTTATTATCACTCTAATGTGAACAAAAGAAAGTAAAAAATTCTAGGTATCTGCTTATAATCATGTAAGTACAATGTACATACATATTTGCGAATATAAAAAAAAATAAGATCAATAATAAGATTCTACGATTCTAGAGTGTCGCTTAGAAATTCTATAATCATACTTTAAGCAATTAAGTCACATCCAAGGTAAATCGAACAACTATATCCGGTCAATACTACAAGAAGTGATAACGTAAATCTCCACATCTACACAAAAGCAACATTCTAAGCATTCTCAAGTCTCATCGTTGGCTTCTATATCAATGGACCGTCAGCCACATTAGTACACCCATTGCTGGTACAACCAACTTTTCCCTCATTAAAGCTGCCAAAATTTGATGGCAAATATGCAGAATATGAGCGTTTTATCACCACCTTTAAATAATATGGTACACGAAAATTCCACGATTTCCAGTGTCGAATTTAATTATCTGCTGAACTGTTGTCTGGCCAAGCTTTAGCTGTCGTGGAATCATATCAAGTAACGGAGGACAATTATCCAAATGCTTTAAAAAGATTAAAAGAAAGATAAGATAATAACGTATTAATATATATATATATATATATTATATATTTTTGGAACTTATAAGTGCTTTGTTTAGTATTCCTAATATGGCGAAAAGTGATTGTGACTCGTTTGCGAAAAATAATAGACATTGTTTCGGCTATTCGCATATCATTGTTGACTATTGGTGCAGAAATGGAAGTTCTTAATGGGGTTCTTATTCACATCGTATTATCCAAATTGGATTCCAACACTAAAATTAGCTACGACGAAAACCAAGATTTAAATCTTTGCCAACTTGGGATTCGTTTTATGATGTTTTAAGCAAACCGCAGTCAATTCTTACAGAGCCATGCAAAAAAGATGGTAACACCAGACAAATCAAAGGGTGCTAAACCGAAGTCAAATTTTAATCGTACTTCGCATACTTTTGTTCATTCTAGTTTAAATTGTTCATACTGTAGTTCATCGGAGCACTTATGGTTTCAGAAACGCTTTAAATATGTTAAAAGCAATAAGCATTGCTTTAATTGTCTCTATAAAGGTCAGGAACTACGAAATCTCCTACACCGAGTCGGCCCAAGGTATGCAAGTTATCACATCATACCCTGTTACTCTTTTACAATAGTCCCCGATTATGGTCTTGCATCACAAATAGTATTAATCCCTTCTGTATTACTTACAAGAGCTGTAAAGAGGGCTCTCATTCCAACTGCTGTTGTGTTGATCAGAGATTATAACTGAGGAGAACGCTAAGAAGGCCCAAGTTAAAATTCCAGCCATATACTCAAGAAGTTTCTGGGTATCGGCGAAGTGTGCCACTAAAATTAAATCTTTCGTTGAAACTATAATAAAATCTCGTCTCAAAATCGTTTGAATGGTCATCAATTTACGCAGTTACTAAGTCAATCTCGTCCCAACAACCTGGTGAGTACAATGAAACATGTCAATGGGAAATTTGAAGACATTGCAGCTGGCCGATCCATTATTTTATAAACCACAGCGTATAGATTTGCTTATCAGCATAGAAGTATTCTTGAATTTATTAGTTGAAGGTCGAATTTTATTATGAGATGGAAAGCTTACATTAAAAAACACTGTTTTTGGTTGGATAGTAGGCGGCTCCACTCACTTGCAATTTAGCCATTGAAAAATCCAACGACTCGCTTGACTCGACATTAAAAAAATTTTGGGAGGTAGAAGATTTTGTCAACAAGCCTTCTAAGTTCACCGATGAAGAGGAAGCCTCCGAACAACATTTATTGATAATGTTATTGTAAAACCCAACGGCAAAATTCAAGTTCGTTTACCTTCAAGGTTCACCAAGGGTTCTTGAAAGCGTTTTTTGTCATTGGAAAGGCGTTTAGATCGCGACCCAGACCTAAAAATCGATGCACATTCAGTTTATGGAATACTCACGTTCAGTTTATGGAATACTCATCACTTGGACAAATGTCGCTGTATAACCGTCCATTAGTTGGTTCGCATTTTTATTATTCCCCATCATTGCGTGCTTCGACCGCAAATCACCACCACAAAACTCCGCGTCGTCTTTGATGGTTCTGTCCGAAGTTCGTCGAACGTTTCTTTAAACGATATTTTAATGGTTGGATCACCATCCAACAGGATCTAATCACGACGCTTTTTTCATTTCAGCTTAATAAATTCGATCTTACAGCTGATATCTCCAAGATGTATCGGCAATTTGAAATTGATGAACGTGATCGCAAATATCAACTGATTTTGTGGAGAATCAACAGAGAAACGTATTCAACTTAACACTTTAACATACGTCGTCGTCTCCATTTTTAGCTATTGGCAGTTTATTTTTCATTGCAGATAAATATAGCTCCTTATTTCCTCTCAGTTCTAAAGCTTTACGAGAAGATCTTTATGTAGATGACATACTTACTGGAGCAAATGATGTTAAAACCTTACTAGCAAAGAAGTTCGAGTTAATACAAATACTAAAATTTCACGGACTCGGGTTGGCTAAATGGAGTAGCAATCGTGCAGAGATTACTTCAAATAGTGAGAACGAAGTTGAGATTAAGAGTTCAGAAGACGACGTTAGAAAAACGTTAGGTATGTCTTGAAAAACAAAGCAGGATATATTTTGCTATCACTTTCCGTTGCCCGATATCACAGAACCTACAAAAAGGTCAGTTTTATCTGTTGTTTCCAAAATCTATGACTTACTTGGAATTTTAAGCCCAGTTGTAATCTGATGCAAAATTATACTCCAAGAAATATGGTTGCAGAATTTCGACTGGGTCGACGTCATAAATGACCATCTAAAATCCCTTTTTTTTTTATAAAATCACTCACTTTTTGGTCCCATAGGTTCCAATTTTTACATTGTGCTAAAAATCAAAATATGGGAACCTATAGAACTTATATTCCTCCGATCAACATTTTCAAAAAACAGTTTAGGCAAAATCACTCAATTTGTGGTCCAAACATAAGGGTCCAATTTTTCTTTGTGCCGAAAATCGAATAATATGGTCCTATGGTGTGAGGTCCGGCCTACATTTCCTCATATTCAGCTTTTAAGTTTTCAGATAATCCTCCGAACAAAATTTACAAAAAATCTCTTTTTGACAAAATCACTCAATTTGTATTTGGACTATTAGGGTTCAATATTTTCTATTTGCGAAAAATCGAAATATGGGAACCTATAGTGGGAGTTCCGGCCTACCTATTTAGTTATCAAGTTTACAGATTTTACTGTTTTTTTATAAAATCAATAATTTTGTTGGTCACTAAGGGTCCAATTTTTACTTTGTGCCAACTATCAAATTATGGAAACCTATAGAGAGGGGTTCTGCCTACCTTCCCCTAATTTAGATTTTAAATTTACCGATAGGCCTCCAAACAAAATTTTCAAAAACTTTTTTTTACAAAATCACCCTCAGGGTTCAATTTTTACTTTATGCCAATAATCAAATTACGGATACCTATAGAGAGATGTCCGGCTTACATTTTTCAATATCTAGTTAACAAGTTTTTGGCGAAATCACTTATTTGTTTTTGAAGACTAAGGGACTACCTGGAAACCTATAGAGGAAGGTCCGGCCTACATTTCTCTTATTTAGTTTTCAAGTTTACAAATAGGCCTCCGAACAAAATTTTCAAAAAACATTTTTGCAAAATCACTCAATTTGTTTTTGGACCATAAGGGTCCAATTTTTACTTTATGCCAAAAATCGAAATATGGGAACCTATAGTGGGAGGTCCGGCCTATATATTTAGTTATCAAGTTTACAGATTTTACTGTTTTTTTTATAAAATCACTCATATTTTTTGGTCCCTAAGGGTCCAATTTTTACTTGTGCCAAAAATAGAAATACTTGGAATCTATAAAGGAATGCCCGGCCTACGTTTCCTAATAATTAGTTTTCAAGTTTACAGATAGGCCTCCGAACAAAATTTTCAAAAACTCTTTTTCGACAATTTGTTTTTGAACCATAAGGATAAAATTTTTTACTTTGTGCCAAAAATCGAAATACTAGGAATCTATAAAGGGATGCCCGGCCCACATTTCCTCATATTTAGTTTTAAAGTTTACAGATAGGCCTCTGAACAAAATTTACAAAAAACTGTTTTTTGACAAAATCACTCAATTTGTTTTTGGACCACAAGTGTCCAATTTTTTCTTTGTGCCGAAAATCGAAATATGGGAACCGATAGAGGGAGGTCCGGCCTACATATCCTCATATTTAATTATCAAGATTACAGATTTTACTGTTTTTTGATAAAATCACTCGTTTTTTTGGTCCCTACGGGTCCAATTTTGACATTGAGCCAAAAATTAAAAAATGGGAACCTATAGAGGGAGGTCCGGCCTACATTTCCTAATATTAAGTTTTCAAGTTTGCAGATAGGCCTCCGAATCTTTACTTTGTGCCAAAAATCGAAATATTAGAAAGTTTACAGATTTTACTGTTTTTGATAAAAATCACTCTTTTTTTGCAACTAAGGGTCCAATTTTTACGGAAACCTATATACATATTAAAAAAACTGTTTTTTGACAAAATCACTCAATTTGTTTTTGGACCATTTTTTACTTTGTGCCAAAAATCGAAAATCTGTGAACCTATAAAGGTAGGCCCGGCATGCATTTCATAATATTAAGGTCTCAGGTTTACAGATAGGCCTCCGAACAAAATTTTCAAAAAACTATTTTTTGACAAAACCACTCAATTGGGTTTTGGCAAAATCACAAATTTTGTTTTTGGTAAAATCACTCATTTCGTTTTTGGTCCCGAAGAGCTCAATTTTTATTCACTCATTTTTAAACTCATTTCGTTTTTGGTCCCTAAGGGTGCAATTTTTACTTTATGTCAGTAATCAAATTACGGATACCTATTGTCGGATAAGATCGTATCATAAACAAAAACTACTTAAACCACTAACATTTTCTGAATATTTACATTTTGATCATATTTCACTTTCTTTGAATCAAATTTTTATTATCACTCTAATGTGAACAAAAGAAAGTAAAAAATTCTAGGTATCTGCTTATAATCATGTAAGTACAATGTACATACATATTTGCGAATATAAAAAAAAATAAGATCAATAAATAAGATTCTACGATTCTAGAGTGTCGCTTAGAAATTCTAGAATCATACTTTAACCCATTTACAGCCAATCAAAAAGTACAAGTTAAATTTTTGAAACTTCAAGGTATATTTATTTTCAACAATGCAAAAAAGCAGAAACGTAAAAAAATGCTAAAAAATATTAATAATTAGGACATTAGAGCGAATTTCCGTTTTTATGTAGCTCGCGTTTTTTAACGGCTTAGAGCCGTCACAGAAACTAGAAACAGAGTGAAATGGCAGACACGGGCATTACTATGTTATCAGATTATTTTTAGACCGTTTATTTCAAATTAATAACTGGCATACTTTGTTTAAACAATTATAACAAATTTATTTTATAACATGTTTTAAGTATATTTTTGGCCACTGAAGTGGCCAATAACAATGAATTTAGTTAAATTGTTTGATTTTATATTTATTCTGAGCACTTTCCTCTACTCAATAATGCAAAAATAAATAAACCAGAGTTAACCTTTTTTTAATACAGCCTTAAAAATTAAGTGTTCCCAAATTGGCACAGCGACCGTAAATGGGTTAAGCAATTAAGTCACATCCAAGGTAAAATCGAACAACTATATCCGGTCAATACTACAAGAAGTGATAACGTAAATCTCTACATCAACACAAAAGCAACATTCTAAGCATTCTCAAGTCTCATCGTGGCTCTATATCAATGGACGTCAGCCACATTAGTACACCCATTGCTGGTACAACCAACTTTTCCCTCATTAAAGCTGCCAAAATTTGATGGCAAATATGCAGAATATGAGCGTTTTATCACCACCTTTAATAATATGGTACACGAAAATTCCACGATTTCCAGTGTCGAATTTAATTATCTGCTGAACTGTTTGTCTGGCCAAGCTTTAGCTGTCGTGGAATCATATCAAGTAACGGAGGACAATTATCCAAATGCTTTAAAAAGATTAAAAGAAAGATAAGATAATAAAGTATTAATATATATATATATATATTATATATTTTTGGAACTTATAAGTGCTTTGTTTAGTATTCCTAATATGGCGAAAAGTGATTGTGACTCGTTGCGAAAAATAATAGACATTGTTTCGGCTATTCGCATATCATTGTTGACTATTGGTGCAGAAATGGAAGTTCTTAATGGGGTTCTTATTCACATCGTATTATCCAAATTGGATTCCAACACTAAAATTAGCTACGACGAAAACCAAGATTTTAAATCTTTGCCAACTTGGGATTCGTTTTATGATGTTTTAAGCAACCGCAGTCAATTCTTACAGAGCCATGCAAAAAAGATGGTAACACCAGACAAATCAAAGGGTGCTAAACCGAAGTCAAATTTTAATCGTACTTCGCATACTTTTGTTCATTCTAGTTTAAATTGTTCATACTGTAGTTCATCGGAGCACTTATGGTTTCAGAACGCTTTAAATATGTTAAAAGCAATAAGCATTGCTTTAATTGTCTCTATAAAGGTCATGGAACTACGAAATCTCCTACACCGAGTCGGCCCAAGGTATGCAAGTTATCACATCATACCCTGTTACTCTTTTACAATAGTCCCGATTATGGTCTTGCATCAACAAATAGTATTAATCCTTCTGTATTACTTACAAGAGCTGTAAAGAGGGCTCTCATTCCAACTGCTGTTGTGTTGATCAGAGATTATAACTGAGGAGAACGCTAAGAGGCCCAAGTTAAAATTCCAGCCATATACTCAAGAAGTTTCTGGTATCGGCGAAGTGTGCACTAAAATTAAATCTTTCGTTGAAACTATAATAAAATCTCGTCTCAAATCGTTTGAATGGTCATCAATTTACGCAGTTACTAAGTCAATCTCGTCCCAACAACCTGGTGAGTACAATGAAACATGTCAATGGGAAATTTTGAAGACATTGCAGCTGGCCGATCCATTATTTTATAAACCACAGCGTATAGATTTGCTTATCAGCATAGAAGTATTCTTGAATTTATTAGTTGAAGGTCGAATTTTATTATGAGATGGAAAGCTTACATTAAAAACACTGTTTTTGGTTGGATAGTAGGCGGCTCCACTCACTTGCAATTTAGCCATTGAAAAATCCAACGACTCGCTTGACTCGACATTAAAAAAATTTTGGGAGGTAGAAGATTTTGTCAACAAGCCTTCTAAGTTCACCGATGAAGAGGAAGCCTCCGAACAACATTTTATTGATAATGTTATTGTAAAACCCAACGGCAAAATTCAAGTTCGTTTACCTTTCAAGGGTTCACCAAGGGTTCTTGAAAGCGTTTTTTGTCATTGGAAAGGCGTTTAGATCGCGACCCAGACCTAAAATCGATGCACATTCAGTTTATGGAATACTCACGTTCAGTTTATGGAATACTCATCACTTGGACAAATGTCGCTGTATAACCGTCCATTAGTTGGTTCGCATTTTTATTATTCCCCATCATTGCGTGCTTCGACCGCAAATCACCACCACAAAACTCCGCGTCGTCTTTGATGGTTCTGTCCGAAGTTCGTCGAACGTTTCTTTAAACGATATTTTAATGGTTGGATCAACCATCCAACAGGATCTAATCACGACGCTTTTTTCATTTCAGCTTAATAAATTCGATCTTACAGCTGATATCTCCAAGATGTATCGGCAATTTGAAATTGATGAACGTGATCGCAAATATCAACTGATTTTGTGGAGAATCAACAGAGAAACGTATTTCAACTTAACACTTTAACATACGTCGTCGTCTCCATTTTAGCTATTGGCAGTTTATTTTTCATTGCAGATAAATATAGCTCCTTATTTCCTCTCAGTTCTAAAGCTTTACGAGAAGATCTTTATGTAGATGACATACTTACTGGAGCAAATGATGTTAAAACCTTACTAGCAAAGAAGTTCGAGTTAATACAAATACTAAAATTTCACGGACTCGGGTTGGCTAAATGGAGTAGCAATCGTGCAGAGATTACTTCAAATAGTGAGAACGAAGTTGAGATTAAGAGTTCAGAAGACGACGTTAGAAAAACGTTAGGTATGTCTTGAAAAACAAAGCAGGATATATTTTGCTATCACTTTCCGTTGCCCGATATCACAGAACCTACAAAAAGGTCAGTTTTATCTGTTGTTTCCAAAATCTATGACTTACTTGGAATTTTAAGCCCAGTTGTAATCTGATGCAAAATTATACTCCAAGAAATATGGTTGCAGAATTTCGACTGGGTCGACGTCATAAATGACCATCTAAAATCCCTTTTTTTTTTTATAAAATCACTCACTTTTTGGTCCCATAGGTTCCAATTTTTACATTGTGCTAAAAATCAAAATATGGGAACCTATAGAACTTATATTCCTCCGATCAACATTTTCAAAAAACAGTTTAGGCAAAATCACTCAATTTGTGGTCCAAACATAAGGGTCCAATTTTTCTTTGTGCCGAAAATCGAATAATATGGTCCTATGGTGTGAGGTCCGGCCTACATTTCCTCATATTCAGCTTTTAAGTTTTCAGATAATCCTCCGAACAAAATTTACAAAAAATCTCTTTTTGACAAAATCACTCAATTTGTATTTGGACTATTAGGGTTCAATATTTTCTATTTGCGAAAAATCGAAATATGGGAACCTATAGTGGGAGTTCCGGCCTACCTATTTAGTTATCAAGTTTACAGATTTTACTGTTTTTTTATAAAATCAATAATTTTGTTGGTCACTAAGGGTCCAATTTTTACTTTGTGCCAACTATCAAATTATGGAAACCTATAGAGAGGGGTTCTGCCTACCTTCCCCTAATTTAGATTTTAAATTTACCGATAGGCCTCCAAACAAAATTTTCAAAAACTTTTTTTTACAAAATCACCCTCAGGGTTCAATTTTTACTTTATGCCAATAATCAAATTACGGATACCTATAGAGAGATGTCCGGCTTACATTTTTCAATATCTAGTTAACAAGTTTTTGGCGAAATCACTTATTTTGTTTTTGAAGACTAAGGGACTACCTGGAAACCTATAGAGGAAGGTCCGGCCTACATTTCTCTTATTTAGTTTTCAAGTTTACAAATAGGCCTCCGAACAAAATTTTCAAAAAACATTTTTGCAAAATCACTCAATTTGTTTTTGGACCATAAGGGTCCAATTTTTACTTTATGCCAAAAATCGAAATATGGGAACCTATAGTGGGAGGTCCGGCCTATATATTTAGTTATCAAGTTTACAGATTTTACTGTTTTTTTTATAAAATCACTCATATTTTTTGGTCCCTAAGGGTCCAATTTTTACTTGTGCCAAAAATAGAAATACTTGGAATCTATAAAGGAATGCCCGGCCTACGTTTCCTAATAATTAGTTTTCAAGTTTACAGATAGGCCTCCGAACAAAATTTTCAAAAACTCTTTTTCGACAATTTGTTTTTGAACCATAAGGATAAAATTTTTTACTTTGTGCCAAAAATCGAAATACTAGGAATCTATAAAGGGATGCCCGGCCCACATTTCCTCATATTTAGTTTTAAAGTTTACAGATAGGCCTCTGAACAAAATTTACAAAAAACTGTTTTTTGACAAAATCACTCAATTTGTTTTTGGACCACAAGTGTCCAATTTTTTCTTTGTGCCGAAAATCGAAATATGGGAACCGATAGAGGGAGGTCCGGCCTACATATCCTCATATTTAATTATCAAGATTACAGATTTTACTGTTTTTTGATAAAATCACTCGTTTTTTTGGTCCCTACGGGTCCAATTTTGACATTGAGCCAAAAATTAAAAAATGGGAACCTATAGAGGGAGGTCCGGCCTACATTTCCTAATATTAAGTTTTCAAGTTTGCAGATAGGCCTCCGAATCTTTACTTTGTGCCAAAAATCGAAATATTAGAAAGTTTACAGATTTTACTGTTTTTTGATAAAAATCACTCTTTTTTTGCAACTAAGGGTCCAATTTTTACGGAAACCTATATACATATTAAAAAAACTGTTTTTTGACAAAATCACTCAATTTGTTTTTGGACCATTTTTTACTTTGTGCCAAAAATCGAAAATCTGTGAACCTATAAAGGTAGGCCCGGCATGCATTTCATAATATTAAGGTCTCAGGTTTACAGATAGGCCTCCGAACAAAATTTTCAAAAAACTATTTTTTGACAAAACCACTCAATTGGGTTTTGGCAAAATCACAAATTTTGTTTTTGGTAAAATCACTCATTTCGTTTTTGGTCCCGAAGAGCTCAATTTTTATTCACTCATTTTTAAACTCATTTCGTTTTTGGTCCCTAAGGGTGCAATTTTTACTTTATGTCAGTAATCAAATTACGGATACCTATTGTCGGATAAGATCGTATCATAAACAAAAACTACTTAAACCACTAACATTTTCTGAATATTTACATTTTGATCATATTTCACTTTCTTTGAATCAAATTTTTATTATCACTCTAATGTGAACAAAAGAAAGTAAAAAATTCTAGGTATCTGCTTATAATCATGTAAGTACAATGTACATACATATTTGCGAATATAAAAAAAAATAAGATCAATAAATAAGATTCTACGATTCTAGAGTGTCGCTTAGAAATTCTAGAATCATACTTTAACCCATTTACAGCCAATCAAAAAGTACAAGTTAAATTTTTGAAACTTCAAGGTATATTTATTTTCAACAATGCAAAAAAGCAGAAACGTAAAAAAATGCTAAAAAATATTAATAATTAGGACATTAGAGCGAATTTCCGTTTTTATGTAGCTCGCGTTTTTTAACGGCTTAGAGCCGTCACAGAAACTAGAAACAGAGTGAAATGGCAGACACGGGCATTACTATGTTATCAGATTATTTTTAGACCGTTTATTTCAAATTAATAACTGGCATACTTTGTTTAAACAATTATAACAAATTTATTTTATAACATGTTTTAAGTATATTTTTGGCCACTGAAGTGGCCAATAACAATGAATTTAGTTAAATTGTTTGATTTTATATTTATTCTGAGCACTTTCCTCTACTCAATAATGCAAAAATAAATAAACCAGAGTTAACCTTTTTTAATACAGCCTTAAAAATTAAGTGTTCCCAAATTGGCACAGCGACCGTAAATGGGTTAAGCAATTAAGTCACATCCAAGGTAAAATCGAACAACTATATCCGGTCAATACTACAAGAAGTGATAACGTAAATCTCTACATCAACACAAAAGCAACATTCTAAGCATTCTCAAGTCTCATCGTGGCTCTATATCAATGGACGTCAGCCACATTAGTACACCCATTGCTGGTACAACCAACTTTTCCCTCATTAAAGCTGCCAAAATTTGATGGCAAATATGCAGAATATGAGCGTTTTATCACCACCTTTAATAATATGGTACACGAAAATTCCACGATTTCCAGTGTCGAATTTAATTATCTGCTGAACTGTTTGTCTGGCCAAGCTTTAGCTGTCGTGGAATCATATCAAGTAACGGAGGACAATTATCCAAATGCTTTAAAAAGATTAAAAGAAAGATAAGATAATAAAGTATTAATATATATATATATATATATTATATATTTTTGGAACTTATAAGTGCTTTGTTTAGTATTCCTAATATGGCGAAAAGTGATTGTGACTCGTTGCGAAAAATAATAGACATTGTTTCGGCTATTCGCATATCATTGTTGACTATTGGTGCAGAAATGGAAGTTCTTAATGGGGTTCTTATTCACATCGTATTATCCAAATTGGATTCCAACACTAAAATTAGCTACGACGAAAACCAAGATTTTAAATCTTTGCCAACTTGGGATTCGTTTTATGATGTTTTAAGCAACCGCAGTCAATTCTTACAGAGCCATGCAAAAAAGATGGTAACACCAGACAAATCAAAGGGTGCTAAACCGAAGTCAAATTTTAATCGTACTTCGCATACTTTTGTTCATTCTAGTTTAAATTGTTCATACTGTAGTTCATCGGAGCACTTATGGTTTCAGAACGTTTTAAATATGTTAAAAGCAATAAGCATTGCTTTAATTGTCTCTATAAAGGTCATGGAACTACGAAATCTCCTACACCGAGTCGGCCCAAGGTATGTAAGTTATCACATCATACCCTGTTACTCTTTTACAATAGTCCCGATTATGGTCTTGCATCAACAAATAGTATTAATCCTTCTGTATTACTTACAAGAGCTGTAAAGAGGGCTCTCATTCCAACTGCTGTTGTGTTGATCAGAGATTATAACTGAGGAGAACGCTAAGAGGCCCAAGTTAAAATTCCAGCCATATACTCAAGAAGTTTCTGGTATCGGCGAAGTGTGCACTAAAATTAAATCTTTCGTTGAAACTATAATAAAATCTCGTCTCAAATCGTTTGAATGGTCATCAATTTACGCAGTTACTAAGTCAATCTCGTCCCAACAACCTGATGAGTACATTGAAACATGTCAATGGGAAATTTTGAAGACATTGCAGCTGGCCGATCCATTATTTTATAAACCACAGCGTATAGATTTGCTTATCAGCATAGAAGTATTCTTGAATTTATTAGTTGAAGGTCGAATTTTATTATGAGATGGAAAGCTTACATTAAAAAACACTGTTTTTGGTTGGATAGTAGGCGGCTCCACTCACTTGCAATTTAGCAATTGAAAAATCCAACGACTCGCTTGACTCGACATTAAAAAAATTTTGGGAGGTAGAAGATTTTGTCAACAAGCCTTCTAAGTTCACCGATGAAGAGGAAGCCTCCGAACAACATTTTATTGATAATGTTATTGTAAAACCCAACGGCAAAATTCAAGTTCGTTTACCTTTCAAGGGTTCACCAAGGGTTCTTGAAAGCGTTTTTTGTCATTGGAAAGGCGTTTAGATCGCGACCCAGACCTAAAATCGATGCACATTCAGTTTATGGAATACTCACGTTCAGTTTATGGAATACTCATCACTTGGACAAATGTCGCTGTATAACCGTCCATTAGTTGGTTCGCATTTTTATTATTCCCCATCATTGCGTGCTTCGACCGCAAATCACCACCAAAAAACTCCGCGTCGTCTTTGATGGTTCTGTCCGAAGTTCGTCGTACGTTTCTTTAAACGATATTTTAATGGTTGGATCAACCATCCAACAGGATCTAATCACGACGCTTTTTTCATTTCAGCTTAATAAATTCGATCTTACAGCTGATATCTCCAAGATGTATCGGCAATTTGAAATTGATGAACGTGATCGCAAATATCAACTGATTTTGTGGAGAATCAACAGAGAAACGTATTTCAACTTAACACTTTAACATACGTCGTCGTCTCCATTTTTAGCTATTGGCAATTTATTTTTCATTGCAGATAAATATAGCTCCTTATTTCCTCTCAGTTCTAAAGCTTTACGAGAAGATCTTTATGTAGATGACATACTTACTGGAGCAAATGATGTCAAAACCTTACTAGCAAAGAAGTTCGAGTTAATACAAATACTAAAATTTCACGGACTCGGGTTGGCTAAATGGAGTAGCAATCGTGCAGAGATTACTTCAAATAGTGAGAACGAAGTTGAGATTAAGAGTTCAGAAGACGACGTTAGAAAAACGTTAGGTATGTCTTGAAAAACAAAGCAGGATATATTTTGCTATCACTTTCTGTTGCCCGATATCACAGAACCTACAAAAAGGTCAGTTTTATCTGTTGTTTCCAAAATCGATGACTTACTTGGAATTTTAAGCCCAGTTGTAATCTGATGCAAAATTATACTCCAAGAAATATGGTTGCAGAATTTCGACTGGGTCGACGTCATAAATGACCATCTAAAATCCCTTTGGTTGCAAATTAAAGAAGATCTTCCTTTTATAACAGACATCGAAGTACCTCGATATGTGTTTACATCATTAGATGAGCGCGGTGAAATACACGGTCTCGCCGATGCTTCCCAACGCGCGTACGAATGCTACTTTCGAATATTGGTCGATGGCAGGTACAAAACTAATTTATTAATTGCGAAGTCGACATTAAACTGTTTCGTCACTAACCGCAGCAGCATCATTCAACATGTCCCCAAACTGATGATCAACAAAACAAAGTATAAAATTCTAGGTACCTGCTTGTAATCATGTATGTACAATGTGCATTTTGGTGCACTATTCAGCTTAAAATCACTTTATGGGTCGATTCAATCTCGTCCGTCCTTCGGTCGATATTTTTATGAAACTTGTTATTTAAAGTACTTGCGGTACTTATTTGAAAAAACGAAGTAGGCTGTATTTCGCATACCCATTTTTATAGAATTTTGTGACACTACTCTACGTATTTGGTAGATTAATTCCACCAAATAAAAATTCAAATTGAAAGTTTAATTGCAACTTCTAAACATATTTTAAATTTTGCATATACTAGATAAATGATTTAATAAGAATTAAATAAGTATTTTCTGATAATTTATGATAGAATAGTAATTACAATATCTTTATTAGTGTTAATCTAATTGATATTTTTAAGTAGTACTGCTAAAGAAAATAATTCGAAAACTAAACTAATGATTCTCGAAAATAATCTTTAGAATAATATCGGAAATTGTATTCTTTACACAAGTTGTAATAACATCAAAAATTGTACGACGAACAACCATAGAGTTATATGCAAAAATTTGATACTTATGACTTTTGACTTCCACTATCTCATTAGGACCGAGACTTTTAGGTCTTTATATAGATTGTTTAGATGACGCTTTATACCTGTTTTTATATTACCGTCCTTAATTCTTCATTTTGGTCAATTTGACCGCTAATTTAGATAGAATACGTTGG
This sequence comes from Lucilia sericata, assembly GCF_015586225.1. Lineage (NCBI taxonomy): Eukaryota > Metazoa > Arthropoda > Insecta > Diptera > Calliphoridae > Lucilia > Lucilia sericata. Next base: position 546,030 of record NW_023994045.1, read on the forward strand.
CTAAGGTAAATATCGCTGATGTTATGGATGTAATGCTAACATCCGCTGCATTGTATTATAATTGGTCAAATATATTCAAGTCTCTAAACCCAAATTTCGAACAAAATCTCAAAATCTGTACACAAAATGAGAAGAATATTTCAATATAAAAATAGTTTTTCAAAAAGTCCTATGTGGAGTTTTTTTGAATTGCGCTAAAACGCGTTAAAAATTTGGTTATTTTTCAAAGTACATATTATTTACATTAGTTAGCGAATCCGAAAAGATACATATTTTCTAAAGCAACGCGATACAACAAAAATACTGCTAATTTAACCTTTTTTTTACATTTCTGAAAACTTTGTTAAAACCCACATAGTACTAATATTCAAAACAGGGACGATGTTTAGTTATCAAGTTTACAGATTTTACAGTTTTTTTATAAAATCACTCATTTTTTTGGTCCCTAACGGTCCAATTTTTACTTTGTACCAATAATCAAATTACGGAAACCTATAGAGAGAGGTCCTGTCTACATTTCCTCTTATTTAGTTTTCAAGTTTACCGATAGGCCTCCGAACAAAACTCTTGTCAAAAACTCTTTTTTGACAAAATCACTCAACTTGTTTTTGAAACATAAGGGTTTAATTATACATTTCATAATATTTAGTTCTCAAGTTTACAGATAGGCCTCAGAACAAAATTTTCAGAAAACTATTTTTTGACAAAATCACTCAATTGGTTTTTGGCAAAATTACTAATTTTGTTTTTGATAAAATCACTCATTTTGTTTTTCGTCCCTAAGGGTCCAAATTTTTCTTTGTGCTAAAAATCGAAATATGGGAACCTGTAGAGGGAGATCCTACATTTACTCATATTCAGTTTTCAAGTTCCAGATATGCCTCCAAACAAAATTTTCAAAAAACTCTTTTTTGACAAATCCACTCAATTGGTTTTTGGCAAAATTACTAATTTTGTTTTTGATAAAATCACTCATTTTGATTTTGATAAAATCACTTATTTTGTTTTTGACAAAATCACTCAATTTTTTTAGGACCATAAGAGTTAAATTTTTTACTTTGTGCCAAAATTCGAAATACTGGGAACCTATAGTGGGATACCAGGCCTGCAATTCATAATATTTAGTTTTCAAGTTTAACGATAGGCCTCCGAAAAAAATTTCAAAAACTCTTTTTTGACAAAATCACTCAACTTGTTTTTGAACCATAAGGGTTTAATTATACATTTCTTAATATTTAGTTCTCAAGTTTACAGATAGGCCTCAGAACAAAATTTTAAAAAAACTCTTTTTTGACAAAATCACTCAATTGGGTTTTGGTAAAATCACAAATTTTGTTTCTGATAAAATCACAAATTTTGTTTCTGATAAAATCACTCATTTTGTTTTTGTTACCTAAGGCTCCAATTTTTTCTTTGTGTTAAAAATCGAAATATGGGAACCTATAGAGGGAGGTACTACATTTCCTCATATTCAGTTTTCAAGTGAACATATAGACCTCCGATCAACATTTTCAAAAAACAGTTTTGGCAAAATCACTCAATTGCTTTATGGACCATAAGGGTCCAATGTTTACTTTGTGCCGAAAATCGAAATATGGGCACCTATAGAGGGAGGTCCGGCCTACATTTTCTAATATTTAGTTTTCAAGTTTACGGATAGGCTTCCGAACAAAATTTTCAAAAATCGCTTTTTTGACAAAATCAATCAATTTGTATTTGGACTATAGGGTTCAATCTTTATTTTATGCCAAAAATCGAAATATTAGAACCTATAGTGTGAGGTCCGGCCTACATATCCTCATATTTAGTTATCAAGTTTACAGATTTTACTTTATTTTGATAAAATCACTCATTTTTTGGTCCCATAGGTTCCAATTTTTACATTGTGCTAAAAATCAAAATATGGGAACCTATAGAACCTATATTCCTCCGATCAACATTTTCAAAAAACAGTTTAGGCAAAATCACTCAATTTGTGGTCCAAACATAAGGGTCCAATTTTTCTTTGTGTCGAAAATCGAATAATATGGTCCTATGGTGTGAGGTCCGGCCTACATTTCCTCATATTCAGTTTTTAAGTTTTCAGATAGTCCTCCGAACAAAATTTCCAAAAATCTCTTTTTGACAAAATCACTCAATTTGTATTTGGACTATTAGGGTTCAATATTTTCTATTTGCGAAAAATCGAAATATGGGAACCTATAGTGGGAGTTCCGGCCTACCTATTTAGTTATCAAGTTTACAGATTTTTACCGATAGGCCTCCAAACAAAATTTTCAAAAACTCTTTTTTTACAAAATCACTCATTTGTTTTTGGGCCATAAGGGTCTAATTTTTTACTTTGTGCCAAAAATCGAAATACTGTCACCTATAGAGGAAGGTGCGGCCTACATATACTCATATTTAATTATCAATTTTACAGATTTTACTGCTTTTTTTATAAAATCATTAATTTTTTGGTCCCTAAGGTTCCAATTTTTACATTGTGCTAAAAATCAAGATATGGGAACCTATAGAACCTATATTCCTCCGATCAACATTTTCAAAAAACAATTTAGACAAAATCACTCAATTTGTTTTTGGACCATAAGGGACCAATTTTTACTTTGTGCCGAATATCGAATAATATGAACCTATAGTGTGTGGTCCGGCCTACATTTCCTCGTATTCAGTTGTTAAGTTTTCAGATAGTCCTCCGAACAAAATTTCCAAAAATCTCTTTTTGACAAAATCACTCAATTTGTATTTGGACTATCAGGGTTCAATTTTTCTATTTGCCAAAAATCGAAATATGGGAACCTATAGTGGGAGGTCCGGCCTACCTATTTAGTTATCAAGTTTACAGATTTTACTGTTTTTTATAAAATCACTAATTTTTTTGGTCCCTAGGGGTCCAATTTTTACTTTGTGCCAATTATCAAATTACGGAAACCTATAGAGAGAGGTTCTGCCTACCTTCCCCCTATTTAGATTTTAAATTTACCGATAGGCCTCCAAATAAACTTTTCAAAAACTCTTTTTTGACAAAATCGCTCAAATTGTTTTTGAACAATAAGGGTCAAATTTTTTATTTTGTTCCAAAAATCGAAATACTTGGAATCTATAAAGTGATGTCGGCCTACATTTCATAATATTTAGTTTTCAAGTTTACAGATAGGCCTCCGAACAATATTTCAAAAAACTCTTGTTTGACAAAATCACTCAATTGGCTTTTGGCAAAATTACAAATTTTGTTTTTGATAAAATCACTCAATTTGTTTTTAATAAAATCACTCATTTTGTTTTTGGTCCCTAAGGGTCATGAGAACCTATAGAGGGAGGTCCTACATTTCCTCATATTCCGTTTTAAAGATTCAGATATGCCTCCGAACAAACTTTTCAAAAAACTCTTTTTTGACAAAATCACTCAATTGGTTTTTGGCAAAATTACTAATTCTGTTTATGATAAAATCACTCATTTTGATTTTGATAAAATCACTCACTTTGTTTTTGACAAAATCACTTAATTTCTTTTTGGACCATAAGGGTTCAATTTTTTACTTTGTGCCAAAAATCAAAATATGGGACCTATAGTGGGAGGTCCGGCCTACAAATCCCCATATTTAGTTGTCAAGCTTACTTTGTGTCGAAAATCGAATAATGGGAACCTATAGAGGGAGGTTCGGCCTACATTATCTAATATTTAGTTTTCAAGTTTTCAGATAGTCCTCCGAACAAAATTTTCAAAAATCTCTTTTTTGACAAAATCACTTAATTCTTATTTGGATCATAGGGTTCAATCTTTACTTTGTGCCAAAAATCGAAATATTGGGATCTTTAGTGTGAGGTCCGGCTTACATATTCTCTATTTATTTATCAAGTTTACAGATTTTACTGTTTTTTGAAAAAATCACTCATTGTTTTGGTCCCAAAGGGTCCAATTTTTATTTTGTGCCAATAATCAAATTACGGAAACCTATAGAGAGAGGTCCGGCCTATATTTATTTTTGTTTAGTTTTCAAGATTACCGATAGGCCTCCGAACAAAATTTTCAAAAACTATTCTTTGACAAAATCACTAAATTAGTTTTTGGACCATAATGGCTACATTTTTTACTTTGTGCAAAAAATCGAAATATGTACTGGGAACCTATAAAGAGAGGCCCGGCCTACATTTCATAATATTTGGCAATACTGTGGCCTATAGAGGAATGTCCGGCCAACATTTTCTCATATATAGTTATCATGTTTACAGATAGGGCTCCGAATAAAATTTTCAAAAAGCTGTTCTTTGATAAAATCACTCATTTTGTTTTTGGGCCATAAGGGTATTTTACTTTGTGCCAAAAATCGCAATATTGTGACCTATAGAGGAAGGTCCAACCAACATTTCCTCATATATAGTTACGAAGTCTACAGATAGGGCTCCGAACAAAAATTTAAAAAATGTTCTTTGATGAAATCACTCAATTTGTTTTTGATCCCTAAGGGTCCAATTTTTACTTTGTGCCAAAAATCGAGATATAGGAAATTATAGAAGGTGGTCATGCCTACATTTCCTCATATTTAGTTTTAAAGTTTACAGATAGGCCTCCGAAGAAAATTTTCATGAAACTGTTTTTTGACAAAATCACTCAATTTGATTTTGGACCATAAAGGTCCGGTCTTCATTTTCTAATATTTAGTTTTCAAGTTTTCAGATAGTCTTTCGAACAAAATTTTCAAAAATCTCTTTTTTGACAAAATCATTCAATTTGTATTTGGACCATCAGGGTTCAATATTTTCGTTGTACCAAAAATCGAAATATGGGAACCTATAGTGGCAGGTCCGGCCTACATATTTAGTTAACAAGTTTTTTCGGTCCCTAAGAGTCCAATTTTTACTTTGTGCCAATAATCAAATTACAGAAAACTATAGAGAGAGCTCCGGCCTATATTTCTCATAACAAAATTTTCAAAAACTGTTTTTTGACAAAATCACTCAATTAGTTTTTGGACCATAAGGGTTATATGTTTTACTTTGTGCAAAAAATCGAAATACTGGGAACCTATAAAGGGGGGCCCGGCCTGCATTTCATAATATTTAGTTTTCAAGTTTACAGATAGTCCTCCGAACAAAATTTTCAAAAAAAAAAATATTTTGACAAAATCACTCAATTGGGTTTTGGCAAAATCACAAACTTTGTTTTTTATAAAATCACTCATTTCGTTTTTGGTCCCTAAGGGTTCAATTTTTACTTTATGCCAATAATCAAATTACGGATACCTATAGAGAGAGGTCCGGCCTACATTTTTCCAAATCTAGTTAATAAGTATTGGTGAAATTACTCATTTTGTTTTTAAACACTAAAGGTTCATTTTTTGCTTTGTGCCAAAAATCGAAATATGGAAACCTATAGAGGAAGGTCCGGTATACATTCCTCTTATTTAGTTTTCAAGTTTACAGATTTTTTACTTTGTGCTAAATCGAAATACTTGGAATCTATAAAGGGATGCCCGGCCTACATTTCATAATATTTAGTATTCAAGTTTACAGATAGGCCTGAACAAAATTTTTAAAAAACTCTTTTTTGACAAAATCACTCAAATGGTTTCTGGCAAAATTACTAATTTTGTTTTTGATAAAATCACTAATTTTGTTTTTGGGAACATATAGAGGGAGGTCCTACATTTCCTCATATTCAGTTTTAAAGTTTCAGATATGCCTCCAAACAAAATTTTCAAAATACTCTTTTTTGACAAAATCGCTCAATTGGTTTTTTGTAAAATTATCAATTTTGTTTTTGATAAAATCATTCATTTTGTTTTTGACAAAATCACTCAATTTTTTTTTTTCTTTTTTTTTGACGATAAGGTTCCAATTTTTACTGTGTGCCAAAGGCCGCAAATAGGGCTCCGAACAAAATTTTCAAAAAACTGTTCTTTGATGAAATCACTCAATTATTTTTGATCCCTAAGGGTCTAATTTTTACTCCGTGCCAAAAATCGAGATATAGGAAGTTATAGGAGGTGGTCCAGCCAACATTTTCTCATATATAGTTATGAAGTTTACGGATATGCCTCCGAACAAAATTTTCAAAAAACTTTTTTTTACAAAATCACTTAATTTGTTTTTGGACCATAAGGGTCCAATTTTTTACTTTGTCCCAAAAATCGAAACACTGTGACCTATAGAGGAAGGTCCGGCCTACATAACCTCATATTTAGTTATCAAGTTTACAGATTTTACTATTTTTTGATTAAATCACTCATTTTTTGGTCCGTACACAGAAAAAACTAAAAATATGTTTCAATTATCAAAGTAATTGTATCAAGCAAGTTATGCACCTATAACCAAAATTATGATATCAATTATCAAATTTGTAAAAAAATACTTTTTTTTGCAAATAACGAATTAATCAGAACAATTAATATCAATAATTGAGACAAAATTTAAAATTGGTTAATTCATTAATTGTATAAATTAAATATTTAATAAAAATAAAATCTAATTTTTATTAATTTATTATTGACTTCAAGTATTTATATTATTTAATAAAAGAAATTCAGATATTTATTTGTCAAGTCTTAGATTTGGAATGAAGAAAATTTTCATAAAAATTTTCATACATAAACATATTTAGAAACGATTGCTATATTAATTTTAAAACAAGTTACATTTCAATACCCTCTCTCAATCGTTGACTCCTAGTTTAGACCGAAGTTCACTAAAACGCTTGATATCTAAGGCCTTGATCTTTTGACCGTATAGACTCAATTTTTACATATCCTTTAGCAACATTATCACGAATGAAATGATGTTTTACATCTATATGTTTAGCTCTTTTGATTTCAGAAGTATTAGCCATACCGATGCACCCTTTATTGTCTTCATATATTGTGACAGTTTCATTTTTAATTTCTTGTAAATCTTGCATCAAACCACGTAACCATAAGGCTTCTGAAACTGCTGCACTTAATGCTATATACTCTGCTTCGCTTGAGGAAGTTGCCACTGTTTGTTGTTTCTTTGAAGACCATGAAACACAACAACCATAAACTTTGAACAGGTATCCACTAACTGATTTTCGATCATTTATATCATTTGCCCAATCAGCATCGGCAAATCCAAATATGGGAATTTCATTATTTGGGGAAAATACTAGTTTCATATTCTTTGTACCCTTTAAATAACGTACAATTCTTTTAAGATGTTGCCAATGTGTTTCAGTTGGATTTTCTTGAAATCGTCCCATATACGCCACACAAAAACATATATCAGGCCTACAACTGAGCATTGTGTACATCAAACTGCCAAGTAACACACGATATGGTTCGTTCACTTTCTCATTTATTTTGTTTCCAGGTAACAGTTGAAGTCCTTTTTCCATTGGTGTTTTTACTGGATTGCAATCAGCCATTCCAAACTTTGTTAAGACTTTTTCAATACTTGATTCTTGAGATAATTTTATTTTTCCTTCATGAAATTAAATTTTTATTCCAAGAAAATAGCTTAACATTCCACAGTCACTCATTTCAAATTTGGTTGATAGATCTCTTTTCAGTTTTTCAATGGATTTTTCTTGGTTTCCCGCAATCAGTAAGTCATCCACATATAGAACCACTATTAGTACTGTATTTTTATCAAATTTTGTATACAGACAATAATCTCTATTCGATCTTTGAAATCCCAACGACAGTAAAAACTCACTAAACTTGCTGTTCCAGCTACGTGGGGCCTGTTTGAGACCATATAATGACTTGTTGAGCTTAAGTACCATTCCCTCTCTTAATTGAACGCCTTCAGGTGGTTCCAGGTATATATTTTCATGTAAATGTTCATGTAGGAAAGCTGTTTTAACATCTAATTGATGGAAATGATAACCTCTGTACATTCCAACAGCAAGCACAACACGTATTGTAGTCAGCTTGGCTACTGGGGCATATGTCTCGTTATAATCGACTCCATACTTTTGTAGAAATCCTTTCACCACAAGACGACCATTGTATCTTGATGGTTTACCATTTGGATCCTCTTTTATACGAAAAACCCATTTAGATTTTAATAGTTGCACGTTCTTTGGTTTGTTTATAACTGTCCAAACGTTATTGTTATCCATTGACTTCAGTTCATCTGATATAGCAGCCTTCCACTCTTCAGTATCAAGTCTTCCAAATATTTCGGCATATTTTTCAGAAACAGCCTTAAAAACATTAACAGCAGAATCTGCTTGTAAACCAGTTATATAATCAAATAACTTACTTGGAAATTTGCGCTCCCGACCGCTCCGCCTAATAGATTCAACACTGTTTTCTTCTTGCGATGGGAGCGCAGTGGATACTTCATTAGAAACTGAATCTTGAATTTCCACCACATCATCATCATCGTCTGTTAAAATACTGGATTCAACTTCGTGACAGTTTTCCTCACTATTTGGTTCTGCCAAATCACAATTTACACCATTACATTCGCCTTCAGCAATTACTTCAGCCGCACTATCATTTTCATCAAGATTATTTTCTATAAGCGACTGAGCCACGGCACCGTTTTCATCATCACTACTCCCCTCTTGCTGGTGGCTTACTATCACACTATTTTCCCGTTGCTTGATATTATCTTTAAAAGGAAAACACGATTCATCAAATTTAATATCGCGTGAGGTTATAACTTTTCTTTTTTCCATATCCCAAAGTCGGTATCCATTATTAGTGTAACCAATCATCACCGTTTTACGACTTTTAGGATCGAGTTTCCTTCTTAATTGACTTGGGATCCACGCATACGCCTTACACCCAAATATACGCAATTTTGACAAATCAGGTTTCTTTCCAAACCATATTTCCGCAGGTGTTTTAAAGTTTTGTAGCGAACTTGTTGGGCATCGATATATCGTGTATGTTGCATTTAGAGCACCTTCATGCCACATGTTTTTCGGTATATTCGATTCAAAAAGCATGGCTCTTACCTTATCCATTAACGTGCGGTTGAATCGCTCAGCGACACCATTCTGCTGAGGACTATACGATATTGTGGTCTCAATTTGTATACCTTTTCTCTTATACCAATCTTGCTGCTCTTTTGAAAGGTATTCACGGCCCTGATCAGAAGTAATTTTTGATATTTTGGATCCAAACATTGCTGTTACCATGGCTTCATATTCTTTTAACGACTTAAAAACTTGAGATTTCTTTTCTATAAGATAAATGACAGAAAAATGACTGAAATCATCAATAAATGAAACAATGTAACGAGAACCATCCACTGCTACAGGATCTATCGGTCCACAGACATCCGTATGAATTCGTTCCAATATTCGTGTTGCTTTATTTCGAGTACCATCGAAAGGATCACGAGAATGTTTTGCTTCAACGCAAACATCGCAAAAGCCAATCTTTTCAACTTTATTTTTCAGATTTGGTATCATGTTGTTTTTAACTAAGGAATCCAATCCTTGTTGACCTACATGACCAAGACGACGATGCCATAAAACTGCATCATCCTTATTGCATACATTAGCTACAGGCTTTTCAATTACGATTTCAATTTCATATAAGTTGCCATTTAAGAAGCCAGTACCAATCACTTCTTTATCTTTCATAATTAATGCGCGATTGTCAACAAACTTCACTTGAGCACCAGCTTTTGTTAATTTTCGTACTGACATAAGATTGTCTCTTAGATCTGATGCATATAGAACCTCCTTTATTTCAATATCATACTCGGAATCCATTTTACAATGTATTTGGCCACTTGCTTTAGCTAATACAGATTGATGGTCTTTGGCAATATTGATTGCAATAGGAACATCCAGTTTCTTCAGTTCAGAAATATACCAACTTTCATTGACCAGATGATCGCTAGCACCAGAATCTAATATGAATCTTACTTTTGAGCCTTCATTATTTCGATTTGCACTAGTACCAGCCATAAAACAAAATCTTTTATCGGCAGCACGAGCTTCCCTAGTCTTGCAATCTTTGGCTTGATGACCGAATTTATTACATTTGTAACACTTACCGTTAAACTTTTTCTTAAAATGTTTTTTACTTGCAAATGCTGTCTTTTCTCCAACTTCAGCTTCAACACGATCATTAAGTTTAATTTCTTCAGCTATCAATCTTTCTTTTATGAATCCAAATGTAAGTTTGTTGTCATCGATGTTTTGCAACGCCGTCACTAAGGGATCGAATTTTTCAGGCAACGACAAAAAAATTTGTGTAATTAAATCAGCATCCTCTAAATTTGCTCCAGCCATCTTAAGTTGTCTTATTATATGTTCAAATTGTTCCAAATGTAATTTTATGGAATCCCTAGGCTTCATACGAAGTGTGGATAATTGTTTATAATAGATTTTTGAGCAAAAACCGATTCCAAATTTGCCCACATTTCCTTAGCGGTTACCTTGTCCCGAATATAACTTAAACAATCAGCATGAATGTAGCTTACCAAACGATCTTTGGCCTTCTTATCACGTTTAAAAAATTCTGCCCTTGCAGCAGCTTCTACGGGTGGATCATCGGTTAGAACGTCCAATATATTCAAAGAATCCAAATGAATCTTGACTCTGAATTGCCAATTATCATACCCACAACCGTTAAATTGCGGAATACCGTTTGCCAATTCTTTATTTTTGCCCATAACTATTGACTTCAAGTATTTATATTATTTAATAAAAGAAATTCAGATATTTATTTGTCAAGTCTTAGATTTGGAATGAACAAAATTTTCATAAAAATTTTCATACATAAACATATTTAGAAACGATTGCTATATTAATTTTAAAACAAGTTACATTTCAATATTTATTAATCAAATGAATTAGTTTGTTTGGTAAAAAATGTATTAAAAACCAATGATTAAAATAATCAAATTATTAATTGATTACTCACAATGTTAAAGGAATGCTTGACCTTTAACAATGCGTTGAGCATTTACAAAAAATATCACTTTATTATCAAATTTGAACATATAAAGTGTTTTATAAATTGTCAGGAAACTTGAATATTATATGCCTAAAATCGTATTGACTATTTAAGAATTATAAACATTGTTAGCATAAGAAATCAAAATAAAATATTAAAAAAAAAAGTTTGTTTGGTAAAAAATGTATTAAAAACCAATGATTAAAATAATCAAATTATTAATTGATTACTCACAATGTTAAAGGAATGCTTGACCTTTAACAATGCGTTGACCATGCAATCGCTTCAAAGGGCAAACAACCAATAGAGAGCGTGAGCTGCGAGTTCAGCATGGGCGTGATGTTGATAAGTTTGGCATCTCACCAATGTGTTAGCACCCTAAAGAACTTAGTGGAAAGTATCCCTCCTCCCTGGGACGGCGCTAAGCTGGGACTGACAAAGAAGAGCGAGCTTCCGGTATCGACCAGAAATCTTCGCCTCTAAAGCGGTCATATTCAAAATTAGGAAGGTGCCGATTGGAAGGGCTGTTACAACAAGCCTTGAAAAGGACACTAAAATACCTAAGACCACAGCATCAGTAGCAACTACTGATAACGTTAAGGAATCAAATCCTACAAGAGAGGAAGCTACCACTAACTCGCCAAAAGAAGGTGCGGCTGCCCTTTCCAAAATTGGGGAGGTGACGATTAAAAGGGATATCAAAACCGGCCCCGATAAGGACACTAAAACACCTAAGACGCTTCCCAAAGCATCATTAGCAAGTACTGGTAATTTTGAGGGGTCAAATCCTAAAAGCGAGGAGGAAATCACTCACCCGCCAGAAGACAGAACAGCAGTGCTGTCCAAAATTGGGAAAGTGTCGATTAAAAACACTGCTCTTGATATGCCTGATAAGGACACCGCAGTGCCATCAATGGTACCCACTGCATCAATAGCCACTTTAGGTTACCCGGAGGAGTCAAATCCAACGAGCTGGGATGTGATCACTAACTCGCTGGAAGACAGTTTAAATGGATGACAATGATTGAGGTTATCCAAATAAACCACCATCGGAGCGAGACGGCTAACAGCGCTCTGTTTGCTAAAATTTACACAGGTAAGATACATATAGTTTTAATCCAGGAACCTTGGACGATTCGCAACAAGGTTTCTGGATTTAATCACGTAAATTTCCAACTTTTCTACGCTGATACAGGGTCTCGACCAAGAACATGTATCTTATGTCACAAGGACTTATGTTTTCTCCTCTCAACAGGATTATCCACATCGGATGCAACGGTGCTGAAGCAAGTTCATTCTCCGACCTACGACCACCGCCAACGTCGAAGCTGATGAAACTGGTCGAAGAGACACAAAGGAAAAATAAGAAAATTGTAATAGGTTGTGATGCCAACTCCCACCATGTAGCTTGGGGTAGTACAAACACCAATCGCAGGGGACAAGCCCTTATTGATTTCCTTAATACTAAAGACTTGATCACATCGAACTTAGGTAATAAAGCTACCTTCGCCAATAGAATCAGAGAAGAAGTATTGGATATAACTATACGTTCAGAGAGCTTATAAACAAAATTCAGGATTGGAGAGATTCGGACGAGCACTACTTCTCTGACCATCGGTATATAAGATTCAAAATACTACGGCCGCCACCAAAGCCGATAAAGTTTCGGAATAAGTCAAAAACTAAAAAGACCGCAGTATACTGGGACGAGTATCGTAATAAACTTGGTGAATATAAGAAAATTGTTCGTAAATCCAAACGAAACTCCTGGAAACTTTTCTGTGAACAGGTAGACAGCGTAAATGACGTATCGAAGATAAAAAAATTCCTATCCAAAACTCATGTCCAACAGGAATCTATGATCGATGACACGGGCAGGAGGCTTGAGGAGGAGACAATGAAACTCCTAATGGACTCTCATTTCCCACCTGATATATCGAATAACATAGATGAACCTATATTGGACGAAGGGGAGGCTAACACGGAAATTGTAATTACATCTGATATGGTTAAAGGGGCAATCAAGAGCTTCGCTCCCTATAAAGCTGCAGGGCCGGATGGAATTTTCCCGGCACTTTTGCAGATGGAGGCGGGACTGGTTTCCGTACAGCTGTCTCAGATATTCACTGCATGCTTGAAATTCATATCCCCACATCCCCATTAAATGGCAGGATGTAAGGGTAATATTCATACCTAAACGAGGGACGATCGGTGGAAAACGCTTTAAACGAAGTTGTCCACTTCATAGATGCATCCTTTGATAGCAGGCTATATACACTGGCGGTATGCATTGACGTCGAAGGCGCCTTCAATAACGTGCATACTGATACTCTTCCTAGACCAGTTTTATGTTGACCGGGTGCTCCGTAACTGGATCAACCACATATTAATGTGTAATTAGACCAATTCTAGCTTATGCTTCAATAATCTGGTGGACTCCTTTAGACAAAAAGTGCAATATCAAACTACTACAGGGAGTTCAGCGTACATGCTGCTTGGGTATCTGGAAACGTTGCTAGATATACCACCCATTGAAACATATTTAAGATATGAGGCGGCGCTTACAGCCTAACGGCTCTTTACTTTAGGCGAACTGGCCAAAAACGGTTATAGGACACGTCATCAATGTATACTGGACACATTGGAAGGTTATACACAATCATCGGACGTGCCTGATCGTATACCAAACACATAATATGTCGGAAACTTTGAAACGCTGATCCCAGATAGAATGTCTTGGTCAAGCGGAACATTAGAGCAAATTCCAGTAGGAACCCGTTGTTACACGGATGACTCTAAATTGGGGGCAAAGCGGGGCTGGGGTTCTATATTGAAGACCCAGAAACAGAAATATACCACCGTTTACCAAATCATAACACAAGCTTCCAGGCAGAAGTACGAGCAATAACGGAATGCGTAAATTGGATTAGAATAAATATGGCGCCCACAGCGCTTAATATATTTACCGTTAGCCAGAAGGCAATTAGGGCGATATTAGGCGATAGAACTAAATCTAAGACCGTATTGGATTGTAAAAAAGCTTTAACTGAATACTCTCCCAGAGGTAAGGTTTACATCATATGGGTACCAGCCCACTCGCGGGTAGTCGGTAACGAAAGGGCGAATGTAATAGCTTTAAAGGGTAGGGAGCTCGTGGCAGTTAGCCTGTCTAATGCGAAATCATTCGACACAACAAAAGCTGAACTAAAAATATGGGTGAGAGAATCCCATAAGGCCTTTTGGAATAATGAAACAGTGGATAGAACCTCGCAGATCCTATGGAGTGACCCTGATGAGAACAAGACAAAAAATCTCCTCAAATTGAGTAAGTCTGAAGTTAGTATGATGGTACGTATTCTGAGTGGACACACAGGATTACGAGCTCATTTAGGCAAAATTGGACGTGCGGATTCAGACGAATGTAGAGCATGTGGAGAGGACAGCGAAACTCTGGAGCACTTTCTTTGCCGCTGCCAGGCATTCGTCGAAGTAAGATCCAAGTATCTTGGAAGTGATATTATTCCGGAAATAACATTCCTGACTAACACTTATTGGAAGATTCTTAGGAATTACGTTCAGGAAACCGAGTTTATGAACACTGCAAAATAATTCATTCAGTTCCTTTTTTTCATGATAAGGAGCGCACAACAGGACCGATAGTGGCCTAGCTGTATTTCTTCGGATTTGATGTAGTATACATCCTACTATCAACATACCTACCTACCTACCTCAACATTTTCAAAAAACAGTTTAGGCAAAATCACTTAATTCGTTTAGGTCTAATATAAAAGATTGTTGTTTTTTGGCACTCTCACGATTGATCTCATTGTTATTATCACTTTTTATTGAATTCCCTTAGCCATTATTATTATTATTTATTGCTTATTGCATTTCTTATAAGAAATAAATAGTTCAGTAATTAAGCATCAGTAAAAGTAATAACTGGCTACACGCATAATTGAAAAATGAAACATTATTGTTAATTTTTGTAACCCGGCAAATTTTATACTTACTTCTTTTTGGTAAGCAGTAAATTGTACACAAATATTTGTCCCCGCAAGCCCCCTCAACATATTCATTGTGTGATCCATATCGAACCGGATAAAACCTATAAACTACAAATGTTTCTTAAATAATTGTGCTTAACGATTTAAAAAAATTCCGAACTGTTATAAGTGGTGTTATTACTACTGCAAAGTCATAATAAAAAGGAGCTCAACGTCTCATCTATAATAAGTGTCACCTCATCATTTCAGCTTTACTAATATAATATCAACATCTCATTTGGGTTAAACAAAAATCGTTCACAGCAAGTCTTATAAAAAGGGTAATCTATTGCAAAACTAAACTACAAGGTATTGTAACAATTTAAAAATTTTAATTTACATACTTTATAAAAAAAAAATAATTAGACAACAATAATATCTACCTACCACTTTATATAAAAACCGTTACGATTTTTATGAACACCATATTTCCGTTGCTAATAACAACGAAATACATTTGTTCAAAAATAATTATTTGTATAACAATATCACAAGATCTACAAAAATTTTAAGATTATTGGTAACAGTATTGTTTATCTTCTACTAAAGAGAACATTCTATAGCCATAATATACAACCGTGGTAATAACAGCCTTGTGTATTAAGAGAATTATCAATAAGTACAACAGATATTTGTCCGAATAATTTTCTCACAATAACATAATCAATTTTAACAGTTCAATTTAATTGTAATACACCCTAAAAAATTTAAATTTATAAATATATAAACAAAATATCTTTTATCCATTTAACACATAAATTCTGGTTATTAAACTACTTTATAGATTTTGTGCATTTTTATTGATTTTAAATAATTTTTATCGTTCTTTTATTACTTTTTCTTGAAAAATAATAAAAAAGAATTAAAGCAACTATATTTATTTTTCGAAATAATTTTAAGTAATTTAGATTAAATTACTATTAGATATAATTCTAAATAATTAATTATTATTAAATATTCTCCAAAGAATTAAATTCTATATACAAACTTGGAATAAATAAAGTTAAAGAAAATAAATATTTTTGGTGTAAACTATTTTTGTGAATTTTTCGTTTAGCCCTTTGAAGCAATTTTTAAAACACGCTCTTAATTGGACAATTTTATAAAAACTTCCGACCAAGTGGTAGAGTTTGAAGCATTCTTCTCAGGTGTACCAGCTGTTAATCATAGCATACACACTTTACAAATACACAAAGATGAGATTCTCCGTCACTGGGATGAATTTAGAAGGGCTTATGTCGAAATTTTAGTTAATTATAAAACTCTTGGCAAAGAAGTAAAAGTGGAAACATTGAAAGAAAAAGAAAAAACCTTGCACTTTTGAAGATTGATACTAGAAACTGGGATGTTATTTTTGTTTTTTGTTGCGCGAAGTGCCTTCCTGACATTAGTCAATAGATGAGATTCTCCGTCACTGGGATGAATTTAGAAGGGCTTATGTCGAAATTTTAGTTAATTATAAAACTCTTGGCAAAGAAGTAAAAGTGGAAACATTGAAAGAAAAAGAAAAAACCTTGCACTTTTGAAGATTGATACTAGAAACTGGGATGTTATTTTTGTTTTTAGTTGCGCGAGTGCCTTCCTGACATTAGTCAATATTTGTGGCAGCAACACTTAGGAAATACTAAAGAGTTGCCATTGTGGCAAGAAATTGATAGTTTTCTGACCTGTAGGTATCAATCTCTTGAAGGTTTTGCTGACATTCGTTCAACTTCGGTCGATTCTCAAAATTTCTCAAGGAAAGCTAATTTCAAGAAACATAATTCTAATCAACTAGAAAAGATAAATAAATTTCAAACCAAGGTGTCTAATGATAAGACTAAAAAGTGTTCCCTTTGTAATGAGTTTCATCCCTTACGTATTTGTCCCGTTTTACTATCCATGTCTATTGAAGACCGTTATTCGGTGGCCAAAACGTAAAAACGGTGCACTAACTGTTTGAGAACACCTCATTCCTACAAAGCATACTTGTTCGCTCTGTAAACGAAAACATCACTCTCTCTTACATCGCTCTCAAAACCCGACTGTTTCTAATCAAACAAGCACTAGGCAACTCACTAATTCCTCAACAAATACAATCTGTGAATCAGCTCAACCACAACCGGTTAACAACCTCGACGAGTATGCTACAACTTCAGCTGAAACCAGGTTGCAGCAATCATACTCCACACAACTACAGTCCACTACACGTAATTCTATTGTTCTTGGTACAGCCTTAGTAGACATTTGCGTAGGAAACGTACGCCGTACAGTTAGAGCTCTTTTTGACTCAGCTTCAGAAGCAACATTCATTTCAAAGAAGCTCCAATCTACATTATTACTTCCCACAAAATCGTCCCATACTAATATAACAGGTTTAAGCGGTTCTTTAACCGCCACGGCAAGCCAAATTTGTCCCATACGAATAAGTTCACCGGTAGAAAAACTTTTCGAAACACCAGCTGACGCTTATGTCATCAATAAACTAACTGGAGATCTGCCTTATTACGAAATGTCTTCTCTTAAGAGCTTGAAGTTCTCGGATCTCCATTTGGCCGATAACTATTTTTCCAAAGCTTCAAAAGTTGAACTTTTGCTAGGTTGTGACAATTACCCTAAAATTATAAGAGATGGCATACGTTGGGATCATCAAAGATCTCTTGTTGCTCAACGTACCATTTTCGGAAGGATAATTACAGGCAGGTTACAATCCCATATTTCTACGTTGAACTCTGTGTAGTCTTTATTAATAATACTTTGGACCTAAATAAAGAAATAACCAAATTTTGGGAACTTGAAGAGGTGCCACAAGTAAGAACTATGTCAAACGATGACCTTTTCTGCGAAAATTTATACAAATCTACAACCTTTAGAGACAATTCTGGACGATTCGTCGTATATCTTCCTTTTAAATCAAATTTTCCTAATGATATACACCTCGGTCATTCTCGTAATTCAGCGTTAGCTCAGTTTATTAGAAATGAGACTAAACTTCTAAGAAACCCCCAATATAAAACTGATTACGACCAAGTAATCGAATAATATTCGATTCTAGGTCATATGATCAAAATATCAAATGATAATGATACCCCTAACTCATCATACCATTTACCTCATCACTCTGTCCTTAACCCATTCGTTCCCACTGTACTCGCTTGGGTACAAAAAACAACCGGTTTTATAATGTTAGCTTATCCATATTACTGAGTTTTTTGTAAAATTTGTTTTTTGGAACATTACTTTAGGATCTAAAGCGTAAATTTACCGAATTATAAAGTCATAAAAACATAACGGTAAATTTTAAATTATTTTTTTGGCAACAGAGTTTTTAAATTTTTAGATTTTTTGCTTCGTTCTTTGCAATTTGATGTCAAACTCATTCATTTTGAGTTGAATGGATTAGAATTTTACAGAAAAATAAAGTAAACAGATCAGCCCATTAGGATTTTGTTAAAAAATATTTAAAAATTAGTTTTTAATTTTTATAAGCTTAAATATTGGTGTACTCGCTTGGGTACAATGGGACTACCCATGCGTATTTTTATACCCACCATCACAAAAGATGGGGGGTATATTGATTTTGTCATTCCGTGTGTAACACATCGAAATATTGTTCACAGACCCCATAAAGTATATATATATTCTGGGACCTCGTAAGATTCAAAGACGATCTAGCTATGTCCGTCCGTCTGTCTGTTGTTGGCACGATAGCGTCCACAAAAAAAGAGATATTGAGATGAAATTTTCCCAAAATATTTTTTATTGATCAGAAATGTTTGGTATTGAAAATGGGCAAAATCGGTCAACGATTTCACATAGCCCCCATACAAATGTACTCCCGGAATATTGTGTAAAAAGCTTCAAACATTCACAAATTCGTTGTTTATGAAGCAAATGGCACAAAATTTAGCATAAGTCAATTTTTTGACCTCCGAAATAAAATTCTGAATTATGTCGTAATTTTAAAAATTACTATAATTCTGATTACTGGCTTAAACATACGAATATAGCGACGAAATTTGCTAAACATGGGTTTCTTGCAAGCCAATATCTCTCCACCAAACTATATGTGGATCGGTCCATAATTGACCCTACTCCCCATATAAGATCCACTTCAGAAAATGACATTAACGGTCATTATTGGCGTAAAAATACGAGTATAGCGATGAAATTTAACACAAGTAAGTTTTATATGAGCCAAAATCTCTCCACAAAATTTCATGTGGAACGGTCCATAATTGCCCCTACTCCCCATATAAGGTCCCCTCCATAAAATTACTTTAACGCTCATTACTGGTTTAAAAATACGAATATAGCGATGAAATTTTACAGAAGTAAGTTTTATATGAGCCAAAATCTCTTTACCAAATTTTATATGACTTCTCTCTACCAAATTTTATGTGGATCGGTCCATAATGGCCCCTATCCGCCCATATAAGGTCCCCTTCTGAAAATGTCTTTAACGCTCATTATTGGCGTAAAAATACGAGTATAGCGAAGAAATTTGACAGAAATAACTATCTTAGGAGCCAAAACCTTTATGTGGATCGGGCCTTAAATGACCCTATCGCGCATATAAGGTCCCTAACAGAAAATTACTTTAACGCTCATTACTGGCCTAAAAAGGCGAGTAAGGCGATGAAATTCGATATAGTTTTGTATGAGCTAACATCTCTCTACAAAATTTTGTGGGGATCGGTCCATAATTGACTCTACCTTTCATTTAAGGTCCCCATCAGAAAATAACTTAAACGCTCATTACTGGCGTAAATGAAATTCGATGCAATTCGACATAAACTAATTTTTAGCTAAAATCTCTCTACCATATTTTATGAGGATCGGTCCATAATTAACCTTAACCCCGTATAAGGTCCCTTTAAGAAAATGATTTTAATGCTCATTACTGGCTAAAAAATACAAGTAGATCTATGAAATTTGAAATAAATAAACTGAAATCTTCCTACCGACTTTTGTGAGAATTGGTCCATATGTGTATATATAACCCTACTCCCTATATAAATTAACATATTTAATTCGAAAGAGCACTGTCAATAGTTAAACCCCCATTAATGGACCTCTTTCAAATATTACAATGATGTTCTCATTAATATCGATATATAATAATGAAATATTCAAAATATCAAAGTTTATTTATATGACAGTGATTTGATGGTGGGTATATAAGATTCGGCATAGCCGAATATAACACTCTTACTTGTTTCATATATCTTAATTATCTATTAAGGATGTTTATGTCCATTTTGGTAAATATTTTAGAAGGCTTGTAGGTGCTACTGATTATCTTTACAATAAAATCAGTTCATATTTAGATTCTTCCATTATTTTTCCAAATATTGCCAAGATATTTATGAAAAAGGAATTGATAAATACAGTTAATTACTGGAGGATCTACCAGACAACACTTTTGGTGAATGGGAAGTGTATGACAATAGTGTCAGTGAAGAATACATCCCATATGATGAATTTTAATTAATTTATTTTAGCACAAATATCAATAAAGTGTCGAAAAAGTGCACTGAATACGGTAATTCATAGAGAATTTCAATACATTTCATCATTAATCTAATGGAAAAATTCTAAATACTAATTGACTCGATTTTGTATGTAGGAAAGTACCAAATTATTAAAAAAATAATAAAAATTGCTTTTATTTTTTTTTTATTTATTTGTATTTATACCCATATTGTCCCGCTGTACCCATCCGAGTACAGCCTAAAAATCGCATTTCCAAAATTTAAAAATTTTTTGTTTTTAAATTTTATTTTAAATTAACCCATAATAAGATATATTTTGCAACAAAAAATTTAAATTTATTGATTTTAAGATGTTTGGGATCTAATGGGTTAAACCCGAAAGCACAACCACCAAACTTCGTGTTGTGTTCAATGCCTCTAGTGCCACTTTAACTGGATTGAGTCTAAATGATATTATACATTCTGGATCAGTTCTACAACAAGACTTGACTGTGCTTATTACTCTTTGGCGTCTGTTCAAGTACGTTTTCAATGCGGATATTGAAAAAATGTACAGACAGATTCTAGTTAACCCCCGACATAAACCGTTTCAAAGGATTATTTTCCGAAATTCACCCGATAAAGAACTCAAAGATTTTGAATTACAAACTGTAACATTTGGTGTAAATTGCGCCCCATACCTTGCGATAAGAACTTTGCTAGAACTTTTCGAACAATGTAAAAATTATTACCCCGAAGTTTCTAACATCTTAAATAAGCATATGTACGTAGATGATGTCCTAGCTGGTTCCCATGAATTATCCCTGGCACTCAGATCAAGAGATGAACTTATTAAAGTCTTAGATTCTTCTAAATTTTCTTTTCGCATATGGATTTCTAATGAGAATTCACTTTTAGCCGGACTGAAACCCGAACATCTCTTATCGTCTAATATATTATAGTTAGAAGACATAACTACCACTAAAACCATAGGTCTTCGATGGAACGCAGGTCTTGATTTCTTCTATTTTAACCCCATAAAAAAACCATATGAAATTTTTCAAAGCGAACGGTCTTTTCTGATATTGCGAAATTGTTTGACCCAGCCGGATGGTTAGC
Source organism: Lucilia sericata (assembly GCF_015586225.1). Classification (NCBI taxonomy): domain Eukaryota; kingdom Metazoa; phylum Arthropoda; class Insecta; order Diptera; family Calliphoridae; genus Lucilia; species Lucilia sericata. The sequence goes on from NW_023994045.1 coordinate 567,528, forward strand.
AACGAGAATTATCATTGCCATAATGATTATGCAACAGATTTGGAAGGATCAAATTGATTGGGACGAAAACCTAAAACCTTAAATATTTGGCTTTCATTCTCAGACGATTACCCCAATATAGAACAAATAAAAATTCCCCGCTTTGTTGGTTATACTCCCTCATGCACCATTGAACTCCAAGGTTTTTGTAACGCCTCAGAGAAGGCATATGCTGCAACTTCATATATTCGAACCATAAACGAAAACAACCAGTCTCTTAATCAAGAAATCCCCAGAAAAAGTCCCTTACTCACATTAAATCCATTTATAGATTCTAATGGTAAAATGAGAATAAATGGAAGACTCGCACAATTTCCAATTCTATCGTATGAAGAGCGTTTTCCAAAGATTTTATCTTTTTCTGCTAGATTTACCCGTCTCTATCTTGAACTTCTACATAAATTTACGATTCATGGTGTCAATTCTTTATTTACTAGATTAGTGCGAATAGAATTTTGGGTGCCAAAAATTAAAAATTTAGTCAAGCATAAACAAAATCAGCAGCTGATAATCCCCCTGAAAGAATTTTTCTCTCGCGCCCTTTACAAATACAAGCCTTGACTTCATTCAATATAAAATCTTATGTAGGTCGAGGATGCAAAGTGCCTAAAGGATATGTTCTAGTATTTTGATGTATATTGATGTGTTCCAATGCGTAGGGTGATTTTGTAGCCATGCTAAGACAATTGTTGAGTGATCTTGTTGTTATTAAAAATGATAAACTCCCTCCCAATGAATGGCGACTTGGTCGTATAGAAAAGGTTTTTCCTGGACATGACAACAACATTAGAGTGGCGGAAATACGTACTTCTTCAGGCATATTGACTAGACCAATAACTAACAACACATTCTGATCAATCAAACTAATAATTCTCTCTTTCACAGCATAACGTCTGCCCACCATCGCCGAAATAGAAACTTGTCAACCGTTGAAATAAATCAAAGATCCCGAAATAGTTTACTACAACGCAATTATCAGCCTGACTGCAAATTATGCAAACGTGATCATCCATTACGAACATGCCGCATATTTATGAGTATGTCCATTATAGCTAGATTGAGGGTTGTCGAAAGGTTTATGTACTGCAAAATGGTCTGGTTCATAGCCATTGTCTATCTAGATGCCGCAGCTCTGAAAGGTGTTTCTACATTCGAGACCAGTGACTCGTGAGGTGAATGCAAATCCCGCTGTAAACTTGTTTAATTCGGATATATTGAGGCCATCTGTAATTATAAGGGTCAAATTAGGCGATGTTTGGGGTAACATTCGTTGTATTCTTAACCCATCTAGTGAAACCACGAAAATAGCTGAATTTCTGCGAAAACGATACTATCTGCCAATTGAAAGATCTGGTTTAAGGCGAATGTGCAAGCTAACATTTAAACCGCATTTTGTAGATGGACCTATGTAACCAATGAATTGCCCCAACCTTTACGAGAACGAAACCTTGATGAAGAAGTAGCGGACCAATACAAAAGCCTAACGAATATTGTATCTTTATGAATGTCGTATATTCCTTATTACAAATCCATGTATCTTTATTCGTTGTATAATGTCTATAATGAATTGCTATAAATATTTGCAAATAATTCCATTTCGCCCTAAGTTAAATTCCTATTTTTGTTTTAATCTAGAAACTATCTCTTATACCAACTCTAACCTTTCCAGCCGACCCCTTTGTGTGTTGCGTTAACGCAAGGGGCCGGGATGTTTAGGTCTAATATAAAAGATTATTCTTACACTCTCACAATTGATCTCATTGTTATTATCTCTTTTTATACCCTCCACCACCATCAGTGCACAGTGGGGCAGAATGGAAATTTTTTGGAAATAAATCTGGCATTTCTAAACGGCTGATCCGATCGGGATAAAATTTGGCGTGAGCGTAGCCAAGGAGCATTCGAGTTTATGTTTTGAAGATGAACCCTGCAGATACCCGAGGGACGGCGCTGTGGCGGCTCAAAGTAGGGTACCTACGACATGTAAAATTTTTAAACTCGTGCCATTTTTTGTTTTTCACCCAAATACAAAGATTTTTATATTTTGTGAAAGCGCTCGACGAGATCTTGAAAAAACATGCATGGACGTACTTATCTCTTATAATATCCGAGTTATAGGCATTTAAAAATTTAGTGATACAAAATTTACCATACCTTGGTCCGCCTTTTTTTGAATACCGGGCGTAATTTTGGGCCAAATGGACTCAATTCTTGTTAGTTAGACAACAAAATTTCCAATAATATACAAAAAATTTCAGATCAATATCGTTTACAGATTCAAAAATATACGTTTTTTAATTTAAAAATTCAAAAAATTTTAGATTTTTGCCGTTTTTTTGCCAAAAATGTGTCTTAACTCTTTTATTAATAAAATAAAATTTTCTTTAAGAACATAAAACAATTTTATAGTTTTCTAAAAGGTATCTTTACGCAGAACGCTTTGGGGTAAAAAACTTGTCCTATTTTTTGAAAATGTTGCCACTGCGTCCTTCCGAATATGACCTATTTTTTATCAAAACTTTAACTTTGGGCGACATGTTCTAAAATCCCAAAGCTGGGATCAGAAAACTGAAAGCAGTTTTGGAAACCTCAATATGTTTTATATTTACTCCAAAAGTATTTTCCCAGCCCTGAAAGAAATGTGGACCCTATGGGCAAAAATGTAAAAAATCCCATTTTTGGGATTTTCATTCCTATTATTGGGAATTGCGGGATGTCCTTTGACCTTTTCAATTTTTTTTGCATTTTCTTATTTGAAATGACAAATTTAACAAGCGTTGAAAATTTCATTGAGTTTTATTCATAAATAAAGATTTTGTCTTATATTACATATTTCAAAATTTTAATAGGGTCGCAGATAGCTACAACAATTTAGTCCATATTTATCCCTTAATATCATTTTTTAGTTAGATATGGAAATTCTCGACCCTTTTCAAGCCAATATCTCAATTACATTCAAAAATATGTTCATTTAAACCTGTGTCCTTTAATTTCATCTTTTTCATATTTTAATATTAAGTATGACAGAACATACATTTGGTGTTGAATAAAATATTTGGACAATTTTTAAAAATTATTTATAGTTAATTATTTTATTAACGACTATGTTAAGTACCATATTTAATAAATCTAAAATGAAGATTACATTAAAGTTAATGATGTGGAAGCTTGTATTGATATATCATCTTTGCTCGAAAACACAGCATCAAGAATTGTGTCAGACTTTTCAGAAGACCAACTAAGGAAAATTCATAACTATGATATTATCTTAATGTGACGGTTTATCAGCACTTCCAGAATACAAACAAGCTTGTGGAAGTCGGACATTAGCAGACTACAAAAGTGTATTTATGTCATCATTAGTGCCATTACGAATTCGTTCATATTCCCTTAATCCATCATCGTCAAGCATCGGAAATTCATTTGAAGATATATGGATCAATACAACTCCGGGTTCAAAAAAATTTTGTAGACCCATTGGATTTGAATATATAAAGGAGTCAAAGAAAACAACAAAAGATTTAGTGGAATATTTAAAAGATGAAAGTAGGTTGTAAGAATTAATTGTATTATGTTTAAGATAAACAGTTCAAATAAAAATAGCTATTATACTAACTGATGATATTGTATTAAATTGTGTTTTATATTTCGGTGGGCGGGAAAGGTGGTTTGTGTGGGGTGATTTAGGTGTTGTTGTGCGTGGCTCATAATAAAATTATAATTTTTTTATTGTATATACAATTTTATAGTCTTTAATAAAATAATTAACTAAATAATTTTTAAAAATTGTCCAAATATTTTATTCAACACCAAATGTATGTTCTGTCATACTTAATACTAGAATATGAAAAAGATGCAATTAAAGGACACAGGTTTAAATGAACATATTTTTGAATGTAATTGAGATATTGGCTTGAAATTTTTTGTAAAGGGTCGAGAATTTCCATATCTAACTAAAAAATGATATTAAGGGATAAATATGGACTAAATTGTTGTAGCTATCTGCGACCCTATTAAAATTTTGATATAAATCATAGTTTTAGAAATTAAACAAATATGTAATATATCACAAAATCTTTATTTATGAATAAAACTCAATGAAATTTTCAACGCTTGTTAAATTTGTCATTTCAAATAAGAAAATGCAAAAAAAAAAAATGAAAAGGTCAAAGGGCATTCCGCAATTCCCAAAAATAGGAATGAAAATCCCAAAAATGGGATTTTTTACATTTTTGCCCATAGGGTCCACATTTCTTTCAGGGCTGGGAAAATACTTTTGGAGTAAATATAAAAATATATAAAATATAAAACTGCTTTCAGTTTTCTGATCCCAGCTTTGGGATTTTAGAACATGTCGCCCAAAGTTGAAGTTTTGATAAAAAAATAGGTCATATTCGGAAGGACGCAGTGGCAACATTTTCAAAAAATAGGACAAGTTTTTTACGCCAAAGCGTTCTACGTAAAGAAACCTTTTAGAAAACTATAAAATTGTTATATGTTCTTAAAGAAAGTTTTATTTTATTAATAAAAGAGTTAAGACACATTTTTGGCAAAAAAAACGGCAAAAATCTAATTTTTTTTGAATTTTTAAATTAAAAAACGTATATTTTTGGATGTGTAAATGATATTGATCTGAAATTTTTTGTATATTATTGGAAATTTTGTTGTCTAACTAACAAGAAAAAATTGAGTCCATTTGGTCCAAAATTACGCCCGGTATTCAAAAAAAGCCGGACTAAGGTATGGTAAATTTTGTATCACTAAATTTTTAAATGCCTATAACTCGGATATTATAAGAGATAAGTAGTATGTCCAAGCATGTTTTTTCAAGATCTCGTCGAGCGCTTTCACAAAATCTTTGTATTTGGGTGAAAAACAAAAAAATGGCACGAGTTTAAAAATTTTACATGTCGTAGGTACCCTACTTTGAGCCGCCACAGCGCCGTCTCTGGGGCATCTGCAGGGTTCATCTTAAAAACTTAAACTCGAATACTCCTTGGCTACGCTCACGCCAAATTTTATCCCGATCGGATCAGCCGTTTAGAAATGCCAGATTTATTTCCAAAAAATTTCCATTCTGCCCCACTGTGCAGTGGTGATACAGGGTAGATATAAGTTTGTCATTCCGTGTGTAACACCAAGAAATATTCATCTGAGACCCAACAAAGTAAAACACGCTCACGTTAAAACGAAGCAATATAATTTAACCAAATTCACCCAAAATATTCATTATTATCCGGTACAGTTTGGTATTGAAAATTAGCAAAATCGGTTCCCATCGGGAAAAGATATGAATCAAAATTTAAAACAACTCCGAAAAAAAGGCATTTTTTATACATTCTAAAGTAATTTTCTCGAAAACTATGCAAGATAATTTCATGAAAGTCATCATACATTCGTTTCTACACAAGATCTTGATTCCTGCTGAAAGTTGCCAGAATCGGTCCATAATTTCATATACCTCCCATACAAAAGTACATATTCCCGGAAAATGAGTTTTTTGTTAATAACTTCCTTTAGAATGTTGATATCTTCACAAAATTTTACAAATTTTAATCTTATATCAATTGAATTCTTTAAAAGAAAATAAAATTTGGTACAAGTATTGCCCATATGCACAGAAATATTACTATGAAATTTTTTTCCGATCGGTCCATAATTGGTCGTAGCTCCCGTACAAGGTACCCTCCCGAAAATCACTTAAACGCGCATAACTCATTACTAAATCAAGATATCCATTTGGTACAAGTATTGCTCACATATACAGAAATATTATTATGGAAGTTTTTTCCGATCGGTCCATAATTGGTCATAGCTCCCATACAAGGTCCTCTCCCGAAAATCACTTAAACGCACATAACTCATTACAAAATATTGATATCCATACATTTAGTACAAATATTGCTCTTATATACATAAATTGCACTATAACAATGTTTTGCAATCGGTCCATATTTGGTCATAGCTCTCATACTAGGTCCCCTCCAGAAAATCACTTAAATGCACAATATTCATTGCCAAATAATGATATAGAACAGAATTTTGAATTTTTGTCTTTATATACATAATTGGTCATCGCTCCCATACAAGGTCCTTTTACGAAAATCTCTTAAACGCACATTACTCATTACCAAATAAATCTATTGATACAAAATTTGGCACAAATATTAGTTTGGTATACAAAAATTCTATTTCAAGATTTTTTCACGATCGGTCCATAACATGGGTGCGGTCGGTCCCATGCAAGTGTCCCTTCAGGAAAATTACTTATTACTAAATTACGATATAGATACAAAATTTTACTGAAATATAGCTTTTATGTACAGAAATCTTGCTTAAAGAATATTTTACGATCGGTCTAATATAAAAGATTATTCTTACACTCTCACAATTGATCTCATTGTTATTATCTCTTTTTATACCCTCCACCACCATCAGTGCACAGTGGGGCAGAATGGAAATTTTTTGGAAATAAATCTGGCATTTCTAAACGGCTGATCCGATCGGGATAAAATTTGGCGTGAGCGTAGCCAAGGAGTATTCGAGTTTAAGTTTTGAAGATGAACCCTGCAGATACCCCAGGGACGGCGCTGTGGCGGCTCAAAGTAGGGTACCTACGACATGTAAAATTTTTAAACTCGTGCCATTTTTTGTTTTTCACCCAAATAGAACGCTTTGGGGTAAAAAACTTGTCCTATTTTTTGAAAATGTTGCCACTGCGTCCTTCCGAATATGACCTATTTTTTATCAAAACTTCAACTTTGGGCGACATGTTCTAAAATCCCAAAGCTGGGATCAGAAAACTGAAAGCAGTTTTGGAAACCTCAATATGTTTTATATTTACTCCAAAAGTATTTTCCCAGCCCTGAAAGAAATGTGGACCCTATGGGCAAAAATGTAAAAAATCCCATTTTTGGGATTTTCATTCCTATTATTGGGAATTGCGGGATGCCCTTTGACCTTTTCAATTTTTTTTTTGCATTTTCTTATTTGAAATGACAAATTTAACAAGCGTTGAAAATTTCATTGAGTTTTATTCATAAATAAAGATTTTGTCTTATATTACATATTTCAAAATTTTAATAGGGTCGCAGATAGCTACAACAATTTAGTCCATATTTATCCCTTAATATCATTTTTTAGTTAGATATGGAAATTCTCGACCCTTTTCAAGCCAATATCTCAATTACATTCAAAAATATGTTCATTTAAACCTGTGTCCTTTAATTTCATCTTTTTCATATTTTAATATTAAGTATGACAGAACATACATTTGGTGTTGAATAAAATATTTGGACAATTTTTAAAAATTATTTATAGTTAATTATTTTATTAACGACTATTTTAAGTACCATATTTAATAAATCTAAAATGAAGATTACATTAAAGTTAATGATGTGGAAGCTTGTATTGATATATCATCTTTGCTCGAAAACACAGCATCAAGAATTGTGTCAGACTTTTCAGAAGACCAACTAAGGAAAATTCATAACTATGATATTATCTTAATGTGACGGTTTATCAGCACTTCCAGAATACAAACAAGCTTGTGGAAGTCGAACATTAGCAGACTACAAAAGTGTATTTATGTCATCATTAGTGCCATTACGAATTCGTTCATATTCCCTTAATCCATCATCGTCAAGCATCGGAAATTCATTTGAAGATATATGGATCAATACAACTCCGGGTTCAAAAAATTTTTGTAGACCCATTGGATTTGAATATATAAAGGAGTCAAAGAAAACAACAAAAGATTTAGTGGAATATTTAAAAGATGAAATAAATGCACTGGAGCCCATTTGCATAAAAATAAAGGAATTCTCTATTAACGTATCATATCAGCTAAACTTAACAATGATTGATGGAAAGGTCAGCAATGCCATAACAGAAACTTCTTCCTTCTGGAGATGCTCAATATGTAATGAGAAAAAGTCGCAATTCTCAAATATAAACAAAAGCAGAAGTATTAATGAAGAAGTCCTGTCTTTCGGAATTTCACCACTTCATGCCAGAATACGATTTTTGGATTACTTTTTACACATAGCATACGACCTCAAATATAGAAGTGTGCCAGAGAATCTTACTAAATCAACAAAAAATAATGAAGAATTGAAAAAACTGAGAGCTGCGGAAAAAAGCAGAATCCAAGAAGAATTTAAAGTTCAGATGGGATTAAACATCGACAAACCACTTCCAAGTTGCGGTAGTACAAATGGTAATACGGCGAGAAGGTTTTTTCGTGATTTTGAAATTACTTCAAAAATAACTGGAATCGACAAGGAGTTGCTTCGAAGAGTTAACACTATTTTAATGGCACTGAATAGTAAACATAAAATTAATGGAAATCGATTTGGGGAATATATATCTGAAATTTCTAAATTACTTGTATCTCTGTACCCATAGAGGGAACTAACACCAACAGTACACAAAGTATTGTGTCATGTTCAAATAATAATTTAATCGAATAATCTTCCACTTGGAGAGTTAACAGAAGAAGCCTAGGAACCGAGGTTTTAAGCGAGATTTTAAGCATGTTCAACTATTCAGCTCAACAAAATGCTCCAGGCAATCACAGAATGAAGATATTTTTAATATTTTACTTCTATCTTTTGATCCTGTTCTTTCAACTATGCGAAAAAGATGGATTTGTTATGAAACTCTATCATCTCAAAACAAGGAAGATTTAAAGGACTTATATTACCTTCTGGATATGTATACCGATATGACAGATTATTTTATAGAAAATAAGTAGTGTTAGGAATTAACTATATAAGTAGGTTGTAAGAATTAATTGTATTATGTTTAAGATAAACAGTTCAAATAAAAATAGCTATTATACTAACTGATGATATTGTATTAAATTGTGTTTTATATTTCGGTGGGCGGGAAAGGTGGTTTGTGTGGGGTGATTTAGGTGTTGTTGTGCGTGGCTCATAATAAAATTATAATTTTTTTATTGTATATACAATTTTATAGTCTTTAATAAAATAATTAACTAAATAATTTTTAAAAATTGTCCAAATATTTTATTCAACACCAAATGTATGTTCTGTCATACTTAATACTAGAATATGAAAAAGATGAAATTAAAGGACACAGGTCTAAATGAACATATTTTTGAATGTAATTGAGATATTGGCTTGAAATTTTTTGTAAAGGGTCGAGAATTTCCATATCTAACTAAAAAATGATATTAAGGGATAAATATGGACTAAATTGTTGTAGCTATCTGCGACCCTATTAAAATTTTGATATAAATCATAGTTTTAGAAATTAAACAAATATGTAATATATCACAAAATCTTTATTTATGAATAAAACTCAATGAAATTTTCAACGCTTGTTAAATTTGTCATTTCAAATAAGAAAATGCAAAAAAAAAAATGAAAAGGTCAAAGGGCATTCCGCAATTCCCAAAAATAGGAATGAAAATCCCAAAAATGGGATTTTTTACATTTTTGCCCATAGGGTCCACATTTCTTTCAGGGCTGGGAAAATACTTTTGGAGTAAATATAAAAATATATAAAATATAAAACTGCTTTCAGTTTTCTGATCCCAGCTTTGGGATTTTAGAACATGTCGCCCAAAGTTGAAGTTTTGATAAAAAAATAGGTCATATTCGGAAGGACGCAGTGGCAACATTTTCAAAAAATAGGACAAGTTTTTTACGCCAAAGCGTTCTACGTAAAAAACCTTTTAGAAAACTATAAAATTGTTATATGTTCTTAAAGAAAGTTTTATTTTATTAATAAAAGAGTTAAGACACATTTTTGGCAAAAAAAACGGCAAAAATCTAATTTTTTTTGAATTTTTAAATTAAAAAACGTATATTTTTGGATGTGTAAATGATATTGATCTGAAATTTTTTGTATATTATTGGAAATTTTGTTGTCTAACTAACAAGAAAAAATTGAGTCCATTTGGTCCAAAATTACGCCCGGTATTCAAAAAAAGCCGGACTAAGGTATGGTAAATTTTGTATCACTAAATTTTTAAATGCCTATAACTCGGATATTATAAGAGATAAGTAGTATGTCCAAGCATGTTTTTCAAGATCTCGTCGAGCGCTTTCACAAAATCTTTGTATTTGGGTGAAAAACAAAAAAATGGCACGAGTTTAAAAATTTTACATGTCGTAGGTACCCTACTTTGAGCCGCCACAGCGCCGTCTCTGGGGCATCTGCAGGGTTCATCTTAAAAACTTAAACTCGAATACTCCTTGGCTACGCTCACGCCAAATTTTATCCCGATCGGATCAGCCGTTTAGAAATGCCAGATTTATTTCCAAAAAATTTCCATTCTGCCCCACTGTGCAGTGGTGATACAGGGTAGATATAAGTTTGTCATTCCGTGTGTAACACCAAGAAATATTCATCTGAGACCCAACAAAGTAAAACACGCTCACGTTAAAACGAAGCAATATAATTTAACCAAATTCACCCAAAATATTCATTATTATCCGGTACAGTTTGGTATTGAAAATTAGCAAAATCGGTTCCCATCGGGAAAAGATATGAATCAAAATTTAAAACAACTCCGAAAAAAAGGCATTTTTTATACATTCTAAAGTAATTTTCTCGAAAACTATGCAAGATAATTTCATGAAAGTCATCATACATTCGTTTCTACACAAGATCTTGATTCCTGCTGAAAGTTGCCAGAATCGGTCCATAATTTCATATACCTCCCATACAAAAGTACATATTCCCGGAAAATGAGTTTTTTGTTAATAACTTCCTTTAGAATGTTGATATCTTCACAAAATTTTACAAATTTTAATCTTATATCAATTGAATTCTTTAAAAGAAAATAAAATTTGGTACAAGTATTGCCCATATGCACAGAAATATTACTATGAAATTTTTTTCCGATCGGTCCATAATTGGTCGTAGCTCCCGTACAAGGTACCCTCCCGAAAATCACTTAAACGCGCATAACTCATTACTAAATCAAGATATCCATTTGGTACAAGTATTGCTCACATATACAGAAATATTATTATGGAAGTTTTTTCCGATCGGTCCATAATTGGTCATAGCTCCCATACAAGGTCCTCTCCCGAAAATCACTTAAACGCACATAACTCATTACAAAATATTGATATCCATACATTTAGTACAAATATTGCTCTTATATACATAAATTGCACTATAACAATGTTTTGCAATCGGTCCATATTTGGTCATAGCTCTCATACTAGGTCCCCTCCAGAAAATCACTTAAATGCACAATATTCATTGCCAAATAATGATATAGAACAGAATTTTGAATTTTTGTCTTTATATACATAATTGGTCATCGCTCCCATACAAGGTCCTTTTACGAAAATCTCTTAAACGCACATTACTCATTACCAAATAAATCTATTGATACAAAATTTGGCACAAATATTAGTTTGGTATACAAAAATTCTATTTCAAGATTTTTTCACGATCGGTCCATAACATGGGTGCGGTCGGTCCCATGCAAGTGTCCCTTCAGGAAAATTACTTATTACTAAATTACGATATAGATACAAAATTTTACTGAAATATAGCTTTTATGTACAGAAATCTTGCTTAAAGAATATTTTACGATCGGTCTAATATAAAAGATTATTCTTACACTCTCACAATTGATCTCATTGTTATTATCTCTTTTTATACCCTCCACCACCATCAGTGCACAGTGGGGCAGAATGGAAATTTTTTGGAAATAAATCTGGCATTTCTAAACGGCTGATCCGATCGGGATAAAATTTGGCGTGAGCGTAGCCAAGGAGTATTCGAGTTTAAGTTTTGAAGATGAACCCTGCAGATACCCCAGGGACGGCGCTGTGGCGGCTCAAAGTAGGGTACCTACGACATGTAAAATTTTTAAACTCGTGCCATTTTTTGTTTTTCACCCAAATAGAACGCTTTGGGGTAAAAAACTTGTCCTATTTTTTGAAAATGTTGCCACTGCGTCCTTCCGAATATGACCTATTTTTTATCAAAACTTCAACTTTGGGCGACATGTTCTAAAATCCCAAAGCTGGGATCAGAAAACTGAAAGCAGTTTTGGAAACCTCAATATGTTTTATATTTACTCCAAAAGTATTTTCCCAGCCCTGAAAGAAATGTGGACCCTATGGGCAAAAATGTAAAAAATCCCATTTTTGGGATTTTCATTCCTATTATTGGGAATTGCGGGATGCCCTTTGACCTTTTCAATTTTTTTTTTTGCATTTTCTTATTTGAAATGACAAATTTAACAAGCGTTGAAAATTTCATTGAGTTTTATTCATAAATAAAGATTTTGTCTTATATTACATATTTCAAAATTTTAATAGGGTCGCAGATAGCTACAACAATTTAGTCCATATTTATCCCTTAATATCATTTTTTAGTTAGATATGGAAATTCTCGACCCTTTTCAAGCCAATATCTCAATTACATTCAAAAATATGTTCATTTAAACCTGTGTCCTTTAATTTCATCTTTTTCATATTTTAATATTAAGTATGACAGAACATACATTTGGTGTTGAATAAAATATTTGGACAATTTTTAAAAATTATTTATAGTTAATTATTTTATTAACGACTATTTTAAGTACCATATTTAATAAATCTAAAATGAAGATTACATTAAAGTTAATGATGTGGAAGCTTGTATTGATATATCATCTTTGCTCGAAAACACAGCATCAAGAATTGTGTCAGACTTTTCAGAAGACCAACTAAGGAAAATTCATAACTATGATATTATCTTAATGTGACGGTTTATCAGCACTTCCAGAATACAAACAAGCTTGTGGAAGTCGAACATTAGCAGACTACAAAAGTGTATTTATGTCATCATTAGTGCCATTACGAATTCGTTCATATTCCCTTAATCCATCATCGTCAAGCATCGGAAATTCATTTGAAGATATATGGATCAATACAACTCCGGGTTCAAAAAATTTTTGTAGACCCATTGGATTTGAATATATAAAGGAGTCAAAGAAAACAACAAAAGATTTAGTGGAATATTTAAAAGATGAAATAAATGCACTGGAGCCCATTTGCATAAAAATAAAGGAATTCTCTATTAACGTATCATATCAGCTAAACTTAACAATGATTGATGGAAAGGTCAGCAATGCCATAACAGAAACTTCTTCCTTCTGGAGATGCTCAATATGTAATGAGAAAAAGTCGCAATTCTCAAATATAAACAAAAGCAGAAGTATTAATGAAGAAGTCCTGTCTTTCGGAATTTCACCACTTCATGCCAGAATACGATTTTTGGATTACTTTTTACACATAGCATACGACCTCAAATATAGAAGTGTGCCAGAGAATCTTACTAAATCAACAAAAAATAATGAAGAATTGAAAAAACTGAGAGCTGCGGAAAAAAGCAGAATCCAAGAAGAATTTAAAGTTCAGATGGGATTAAACATCGACAAACCACTTCCAAGTTGCGGTAGTACAAATGGTAATACGGCGAGAAGGTTTTTTCGTGATTTTGAAATTACTTCAAAAATAACTGGAATCGACAAGGAGTTGCTTCGAAGAGTTAACACTATTTTAATGGCACTGAATAGTAAACATAAAATTAATGGAAATCGATTTGGGGAATATATATCTGAAATTTCTAAATTACTTGTATCTCTGTACCCATAGAGGGAACTAACACCAACAGTACACAAAGTATTGTGTCATGTTCAAATAATAATTTAATCGAATAATCTTCCACTTGGAGAGTTAACAGAAGAAGCCTAGGAACCGAGGTTTTAAGCGAGATTTTAAGCATGTTCAACTATTCAGCTCAACAAAATGCTCCAGGCAATCACAGAATGAAGATATTTTTAATATTTTACTTCTATCTTTTGATCCTGTTCTTTCAACTATGCGAAAAAGATGGATTTGTTATGAAACTCTATCATCTCAAAACAAGGAAGATTTAAAGGACTTATATTACCTTCTGGATATGTATACCGATATGACAGATTATTTTATAGAAAATAAGTAGTGTTAGGAATTAACTATATAAGTAGGTTGTAAGAATTAATTGTATTATGTTTAAGATAAACAGTTCAAATAAAAATAGCTATTATACTAACTGATGATATTGTATTAAATTGTGTTTTATATTTCGGTGGGCGGGAAAGGTGGTTTGTGTGGGGTGATTTAGGTGTTGTTGTGCGTGGCTCATAATAAAATTATAATTTTTTTATTGTATATACAATTTTATAGTCTTTAATAAAATAATTAACTAAATAATTTTTAAAAATTGTCCAAATATTTTATTCAACACCAAATGTATGTTCTGTCATACTTAATACTAGAATATGAAAAAGATGAAATTAAAGGACACAGGTCTAAATGAACATATTTTTGAATGTAATTGAGATATTGGCTTGAAATTTTTTGTAAAGGGTCAAGAATTTCCATATCTAACTAAAAAATGATATTAAGGGATAAATATGGACTAAATTGTTGTAGCTATCTGCGACCCTATTAAAATTTTGATATAAATCATAGTTTTAGAAATTAAACAAATATGTAATATATCACAAAATCTTTATTTATGAACAAAACTCAATGAAATTTTCAACGCTTTTTAAATTTGTCATTTCAAATAAGAAAATGCAAAAAAAAAATGAAAAGGTCAAAGGGCATCCCGCAATTCCCAAAAATAGGAATGAAAATCCCAAAAATGGGATTTTTTACATTTTTGCCCATAGGGTCCACATTTCTTTCAGGGCTGGGAAAATACTTTTGGAGTAAATAGAAAACATATTGAGGTTTCCAAAACTGCTTTCAGTTTTCTGATCCCAGCTTTGGGATTTTAGAACATGTCGCCCAAAGTTGAAGTTTTGATAAAAAATAGGTCATATTCGGAAGGACGCAGTGGCAACATTTTCAAAAAATAGGACAAGTTTTTTACGCCAAAGCATTCTACGTAAAGATACCTTTTAGAAAACTATAAAATTGTTATATGTTCTTAAAGAAAATTTTATTTTATTAATAAAAGAGTTAAGACACATTTTTTGCAAAAAAAACGGCAAAAATCTAAATTTTTTTGAATTTTTAAATTAAAAAACGTATATTTTTGGATGTGTAAATGATATTGATCTGAAATTTTTTGTATATTATTGGAAATTTTGTTGTCTAACTAACAAGAAAAAATTGAGTCCATTTGGTCCAAAATTACGCCCGGTATTCAAAAAAGGCGGACTAAGGTATGGTAAATTTTGTATCACTAAATTTTTAAATGCCTATAACTCGGATATTATAAGAGATAAGTAGTATGTCCAAGCATGTTTTTTCAAGATCTCGTCGAGCGCTTTCACAAAATCTTTGTATTTGGGTGAAAAACAAAAAAATGGCACGAGTTTAAAAATTTTACATGTCGTAGGTACCCTACTTTGAGCCGCCACAGCGCCGTCTCTGGGGCATCTGCAGGGTTCATCTTAAAAACTTAAACTCGAATACTCCTTGGCTACGCTCACGCCAAATTTTATCCCGATCGGATCAGCCGTTTAGAAATGCCAGATTTATTTCCAAAAAATTTCCATTCTGCCCCACTGTGCAGTGGTGATACAGGGTAGATATAAGTTTGTCATTCCGTGTGTAACACCAAGAAATATTCATCTGAGACCCAACAAAGTAAAACACGCTCACGTTAAAACGAAGCAATATAATTTAACCAAATTCACCCAAAATATTCATTATTATCCGGTACAGTTTGGTATTGAAAATTAGCAAAATCGGTTCCCATCGGGAAAAGTTATGAATCAAAATTTAAAACAACTCCGAAAAAAAAGGCATTTTTTATACATTCTAATGTAATTTTCTCGAAAACTATGCAAGATAATTTCATGAAAGTCATCATACATTCGTTTCTACACAAGATCTTGATTCCTGCTGAAAGTTGCCAGAATCGGTCCATAATTTCATATACCTCCCATACAAAAGTACATATTCCCGGAAAATGAGTTTTTTGTTAATAACTTCCGTTAGTATGTTGATATCTTCACAAAATTTTACAAATTGTACCGGATAATAATGAACATTTTGGGTGAATTTTGTTAATTTCCATTGCTTCGTTTTAACGTGAGCGTGTTTTATACAGACGGACGGATGGACATAGCTAAATCGACTCAGAATTTCATAAGGACCCAGAATATAAATACTTTGTTGGGTCTCAGATGAATATAACTAGTTAAATACGGTTAAATTGCTTTTAGGGGCAGGACCTAGTATGGGAGATATGACCAATTATAGACCGATCGTAAAATATTCTTTAAGCAAAATTTCTGTACATAAAAGCTATATTTCAGTAAAATTTTGTATCTATATCGTAATTTAGTAATAAGTAATTTTCCTGAAGGGACACTTGCATGGGACCGACCGCACCCATGTTATGGACCGATCGTGAAAAAATCTTGAAATAGAATTTTTGTATACCAAACTAATATTTGTGCCAAATTTTGTATCAATAGATTTATTTGGTAATGAGTAATGTGCGTTTAAGAGATTTTCGTAAAAGGACCTTGTATGGGAGCGATGACCAATTATGTATATAAAGACAAAATTTCAAAATTCTGTTCTATATCATTATTTGGCAATGAATATTGTACATTTAAGTGATTTTCTGGAGGGGACCTAGTATGAGAGCTATGACCAAATATGGACCGATTGCAAAACATTGTTATAGTGCAATTTATGTATATAAGAGCAATATTTGTACTAAATGTATGGATATCAATATTTTGTAATGAGTTATGTGCGTTTAAGTGATTTTCGGGAGAGGACCTTGTATGGGAGCTATGACCAATTATGGACCGATCGGAAAAAACTTCCATAATAATATTTCTGTATATGTGAGCAATACTTGTACCAAATGGATATCTTGATTTAGTAATGAGTTATGCGCGTTTAAGTGATTTTCGGGAGGGTACCTTGTACGGGAGCTACGACCAATTATGGACCGATCGGAAAAAAATTTCATAGTAATATTTCTGTGCATATGGGCAATACTTGTACCAAATTTTATTTTCTTTTAAAGAATTCAATTGATATCTTCACAAAATTTTACAAATTTTAATCTTATATCAATTGAATTCTTTAAAAGAAAATAAAATTTGGTACAAGTATTGCCCATATGCACAGAAATATTACTATGAAATTTTTTTCCGATCGGTCCATAATTGGTCGTAGCTCCCGTACAAGGTACCCTCCCGAAAATCACTTAAACGCGCATAACTCATTACTAAATCAAGATATCCATTTGGTACAAGTATTGCTCACATATACAGAAATATTATTATGGAAGTTTTTTCCGATCGGTCCATAATTGGTCATAGCTCCCATACAAGGTCCTCTCCCGAAAATCACTTAAACGCACATAACTCATTACAAAATATTGATATCCATACATTTAGTACAAATATTGCTCTTATATACATAAATTGCACTATAACAATGTTTTGCAATCGGTCCATATTTGGTCATAGCTCTCATACTAGGTCCCCTCCAGAAAATCACTTAAATGTACAATATTCATTGCCAAATAATGATATAGAACAGAATTTTGAAATTTTGTCTTTATATACATAATTGGTCATCGCTCCCATACAAGGTCCTTTTACGAAAATCTCTTAAACGCACATTACTCATTACCAAATAAATCTATTGATACAAAATTTGGCACAAATATTAGTTTGGTATACAAAAATTCTATTTCAAGATTTTTTCACGATCGGTCCATAACATGGGTGCGGTCGGTCCCATGCAAGTGTCCCTTCAGGAAAATTACTTATTACTAAATTACGATATAGATACAAAATTTTACTGAAATATAGCTTTTATGTACAGAAATTTTGCTTAAAGAATATTTTACGATCGGTCTATAATTGGTCATATCTCCCATACTAGGTCCTGCCCCTAAAAGCAATTTAACCGTATTTAACTAGTTATATTCATCTGAGACCCAACAAAGTATTTATATTCTGGGTCCTTATGAAATTCTGAGTCGATTTAGCTATGTCCATCCGTCCGTCTGTATAAAACACGCTCACGTTAAAACGAAGCAATGGAAATTAACAAAATTCACCCAAAATGTTCATTATTATCCGGTACAATTTGGTATTGAAAATCTGCGAAATCAGTCCAATAGGTTTAGAGATATGAGTAAAAATTTAAAAAAAAACTCCGAAAAAAATAAGCTTTTTTACACATTCCTATGCTATTTTCACAAAAACCGTCCAATGTAATTCCATGAAAATCATCACACATTTGTTTCTACACAAAAGCTTGATTTCTGTTGAAAATTGACGGAATCGGTCTACAATTTCATATACCTCCCATACAAATGTACATATTCCCGGAAAATGAGTTTATTGTTAATAACTTTCGTTGGAATGAAGATATCTTCACAAAATTTTACAAATTCAAGTTTTATGTCAATAGAAGTCACTCACTAAAACGCACATAACTCATTACTCAATTAAGAAAAAGATACCAGATTTGGCACAAATATTGATTTTGTATACATAAATATTACTGCAGAACTTTTTTTGGATCGGTCCACAATTGGTCATAGCTCCCATACAAGGTCCCCTCCCGAAAATCACTTAAAAGCACATAACTCATTACTAAATTAAGATATCCACACAAGATTTGCCACAAATATTGGTTTTAAATACATAAATATAATTGCAGAATATTTTTTGGATCTGTCCACAATTGGTCATAGCTCCCATACAAGGTCCCCTCCCGAAAATCACTTAAAAGCACATAACTCATTACTAAATTAAGATATCCGCACAAGATTTGGCACAAATATACTTTTGGAGTAAATATAAAACATATTGAGGTTTCCAAAACTGCTTTCAGTTTTCTGATCCCAGCTTTGGGATTTTAGAACATGTCGCCCAAAGTTGAAGTTTTGATAAAAAATAGGTCATATTCGGAAGGACGCAGTGGCAACATTTTCAAAAAATAGGACAAGTTTTTTACGCCAAAGCGTTCTACGTAAAGATACCTTTTAGAAAACTATAAAATTGTTATATGTTCTTAAAGAAAATTTTATTTTATTAATAAAAGAGTTAAGACACATTTTTTGCAAAAAAACGGCAAAAATCAAAATTTTTTTGAATTTTTAAATTAAAAAACGTATATTTTTGGATGTGTAAATGATATTGATCTGAAATTTTTTGTATATTATTGGAAATTTTGTTGTCTAACTAACAAGAAAAAATTGAGTCCATTTGGTCCAAAATTACGCCCGGTATTCAAAAAAGGCGGACTAAGGTATGGTAAATTTTGTATCACTAAATTTTTAAATGCCTATAACTCGGATATTATAAGAGATAAGTAGTATGTCCAAGCATGTTTTTTCAAGATCTCGTCGAGCGCTTTCACAAAATCTTTGTATTTGGGTGAAAAACAAAAAAATGGCACGAGTTTAAAAATTTTACATGTCGTAGGTACCCTACTTTGAGCCGCCACAGCGCCGTCTCTGGGGCATCTGCAGGGTTCATCTTAAAAACTTAAACTCGAATACTCCTTGGCTACGCTCACGCCAAATTTTATCCCGATCGGATCAGCTGTTTAGAAATGCCAGATTTATTTCCAAAAAATTTCCATTCTGCCCCACTGTGCAGTGGTGATACAGGGTAGATATAAGTTTGTCATTCCGTGTGTAACACCAAGAAATATTCATCTGAGACCCAACAAAGTAAAACACGCTCACGTTAAAACGAAGCAATATAATTTAACCAAATTCACCCAAAATATTCATTATTATCCGGTACAGTTTGGTATTGAAAATTAGCAAAATCGGTTCCCATCGGGAAAAGTTATGAATCAAAATTTAAAACAACTCCGAAAAAAAAAGGCATTTTTTATACATTCTAATGTAATTTTCTCGAAAACTATGCAAGATAATTTCATGAAAGTCATCATACATTCGTTTCTACACAAGATCTTGATTCCTGCTGAAAGTTGCCAGAATTGGTCCATAATTTCATATACCTCCCATACAAAAGTACATATTCCCGGAAAATGAGTTTTTTGTTAATAACTTCCGTTAGAATGTTGATATCTTCACAAAATTTTACAAATTTTAATCTTATATCAATTGAATTCTTTAAAAGAAAATAAAATTTGGTACAAGTATTGCCCATATGCACAGAAATATTACTATGAAATTTTTTTCCGATCGGTCCATAATTGGTCGTAGCTCCCGTACAAGGTACCCTCCCGAAAATCACTTAAACGCGCATAACTCATTACTAAATCAAGATATCCATTTGGTACAAGTATTGCTCACATATACAGAAATATTATTATGGAAGTTTTTTCCGATCGGTCCATAATTGGTCATAGCTCCCATACAAGGTCCTCTCCCGAAAATCACTTAAACGCACATAACTCATTACAAAATATTGATATCCATACATTTAGTACAAATATTGCTCTTATATACATAAATTGCACTATAACAATGTTTTGCAATCGGTCCATATTTGGTCATAGCTCTCATACTAGGTCCCCTCCAGAAAATCACTTAAATGTACAATATTCATTGCCAAATAATGATATAGAACAGAATTTTGAAATTTTGTCTTTATATACATAATTGGTCATCGCTCCCATACAAGGTCCTTTTACGAAAATCTCTTAAACGCACATTACTCATTACCAAATAAATCTATTGATACAAAATTTGGCACAAATATTAGTTTGGTATACAAAAATTCTATTTCAAGATTTTTTCACGATCGGTCCATAACATGGGTGCGGTCGGTCCCATGCAAGTGTCCCTTCAGGAAAATTACTTATTACTAAATTACGATATAGATACAAAATTTTACTGAAATTTAGCTTTTATGTACAGAAATTTTGCTTAAAGAATATTTTACGATCGGTCTATAATTGGTCATATCTCCAATACTAGGTCCTGCCCCTAAAAGCAATTTAACCGTATTTAACTAGTTATATTCATCTGAGACCCAACAAAGTATATATATTCTGGGTCCTTATGAAATTCTGAGTCGATTTAGCTATGTCCGTCTGTATAAAACACGCTCACGTTAAAACGAAGCAATGGAAATTAACAAAATTCACCCAAAATGTTCATTATTATCCGGTACAATTTGGTATTGAAAATCTGCGAAATCAGTCCAATAGGTTTAGAGATATGAGTAAAAATTTAAAAAAAAAACTCCGAAAAAAATAAGCTTTTTTTACACATTCCTATGCTATTTTCACAAAAACCGTCCAATGTAATTCCATGAAAATCATCACACATTTGTTTCTACACAAAAGCTTGATTTCTGTTGAAAATTGACGGAATCGGTCTACAATTTCATATACCTCCCATACAAATGTACATATTCCCGGAAAATGAGTTTATTGTTAATAACTTTCGTTGGAATGAAGATATCTTCACAAAATTTTACAAATTCAAGTTTTATGTCAATAGAAGTCACTCACTAAAACGCACATAACTCATTACTCAATTAAGAAAAAGATACCAGATTTGGCACAAATATTGATTTTGTATACATAAATATTACTGCAGAACTTTTTTTGGATCGGTCCACAATTGGTCATAGCTCCCATACAAGGTCCCCTCCCGAAAATCACTTAAAAGCACATAACTCATTACTAAATTAAGATATCCACACAAGATTTGCCACAAATATTGGTTTTAAATACATAAATATAATTGCAGAATATTTTTTGGATCTGTCCACAATTGGTCATAGCTCCCATACAAGGTCCCCTCCCGAAAATCACTTAAAAGCACATAACTCATTACTAAATTAAGATATCCGCACAAGATTTGGCACAAATATTGCCTTTAAATATATAAATATAACTGCAGAATATTTTTTGGATCGGTCCACAATTGGTCATAGCTCCCAAACAAGGTCACCTCCAGAAAATCACTTAAACGCACATAACTCATTACGAAATCAAGATATCCACACAAGATCGGTTCACAATTGGTCATAGCTCCCATAAACTCCCTCCCGAATAACACTTAAACGCATAAAACTCATTACTAGTAGAGATATCCACACAATATTTGGCAAAAATATTTCTTTTATATACATAAATATTATTGCAGAATTGTTTTTGGATCGGTCCACAATTGGTCTAAGCTCCCATACAATATCCCCTCCCGAAGATCACTTCAACGTACATTACTCATTACAAAATCACACAATATATTACTGTATATTTATTTCAGATCAGTCCACAATTGGTCATTGCTCCCATACCTTCAGAAAAACTTTTCAATTCATATAACTCATAACCGTGTTGCCACAACAAAATTTTTTTTGTAACCAAAATTCGAATAAAAAATAACCAAATTAAGAAAAAAGTAAACAAAATCATTTTTATTTGTTTCATGTTTACAATTCTTCCCATTTTATGTGCAGATTTTTAGATTTCGTTCGAAATTTGGGTTTAAGGGGTATATTTGACCAAATTATAATACCATGTAGCGGATGTTAGCATTACATTCATAACTTCAGCAATATTTGTAAACGTAATCTATCCCAATTATCCGACAAATTGACCAAAATTTAGAATTTAAGACGGTAAAATAAAAACTAGTATATAACATCATCTAGAAAATGTAAATAAAGATCTAAAAGTCATGGTGAGATAGTAGAAGTCAAATATCATGAGTATAAAATCTTTGCATATATCGCGATTATTGTTCGTCGTACGAGTTTAGATGTTATTACAACTTTTGTATACAATACAATTTCATTTTCCTTAGCTGTGTTACTTAAAAATATCAGTTGATTAATGGTGTCATTTTGTAAAACGAAACGAGTCTAACGTTAACGAAAATTTATGTTTTAAAAACATTTTGTATTTTGTAAAACGAATTCTAACATTATTTTCGTTTTAAGTAATAAAATTGTATTTTGTAAAACGAAAGTAAGCGTTTGAAAACGTTTCAAATGTTAAAATCAAACGTTGAAAAAATGTTATTCGTTTAAACAATTTTCAAGTTCGTATTTCAATGTTTAATTGCAAAAATGGTAAGTTTTTGTTAATAAACAAACATTTTATTGATATAATTAACTTTTTGATCTTTAGGCGAAAAAACAAACAACAAACGAACAATGGGAGTAAAAAAGTGAATGCGATCGGTTGAATGCAATCGGTCCACCACAAAGGGAAAGTAAAGAATGGAAAAAAGTAAGTGCTCTTGGATATTTTATAGCTTTCAAAATGTAAAGTTTTTTTCAGGTTTGGTGTGATCTAAGGACTCGTTTAAAGAAAAAATTAAGTGAAAATAAAGTAAGGGCGTCTAGAACAGGAGGAGGGATAAATATGCAAATACCACTTACAAGTGTGGAACAAGCTGCTGACTCTACGGAAATTTCTTTAGAAGTAGAAACGGAGGATCAACCACAAACAACTCAAAGTAAAAATAAAGAGGTACAAAAGAGAAAATGTTCTGGAGATTTAGGACCAAAGAAGCACTCAAAAGGCTTCGAACAAGAGAGTCTCGATTTATTAAAAGAGCAGAATAAAATACAAAACGAATCTGTTCAAGCAATAAAAGAGTTAGCAGACATTTTTAAAAAAATAGCAGAATCCTTAGACGTTTTAGCAAGTTGGGTAAGGTAGTTAAAGTCGTTTAACTTTTTATACCCACTATCAAAAAAAATGGGGGGTATATTGATTTTGTCATTCCGTGTGTAACACATCGAAATATTGTTCACAAACCCCATAAAGTATATAGTGACCCTATATTCAAAAAGTGCGAACTCAATTTTGGGCAAAGTGAGTTTCTGATGCAAAAGGATTCCTCATCCACGTCTGATATAAATTTGAAACCAAAAAAGTAATTTTTGCACTTTTAACAACAATTTTTGTTAATATGTTATCTCAAAGTTAAATTTTTATTGAAGAAAATAAGTGCTAACTTCCATACAAATTTTACAAAATTTTTTAAAACTTCAAATTTATTTTGTATATTAACAAGATGAACATGCTGAACACAAAACAGGTGAAGATTAATAAATTTAATGTATAGTTTATAAGATATGATCATTTATATTTTTGTATATAAAGCCAGTTTTAGACTTTAAATAATGTTTTTCCCAAAAATGCAAAGTTATTTCAGAAATCGTTTATAACATTAAGATCTATAATATTCTATGGTTGCAATTTAGAATTTTTATTATAAAAAAGTCTTTAAATGTGCAAATTATGGAGTATTATTAAAAAAAATATTGGTACTTTTTATATTCAAAAACTTTTCATAATTTAAAATATTTGTACTGAGAATAAGGAATAGTATACAAGCAGATATGCCATGAGTTTTTCTACTTAAATGGTGTAAATACATCTTATTGGACTTATTGGTTTGACTTATATCCCTTAAAAAAAAACATTTCATAAAATTATAAAATAACGCATATTATTAGAAGAAATTTTGTTCTATTCTTTGAACAAAACATGCTAACTTAGAACAAATATTTATTTTTTTGTCGACCAAATGTCGCTAAAATGTGCAAAATATTAAAATTTTTTTATAGGTAAGAATTAGTAAGTATGTTAAAAACGTATTATGGAAGAAATATTGTCTTTTAGTGCAATATTTCACGAATTAAATAGTTTTTTTGCTTTCCTGAAAATTAGTCTTTATTGATTTAGCACTTTTTGAATATAGGGTATCGATATATATTCTGGGACCTCGTAAGATTCTAAGACGATCTAGCTATGTCCGTCCGTCTGTCTGTTGTTGGCACGATAGCGTCCACAAAAAAAGAGATATTGAGATGAAATTTTCCCAAAATATTTTTTATTAATCAGAAATGTTTGGTATTGAAAATGGGCAAAATCGGTCAACGATTTCACATAGCCCCCATACAAATGTACCCCCCGGAATATTGTATAAAGAGCTTCAAACATTCACAAATTCGTTGTTTATGAAGCAAATATCACAAAATTTCGCATAGGTCAGTTTTTAGACTTCTGAAATAAAATTCTGAATTATGGCGGACATAGGACCATAATTGTCCCCTTTAGAAAATGACTAAAAAGCTGATTACTAGCTTAAAAATACGAATATAGCAATGAAATTCGACACACATAAGTTTCATGCGAGCCAATATCTCTCTTCCAAATTTTATGTGGATCGGTCCATAATTGACCCTACCCCCCATATAAGGTTCCCTTCAGAAAATGACTTTAACGCTCATTATTGGCGTAAAAATACGAGTATAGCGAAGAAATTTGACATAAGTTAGTATCTTAGGAGTCAAAACCTTTCCACCAATTTTTATGTGGATCGGTCCATAATTGACCCTACCCCCCATATAAGGTCCCCTCCATAAAATTACTTTAACGCTCATTACTGTCTTAAAAATACGACTATAGCGGTGAAACTTAACAGAAGTAAGTTTTATACTAGCCAAAACATCTCTACCAAATTTCATGTGGATCGGTCCATAATTGACCCTACCCCCCATATAAGGTTCCCTTCAGAAAATGACTTTAACGCTCATTATTGGCGTAAAAATACGAGTATAGCAAAGAAATTTGACATAAGTAAGTATCTTAGGAGCCAAAATCTTTCCACAAAATTTTATGTGGATCGGCCCATAATTGACCCTACCCCCGATATAAGGTCCCCTCCATAAAATTACTTTAACGCTCATTACAGGCTTAAAAATACGAGTACAGCGATAAAATTTTACAGATGTAAGTTTTATACGAGCCAAAATCTCTCTACCAAATTTTATGTGAATCGGTCTATAATTGATCCTACCCCCATAAAAGGTCCCCTTCAGAAAATGAGTATAGCAATGAAATTCTACTCAAGTAAGTTCCTTGCGATCCAAAATCTCTTAACCTAATTTTTTGTGGAACGGGCCTTAATTGACCCCCACATATAAGGTCCCCATCAGAAAAATAATTTAACGCTCATTACTGGCCTAAAAAAGGAGTAAAGCGATGAAATTTGATATAAACATGACCTGTATGAACCAAGATGGTTCTACAAAATTGTACGAGGATCGGTCTATAATAGAACATCCCCCATATAAGGCCCCTTCAGAAAATGACTTTAAAACGAAGTACTGGCTTAAAAATACTAGTAGATCAATGAAATTCGACATAAACTAGTTTTGTATGAGCTAACATCTCTCTACAAAATGTTGTGGGGGTCGGCCTATAATTGACCCTACCCCCATTTAATGTCCCCATCAGAAAAATACTTTAACGCTCATTACTGGCTTAAAAATTCGAGTACAGCGATGAAATTCGACACTGATAAGTTCTATAGAAACCGAATTTTCAATAGGCTTCGTCCTTGGGTCAAATAAAACGTGCGTGCCAAATTTCATCCAATTATCTTGAATATTGTGACCTATACCTTGCGCACAAGGTTTACATGGACAGCCAGCCAGCCGATTGGTATACTTTAAGGTGGGTCTAGGACGAGTATTTTTGTAAAGTGGTGTAGGGTATAAATATTACATGCTTTCTGCTATAATATTGTCTATAATGTCTGAACTAAATATAATCTTATTTATAATCTATACTAGTCAATAGTTTAACCACTAGTCTAATCTTAGATATAATCTAGTTTAGTCTATTATCTAGTCTATAAAGACTAGATAATAAACATTTTGTATTTTGTAAAACGAATTCCAACATTATTTTCGTTTTAAGTAATAAAATTGTATTTTGTAAAACGGAAGTAAGCGTTTGAAAACGTTTCAAATGTTAAAATCAAACGTTGAAACAATTTTATTCGTTTGAACAATTTTCAAGTTCCTATTTCAATGTTTAATTGCAAAAATGGTAAGTTTTTGTTAATAAACAATCATTTTATTGATATAATTAACTTTTTGATCTTTAGGCGAAAAAACAAACAACAAACGAACAATGGGAGTTAATTTTAGAACATATGAACAATAATCCAAATCTTGCTAGGGGTGTTCCTGTGTTTGGAAGCAACCGAAAAGAAATAGACGATTCTTGGGAACAGCTCACCCAAAAAGTAAATGCGATCGGTCCACCACAAAGGGAAAGTAAAGAATGGAAAAAAGTAAGTGCTCTTGGATATTTTATAGCTTTCAAAATGTAAAGTTTTTTTCAGGTTTGGTGTGATCTAAGGACTCGTTTAAAGAAAAAATTAAGTGAAAATAGAGTAAGGGCGTCTAGAACAGGAGGAGGGATAAATACGCAAATACCACTTACAAGTGTGGAACAAGCTGCTGACTCTACGGAAATTTCTTTAGAAGTAGAAACGGAGGATCAACCACAAACAACTCAAAGTAAAAATAAAGAGGCACAAAAGAGAAAATGTTCTGGAGATTTAGTTATTTTCTATAAAATAATCTGTCATATCGGTATACATATCCAGAAGGTAATATAAGTCCTTTAAATCTTCCTTGTTTTGAGATGATAGAGTTTCATAACAAATCCATCTTTTTCGCATAGTTGAAAGAACAGGATCAGAAGATAGAAGTAAACTATTAAAAATATCTTCATTCTGTGATTGCCTGGAGCATTTTCTTGTGCTGAATAGTTGAACATGCTTAAAATCTCGATTCCTCGCTTCCTGGGCTTCTTCTGTTAACTCTCCAAGTGGAAGAATATTCGATTCAATTATTATTTGACCATGACACAATACTTTGTGTACTGTTGATGTTAGTTCCCTCCATGGATACAGAGATACAAGTAATTTAGAAATTTCAGATGTATATTCCCCAAATCGATTTCCATTAATTTTATGTTTACTATTCAGTGCCATTAAAATAGTGTTAACTCTTCGAAGCAACTCCTTGTCGATTCCAGTTATTTTTGAAGTAATTTCAAAATCACGAAAAAACCTTCTCGCCGTATTACCGTCATTTGTACTAACGCAACTTAGAAGTGGTTTGTCGATGTTTAATCCCATCTGAACTTTAAATTGTTCTTGGATTCTGCTTTTTTCCGCAGCTCTCAGTTCTTTCAATTCTTCATTATTTTTTGTTGATTTAGTAAGATTCTCTGGCACACTTCTATATTTGAGGTCGTATGCTATATGTAAAAAGTAATCCAAAAATCGTATTCTGGCATGAAGTGGTGAAATTCCGAAAGACAGGACTTCTTCATTAATACTTCTGCTTTTGTTTATATTTGAGAATTGCGACTTTTTCTCATTACATATTGAGCATCTCCAGAAGGAAGAAGTCTGTTATGGCATTGCTGACCTTTCCATCAATCATTGTTAAGCTTAGCTGATATGATACGTTAATAGAGAATTCCTTTATTTGTATGCAAATGGGCTCCAGTGCATTTATTTCATCTTTTAAATATTCCACTAAATCTTTTGTTGTTTTCTTTGACTCCTTTATATATTAAAATCCAATGGGTCTACAAAAATTTTTTGAACCCGGAGTTGTATTGATCCATATATCTTCAAATGAATTTCCGATGCTTGACGATGATGGATTAAGGGAATATGAACGAATTCGTAATGGCACTAATGATGACATAAATACACTTTTGTAGTCTGCTAATGTCCGACTTCCACAAGCTTGTTTGTATTCTGGAAGTGCTGATAAACCGTCACATCCTCACTTACACATTAAGACAACATCACAGTTATGAATTTTCCTTAGTTGGTCTTCTGAAAAGTCTGACACAATTCTTGATGCTGTGTTTTCGAGCAAAGATGATATATCAATACAAGCTTCCACATCATTAACAGCAATAGGTGATGGTAGGATAGTTTGTTTTTTTCCTGGATCGCCTTGTATGATGGTAATATATTTCATGCAGAGCTTTCCTTAATATTTGGTACTTATTTCGACTGAGACCCAGTTCCAACATAAGCGCTATTGCTTCCTCTTCAGTAAAATTTGATTGTGATGTTGGAGTTGGTATACTTTCCACAATTCGCTTAAGTCGTTTTGGTGATGCATTAGGAAGAATAGTTGAAATATATACGACATCCATAGGTTGGTTTTCCTTTTTCAGCATTTCGTTAAATGTATCAGCAATTTCCTCATTTGAGATTGAAAAAAGTTTTTGTGTGACCCTCTTTTTTTTTGACCTTGAACATTAGTCTTCGTATGACTTGCAAGGCGCTCCTGTTGATGTGTTGTAAGTTGAGATTTCCGTAGTAGTTTCCATCCAACTACAAAATTTTAATCGAAATTTCTTTTGATTTCCATCCACAGACTTACTTTTTACATCAAAAATTTTAAAAAGCTTTCAATTTTTGATATGCCTGTTTTGTCTACTTTTCTACTATGTAGTTTTTATATAATTAGAAATGTCTTCAATTATTTCTGGCCCTTTT
This sequence comes from Lucilia sericata, assembly GCF_015586225.1. NCBI lineage: Eukaryota > Metazoa > Arthropoda > Insecta > Diptera > Calliphoridae > Lucilia > Lucilia sericata. Next base: position 596,868 of record NW_023994045.1, read on the forward strand.
GAAGATACACTCCATAAAACGGAACACAACTCTGTAATTCAGTCATTGATATTTCTTATTAGTGAATGAATCGAAATTATAATTGCCTCTATATTTTTACCTACATGATCATAAACGAAACAGAACGAAATGATCTGTCGAAAAAATTTAGGTAAAAAATAGTTATAAATTTTTGAAAATTTAAGCATAATAGGACCTTTCAATTATAAGGATAAGCAAACAAATAGAAAATAGGTAAATATAAGATTTAAATATGTTCTGTCATACTTAATACTAAAATATGAAAAAGATGAAAGATGAAATTAAAGGACACAGGTTTAAATGAACATATTTTTAAATGTAATTGAGATATTGGCTTGAAATTTTTTGTAAAGGGTCGAGAATTTCCATATCTAACTAAAAAATGATATTAAGGGATAAATATGGACTAAATTGTTGTAGCTATCTGCGACGCTACACTCAATGAAATTTTCAACGCTTATTAAATTTGTCATTTCAAATTGAAAAGGTCAAAGGGCATCCCGCAATTCCCAAAAATAGGAATGAAAATCCCAAAAATGGGATTTTTTACTTTTTTGCCCATACGGTCCACATTTCTTCCAGGGCTGGGAAAATACTTTTGGAGTAAATAGAAAACATATTGAGGTTTCCAAAACTGCTTTCAGTTTTCTGATCCCAGCTTTGGGATTTTAGAACATGTCGCCCAAAGTTGAAGTTTTGATAAAAAATAGGTCATATTCGGAAGGACACAGTGGCAACATTTTCAAAAAATGGGACAAGTTTTTTACGCTAAAGCGTTCTGCGTAAAGATACCTTTTAGAAAACTATAAAATTGTTATATGTTCTTAAAGAAAATTTTATTTTATTAATAAAAGAGTTAAGACACATTTTTGGCAAAAAAACGGCAAAAATCTAAAATTTTTTGAATTTTTAAATTAAAAAACGTATATTTTTGAATCTGTAAACGATATTGATCTGAAATTTTTTTTGCATATTATTGGAAATTTTGTTGTCTAACTAACAAGAAAAAATTGAGTCCATTTGGCCCAAAATTACGCCCGGTATTCAAAAAAAGGCGGACCAAGGTATGGTAAATTTTGTATCACTAAATTTTTAAATGCCTATAACTCGGATATTATAAGAGATAAGTAGTATGTCCAAGCATGTTTTTTCAAGATCTCGTCGAGCGCTTTCAGAAAATATAAAAATCTTTGTATTTGGGTGAAAAACCAAAAAAATGGTACGAGTTTAAAAATTTTACATGTCGTAGGTACCCTACTTTGAGCCGCCACAGCGCCCCGTCCCTGGGGCATCTGCAGGGTTCATCTTCAAAACTTAAACTCGAATACTCCTTGGCTACGCTCACGCCAAATTTTATCCCGATCGGATCAGCCGTTTAGAAATGCCAGATTTATTTCCAAAAAATTTCCATTCTGCCCCACTGTGGACTGTGACAAACAAGTAAGAAAATCATTTCCTATACTATGTTGGTAACTGCCGCTGCCTAAAAATCTGAGAAAAGCTGCCAATTTTATTTTAGGGTGAATGGCTGTACCTCTATTGCCTTTAACAACGTGTGGCTCGATGTCTTCATAAATTTGAAGGAAGGTTTCCTTGTTGAGTCGAAAATAAAAGCAAAACCTAAGGAAACATACAAAACCTATTATATTCGGCAATAATAATTATGAACCCACCATCAAAATATGTATCGTATGGGATACTGGATTCCTTCAAGAATCCAGAATATATGACAAAATCAAAATGCATCCATGTTTTTAATGGTGGCTGAAAATTATAATCATACTTACTGTTGGTCGGGTATATCTAAAAAATCATTTGAGTCCCTCAGAGGTCGTCGCTGAACTCTTATTTGTTTGTTTTTTTGCAAATAAATATTTGTTAAAATCACAAAACTCATTTTGATATTAAAATAAAACAAAAAATTTAATTTCTGTTAAATTATTTTTCATTAAACTGACACATATTACGAAGCTTCATGACTTGGCAGCACATAAAATTCATGATTGTAAACGAAAACAACTTAACGTTTTATAAAATACAAATTTTAATAATTTTCGTTACTTTCACAAACGCTTAACGAAAATTCGTTTCGTTTTACAAAATGGCACCATAATACTTTAAAGATATTGTGATACTATTCTTGCATCAATTAGCAGAAAATACTTTACTAATTCTTATTAAATCATTTATCTTAGAATTTCGGCAAATTAGCACAGTATCTGTTTATGCAAAATTTCAGATAGGTATAGAAGTTGCAATTATACTTTAAATTTTAAATTTAATTTGAAGGACATAATCTACTAAGTACGTAGACTATTCCCACCAAATTCCATAAAAATCGAAATGCGAAATACAGCCTACTTCGTTTTTTCATATAATTATCGCCAGTTCTTTACATAAAAAGTTCCAATAGAAATATTAAAGGAAGGACGGACGAGTTTGAATCGACCAAAAAAGTGATTTTAAGTTCATAACGCTCATTACTGGCCTAAAAAAGGAGTAAAGCGATGAAATTTGATATAAACATGACCTGTATGAACCAAGATGGTTCTACAAAATTGTACGAGGATCGGTCTATAATAGAACATCCCCCATATAAGGCCCCTTCAGAAAATGACTTTAAAACGAAGTACTGGCTTAAAAATACTAGTAGATCAATGAAATTCGACATAAACTAGTTTTGTATGAGCTAACATCTCTCTACAAAATGTTGTGGGGGTCGGCCTATAATTGACCCTACCCCCATTTAATGTCCCCATCAGAAAAATACTTTAACGCTCATTACTGGCTTAAAAATTCGAGTACAGCGATGAAATTCGACACTGATAAGTTCTATAGAAACCGAATTTTCAATAGGCTTCGTCCTTGGGTCAAATAAAACGTGCGTGCCAAATTTCATCCAATTATCTTGAATATTGTGACCTATACCTTGCGCACAAGGTTTACATGGACAGCCAGCCAGCCGATTGGTATACTTTAAGGTGGGTCTAGGACGAGTATTTTTGTAAAGTGGTGTAGGGTATAAATATTACATGCTTTCTGCTATAATATTGTCTATAATGTCTGAACTAAATATAATCTTATTTATAATCTATACTAGTCAATAGTTTAACCACTAGTCTAATCTTAGATATAATCTAGTTTAGTCTATTATCTAGTCTATAAAGACTAGATAATAAACATTTTGTATTTTGTAAAACGAATTCCAACATTATTTTCGTTTTAAGTAATAAAATTGTATTTTGTAAAACGGAAGTAAGCGTTTGAAAACGTTTCAAATGTTAAAATCAAACGTTGAAACAATTTTATTCGTTTGAACAATTTTCAAGTTCCTATTTCAATGTTTAATTGCAAAAATGGTAAGTTTTTGTTAATAAACAATCATTTTATTGATATAATTAACTTTTTGATCTTTAGGCGAAAAAACAAACAACAAACGAACAATGGGAGTTAATTTTAGAACATATGAACAATAATCCAAATCTTGCTAGGGGTGTTCCTGTGTTTGGAAGCAACCGAAAAGAAATAGACGATTCTTGGGAACAGCTCACCCAAAAAGTAAATGCGATCGGTCCACCACAAAGGGAAAGTAAAGAATGGAAAAAAGTAAGTGCTCTTGGATATTTTATAGCTTTCAAAATGTAAAGTTTTTTTCAGGTTTGGTGTGATCTAAGGACTCGTTTAAAGAAAAAATTAAGTGAAAATAGAGTAAGGGCGTCTAGAACAGGAGGAGGGATAAATACGCAAATACCACTTACAAGTGTGGAACAAGCTGCTGACTCTACGGAAATTTCTTTAGAAGTAGAAACGGAGGATCAACCACAAACAACTCAAAGTAAAAATAAAGAGGCACAAAAGAGAAAATGTTCTGGAGATTTAGTTATTTTCTATAAAATAATCTGTCATATCGGTATACATATCCAGAAGGTAATATAAGTCCTTTAAATCTTCCTTGTTTTGAGATGATAGAGTTTCATAACAAATCCATCTTTTTCGCATAGTTGAAAGAACAGGATCAGAAGATAGAAGTAAACTATTAAAAATATCTTCATTCTGTGATTGCCTGGAGCATTTTCTTGTGCTGAATAGTTGAACATGCTTAAAATCTCGATTCCTCGCTTCCTGGACTTCTTCTGTTAACTCTCCAAGTGGAAGAATATTCGATTCAATTATTATTTGACCATGACACAATACTTTGTGTACTGTTGATGTTAGTTCCCTCCATGGATACAGAGATACAAGTAATTTAGAAATTTCAGATGTATATTCCCCAAATCGATTTCCATTAATTTTATGTTTACTATTCAGTGCCATTAAAATAGTGTTAACTCTTCGAAGCAACTCCTTGTCGATTCCAGTTATTTTTGAAGTAATTTCAAAATCACGAAAAAACCTTCTCGCCGTATTACCGTCATTTGTACTAACGCAACTTAGAAGTGGTTTGTCGATGTTTAATCCCATCTGAACTTTAAATTGTTCTTGGATTCTGCTTTTTTCCGCAGCTCTCAGTTCTTTCAATTCTTCATTATTTTTTGTTGATTTAGTAAGATTCTCTGGCACACTTCTATATTTGAGGTCGTATGCTATATGTAAAAAGTAATCCAAAAATCGTATTCTGGCATGAAGTGGTGAAATTCCGAAAGACAGGACTTCTTCATTAATACTTCTGCTTTTGTTTATATTTGAGAATTGCGACTTTTTCTCATTACATATTGAGCATCTCCAGAAGGAAGAAGTCTGTTATGGCATTGCTGACCTTTCCATCAATCATTGTTAAGCTTAGCTGATATGATACGTTAATAGAGAATTCCTTTATTTGTATGCAAATGGGCTCCAGTGCATTTATTTCATCTTTTAAATATTCCACTAAATCTTTTGTTGTTTTCTTTGACTCCTTTATATATTAAAATCCAATGGGTCTACAAAAATTTTTTGAACCCGGAGTTGTATTGATCCATATATCTTCAAATGAATTTCCGATGCTTGACGATGATGGATTAAGGGAATATGAACGAATTCATAATGGCACTAATAATGACATAAATACACTTTTGTAGTCTGCTAATGTCCGACTTCCACAAGCTTGTTTGTATTCTGGAAGTGCTGATAAACCGTCACATCCTCACTTACACATTAAGACAACATCACAGTTATGAATTTTCCTTAGTTGGTCTTCTGAAAAGTCTGACACAATTCTTGATGCTGTGTTTTCGAGCAAAGATGATATATCAATACAAGCTTCCACATCATTAACAGCAATAGGTGATGGTAGGATAGTTTGTTTTTTTCCTGGATCGCCTTGTATGATGGTAATATATTTCATGCAGAGCTTTCCTTAATATTTGGTACTTATTTCGACTGAGACCCAGTTCCAACATAAGCGCTATTGCTTCCTCTTCAGTAAAATTTGATTGTGATGTTGGAGTTGGTATACTTTCCACAATTCGCTTAAGTCGTTTTGGTGATGCATTAGGAAGAATAGTTGAAATATATATGACATCCATAGGTTGGTTTTCCTTTTTCAGCATTTCGTTAAATGTATCAGCAATTTCCTCATTTGAGATTGAAAAAAGTTTTTGTGTGACCCTCTTTTTTTTTGACCTTGAACATTAGTCTTCGTATGACTTGCAAGGCGCTCCTGTTGATGTGTTGTAAGTTGAGATTTCCGTAGTAGTTTCCATCCAACTACAAAATTTTAATCGAAATTTCTTTTGATTTCCATCCACAGACTTACTTTTTACATCAAAAATTTTAAAAAGCTTTCAATTTTTGATATGCCTGTTTTGTCTACTTTTCTACTATGTAGTTTTTATATAATTAGAAATGTCTTCAATTATTTCTGGCCCTTTTGAAGATACACTCCATAAAACGGAACACAACTCTTCGTACTTTAATGTAATCTTCATTGTAGATTTATTAAATATGGTACTTAAAATCTGAGAAGTTTACTTATATACCAATTTTTGTCGTTTCCGATTCAGGTATTCCAAAGTAAGAATTACGAATTGTCTACCTATTAACATTTAGGACTATATTACTATAACCTGTAATTCAGTCATTGATATTTCTTATTAGTGAATGAATCGAAATTATAATTGCCTCTATATTTTTACCTACATGATCATAAACGAAACAGAACGAAATGATCTGTCGAAAAAATTTAGGTAAAAAATAGTTATAAATTTTTGAAAATTTAAGCATAATAGGACCTTTCAATTATAAGGATAAGCAAACAAATAGAAAATGGGTAAATATAAGATTTAAATATGTTCTGTCATACTTAATACTAAAATATGAAAGATGAAATTAAAGGACACAGGTTTAAATGAACATATTTTTAAATGTAATTGAGATATTGGCTTGAAATTTTTTGTAAAGGGTCGAGAATTTCCATATCTAACTAAAAAATGATATTAAGGGATAAATATGGACTAAATTGTTGTAGCTATCTGCGACGCTACACTCAATGAAATTTTCAACGCTTATTAAATTTGTCATTTCAAATTGAAAAGGTCAAAGGGCATCCCGCAATTCCCAAAAATAGGAATGAAAATCCCAAAAATGGGATTTTTTACTTTTTTGCCCATACGGTCCACATTTCTTCCAGGGCTGGGAAAATACTTTTGGAGTAAATAGAAAACATATTGAGGTTTCCAAAACTGCTTTCAGTTTTCTGATCCCAGCTTTGGGATTTTAGAACATGTCGCCCAAAGTTGAAGTTTTGATAAAAAATAGGTCATATTCGGAAGGACACAGTGGCAACATTTTCAAAAAATGGGACAAGTTTTTTACGCTAAAGCGTTCTGCGTAAAGATACCTTTTAGAAAACTATAAAATTGTTATATGTTCTTAAAGAAAATTTTATTTTATTAATAAAAGAGTTAAGACACATTTTTGGCAAAAAAACGGCAAAAATCTAAAATTTTTTGAATTTTTAAATTAAAAAACGTATATTTTTGAATCTGTAAACGATATTGATCTGAAATTTTTTTGTATATTATTGGAAATTTTGTTGTCTAACTAACAAGAAAAAATTGAGTCCATTTGGCCCAAAATTACGCCCGGTATTCAAAAAAAGGCGGACCAAGGTATGGTAAATTTTGTATCACTAAATTTTTAAATGCCTATAACTCGGATATTATAAGAGATAAGTAGTATGTCCAAGCATGTTTTTTCAAGATCTCGTCGAGCGCTTTCAGAAAATATAAAAATCTTTGTATTTGGGTGAAAAACCAAAAAAATGGTACGAGTTTAAAAATTTTACATGTCGTAGGTACCCTACTTTGAGCCGCCACAGCGCCCCGTCCCTGGGGCATCTGCAGGGTTCATCTTCAAAACTTAAACTCGAATACTCCTTGGCTACGCTCACGCCAAATTTTATCCCGATCGGATCAGCCGTTTAGAAATGCCAGATTTATTTCCAAAAAATTTCCATTCTGCCCCACTGTGGACTGTGACAAACAAGTAAGAAAATCATTTCCTATACTATGTTGGTAACTGCCGCTGCCTAAAAATCTGAGAAAAGCTGCCAATTTTATTTTAGGGTGAATGGCTGTACCTCTATTGCCTTTAACAACGTGTGGCTCGATGTCTTCATAAATTTGAAGGAAGGTTTCCTTGTTGAGTCGAAAATAAAAGCAAAACCTAAGGAAACATACAAAACCTATTATATTCGGCAATAATAATTATGAACCCACCATCAAAATATGTATCGTATGGGATACTGGATTCCTTCAAGAATCCAGAATATATGACAAAATCAAAATGCATCCATGTTTTTAATGGTGGCTGAAAATTATAATCATACTTACTGTTGGTCGGGTATATCTAAAAAATCATTTGAGTCCCTCAGAGGTCGTCGCTGAACTCTTATTTGTTTGTTTTTTTGCAAATAAATATTTGTTAAAATCACAAAACTCATTTTGATATTAACGAAAACAACTTAACGTTTTATAAAATACAAATTTTAATAATTTTCGTTACTTTCACAAACGCTTAACGAAAATTCGTTTCGTTTTACAAAATGGCACCATAATACTTTAAAGATATTGTGATACTATTCTTGCATCAATTAGCAGAAAATACTTTACTAATTCTTATTAAATCATTTATCTTAGAATTTCGGCAAATTAGCACAGTATCTGTTTATGCAAAATTTCAGATAGGTATAGAAGTTGCAATTATACTTTAAATTTTAAATTTAATTTGAAGGACATAATCTACTAAGTACGTAGACTATTCCCACCAAATTCCATAAAAATCGAAATGCGAAATACAGCCTACTTCGTTTTTTCATATAATTATCGCCAGTTCTTTACATAAAAAGTTCCAATAGAAATATTAAAGGAAGGACGGACGAGTTTGAATCGACCAAAAAAGTGATTTTAAGTTCATGGATGCACCAAAAGGAGAGAGAAGATTCATTATACACGGTGTTAGATTGACTAGTGTAAATAAAATAATATTACGGTGTTCTTATGATTTAAATCAACTCATTTAATATGTGGAAAACTCATAGGTACTTTTGCTAAATCCTAACCAATTAAGATATCGAAAAATACCCTTGTGCACATAAGTATAACCAGTACATGTACAAATTGCAGTAATAAAAAAATTTCGAATAGTAAAAAAAAATTCCACATATTACCAAAATTCAAAACAGGACGATATTTATATTTACATAGTTGATTTAAAACTAGAGATAAAAGAATTTTTTTTTTAATTTTATTTTTAGTATAAAAGCAAACAGCATTTAGTTCAATTCTTTGCAAAAAATAACCAAAACGAAAAAATAATTCACATGTACACATGCAAAATAAAAATAACCAATTTTGGTTAATAATAACCAAAGTGGCAACACTGCTCATAACCAAGTAATGATATCCATACAAAATTTGGAAGAAATATTACTTTTATACACAGAAAAGATACAGAATTTTTTTTTTCGATCGGTCTACTTTTATATACAGAAATGATACTGTAAAATTTTTTACGGTCAGTTCCGAAAATCCCATTAATGTATATCATTCATTACCAAATAATGGTATCCTTACAAAATTTGGCACAAATATTAGTTTTGTGTACAAAAATTATATTTCAAGATTTTTTTCAATATCGGTTCATAATATGGGTGCGGACCGATCGCAAGGTCCCCATCTCAAAATCACTTAAACATACATTACTTATTACCAAATAACGATATAGATACACAATTGGATTGAAATAAAACTTTTTATACAGAAATGTTCCTTTACGATCTGTCTTTAAGTGGTCATATCTCCCATACTAAGTTCTTTTCGGAAAATAATTATCTTTAAACAATCTGTCGAATCTTATATACCCTCCAACAAAAATTATAAGTACACGGTTGATTTTATTTTTAAATGTTAGAAAATTGTTTTCAAAATCCTAAATAATTGCATTTTATTACGTACCTATTTTAATTGACTTAAACAATAATGTAAATTATACAACGGTACCTTAGGATAAGTAACAATTTCAATAACGTATATAACAAGAATTTGGAAGAATTTATTATTTTATGGCCTACCTGTTATTAAAATAGAAATTATAAGACAGGTAGTTAAGACATATTGGCAATATAATGGGTGATATTTTATGACCTAGTTATTGTCTTTCGTCCTTACAGGTATAAAACAGGTAATTATACTACCGCGAATTTAAGTAACAACAATTATAACAGGTAGTTCCTAATTATATTTCAATTTACGTATTTAAGTGAAAGGGAAAATGAATACGGGTTAGTCTAAATTAGAAAGCTTAAGTGAAAGGAGTTCATATAATATAAAACAGAATTAAAAACTTTTTAAGTGAAAGGCCTTATTCTGTTTCAAACGGTGTCTAAATTAGATTTTTTAAAAATTTAAACAATTTATATACAAAATCGTAAGTAATAAACAAATTTCTTTAAGTAAATGTAAATACATATTAATATTTACTTACTTACATTTTCATAGCTGTAATCGAAATAAACATGCCAAAACTACGAAAGCAGTCGTCTGAACAACGTAGACAATGAGTGCGTGAAGCTGGATTAAATTACCATGAGCGTAATTGAGAAGCTCATAGATTGCAAAATTCTCACGTATGGCTTCCCTTCGACAAAATGAAGAATATCGTAAAAGTGAACGTCTTAGGGACCGTATAGCACGATCGTTACGTCGGGGAAATTCAGCTGAGAATTTTCGTGCAGCAGAAAAGCAACGTGATCTAGTAGCACACTCTTCTCGTCGAGAGGATCCAGACTATCGGTCTGAGGAACAAGCAAGGGATACACTGAAGCAATCTTTACGACGAGAAGATGACAATTTTCGTACAGCAGAGAGACAGCGTGATGCAGTAGCACACTCTTCACGTCGCGAGAATCATGTGTATCGAGCAGAAGAACAAGCTAGGGATACATTACAACACTCTTCACGTCGCGAGAATCCTATGTATCGAGCAGAAGAACAAACTAGGAATACATTCAACACTCTTCACGTCGCGAGAATCCTGTGTATCGAGCAGAATAACAAGCTAGGAATACATTACAACACTCTTTACGTCGCGAGGATCCTGTGTATCGAGCCGTGGAACAAGTGAGGAACACACAAGAACATTCTTCACGTCGAAATAATCCTACATACAGAGAAACCGAACAAGTACGAAACACGTTGGAGCATTCACAGAGACGAGAAAATCCTAACTATCGCTAAAGGGAACAGGAAAGGGACACCATTACACACATTTCGAGAAGGTCAAATCCAGCAGAGAGACAGCGTGATGCAGTAGCACACTCTTCACGTCGCGAGAATCATGTGTATCGAGCAGAAGAACAAGCTAGGGATACATTACAACACTCTTCACGTCGCGAGAATCCTATGTATCGAGCAGAAGAACAAGCTAGAAATACATTACAACACTCTTTACGTCGCGAGGATCCTGTGTATCGAGCCGTGGAACGAGTGAGGAACACACAAGAACATTCTTCACGTCGAAATAATCCTACATACAGAGAAACCGAACAAGTACGAAACACGTTGGAGCATTCACAGAGACGAGAAAATCCTAACTATCGCTAAAGGGAACAGGAAAGGGACACCATTACACACATTTCGAGAAGGTCAAATCCTATTTTGCGGGCTGCAGAACAAAGACGGATCACAATTTCCAGGCGAGAATCGAGGATGTTATCACAAATGAGCATGGAAATCACCAATCAAATGCGCAATGTTCGGGTAAGATTACACCGGATAAATCCTTTAAATCGGAACAGGGAAAATAGGCAAAATCTCTCCCCCGTATCCAGAATGGAAGTATTAACTGCTGACGCTCTTAGACATACTCGTAGGATTTTGGAAGAATTTAACAATAATGTTAAAAAAGGACCAACTGAGGTGTGCGTTTGTTGTGGAGGATTGTGGTTTCCCAATCAGATGAGTACTCTTAACGTTTTCAGTTATCCTAGCATACCGCAGGTATTTTTCTTGTCTAGCGTATTTCCTTCAGAAAATAACATATATACATTTTGTAGTACGTGCTTAAAAATCGTCAAGGGTGGAAAAGTTCCTACTATATGTCTGAATAATGGATTACATTTTCCAGTAATTCCAAATCAATTAAAAGGTCTAACGGCTTTAGAAGAAAGGTTCGTGGCGCCGAGAATTCCCTTTATGAGAATTGTTTCATCGGGATATAATCGTCAATGTGTTGTTAATGTCCCCATACAAGTGGATAGGGTGGTACATGTCCTTCCGAGAACTTTCAATCAAACTGAAGTAATTCAGGTTCACCTTAAGCGTCGATTAGAATATAATCATAGCTTTATGACGGAAACAATTCGTCCTGCTAAAGTCTTCGAGGCAATTCGTTATTTAATAAATACAGAATTGTATCAAAAACATGAAATTTCTATAGATGAATGGTTACAAAATGTGGGATTATCTGAAGAAGTTCCATTTTTGGCAAATGTAGAGGATCAGGAACTAGTTCAAAATTTAACAGGTGCAAATAATGAAATAGATGTAGTTGAAAAATGTAATCCTCAAGAAACACTGCTGGATAATATTCCCATGGAGAATATTCCATTAAGCAGAATTTCTATTGCTCCAGGTGAAGGAAAGCGGCCACTGGATATGCTCATGGAAGAAGATGCCGAAGAGTTATCATTTCCAACTATATATTGTGGTATTAAAAGAGTGTGTGAAGCTTCAGTGGCCAAAGTTATAAGGTCTGAAATTCGTCGCTATGACAGGAGATGCGCTCGAGTTGATAAGGTACTATATTCTTACAAAAAACTTGAATTATATAAAATTAAGAATAGTATCTCAACATGTTTACGCAAAAAGGTTACATCCAATCGTCACACAGCCAGGGATATGTGGGACGATAACTACATACATAACCTGGTACAACATGACGAAGGATACCATATACTTAAAGGTATTAGGTCTTCTCCAGCTCATTGGGAAGGAGAGAAAAAGAAAGTAATGGCAATGATTCGACAATTTGGACTTCCAACCTTTTTTATAACACTTTCCGCAACAGAATCTCATTGGCCTGAGTTATTAGTAATTTTGGCAATAGTAGTCGAAGGCAAAGACATTACTGAAGAAGAGGCTATACTTTATACCACTCAACAAAAATACAACCTTATCCGCACAGATCCCATAACATGTTCACGTTATTTTGATCAAAGAATTCGCCATCTTTTTAAACACTTCAAAGCAAGCGGTGGAGTTTTTGGGGACCATAAAGTTATTAAATTTTATTGGAGGATTGAGTTTCAGCAAAGAGGATCACCACACGTTCATGGGATATATTGGCTTCAAAACGCACCATCGGTGAATTTGGCAGATGAAAATACTTTTCCATCCGTTTTAAGCTTTCGAAGCTTTCGAATATACCTGAAGTTTCACCTTACATTCAATTCCAGGAGCATCACCATAGCAGAAGTTGTCAAAGAGAGATAAGAGGTCAATCAGTTTGCAGATTTAATATACCATATCCACCTATGTCTGAAACGAAGATACTTTTACCACTTCCTGAAAACATAGATGAAATGGAATTGAAAACACATAAAGACAATTTTAATAAAATTAAAATTTTTCTTAATGCCAAATTATCAGAGGCGGAGGTAAATGATCTACAAACATTTGAACAATTTTTAAATGACAACAGAATAAATTTAAATGTTGAAGATTATATTTTAGCTATCAGATAATCTCTAAAAAAACCCCAAATATTTCTAAGGAGATCTTTCAAAGATCGCTCAATTAATGCCTTCAATCCTAATATTTTAGCAATGCAAAGAGCTAATATAGATATACAATTTATATTGGATGCCTATGCGTGCGTATCTTATATTGTTAATTACATTAATAAGTCGCACAGAGGAGTTTCCCGATTATTAAATGAGGCTATGGATGAAATAAGGTCTGGGACTTCAACATATTGGCAACAAATTTATTTCTGCTTCAGAAGTTTCCGGCCAAGAAGCATCGTACAATATTTTGGGAATGCATCTTTCACAATGTAGTAGTTCCGAAGCGTATATTAATACATTACATCTCTCTAGGAGAGAATTGGAAAATATTCCTGGAGAATCCACAGACGTTTTTCAAAAAAATCTCTTTGACCATTATATTGCACGTCCTAACGAAATGCAAGATTATTGTCTTGCTCATTTCGCAGCTTATTATAAGTTTTCAAAGTCAAGGCCATCAAGAAATCGACGGCATCAAGAAGAAGAAGATGACTACAATGAAAATAATGATTTCAATGACGATAATACTGATGGAAATGAAAATTACATTAAGCTTAGAGATGGGTCTGGTTATATCTATAAAAAAGAAAGCCCTGCAATAATACGATTTCCCTCATTTAATGCTGATCAAAGCAGGGAAAATTATTTTCGTGCATTGGTAATGTTATATATGCTTTGGAGAAATGAAAAGGAGTATATTTTGGATAAAGATAACGAAGAAACTTGCAGAGTTCTTAAGGATGTTATCGAAAGAAATCGCTCAGTTTTTGAAAAATATAAAGAAGGAGAGCTCGAAGAAATACTTCAGCAAATTCATAATGAAAACAGAGTAGATGATGATAACCTGGAAGATAATAGAGCTGTAACCCAACTGCTAGATGACGAATTTAGAGCCCTAGCTGTTCCTGAATTAGATGCAAATATAAATGTTATTGACATTAATGATGATTATATTAACGCTGATGAGAACATTGATGGTGCTCGACTAATAAGACTCCAACCTTTAATAAGTACTGATAGTCTATTGTCTTCTGTAAGGACATTAAACACAAAGCAACGTAAATATCTACATCATGTATTACTAAATGTTGTACAGAACGTAAGGTTTTGTGAGTATGTCGGAGGTTGGTGGAGCGACTCTTCATTCGTTATTTTCGTTGCCAGTTAACCAGTACTCTGGAGAAATCCGTCCACTTAGTAATGATACAGTTAATTCGCTCTCATCATTACTTTTGGATTTGAAATTATTGATGAAATTTCAATGGTTGGAGCAAGAATGTTGGGATATCTTGATGCTCGATTACAGCAAATTTTCAAAAGTACAGAGCGATTTGGTGGAATTTCCATTCTAGTTTTTGGAGATTTAAAACAACTACCACCTGTTGGGGACAAATGGATATTCAACTCGAACTCTTCAAACCCTTATGGAGTTATTGCAGGAAATTTGCTTTGGAATCAGTTTAAATGTTATGAATTGACTGAAATAATGAGGCAAAGGGAAGACCAAAAGTTTGCAGAAACATTAAATTCAATGTCGAAAGGTGAAATGAGTGACGAAGAAATTCGTTTTATACAGTCAAGAGTTGTTGATTCTGATTTCAGTTTTCCAAGTGACGCGATTCACTTATTTTGGTCAAACGCTGAAGCTGACCAATACAACGAATTAAAATTGGGACAAATTCTAAAAGAGGAATTTATATCAAGAGCATTTGATTTAATTAAAACGGAGTCTTTATCATCGGAAGAAAGATCACGTATTAGAAACGTGGTAAACAAAATGAAAACTTCGGAAACACAAGGATTGTGTACAGAGCTGAAATTGAAATGTTCAGCAAAATACATGATGACCATTAATATTAATACAAGCGAATTTCATAAAGAAACAAACAAACCCATTACACTTTGGATGCTTTTTTCCGATGAAAGTGTAGGTAGAGAAGCAAGGAGAATAAAACCTCATCCGACTGAACCACTTTGGACTCCTGTTGAAAAATGCGTTCGATGCTTCCAATTCAGGCGCAATGAACAAATCTCTATTGAGCGAAAACAATTTCCATTGGTTTTAGCCGAAGGAATAACTATTCATAAAAGTCAAGGTGCAACATATTCAAAAGTGGTCGTTCATACTCGTAACCGAATGAGTAGGGCTGCATTGTATGTAGCATGTAGTAGAGCTACCAGTATTTCTGGATTATATATTGCAGGGAATTTCATACCTCCGAAACCATTTGAAATAACTGATCCAATCAAAATTGAGTTAGAAAGACTGCAATTACAACAAGCACTAACACTTCATCATAGCTTTGTTCATGATGATGAATATAATGTTAAATTATTTTAACAAAATGTTCAGAGTTTAAATGCGCACCATAAGGATATATCTACAGATCCCACTATAATGGATGCAGACATTTTATGTTTAGTAGAAACTTGGGCATTTCCGGAAGAAATTCAATCGTTTGAAGGATATTCATTGCTAAGCAAATTAGACTGTTTCAATGCTGAATATCAGTTTATGTAAAAACTGATAAAATCTCGAATGTAAAATTGTTGTTTAAAGTAGATCATGTTCTTGGGTACTCATTTCAATACATAGCCTTCCGGTATCACAACATTTACATAATTAATTTATATAGGAGCCCCTCGTTTGCTGAAGGCCTCTTTAGATCATTCTTAGAGCTAGCTTTCGATGAATTACAGGCCCATATTAGATCAGAAATTGAAAGAATCCTTATTATAGGAGATTTTAATACATGCCGCAAAACACATCCTGGTAATACTACTGAGAGAATTTTGACAGAAAGAGGACTTGTATCCCACCTACTCCCGACAGCTTCAACTACAAAACATGGTACACAAATTGACTGGGTTTTTTCAAATATACCATTGAACCATGTAAATGCAAAAATTTATCCGACAATTCAGAGCCATCATGATGGTATATTAATAGCCACGTAGTAATTTATATACTATCCTATTACAATTTTACTAGTTTTTAGATTTAAGTGTAGATTAAGTTTATGATAACAACATCAGTAATTAGATAATTAAATTATATAAGGAATTTATGCAAATGTAACTTATTAATAATAGTTTATTATCTAGATTAAGTTAAGATAATATTTATACCCATTCTTTATTATTACAGACTTTGAATATGCGAAATATCATATTTACCCTCCCATGGAATAAGCCGTGACGTGGCGGGAGGGCTTCAGTACTTCTTAAATTTTGTTAATTAAAACTTAGAAGGAAACTAATTATTCCGCGATACAATTGTCGATTGTTAGCAAAAGTTGTAAAAAATATACAAATTATGAACCGAGCCAGAAATGATTTTCTTTATATGTATTCTATTGATACGAAAATTAAATTTGTGAAATTTTGTAACGATTGCGACATTCCGAAGAAAGATATTAGAATAAATAAATGTTCCCGGAATATATATATTTGTATGGGAGCTATAAGAAATTGTGAACCGATTCCGCTAATTTTCAACAGAAGTAAAGTTTTTGCAGAGAAACAAAATTGTGATAATTATTATAGAATTATAATGCACAGTTTTGTGAAAATTGCATGAGAATATGTTAAAAAGCTTAAAAAGTTTTTTTTTTTTTTTTTTAATTTTGATATGTGAACCGATTTTGCTAATTTTCAATACCAAATAACAAAGATCATTTAGGGTGAAGTTGGTTAAATTCTATTGTTTCTTTTCATCGTGGTCATGTTTTACAGGCAGACGGATATATCTAAATCTATTAGGAATATCATAAGGACCAAAGATATACATATATACTTTGTTGTATCTCAGAGGCATATTTCACAATGTTACACATGGAATGACAAACTTATATATACCCTCTATTACCAGTAATGATGTTAAGTATTAAAATAAAAGTAGCAGGTGGAGGGTATTTAAGATTCGGCCCAGCCGAATATAGCACTCTAACTTGTTATTGAATTCGCTTAGCCATTATTCTCATTATTTATTGCTTATTGCATTTCTTATAACAAATAGTTCAGTAATTAAGCATCAGTAAAAGTAATAACTGGCTACAAGCATAATTAAAAATAAAACATTATCGTTAATTTTTATAACCCCACAAATTTTGTACTCACTTCTTTTCGGTAAGCAGTAAATTTTATAGAAATATTTGTCTTTGTGCCAAAAATCGAAATATGGGAACCTATAGTGGGAGGTCCGGACTACATATTTAGATATCATATTTAGTTATCACGTTTAAAGATTTTACTTTTTTTAATAAAATCAGTCATTTTTTGGTCCCTAAGAGAAGAGAGAGGTCCTGCCTACATTTCCTCTTATTTAGTTTTCAAGTTTACCGATAGGCCTCCGAAAAAAATTTTCAAAAAACTTTTTTTTTTTACAAAATCACTCAATTTGTTTTTGAACCATAAGGATCAAATTTTTTACTTTGTGCCAAAAATCAAAATACTTGGAATCTATAAAGGGATGCCCGGCCTACATTTCATAATATTTAGTTTTCAAGTTTACAGATAGGCCTCCGAACAAAATTTTCAAGAAACAGGTTTGGAAAAATCACACAATTAGTTTTTGGACCATAAGGGTCCAATTTTTAATATGTGCCAATAATCAAATTACGGAAACTTATAGAGAGAGGTCCTGCCTATATTTCCTCTTATTTAGTTTTCAAGTTTGCCGATAGGCCTCCGAACAAAATTTTCAAAAACACTTTTGACAATATCACTCAATTTGTTTTTGAACCATAAGGGTCAAGTTTTTTTTTAATTGTACCAGCACTCAAGGATGACTTATGCGATGCTTCGTGTTTGAACTAGGAAAATAGGTTGTGGGAAGGAGGATAGAGGGAGTAGCGTTTGTGGACATTTAATTTAAATCTTCTTATATCGAAAGTGGCAGGGAATACCTCTACAGGAAGTTCATTCCACATACGAACATTGCGGCAGAAGAATGAATTTTTCCTGTAGTGTGTTGTGCGGTCAACTGGCCAATCTCCCACAAATGGGTGTGTTCTTGAAGAAAGACGTGTATTACGCAAGAATATACGGGTATCAGGAACAAGCTCCCTAATTTCAAAGGAACACATTCCATTGTAATATCGATAGAACAGTGAAAGAAGAAGGTCAGATGGAGTGAAGAATATCTTACACCGTTTCAAAAAAACGAGACACTTTAATGCTTCTTTCGACACTTGAAAAATGTGTTTAGTCCAGCGTTTATGTGTTAAAAAACAACATTGAGTCTTGCGGGCGTTAAAATCGGCTCTGTTAACACGACCCCATTCAGAGATTATTATCAAGTCGTGATTAAGCGATTCATTCATATTGCGCCTCATTACCCCAATCTCTAGAGGGCTTGGCCTATAATTGAATGAATAAGAATGGCAGATACTGCCATAGATAGAGTTGGAAGTTTGACACAGAAGGTCATTTATAAAGATAAGAAATAGGGTAGGGGAAAGAACGGAGCCTTACGGTACCCCTGAATTAATCTTGAACTCGTTTGATGAGATCTCATCTACTGTGAGCGTCAAAAGAAAGTGTACACCAATTTCAGTTCTACAAAAGTTTTTGTTATAGTACAAAAATAAAGCCGTTTTTACGCGTCATAAAAAAGTGTACAATGGAAGCATTGCTCTTTCGTTCTTTTAATATATCGGGGAAATGCTTAAATTTCTTCGAAAGACGGTACATAGGCAAGCAACCGAATGGAGTAATTATATTATTTTGCAGCTTTATTCGGATTTTGGTAAAAATAAGTTCAAATATATAAAATTTAAATAATGTGTAAATAGACCCCCCCCCGTACCGTGAAATAACGTTTCCAATTTAAATAAAAACATTAATATTTACGCGAAATGTGACGAATTGTCAGAAATAGTCAGTGAACAATTAAAAACTATTGAAAAATTGTGTATGACATCATACGGTTGGGAATATTCGTTAACCAGGACTACTAAAATGGCTTACTAACGCTAAAGAACTGCAAAAATCATGAGGACCAAAGCCCAATTCCCTGAAAATTGTTGTGGAGTTATCGAAAAATATAACAGTTACACCAGGGAATCTAGTGGATATGAGTTCAATTCAAAGACCACTTTAATAAACACTCTACATACTCAACTCTTAAGAAACCTTACTTTCATATCAAAAATTAATCAACAAAACTGGATAAATTTTACAAAATTGGGTAAAAACTCTGATCATTACTTCGGGATATATATTTTATTAACAAGAAAAGCAATAGAAAGAAATTTGAACCATTTACGGTTTTATCAGTAATTATACTGTAACACAAGTTTTTATACAAATAAAATAGCTGTACACTTTCTTTTGACGCTCGCTGTATAACCACTCGTATAGTGCGATCTCTGAGAAAGCTCGAAATAAATCGAGAGAAGTTATTACCGACACCAAATGCAATTAGTTTTGATACAAGTGCACCATGCCACACTCTATCAAACGCCTTTGAAATAT
Organism: Lucilia sericata; assembly: GCF_015586225.1. Lineage (NCBI taxonomy): Eukaryota > Metazoa > Arthropoda > Insecta > Diptera > Calliphoridae > Lucilia > Lucilia sericata. Next base: position 616,630 of record NW_023994045.1, read on the forward strand.
CTAGAGCCACTTTACCACTTTACTTTCGGCAAAATGGTGAATGGAATGACACCATTTCTCCGAAAGGAAGGCTAGTAGGTCTCCCGTAGAGCGACCTCTACGAAAGCCGTACTGGCGATCGTTAAGTAAATTGTTGGTCTCTAAATACTTGACAAGATGGCAATTGATCATACTTTCTATAACTTTAGAAAGTGCTGAACAAATTGCTATTTGGCGGTGATTTTGAGAATTATTAGCCTCTCCCTTTTTAGGAATTGGCGTTACATTAGCAATCTTCTAGCATGCAGGAAATTTGTCGGCATGGTATAGAATGCTGAAAAGATTAGCTAATGGACGAGCTAGCGTCGCAGAGCACTGCTTCCAGACCAGTGCCGGTATGCCATCTGGTCCAGGAGACTTGTTTATGTTGAGATCTGTTAAAACCCTTTTAACGGCACGCGTTCGAAAGAATATATTTGGCATAGTTACTAATACCCTTTCGAGCTCTGGTAGTGGTTGATCGCTAACCGGCAAGCAAGAATTGTTTGCGAATAACTCAGCTAAAAGGTTAGCTTTATCAACCGTTTAAGTGAATGTTTGCCAAAAATCGAAATACTTGGAATCTATAATTTTATAATATTTAGTTTTTAAGTTTACAGATAGGCCTCCGAACAAAATTTTCAAAAAACTCTTTTTTGACAAAATCACTCAATTGGTTTTTGGCAAAATTACTAATTTTATTTTTGATAAAATCACTCATTTTGTTTTTGGTCCTTACGGGTTCAATTGGTTCAATGGGAGGTCCCACCTTCATTTCCTCATATGCAGTTTAAAAGTTTACAGATGGCCTCCGAACAAAATTTTCAAAAAGCTGTTCTTTGATGAAATCACTCATTTGTTGATCCCTAAGGGTCCAATTTTTACTTTGTGCCAAAAATCGAGCTATATATACATTTTCAAAAAACAGTTTAAGCAAAATCACTCAATTTGTCTTTGGACCATAAGGGTCCAATTCATACTTTGTTGCAAAAATCGAGAAAGTTATAGAGGGTGGTCATGCCTACATTTAAAATACGTTTTTTACAAAATCACTACATATCCTCATATTTAGTTATCAAGTTTACAGATTTTACTTTATTTTGATAAAATCACTCTTTTTTTGGTCCCTTAAGGTCAAATTTTTACTTTGTGCCAATAATCAAATTACGGAAACCTATAGAGGGAAGTCCGGCCTACATTTCCTCATATTCAGTTTCCAAGCTTACGGGTACGCCTCTGAACAAAATTTTCGAAAAACAGTTTTTGGCAAAATCACACATTTGGTTTTCGGACCATAAAGGTATTTTACTTTGTGAAAAAAATCGCAATATTGTGACCTATAGGGGAAGGTCCAGCCAACATTTTCTCATATATAGTTATGAAGTTTTCAGATGGCCTCCGAACAAAATTTTCAAAAAGCTGTTCTTTGATGAAATCACTCATTTTGTTTTTGATCCCTAAGGGTCCAATTTTTACTTTGTGCCAAAAATCGAGATATAGGAAGTTATAGAAGGTGGTCATGCATACATTTCCTCATATTTAGTTTTAAAGTTTACAGATAGGCCTCCGAACAAAATTTTCAGAAAACTGTTTTGTGACAAAATCACCCAATTTGTGCCAAAAATCGAAATACTGTGACCTATAGAGGAAGGTCCGGCCTACATTTCCGCATATTTAGTTATCAAGTTTACAGATTTAACTGTTTTTTGATAAAAATCACTAATTTTTTTGGTCCCTAAGGGTCCAATTTTTACATTGTGCCAAAAATCAAAATATGGGAAGCTATAGAGGGAGGCCGGCCTACATTTCCTCTTACTCAGTTTTCAAGTTTACAGATAGAGCTCAGAACAAAATTTTCAGAAAGCTGTACTTTGATAAAATCACGCATTTGTTTTTGGTCCCTACGGGTCCAAATTTTACTTTGTGCCAAAGATCGAAATATGGGAACCTATATAGGGAGGTCCCGCCTTCATTTCCTCATATTCAGTTTTAAAGTTTACAGATAGGCCTCCGAACAAAATTTTCAATGACAGTTTTTGTCAAAATCACACAATTTGTTTTTGGACCATAAGGGTCCAATTTTTTTACTTTGTGCAAAAAATGGCTATATTGTGACCTATAGGGAAAGGTCCAGAAATCATTTTCTCATATATAGTTATGAAGTTTACAGAGAGGGCTCCGAACCAAATTTTCAAAAAACTGTTCTTTGATGAAATCACTCAATTTGTTTTTGTTCCCCAAGGGTCCAATTTTTACTTTGTTCCTAAAATCGAGATACAGGAAGTTATAGAAGGTGGTCGTGCCTACATTTCCTCATATTTAGTTTCAAGGCTTACAGATAGGCCTCCGAACAAAATTTAAAAAAAACTGTTTTTTGACAAAATTATTCAATTTGTTTTTGGACCATAAGGGTCCAATTTTTTCTTTGTGCCGAAAATCAAAATAAGGGAACCTATAGTGGGAGGTCCGGTCTACATATCCCCGTATTCAGTTCTCAAGTTTACGGATAGGTCTTCGAACAAAATTTTCAAAAAACTTTTTTTTTACAAAATCACTCAATTTGTTTTTGACCATAAGGTTCCAATTTTTTACTTTGCTCCAAAAATCGAAATTCTGCGACATAAAGAGAATGGTGCGCCTACATATCCTCTTTTTTAGTTCTCAAGTTTACAAATTTTACTGTTTTTGATAAAATCACTCATATTTTTTGATCCCAAAGGGTCGAATTTTTACATTGCGCCAAAAATCAAAATATGGGAACATATAGAGAGAGGTCCGGCCTACATTTCCTCATATTAAGTTTTCAAGAGAACATATAGGCCTCCGATCAACATTTTAAAACACAGTTTAGGCACAATCACTCAATTTGATTTTGAAGGAGGTCTGGCCTACGTTTCCTAATATTTAGTTTTCAAGTTTACAGATAGGGCTCCGAACAAAATTTTCAAAATGCTGTTCTTTGGCAAAATCACTCATTTTGTTTTTGGTTCCTACGGGTCCAATTTTTACTTTGTGCAAAAAATCGAAATACTGTGACCTATAGAGGTCTACATATCCTCATATTTAGTTTTCATGTTTACAGATAGGCCTCCGAACAAAATTTTCAAAAAACAGTTTTGGGAAAATCACTCAATTCGTTTTTGGACCATAAAAGTCCAATTTTTACTTTATGCCGAAAATCAAATAATGGGAACCTATAGAGGGAGGTCCGGCATACATTTCCTAATATTTAGTTATCAAGTTTACAGATTTTGCTGTTTTTTATGAAATCACTAATTTTTTTGGTCCTTATGGGTCCAATTTTTACTTTGTGCCAATAATCAAATTACTGAAACCTAAAGAGAGAGGTCCTGCCTACATTTCCTCTTATTAAGTTTTCAAGTTTACAGATAGGCCTCCGAACAAAATTTCAATAACTCTCTTTTGACATAATCATGAATTTGTTTTTTGGCAAAATGCTTAATTTTGTTTTTGATAAAATCACTCATTTTGATTTTGATAATATCACTCAGTTTGTTTTCGACAACATCACTCAATTTCTTTTTGGACCATAAGGGACCAATTTTTACTTTGTGCCAAAAATCAAAATATGGAACCTATAGTGGGAGGTCCGGCCTACATTTCTTCATATCTTGTTATCATGTTTTTGGCTAAATTACTCATTTTGTTTTTGGACCCTAAAGGTCCAATTTTGTGCCAAAAGTCGAAATATGGGAACCTATAGAGGGAGGTCCGGCCTACATTTCCTCATATTCAGTTTTCAAGCTTACAGGTAGGTCTCCGAACAAAATTTTCAAAAAACCGTTTTTGGCAAAATCACTCATTTCGTTTTTGACCATATGGACCAAAGTAAAATATACTATGTGCAAAAAATCGCAATATTGTAACCTATAGGGGAAGGTCCCGACAACATTTTCTCATATATAGTTAAGAAATTTACAGATAGGGCTCAATTTGTTTTTGATCCCTAAGGGTCCAATTTTTACTTTGCGCCAAAATCGAGATATAGGAAGTTATAGAAGGTGGTCATGCTTATATTTTCTCATATTTAGTTTTTACAAAATCACTCATTTTGTTTTTGTACCATAAGGGTATTTTACTTTGTGCCAAAAATCGAAATATTGTTACCTATAGGGGAAGGTCCAGCCAACATTTTCTCATATATAGTTATGAAGTTTATAGGCCTCCGAACAAAATCTTCAAAAAACAGTTTTTCGACAAAATTACTCAATTCGTTTTTGGACCATAAGGGTCCAATTTTTTCTTTGCTCCGAAGATCGAAATATGGGAACCTATAGTGGGAGGTCCGGCCTACATATCCCCATATTCAGTTTTCAAGTTTACAGATAGGTCTTCGAACAAAATTTTCAAAAAACCTTTTTTTAAAAAAAATCACTCTATTTGTTTTTGGACCATAAGGGTCCAATTTTTTACTTTCTGCCAAAAATTGAAATCCTCATATTTAGTTATGAAGTTTACAGGTTTTACTGTTTTTTGATAAAATCACTCATTTTTTTTTTTGGTCCCTAAGGGTCTAATTTTACCTATAGAGAGAGGTCCGGCCTACATTTCCTTTTATTTAGTTTTCAAATTTACCGATAGGCCTCCGAACAAATTAAAAAAAAAACACTTTCTTGACAAAATCACTCAATTTGTCAATTTTTTTACTTTGTGCCAAACATCGAAATACTGGGAACCTATAAAAGGAGGCCTGGCCTGCATTTCATAATATTTAGTTTTCAAGTTTACAGATAGGTCTCCGAACAAAATTTTCAAAAAACTATTTTTTGACAAAATCACTCAATTGGGTTTTGGCAAAATCACAAATTTTGTTTTTGATAAAATCACTCATTTCGTTTTTGGTCCCTAAGGGTCCAGTTTTTTCTTTGTGCTAAAAATCGAAATATGTGAACCTATATAAAAATCTTTGTGCTAAAAATCGAAATATGTGAACAAAATCACTCAATTGGTTTTTGTCAAAATTACTAATTTTGTTTTTGATAAAATCACTCATTTTGTTTTTGAAGGTCCAGGTAGCGCTCCGAACAAAATTTTCAAAAAACTGTTCTTTGATGAAATCACTCAATTTGTTTTTGATCCCTAAGGGTCCAATTTTTACTTTGTGCCAAAAATGGAGATATAGGAAGTTATAGAAGGTGGTCATGCCTACATTTCCTACAAAATGAGTAGTTTTGCTAAAATCACTCATTTTGTTTTTGGACCGTAAGGGTAGTTTACTTTGTGCCAAAAATCGCAATATTGTGACCCATAGGAGAAGATAGTTATGAAGTTTACAGATAGGCCTCCGAACAAACTTTGTGCCAATAATCAAATTACGGAAACCTATTGAGAGAGGTCCTGCTTACATTTACTCTTATTAAGTTTTCAAGTTTACCGATAGGCCTCCCAACAAAATTTTCAAAAACTCTTTTTTTTACAAAATCACTCAATTTGTTTTTGAACCATAACGGCCTTTTTTTAAATTGGACCAGCACTCTGGGGATGACCCCTACTTATGCGAAGCATTGTGTTGGAACTAGGAAAATAGGTTGTGAGAAGGAATATAGAGGGAGTAGTGTTTGTGGACATTTGATTTAAATCTTTTTATATCGAAAGTGGCAGGGAATACCTCTGCAGGAAGTTTATTCCACATACGGTGATCCAGTGAATCAATAGAGTTGGATACCCTACTGTCACCGGTAAGTACCTTCGCCATCTCCTGTACGCGGTCGAGTAGCTCCTAAATAGACTTCGAAGCTCCGGCCCATATATGAGAGTTCTATTCCATTTTCAGTCGGATATCAGTGGTGTGAATAGTAAGAAGATCAGATGGAGTGAAGTATGTCTTACACCGTTTCAAAAAACCGAGACACTTCAATGCTTCTTTCGACACTTGAAAAATGTGTTTTTTTTTTCATGCCCAGAACATCAAGAGTTTCCGATTCCTTAATATTTACACCACCCATATATATAGATGGAACAACAATATCTGCCAAGCCTCATTGCCCCAATCTCTAGAGGGCTTGTCCTATAATTGAATGAATAAGAATGGCAGATACTGCTGTCATCCGCAAAAGAGTAGATAGAGTTGGAAGTTTGACATAGAAGGTCATTTGACATAGAAGGTCATAGGGTAGGGAAAAGAACGGAGCCTTGCGGAACCCCTGAATTAATCTTGAACTCGTTTGATGAGATCCCATTTTTAACAACTCGTATAGTGCGATCTCTGAGAAAGCTCGAAATAAATCGAGAGCAGGTATTACCGACATCAAATGCAATTAGTTTTGATACAAGTGCACCATGCCACACTCTATCAAACGCATTTGAAATATCTAGAGCCACTTTACCACTTTACTTTCGGCAAAATGGTGAATGGAATGACACCATTTCTCCGAAAGGAAGGCTAGTAGGTCTCCCGTAGAGCGACCTCTACGAAAGCCATACTGGCGGTCGTTAAGTAAATTGTTGGTCTCTAAATACTTGACAAGATGGCAATTGATCATACTTTCTATAACTTTAGAAAGTGCTGAACAAATTGCTATTGGGCGGTAATTTTCAGGATTATTAGCCTCTCCCTTTTTAGGAATTGGCGTTACATTAGCAATCTTCCAGCATGCTGTAAATTTGCCGAAAAAAAAAAAATGCTGAAAAGATTAGCTAATGGACGAGCTAGCGTCGAAGAGCACTGCTTCAAGACCAGTGCCATCTGGTCCAGGAGACTTGTTTATGTTGAGATCTGTTAAAACATTTTTAACGGCACGCGCTCGAAAGAATATATTTGGGATATTTACTAATACCCTTTCGAGCTCGGGCAGTGGTTGATCGCTAACCGGCAAGCAAGAATTGGTTGCGAATAACTCAGCTAAAGGTTAGCTTTATCAACCGGGTAAGTGAATGTTTGCCAAAAATCGAAATACTTGGAATCTATAAAGGGATTTCATAATATTTAGTTTTCAATTTTACAGATAGGCCTCCGAACAAAATGTTCAAAAAACTCTTTTTTGACAAAATCACTCAATTGGTTTTTGGCAAAATTACTAACAAACAAAATTTTCAAAAATCTCTTTTTTGACAAAATCACTCAATTTGTATTTGGACCATAGGGTTCAATCTTTACTTTGTGCCAAAAATCGAAATATTAGAACCTATAGTGTGAGGTCCGGCCTACATATCCTCATATTTAGTTATCAAGTTTACAGATTTTAGTGTTTTTTGTTAAAATCAATCTTTTTTTTTTTTTGTCCCTAAAGGTCCAATTTTATTTTGTGCCAATAATAAAATTACGGAAACCTATAGAGACAGGTACTGCCTACATTTCCTCTTATTTATATTTTAAATTTACCGATAGGCCCCCGAACAAAATTTTCAAAAACTATTTTTTCTGACAAAATCAATCAATTTGTTTTTGAATCATAAGGTTAAAATTTTTTACTTTGTGCCAAAAATCGTAATACTTGGAAAATAAAAAGGGATGGCCCGCAAACATTTCATATTTTATTTTTATTATACCCTCCACCACCATCAGTGGTGATAGAGGGTATATATAAGTTTGTCGTGTGTAACACCAAGAAATATTCATCTAAAACCCAACAAAGTATATATATTCTGGGTCCTTATGAAATTCTGAGTCGATTTAGCTATGTCCGTCTGTCTGTCTGTCTGTCTGTGTAAAACACGCTCACGTTAAAACTAAGCCAAGGAAATCAACCAAATTCACCCAAAATATTTATTATTATCCTAAGCAGTTTGGTATTGAAAATCAGCAAAATCGGTTTACAACGTAAAAAGTTATGAGTAAAAATTTCAGACTACCTCGAAAAAAATTACGTTTTTTTCATAATTCTTTTAAAGTTTTCTCAGAAACTACTAAAGATATTTCGATGAATTTTGTCACACATTATTTTTTCATGGCAGTGATCAATTATGTTGAAAATCTTTAGAATCGATCCAATATTTCCCATAGCCCCCATACAAAGGTATATATTTCCGGAAATTAGTTTATCGTTAATAACTCCCTCAAATATATCGGTATCAACACAAAATTTTGTACATGCAAATATAATATGAACAGAAATCATACTGTTAACGTAGATCTCAGTCGGTCCACAATGGGCCATAGCTCCCATACAAGGCCCACAAGGTCCGAAAATCACCTAAACGGACATATTTCAATGATGAATAAAGCTATTGTGATAAAATTCGAGTTAAATATGTCTTGTGTACATACAAATCATTCTACCAAATTTTTTACGTATCGGTCCATTATTGGTCATAGCTCCCATATAAGGCCCACTTCCGAAAATCATTTAAAAGCTCATATTTCATTGTCATATAAAGCTATCTTGATGAAATTCGACACAAATATGTATAGTCTAAATATAAATCACACTACGAAATTTTTTCCGGATAGGTCGATATTTGTTCATAGCTCCCATATAAAGTCCCCTTCCGAAAATCACTTAAACGCATATATTTCATTGAATTATAAAGCTACCGTGATAAAATTCGACACAAATATGTTTTGTATACATACAAATCATTTTACAAATTTTACATATTTCATTATCAAATAAAGCTATCGTGATAATATTCGACATAAATATATTTCGTATAAATATAAATTATTCTACTAAATTTTTTCCGGATAGGCCCATAATTGGTCATAGCTCCCATATAAAGTCCCCTTCCGAAAATCACTTAAACGCATATATTTCATTGAATTATAAAGCTATCGGGATAAAATTCGACACAAATATGTTTTGTATACATTCAAATCATTTCACCAAATTTTTTACGGATCGGTCCATTATTGGTCATAGCTACCATTAAAGGCCCACTTCCGAAAATCACTTAAAAGCACATATTTCATTGTCAAATAAAGCTATCGTGATAAAATTCAACACAAACATGTTTTGTCTTTATATGAGTCACTCTACGAAATTTTTTCCGGATAGGCTCATAATTGGTCATAGCTCCCATATAAGGTCCACTTCCGAAAATCACTTAAACGAATATTTTTCATTAAATTCTAAAGCTATAAGGATAAAATTCGACTTGAATATGTTTTGTGTACATATAAATCATTCTACCACTTTTTCCCCGGATCGGTTCATTATTGGTCATAGCTCCCATATAAGTCCCACTTCCGAAAATTACTTAAACGCACATATTTCATTGTCAAATAAAGTTATCTTGATAAAATTCGACACAAATATGTTTTGTCTTTATATGAATCACTCTACGAAATTTTTTCCGGATAGGCTCCCATAGATGGTCCACTTACGAAAATCACTTAAACGCACATATTATAATAAAGCTATCTGGATAAAGTACGACTTGAATATGATTTGTGAGCATATAAATCAATCTACCAAATTTTTTCCGGATTGTTCCATATATGGTAATATTTCCTTCAAAAAAATCACTTAAACGCACATATTTCATTATCAAATAAAGATATCTTAATAAAATTCGACACAAATATGTTTTGTGTAAGGTCATAGCTCCTATACATACATAAATTCCGAAAATCACCTAAACGCACAAATTTCATTAATTAATAAATCTATTGTAGTAAAATTCGACTTGAATTTTTTTTGGCATATAAATCATTATACGAAATTTTTTCCTTATCTGTTGATAATTGGTCACAACTCCCATATAAGGACCATTTCCGAAAATTACTCAAATGCACATTAACAATCAAAATTATCGGGATAAAATTCGACGTAAATGTGTATTTTGTATATAAATCATTCTACGGATTTTTTCTTCCGGATCGGTCCATAGGTTGTCTTAGCTCACATATAAGTTATACTTCTGAAAATCACTTAATACCACTTAATTCGTAATTAAATGATTATATCCGGATAAAATTCAAAATGAGTATGTTCTGTGTACAGATAAATCATTATATTAAAATGTTATCAAACTGGCCTATTATATACATTTTTCTAGACCTAATTAAAATTAATTTGACATATGCATAAATATTATTACCCTCAATAAGGAAACAAAAATTTTGCCAAGTTATCTAAAAATTATATATTTAAATGGGTTTCAATAAAAAGTAGCTTGCTGGTGGAGGGTATTTAAGATTCGACATAGCCGAATTGGACCATAAGGGTTAAATTTTTACATTGTGCCAAAAATCGAAATACTGGGAACCTATAAATGGAGGCGCGGCCTGCATTTCATAATATTTAGTTTTCAAGTTTACAGATAAGCTTCCGAACAAAATTTTCAAAAAACAGTTTTGGCAAAATCACTCAAAATCACTCACACAATTTGGTTTTGGACCATAAGGTTCCAATTTTTACTTTGTGCCGAAAATCGAATAATGAGAATCTATTGAGGGAGGTCCGGCCTACATATTTGGTTATCATATTTAGTTATCAAGTTTATATATTTTACTGTTTTTTTATAAAATCACTCATTTTTTTGGTCCCTAAGGGTCCAATTTTTACTTTGTGCCAATAATCAAGTTACGGAAACCTAAAGAGAAAGGTCGTGCCTACATTTCCTCTTATTTAGTTTTTAAGTTTACCGATTGGCCTCCGAACAAAATTTTCAAAAACTTTTTTTTTGACAAAATCAATCAATTTGTTTTTGAACCATAAGGGTCAAATTTTTTACTTTGTGCCAAAAATCGTAATACTTGGAACCTATAAAGGGATGGCCCGCAAACATTTCATAATATTTAGCTTTCAAGTTTACAGATAGGCCTCCAAACTAATTTTTCAAAACCTCTTTTTGACAAAATCACTCAATCGGTTTTAGGCAAAATTACTAATTTTGTTTTTGATAAAATCACTCATTTTGTTTTGGATAAAATCATTAATTTTGATTTTGATAAAATCACTCATTTTGTTTTGGATAAAATCACTCGTTTTGTTTGGTACCTAAGGGTCCGATTTTTTCTTTGTGATAAAAATCGAAATATGGGATCATATAGAGGGTGGTCCTACATTTCCTCATATTCGGTTTTAAAGTTTCAGATATGCCTCTGAACAAAATTTTCAAAAAACTTTTTTTTTACAAAATTTCTCAATTGGTTTTTGACAAAATTAGTAATTTTGTTTTTGATAAAATCACTCATTTTGATTTTGATAAAATCACTCATTTTGTTTTTGACAAAATCACTTAATTTCTTTTGGGACCATAAGGGTCCAATTTTTACTTTGTGTCAAAAACCAAAATATGGGACCTATAGTGGGAGGTCCGGCCTACATTTTTTCATATTCAGTTTTCAAGTTTACAGATAGTCCTCCGAACAAAATTTTCAAAAATCTCATTTTTGACAAAATCACTCAATTTGTATATGGGTGATATTCAATATTTCTTGGCGCCAAAAATCTAAATATGGGAACCTATAGTGGGAGGTCCGGCCTACATATTTAGTTATCAAGTTTACAGATTTAAATGTTTTTTTTTATAAAATCACTCATTTTGATTTTGATAAAATCACTCATTTTCTTTTTGGAGCCTAAGGGTCCAATTTTGTGCCAAAAGTCGAAATATAGGTCCGGCCTATATTTCCTCATATTCAGTTTTCAAGTTTACATGTATTCCTCCGAACAAAATTTAAAAAAAGCAATTTTTGGCAAATCACACATTTTGTTTTTGGACCATAACGGTCCAATTTTTTACTTTGTGCCAAAAATCGAAATACTGTGACCGATAGAGTAAGGTCCGGCCTACATATCCTCATATTTAGTTATCAAGTTTACAGATTTTACTGTTTTTTGATAAAATCTCTAATTTTTTTTGTTCCTAAGGGTCCAATTTTTACATTGTGCCAAAAATCAAAATATGGGAACCTATAGAGGGAGGTCCCGCCTTCATTTCCCCATATTCAGTTTTAAAGTTTACAGATACGCCTCCGAACAAATTTTTCAAAAAACTTTTTTTTTACAAAATCACTCAATTTGTTTTTGGACCATAAGCGTCCAATTTTTTACTCTGTGCCAAAAATCGAAATAATGTGACCTTATAGAATAAGGTCCTGTCTACATATCCTCATATTTAGTTATCAAGTTTACAGATTTTACTGTGTTTTGATAAAATCACTCATTATAATGAGTGAACAGTTTTTGGCAAAACCACTCATTTTGTTTTTGGACCATAAGTGTATTTTACTTTGTGCAAAAAATCGCAATATTGTAACCTATAGAGGAAGATACGGCCAACATTTCCTCATATATAGTTAACAAGTTTACAGATAGGGCTCCGAACAAAATTTTCAAAAAGCTGTTCTTTGATAAAATCACTCATTTTGCTTTCGTTCCCTAGGGGTCCAATTTTTACTTTGCGCCAAAGATCGAAATATGGGAACCTATAGTGGGACGTCCGGCCTACATATTTAGGTTAGGTTAGGTTGATAGGAGGATGTATACTACATCAAATCCGAAGAAATACACCTAGGCCACTATCGGGCCTGTTGTGCGCTCCAATTCATGAAAAAAAAAAATGTTGTTCACTGAATGTATTATTTTTCCATGTTCAGAAACTCAGTTTCCTGGACGTAATTCCTAAGAATCTTCCAATCGGTGTTGGTTAAGAATGTTATTTCCGGAATAACATCACTTCCAAGATACTTGGATCTAACTTCGACGAATGCCTGACAATGGCAAAGAAAGTGCTCCAGAGTTTCACTGTCCTCTCCACAAGCTCTACATTCGTCTGAATCCGCACGTCCGATTTTGTATAGATGTGCTCGTAATCCTGTGTGTCCACTCAGAATACGTACCATCATACTAACATCAGACTTGCTCATTTTGAGAAGATTTCTCGTCTTGCTCTCATCAGGGTCACCCCATAGAATCTTTGTGGTTCTATCCACCGCTTCATTATTCCAAGAGGCCTTATGGGATTCTTTCATCCATATTTTTAATTCAGCTTTTGTTGCGTCGAATGGTTTTGCGTTTGTCAGGTTAACTACATCGAGCTCCCTTCCCTTTAACGCTATTACATTCGCCCTTTCGTTGCCGACTACTCCCGAGTGGCCTGGTACCCATATGATGTGAACCTTACCTCTGGGAGAGTATTCAGTTAAAGCTTTCTTACAATCCAATACGGTCTTAGATTTAATTCTATCACCTGATATCGCACAAATTGCCATCTGGCTGTCGGTTAATATATAATATATATTAAGCCCTGTGGGTGCCATATTTATTCTAATCCAATTTACACATTCCGTTATTGCTCGTACTTCTGCCTGGAAGCTTGTGTTATGATTAGGTAAACGGTGGTATATTTCTGTTTCTAGGTCTTCAATATAGAACCCCAGACCCACTTTGTCCCCTAATTTAGAGCCATCCGTGTAGCAACGGATTCCTACTGGTATTTGCTCTAATGTTCCGCTTGACCAAGACATTCTATCTGGGATTAGCGTTTCAAAGTTTCCGACATATTCAGTGTCTGGTATGCGATCAGGCACGTCCGATGAATGTGTATAACCTTCCAATGTGTCCAGTATACATTGATGACGTGTCCTATAACCGTTTTTGGCCAGTTCGCCTAAAGTAAAGAGCCGTTCGGCTGTAAGCGCCGCCTCATATCTTATATATGTTTCAATGGGTGGAATATCTAGCAACGTTTCCAGAGCCTTGGTTGAAGTAGTACACATGGCACCACCTATACCCAAGCAGCATGTACGCTGAACTCTCTATAGTAGTTTGATATTACACTTTTTGTCCATAGCAGTCCACCAGATTATTGAAGCATAAGCTAGAATTGGTCTAATTACACTTTTATAAAGCCAATTTGTCATAGTAGGACTAAGACCCCATTTCATGCCTATGGTTCTCCTACATATCGCCCAGCACCGATGTGCCTCGTTGATCCTATCTTCTATGTGGTGTCTCCATTTTAATTTCCGGTCAAGTATTACACCTAAGTACTTAACTTTGTCTGTCACCGGTATCTTCTTGCCCAGGAAGCAAGGTTCAGTATATGTAGAAATTTTTGTCTTTCTTGTGAAAAGACAGATTTCCGTCTTCGCCGGGTTAACATTGAGGCCTCTCGGTTGAGCCCAGCTCAAGGCCGTATTCAGAGCCTCCTCAGCTCTTCTACACAAGTAATTTGGATCCTTTCCCTTTAAAAGTATTACGACATCGTCTGCATAGCAGACTGGTTTAAGTCCTTTCTCGGTTAGGGTCCTTAGGAGGCTTTTGATCGTGGTAACCCAGAGTAAAGGTGACAAAATGCCACCCTGTGGTATACCGCGAAACACCTTTTTCGTACATCTCGCAGCTTATCCATCTGTTCCTTAGCATGTAGTTGATCCAGTTACGGAGCACCCGGTCAACATAAAACTGGTCTAGGGATTGGATAAGGGTATCAGTGTGCACGTTATTGAAAGCGCCTTCGATGTCAATGCATACCGCCAGCGTATACAGTTTGCTATCGAAAGATTCACCTATGTAATGGACGACTTCGTTTAAAGCGGTTTTCACCGATCGTCCCTTTACATAAGCATGCTGCTTATATTTAAGGTGTTTGTATGATATACTGCTTTTAACCATGCTATCGACTATCCGTTCCAAGGTGTCTCATAGCTAGGTTTCCCTGGTTTGGGTATAAATATTACCCTTGCATCTTGCCATTTAACTGGGGTATATGCCAATTTTAAGCATGCAGTGAATATCTGTGACAGATGTACGGAAACCAGTCCCGCCTCCATCTGCAAAAGTGCCGGGAAAATTCCATCCGGCCCTGCAGCTTTATAGGGAGCAAAGCTCTTGATTGCCCCTTTAACCATGTCAGTTGTAATAACTATTTCCGTGTTACCCTCCCCTTCCTTCAATATCGGTTCATCTATGTTATTCGATATACCGGGTGGGAAATGAGAGTCCATTAGGAGTTTCATTGTCTCCTCCATATCCTCAAGCCTCCTGCCCGTGTCATCGATCATAGATTCCGGTTGGACATGAGTTTTGGATAGAAATTTTTTATCTTCGATACGTCATTTACGCTATCTACCTGTTCACAGAAAAGTTTCCAGGAGTCTCGTTTGGCTTTTCGAACGATTTTCTTATATTCACCAAGTTTATTACGATACTCATCCCAGTAGACTGAGGTCTTTTTACGCCGTGCCCGGTTAAATAGTTTGCGAAGAGTCCTCCCAAGGTTCCGGATCTCCCCAGTTACCCAGGGTTTTTCCTGGGCAGATCTCCGGTCTCGCAGAGGGCAGCTGTCCTCGAACGATTCAACCAGGGCACTTGTGAACGTTTCCACTTTAGCATCTATATCCTCTTTATTTCGACATTGAAAAGTGTCCTGACCTAAACGGTTCTTTAGTACGGTCCTGAACATTGTCCAATTAGTTTTAGACTTATTCCGACACTTTATCGGCTTTGGTGGTGGCCTTAGTATTTTGAATCTTATGTACCGATGATCAGAAAAGGAGTGCTCGTTCGAAACTCTCCAATCCTGAATTTCGTTTATAAGCTCTTCTGAACATATAGTTATATCTAATACTTCTTCTCTGATTCTATTGACGAAGTTAGCTTTATTACCTAAGTTCAATGTTATCAAGTCTTTAGTATTAAGGAAATCCATGAGGGCATGTCCCCTGCAATTGGTGTTTGTACTACCCCAAGCTACATGGTGCGAGTTGGCATCACAACCTATTACAATTTTCTTATTTTTTCTTTGTGCCTCTTCAACCAGTTTCATCAGATCCGACGTTGGTGGTAGTGTCGGAGAATCGAAAGGCAGGTAAACAGATGCAAGAAATATGTTGCCACGGCCTTGCTTCAGCACCGTTGCATCCGATGTTCATAATCCTGTTGAGAGGAGAAAACATAAGTTCTTGTGACATAAGATACATGTTCTCGGGCGAGATCCTGTAGGCCTACATATTTAGTTATCAAGTTTACAGATTTTACTGTTTTTTTTATAAAATCACTCATTTTTGGTCCCTAAGGGTCCAATTTTTTACTTTGTGCCAATAATAAAATTACGGAAACCTAAAGAGAGAGGTCCTGCCTACATTTCCTCTTATTTAGTTTTCAAGTTTACTTTTTTTTGACAAAATCGCTCAATTTGTTTTTGAACCATAAGGGTTAAATTTCTTACCTTGTGCCAAAAATCGAAATACTGGGAATCTATAAAGGGATGCCCGGCCTACATTTCATAATATTTAGTTTTAAAGCTTACAGATAGCCCTCCGAAGAAAATTTTCCAAAATCTCTTTTTGGACAAAATCACTCAATTGGTTTTTGACAAAATTACTATTTTTTTGATAAAATCACTCATTTTGTTTTGGATAAAATCACTCATTTTGTTTTGGTCCCTAAGGGTCTGGTGCTTTTCTTGGTGCTAAAAATCGAAGTATGGGAACCTATAGAGGGATGTCCTACATTCCCTAATATTCGGTTTTAAAGTTTCAGATATGCCTCCGAACCATAGATCGGCACTTTGCAGTACCAGTAAAATTGCAGTAAAAATAAGTTTTTACTGTTTACTGAACAAATTTTCAGTATTCAGTAAAGTTTTAATGATTACTGGAAAAAATTCAGTATTCAGTAAGTTTTTACTGGTTACTGAAAAAGTTTTCAGTATTCAGTAAATTTTACTGATTACTGCAAAAAATTGCAATAAATTTTCTGGTTACTGCAAAAAAATGCAGTATTTTACTGATTACTGAAAGTGTGCTTACACTATTCCGTACAATCTAATAATTTACTGAAAATTCTATTTTCAACATATTTTTGAATATAATACATATTTATCATCACAAGTAGCTATAGTGCGATAAAATTTACTTTTTGGGATTGCAAATCTTTTCAGAAGACAATAACTTATCTATGTACAAATTTATATAAGAGGCTAAATCGTATATAATTTTTTCGGTGAATAAAAAGTTGTTCGAAGCATTTATTATATTTTATAATATTATATTATTAATAGAAAAGAGAGTAAAAGAGATAAATATGATAATAGTTGTATGAAAATTTTAGTTAAATATAATAGCGGTATTCGATGTTCGATGCGTTTTGTATTGTAAAAGTTTAATCTTGCAAATATTTTTCTAACGAGTGTGAGCGGTTTCTTTATTTGATATTTGCAATGCAAAGCAATTTAAGCTTTTTAACAGCTGATACAAGTCAACAATAAATGAAAGTTTATGTTTGATTTTTTCAATAATCTTTGGAAGAAGTTGCATAGGAAATAACTTGGACTGAATGTAAGACGTTCGCCTATTTATAAGTGGTCTGTAGATACCAAATTTTTCATCTATGTATACGGCCTCAACAACATTAATTTTTTTATAACAGGTCCGCGGTTTGTAAAAAACACTTATTTGTAAAAAAAAACGTACTTCTATACTTGGTGCCTTCTCCAAATAATCAAAGAACATTTATATTCCTTCTGTTGACCACTTCTTGTTTGGTTTTTCACTTTTTAATTTATTTGGAATAATTTTTGCCTCTATTGTTTTAGTTTCATTTTTTTGTTGTTTACAATTGACAGCTGTTTTAATGAGAGAATTGCAATGCAATAACTTCATCAGT